>NC_041710.1:21250287-21850287 GCF_900700375.1 Denticeps clupeoides
GAGCTCGTTCTAGCCCAGACAACCAGGTCTGAATCACAGGCTTAGTCATAAGTGTTTGTGTTAATGTGCTTGTACGCAAAAAAAAAAAGCCCTCCATTGAGGTTAATATAATGTTTACTTGTGTGGGTTCGAGTGATTATCCAACATTTCAGTTTTTTTCTTACTTTTCTTTTTTTTTGGTTGCTTGAATCTCCTTTTTTTTTATGTGTGTGTATTCGTGTGTGCACACGTATGTGTGCGTGTGACCATTCCGTTGGCCATGGGCTTTACGTCTGGTGGTTATGGGTCACTCATCTCAATAGAGGTTTAAAATCGTGCACATGGATGAAGAAGAAAGATAGAAATTTGTTCCTTTTTTTTTTTTCTACAGCAGTCAGGAAAGGTGTGTGATGGACAACGACGGTGAGCCAGAGCCTGGCCTTGCCTGCGTACTGCCATTTGCCAATTAATGAGCTCCATCACAAATTAACACTCCTATTGCCATCATATGCTCAACATTAATGTGACATTATGCTCTTACTAATGAACCCCACTTAGTGCACCATGATAATGCGAACCAAAAAAAAAAAAAAAAAAACAAGCAATAAACACAGTGACACGTCAATTAGTGAGACCAATCTGTGTGTCTGCGTGTCCAGACTGCATCCAAGAATTAGCATTTTTGCAAATCAGTGTGCTGTGATCTCATACACAACATAAGGCAAAATGTTCATTTAAATTGATGAGGTTCTCTTGTGTTTGTGTTTTACAAATGTCATTTTTTGCCAGGTACAACTTTTTTTAATTCATTCTGAATGATCAACACATATTTTTAGTTTTTTGTGGGCTTGTCGTCAGTAGCATTCGCTCGTGTTTAGAAATTTAGAAATGTACAGTATGGATTACAGTAACAAGGGTATAATAAAGAGCAAATGGAACCATGGCACTTTATTAGGAATGTGCTTTCTAAATGGGCATGCAGACACAGAAACCTAAAAATTCAGACCCAGGAGTACACTCCATTTGGTACACTTGCACACAGATGCCTGAACACCCACACACTCTGGCCTAGCATGCACTCTCACACTTTGTCACACACACACACACACACACACACATTCAGTGGTAAATGTGACATGCTGAGGTGACAGAAGGTGCAGAGGTGGCATTGCAGAAAATCTCACATGCAGGTTGTCATCCCAGTAAACTCAGATCATTCTCAGTCATGCACACACACAACGCCAAGTGTTAGTTTGAAGTGTGTGCCTGCACATGCGCCGTCTCTCCTTTTGGGTTATGTGATTAGTTAAAAGCTTGCCTCACTGCCCCACTCCTGAGAAATCAAAGTGCAGCCCCACCCACATCCAGTCGGAGCTGGTGAATTAGGGATGTGTGTTTGTATTTTTAAGGTGGTATTGCAGCTGGTGGGCCGTTTTCCACATGAAATCTCCTGGTCTGGTCTCAGGCCAACCATATTCTCAACATCATATCAAATTTGCATCAGTTCAGACCCATCGTGCAGTCTTCACACTATTTCTGCCATGCTGAGCTACTTAGCTTGACTCATTGCTGTTCATTTTATGTGTGGATCTATGTGTATCTGTGTGTGTGTATGTGAGAGAGAGAGAGCGAGTGAGAGACTGTCAGTAATTCTTTCCAGTTATGTATGCTTTGGCAATATGTGCACCGCTTTGTTATGTCGATAAATCAGCTTTGAATTAGACTCCGAATCTGACAGAAAGGAAGAGGACCGACTTGTCCTGCTTCCCAACAAAATGAAATATTGCCCAATTCCAGCCCTGCAATAGAGAGCTAAAGCATGCGCTGCTTTACAGTAAAACCAGTGCATTGTCCAGCTTTAACGTGTTTCCTTGTTTTATGGCATTAGATCTATTTCCAATAACATTCCTATACTGTAAGCAGAACACAAACACAGCACACTCCATTAGGAAGCTAGTTCACACTGTCATGACTTTATTTCTAGAACCATGTATTTATTTTGTTGTCATTTTAACCAGTGCTGCAGTCAGATCCACCTCATACAAAGCAATAAAACACACCGTTACCAAAATGTATACAGGTTATAGTGTCGAGGCGTTTGCTACCTTAAAAAGTAGTGTTTCTATTAAAATGAATGGTGCTGTTCTGACAGTGTGCATGTGTATAACATAACCTATCACCATATTAATACCGAGATATAGTTAGTGAGGCTTAAATTCCACATTTTTTTATGTGTTTACAGTAATGCTTTTGTGTCAACACATTTGTGTTGAGCCGATGGTCACCCTAATATGAACCCCTTGCCAAACCACATATAGGAAGACATCACACACCATGTACAACCTCAATGAGTTTTTCCCCTATCTCTCTATCTCTCTCTCTTTCGCTTCCCCATAGTCTTTTTTTTTTTTTTTGGAGCCGCAGTTGGCCCAGAGTTGGGATCTTATTATAGTGCATTTCTGGCCTAAGCGTTTCCATGAGGCGCTGTGAGCGCAGGCTGTGGTGAGGTTTAGTGCCGAGCCCAGGGGGCAGACAGAGAGCTCCGGCATGCGGGGCTCTGCCCAGCACGGATGTGTGCTGGTGGGCAGAACTGGGCACAAGGCTGGCGTAGACGCTGGCTGGAGGCAGAGGGGGTTTACCAGGGCTCATTCCTGCCAGGATGCCAGCGGCTTCTCCATTTATCCATCTATTCTTTTCTCTTTTTTTTTTCCTTCTTCCTTCCCATCTCTTCAGCGTTATTAGCTCGGTCTTATGCAGCGCAGTGGATTTCTCTCCATTAAAAGAACATGAGGGAGAAGGTGAGAGAGAGGGACAGGGAGTGTTTGTAAGACCTGAAGATTGAGGGCTGGTCGGATGGACAGAGGGAAGTGTAGAGGGAAGAAGGAATCTCCGGGTTACGGATAAACTGCTTGTTTAACCTTAATGCATGCGGCTGTAAGCCTCGTCATTTCTTCATTCACTGTTTTTATTTCCTTCCCGCCTTTTGCATGAAGGCTTTGATGTGGCCGCAGCTGATCCTGAAGTTTTTCTTTTCACTAGAGGAGAAAAGCAGGCAAAGGAGGACGAGAAAGGAGGTGGAAGATGGGAAAGTCGAATAGTCAGGCCTAATTATTTTCGTGGCTTACAGTGTACATTATGTCATCATCATAAAAGGTCCGTTCACTTGGGAACTTTACGAGAGGTGTGTGTGTGTGTTTCTGAAATAGTGGACTCCAGTAGAGTTTAAAACACCAAGTGCATTTGCAGCTGTCAGCCATCAAGTTTTAACGTCGAGTAACGTCACATCACTTTTGCGTTTTGTGTGTGTGCGTGCATGTATGTGTGTGTTTCTGAGCTGGTTTGTGTTTGGAGAGCTGGAGGAGGCGATTGCATAGCTTTAAACCGCACGCAGCTGCCACACACACACACCCACACACACACACACACACACACACACACTCGCTCCGTGCATTGGGAACCTTAATTGAAACACTATATGTGTTTATAACCTCTCCCTCCCACTCAGCCAGGCTCACTCCCAGCGGCTTCTTGTAATGCTTTTCCAGTGTGTATGTCTGTGGTGTAGACGTAACGCGTGTGTATTTGTAGAGTGCCGTGCATCTGTGTATGTTTTACATCTTTCTTTAGAGTGCCTGTGTGTGACAGTGAGTGATTGCTCGGCACGCCAGGCGAGAGGAAGGCATTTGGATCTGCACCCCGAGTGTAAAAGACACGCACAGTTAATTAGGCAGGCCGCTGTAGGTTGAAACGAGTGTTTGGGCTCGGACGCAGATCTATGGATTTAATGTACTCGGCAGTCGGCCTCTGTTCAGGATCCCAATTATGCGGTACAGGCCTGGTGTCAAGATTACAGTCGCTCTCTCACCTCCCTCTCTCTCTCTCTTATGGTTCAGATTTGGCACTAGGTTTTGGCAGTAGCAAAATAATATTTTCCTGTTCACCCCCTGTCTACGCTGTGTTTTTGGTATCCTGTTGTGCATTGTGTCAAAGTAAAAGTGTGTTGGAAAGGATACCGGAATGGGGGTGTGGAAATAGCATTTAGAGAATTTGGACAATCGTGTTAGCAGGCCTTTGTGCCGCTGTCCCGTCCCCCCGTCTCTCCAATCCACTCCATGCAAAACCCCCTCTTCCCTCGCTCTCCCCACCACAGTTTAATCAAAGCCCACCACAAACTGGGGCCGAGATGGAGATTCCTATCGGCTAATTCCGCATGAAACAGTCCGGCTTCGGAGAGGCACAAATCAAAGACGCAAAGACATAATTTGATATTTTCTGTCAAAAGGAAGGATGGCTCCCTAGACACCAGCCTAAGCCAACAGAAGTCGACTTCACAAACGCACTATTCCACTGAACACTACAGGAGGCCGCTTACTGCACTCCTGTATGCGTGTCACTTACTCGTCGTCACTAAATGTCACTCCGAATGACCGTGAGCCTAATACAGTCTAAATATCTCACAGTTATTATTTCCACATTACAGCGACAGCTGCACTTTTCTGCTGTGGTTACACAAGGTCCACTCAACTGAAAATAATTGTTCATTTTTATGTGTGACTACTAACTCTGACTAAAGTCTTTTAAATATAAAGGTATTGTTATATTAGAGCTGTTAATATAGAAAATTTGTCATGATAATGACTGTGATACAAAAGAAGCCTGAAACCACCGGTGATATATGAATAGAGAATTTATTTTAATAATATTAATGAAACGTGAAATTTATCATTGTATATGGTGGCAATGTTTTTTTAAAAAATGCAAATTTTGCAAGAAAATTCATTTTTTTTAGTTTGTGTTGGTGATATAAATTATTTTTTTGTTCTCAGTCAAGAATTTGAGATATCCTGAGTTGTTAATACAGGTTTGTTTACAAACGGATTACCCATCTTAACAAAAAAAAAAAAAAGTGATGTGGGAGAACTGACCATGTTGCAGAAGCTCAATTTCAATATTATTAATCAATATTTTGTGCATACATTATTATACCATTAGTCAGGAAATCGGAGTCTCTAGTTTACTTTTAGTAAACTAAAAGTATGCATTAGTAATTGTGGCTCACTTTGGGTCCAGGGATGCTCCACCTTTCGGCAAAGAGAGGCTACACCTTGTCTCCCTCCGACAGCTGGCCTTGTCAGTGCAGAGATCTCCATTCCCCATGGCCCCAGCAGATGGGTGCATGGTGCCACTGGGGCTTAGTTTGGCGAGAGCCAGTGCCAGCGCAGCGCTTTTAAAACAGCAGCAACGCAGCTTCCTCATCATCTGCGCTGGTTTGAGAGCCCAGTTGACAGAGCCTGGGCTGCAGCACCTTTACAGTGCTGCGTAATGATTTCCTTGACAGGTGCATATGCCGCGCCTGTTTTATATATATTTTTTATATATTTTATAAACACACACACATGGAAAAAAAAAATATATATATATATATATATATATAATTTTTTTTTTTTTCATCACCATACCAAGGATTTGATAGTTCTTTCCTCTGGATTCGGAGCAGCTATTTGCTTTCGCATAATACGGGCCATCTGTGGAGAGAAACTGTTTATGGGGACGGCACAGAGCTAAGCGAGGAGACCCGCAAAATGAGCCACCTGTAGGTTCTAGTGGCACCATCATGTGGCCTTCTGCTTTGTAATATCTGCAAATGCCACATCTCCTGTCTCCACGTGCTTGTCTGCGGGTGCCAGCTGTAGCCAGAGAATGTTCCAGAAGAGAGTGCTTACTCGATGGCGGGGAACGTAATTTGAACGGGAATAAATGTGTCTGGTGTCATGTGCAGCGCAGCCCCTGGTTGAAGAATAAGTCAGCTCTGATTGCATTGTGCCAGCGTTGAATAGATGTTGATGGAACGTTGTTTGTACATCAGCTGATTCTATTTTTAGATTAGACTTTATTTCATTTGCAAGTATGCATGGGCCACTGCAGGAATATAATTCAATTCTCTCCTTTTTTTTTTGCTGTAGTCTTTAACAAATGTGCATTGTGCGCGTATTGGTGCATTTTTATTCTGGTCTCCATACACAAAACTAGTGCAGACTCCTTATTGATTCTCCCTGTGCAATAAGGAAGGAAATCAAACAAATCTCTCCCCCTCTCTGAGCTGTGTATGTCTCATATTCATTACTTTTGACTGTAATGAGTTTTCGGCGCTGGCGCTTAGTGAATTAGCCTGGCCGTTGGTGGGAGCAGAAACACATTTATTCCTCTTAATCTGCGCGAAGGTGGTGAATTGTGCTTAAAAAATATTTTCCTCCAGCTCGTCGCTGTCGCCCGAATTACTGCTGATGGCTTCATGGCGCAGGAGCACATCTATAAACACGAATGCGCAGTGTGCACACGGAACGATTTTTCTCCTGAAATGAATGCTTTAAACAAGTTATTATGGTGTACGCTGTTTGGAGATGTTACCTTTGTGTGCATGGAATGCTGGTATGTGTATGTAGGAGAGTATTTATGTATATATTTTTATTCTTAACAAGCATCCATCACCAGTAATCATTTTTCATTGCTTTCCCACTAAATGCATTCAGCGACCAACCTTCATAAAATCCATGGACTGCTGGCTGACTCACACCTCAACACCTGCAAAACACAACATATGCACATTATAATCTTCATATGCAAACTGATTCAATCTTTGATTATTTTGTGTGACCATATTGAATAAAAACCAAGACATCCAGCAATTTGTTTTACATTTACTTATGATCAGTCAATAAAGTTGCTGTTCTTATTTTATAATGAAATATTGATTAATATTTAAAAATATTTAAACAATGATTTGTGTTGAATTGGGAAATGTTTTCATGAGATGCATGTTGATAATGCAGACTGTATGAAGACATTTACAAAAGTTACTTAAATAGGGTGTGTGTTAGCAATTGCAAAAAAAAAAATGATTTAATAAAATTGCCCTTCGCTGACTTAATCCATCACAGTACTTAGGAGAGTAAATGTAATTGTTTTGTGTGACCCAGTGTGTGTGTGTCTCTTTGTGTGCAGGTCTGTAGTTCTTTTCTGTCTCCAGGCAGATCTGTCCTGCTTTTAGAGATTAGAGGAGACCGTTTCTTGCCTCCTCTCCATTTTGTGCCGGAAAAAGGGCCATTGGTATGGTGGATACGCAGTGTGTGAGTGTGTGTGAGAGAGAGAGACAGCTGAATGGATAATGCTTCAGAGTTAGGGAAAAGCCCAGAGTGAAACCAGACTTTCTGCCCTGCCATTAATACTCCTGTTCATTATTCTCTCTGTCTTTCTTTCTTTGTGTGTGTGTGTGTGTGTGTGTGTACTATGTAATGTGTAATGGAGGCCTAACCTTTGAGCTCTTTTTCAGTGGAAGCATTTTTCACCTCCCAGTCTTCTTCTGCTTTCATAAAAGGGTAAAGACAGAACAGCAGCAAAGACAGCATGAGGAGGGAGTCTGACCAGAGAGCAACACAGAAACGAGAGAGAGAGGAGGAGAAAATGCACACATCCATCATGAAAGTCAGTGATGGGAAAGCAGCAGGCCAGGCCTGTAGGGAGAAAAATAGGCCAGGTCCCTCCATCACCCACTTTAAGAGACTGTGCCATGCCTGCTCCCCATCGCCTTGATGGATACCTGACCAGGGGTCTGCCAGTGAACAAGGCCATTCACCACATTCACACTCAATCACTGCTTACCGCCCGCCCAGTAATACCTGCTTTCATGCCACTGTGTGGAATGTCTCGTCAGCAGCTTTAACCTGCAGAGCTAGAGACTGGAGCCCAGCTGTTGCCATATGCTTTCTGACCACTGACCACCGAATGACAGCTGGGTGGAAATCTTTTGGGTGGAGGACCAGTTCACTACACAGCAGTGACACCGAAATGTGTTCATTTCCCAATTCCCACTCCTACCAACGCAACACTGCCCTCCCACTGGCACGGTCAGAGTAGGCCCTAACCTAAATCAAATCTTGGCCGCGAAACACAGCCCCGAACAAACGTGACGATAAACTGCTAGATTGCATATGTATGGAATGAAATGGCACACCAACTCGGTCCATGGACAGAACAGTGGCTGTGCGGACGCCATGATTGTGTTGGGGATTTGTGTGCGGCTGTATAGAGGCGCGCGGGAGCCGCTAGCCAGCCGCGAAACGCTAAGCCTGTTGTGCGAGACGAAGTCGCCGCTGGATTAGCCGTCCGTGTTGTTGCCCCAGCTTCAATGCCCTCCCAGCCCTTTCCGTATACCCCCCTCCCCATCATCTCGTTTCTTCAAGCAGACAGTCGTGACCAACAAACCGTAAAATGAGCGATCGACGCCCACCAAAGAAAGGCCGACATTTCGCAGCCATTGTCCATGGTCCTCTTAAGCTGCTTAAATACTTCAAATGCGGCCGCGGCCTTATGCTCATCAGAGCTTTTTAACGCTAAAATGATAATGACAATCATTCAAATATGTTTGTTTTTTGTGCTCTTCTTTTCATTTGCCTTTGTTATGCTCTCCGTCCCTTTCATGCTTTCTTATTCAAATACCGGTGGATAGTCCAGAGCACGTCCGGCTCCTCTCAGATGAATGGGCATCATCTGAGAGCATTTGGGGGGAAGAAAGATAGCCGCTTCTCGCAGCGGAAGAGCAGAAATAAACTGCTTGTGTGTATATTACTGCAGTCCACAACATTGATCACAATCACTGTGCAGCTCTAATGTAAAGCTACATTCATTTTATAGACAGAAGTACCAGCAAAGAGAGTCGCTACATCAGGCAAGTTTTACCATGCAAACTCACTTTATGGAGAGTCAGGATTGGGGTCAAAGCAAAAAGCATTATAAGATCAATGGTATGAAAATTATTTGGTGTCTTTTGTGTGTTTTTTTTTTCATATTTTCTCAGCCTCTTTTCATTGCTACTACTTTAACATGCTGTTTTAAGGGTTAAAATGACATTAAATGACTTTAGCACCTTTAAAGTCGGTGACACCTCAACCTTCAGGTACACAGTGAGAACATTGCCTGTTAAGCAGCAAAGGTCATATTATGGATAAGAATAAAATTGTCTTAGCCATCATGTTATCTATGTTTTATGCACAATTAACAAATAATAGCTGTTACATTTAAGGCAGGTTTCTCATTACCATTAAGCAAAATGGCTTGTTATGGTAATGGAGAAATGGCATTATGCTAATGACAGTACTACAGTCTCAATTATTACTTTAATTATAATGGAAAATATACTGGAAAGGAAACACGTATGCCTTTTTGGAATTGAAATAATTTTTTTAAATCTCTTAATCTTTTAAAATTAAATGTTGGAAAAATTGGAATACTAGAATTTGTAATTTATTATATAAATGTTACGTTTATATATATATGCTTTTCAAGCAGCCATATGTTGATTAAAACATTGAAAACAAATATAGTATATTTTTGTTGCAAATATTGTTGTTTTTCAAATAATGTCAGTTATCAATATTGTCATGATTAACATAATCTGTATGGATCTGAAACACGAGTTAACCAGATATAAATGGGTTTTAAAATTTCCTTCTGCACAGAATCACACTGATGCCTCTTTTTACATTTCTTTACAATTTTATCTCCAGAAAATAAACACACTTATTTTTTACACTGCACACAGTCATGAAATATGGTTGATGTTATTTGAGTCCACTGTCTTTACCAAAAAATTATTGATATTCATATTTAGTATAAGTCTTGTTAGTCCCATAATTTATATTATGTTTTTATTCAAATAGACCCCCCTCATTGTGCATTGGTTTCTAGCTCATTTCTGTAATATGAAAATATTTTTTTTCTTCATTCAGTTATCTGTCCATCCAACCATAGGTGAAGCAACTACAGTTTAATCCAATTTAAAATAAACTCTTATGAATTTATTTCCTGTCTGCTTGCAGGTTGCAGGCCAATAAATTTACCCCCCTTGAATAATTACATTCACTCTAATTAACAATCACCTGACGTGAACTCAGGATGTATGCCTTCTTCCTCCCTCTCTTCCTCAAACTTCCTCAGACTGCATAGCAGCACTCTTCCTCGTTCTCTTCAACTCATGTAATTAACAGTAAATTAACTCGACCCACTTCCCTTGAAGAATTCTCTTCCATTTCCTGTCTGTTCATTTTTCTGATTCTGTCTCTAGTTCCTTTCTCCCTGCTCTCTGTTTTCCTTCCATCACATGGTGCGTATAATGCTTTTTCTTGCTTCCTTCCTCAACAATCGATTTCAGCCCCCCTTTTGCAGGAAATGATGTTTTCACACGCAGCAAATAGGCTGTAGATGACTGCAGATTTGATGCTAATAATTTTTGGGATGGGGTGTCCATGCAAGCCCCTGCAATGAAGATTGAAACATGTTTGTCAGCGGGCGCTTGGTGAAGTAAAAGGCCGGGCGCAAAATTATTCAGGCCAGTAAATGGCATGCAAGCCTAATGTGGCAAATAATAGCCAAGTGAATGAATATTTTATTCTGGCGTGGGCCCTGACGAGCACAATTTGCCTATCTCACTCTTACAGGGAGAAGGGCCTAACTGACGGCTCCATCACCATCATGCTGGCTGAGACATTGCAGTCTCATCACGTCTGTTCTGTTTTCTATTTCTTTTCCTTTTGACCCTTTCGACCCTTCATCATGGTCATCATATTTACAGGTTAGTTTGCATTCGTAAGTTGTAGCAGCTAAAATTTGACATTTACTCTGTACAATACATAAGATACACAATCAGAAACAACATTAGCGTCATTGGCAGGTGAAGAGAATGACACTGATCACATGCCACCATTGTCGTCTGTCACGCAGTGGGGCGTATTACAAAGCCAGAGGACAGTCACTTGTTGAAAAGTGAAAAGTAAAGCAATTGTCATTGTGAACCACTTGTTACAAACCCAACCTGTCAAGGCACAAAAGACGAACATTTATACAAACAAAAGCACAACGAAACTCTGCCTCGAATCGCAGAGTCGGAGCACCCCCTCTGGAGTCAGTCCCTTACAGTGTCACTCCCACTGGACCAGTTTGATGACTGGCATTTTCTTTTTAGATCATGTGGACAGCTGGGTTCATGGGGAAAGCAAAGCACTGAGTTATGCTTAGAGGGAGATTGTGGCATTGATGCTTAGAGGCAGATGCTACTTTGACACATATGACCTACCTTAACATTTCTACTGGCCTTGGTCTCCAAAATCCCCAGATCGTGAAGTAAAAGTGAAGTGATTGTCATTGTGATACACAGCAAAATGTGTCCTCTGCCTTTAACCCATCACCCTTGGTGAGCAGTGGGCAGCCATGACAGGTGCCTGGGAAGCAGTCTGTGGGGACGGTGCTTTGCTCAGTGGCACCTCAGTGGCGGACTATGGCTCGAGATTCGAACCAGCAACCTTCTGACTACGGGGCCGTATCCTTAACCACTAGGCCACCTTTGGCTCTTATTTATAACCATCAAATGTGGGATTCCATTACATTACATTTTGCAAATGCTTTTATGTGATAGAAGAACACACGCTAAGAAATTAACTACCGGTGTCTTGGTCCTAGCTAGTAGAGGGAGTTAGAGATCTTGAGAGATCTTGTAGAGTCGATTTTTTTGGTGACTTGAGGTGTGACTCCACTGTCAGGATAGGCAGTTAGCACCTCACTACCACTTCATTTCTATTTGAAGGAAAGGTGACCAGAGGACATGGAAGTGAATGTTGCTTAGTACTGAAGGACAGGACTGGGAAATAAAGAGGAGGACAAATGTACATAGGGACATGGGCACAGACCAACTGTGGGGAGTGTGCGCATTGCTTCAACTTTACGACCTTTGTTTTATTGAGGCCGCTCTGCTTTGTAAATATTAATTTATTCATGAGAGTGCATCTGGACAGTTTAGAGGAATGCATCCATCGACAATAAAACAGAGGCAATGAGGGAGGAAGGGAGGGAGGAAGAGAGGGAGGCGGTGGGGTGGAAATGCCTCCCATCAATAGTGGGGCCAGGTCACATTCATCTGCCGCTGAAATATATGTGAGTGTGTGTGTGTGTGTGTGTGTGAGTGTGTGTGTGTGTGTGTGTGTGTGTGTGCGTGTATTTTAGTCAGTTAAGTACCTGAGAGAGGCATAAATGTCAATCCATCAGTCTGTTTACCCGTTCAACATTCTCCATTACAGCGCCGACGTCCAACCGGTGTTACAACAACAATCAACTTTTATGGAAAGGGAACGGAAATTAAAAAATAATGAAAAGCATAAATCTAATAAAACAGGAGGGAAGGGGAAATGGATGAATGAGCCAATTTCAGCGTATCAGTGATGAAGACACAACATTAATGTAGAAACAGGAGACCTTAACGCTGATAGAATGGGGTTGTGAGACACAGAAAAAGTGTTTCCATAAACAGGTTTAAATAATTGAGACTGGACTGTGGAAAACACACGCCTGTAACATTCAGAGATGTAATGCTAGGAAATATAAGGTAATAAACCATGGTAATTATTGTGTAATTCATTTGAACTGATTATATGTATGAGACAGGCATATTGATCAGGATGTAATCCTATTGGTAAATGACAGATGATGATATATGTTTAAATGGCATTGATTTTAGATGTCAAATGGGAAGCTATCCCTCATCTGACGTCTTTCTGCCTGGAGGAAGGAGGAGGCGGAGCATCTAACTGTCTCTCAGACCCTCTCCCAGAGTGATGTAATGGTGTTTAGAAATGTTTCTGCTGACTCTGCAGCAATGCTGGGGTCTTCTCTCCCCACTGCTCCATGATCAGGGGAACGGAAATGTTCCCCTGGACAGCAGGATAAAGATGATGGAAATATCAGGTTCTGTGGAGCCCATGCCAGATGTGAACCGTTTCAGTTTGGGCATGTGATCATATTCTTTTTACAGATATGTGAGTTTGTTTATGTGTGTGTGTGTGTGTGTGTGTGTGTGTGTGTGTTGTTAGTGTGTGGGTCTAGGTCCAGCCCCAGTGCTTCTTGGGGTATGTAGCGTAGTGCACCTTATTATAGTGGTTATTATGTCAAGTCAGCTGCGGCCTCTGATTGGTCTTGAGCTCTGGTAGTTGTCCTGGTCTTTCTTCTAGTCTGGTGGGACGCCTAGTAGGAGGTTTCGGGATGTGTTGAGGCAGGACATGCAGGTGGTTTGGTGTGAAAGCGGAATGGAGACGATTGATTCGCTGTGTGGAACGGGAGCGGCTGTAAGTAGAAGATGCTCTGGTGGGTTAGATTGGCACGCCTCCATGCTGGAAATTTTTTTGACAGGGTGACAATTATGCCCCCTCCCTCCCACACACACATCAACACTCAATGAAGCAGAAGGGGGCATTGAAAATCCAGCTTTTTATGCCCCTCTTGTTTTTCTTCATTTTAGCCCCTTTTGTCTCACTGTCTCCCTCGTTCTCAGTCCCATCGCCCCTGACTGGGTCCTTGCCTGTCTTTTTCTCTCCTTCTCTCCCTCTTTCTCTCACAAGCTCTTTCAGCAGTGTAGCCCCTGGCCTGCGCCCTGCAGGGGGGCGCTGAGACTGTGAAAGAGGTGGCTTAGCTCCGGGTCACCACAGGGAGCCCGCAAGCTGAAGGACAGGAGCAGCTGATGCACACACACACACACACACACACACACATTCTCACTGCGAAATAAAGCAGAGGAAGAAAAGGTTTTAAAAAGTACCCCAACATAATAAACACTTCAGCAGGTCCCAATCAGCCAGCACACGGTAACGCACATGCATTCATTCACAGTAACACACACATTCACACGAAATGCAGACAGTGGAGGGCAGCATGGGGCACCCTCATTAACACACACACACACACACACACACAACAGAAGAAGAGTGGAGAAATGAAAGAGAAAACTTTTCTGTTCTCATCAGCAGAACGCACACACACTTCACAAAAAACCCACATTGTATATGTGAACCCCTAGAAGCTGGGTCCAGGTTCTCTCCGAGGCCGTACCTCAGGTGGTCTCCACCTCCAGGCCTGAGAAACAGCCCAGACTGCAGCGGTGATGCTCTGTGCCTTCATCCATCCTCACCATCCTCAGTCCCCCCTCTAACCCCCCCGCCATCAGCTGTTCTTTGGTTGTTTATTTGTTTGTTTGTTTGTTTGTCTGTTTAGTCATTTGTTTTGTGCCTCAGTCCCCTCGGTAAGTGTGGTGTGTTTTCTAAAGTCTTCTTCCTCTGGGTCGGTCTGAAATACGAGCTCATTACGCATGGCTGTAAATACGCCGCGGCCCTGGTCTGTTACAGACACACACGCACACACACACACAGCGAGCCTGGATCAAGCCCCTGATCAATGCCTGTAGACCAGAGGGAACGGAGAGTTCAGCAAAATTCCACTTCCACTCATACAGCTACACTGTCCAGACAAAGCTAATGTTGCTAAAAAACTGGATCCAGTGGCTGGATCGGCCCTGGTGGACGGAGATTATTAGGCCAGCAAATACTTGTCAGAAAACTTTTCAGCGTTTTTGTGTTTTCCCACATTTGTGGACATTTTTTTTAGGTGAACGAGGAGGAGAGTGTGTGTGTGACAGAAATAATCAAACATCACCAAAAGGGTAGTTTGTTTCTTTGAAAATAGGTGCTTGTGTGTGTGTGTGTGTATTTAAATGGTCAATCACAAGTCCCAGTTTGGTGTTTTGTTCATTGAGGAGATTACATTCAATCATTAAATTTACAGTACCTCCTGCAACCGAGGAGAGGCGAGCATCTAATAGAGTTAAGAGGCGCTGGGCTGCCGCCAGCATCCACCTCCGAGATTGCAGGTTATCTGCAGCTCGCCACTCGCACCTCACGCTCAGCACAGCCTCCCAGGACTTCCTTTTATGTTTGCAAATGAATGTGCTTTTATTTACATGCATTTCACGCGGGGCCACGTACAGAACAGTCAAGTAAATATTACTACAAAAACTCCTCATTTTATTGCAAAATTTCATCTTTACAAAAGAACATTACATCGTGTAAATGCTCTGTCATCATTGCTGCTGTTCTCTCAGCTCCAATGCAATATTGGTTTACACGTGCAGACTTTTGTTTCTAAGACGCGCGAGAGCCCGACTGTCAGGTTTTCTAACATATCTCTTAATACCAGCCGTGTTTTTGAAATTACATTATTGTTGCTACTGTTAGGAAGATAAAAGACATTTCCCAAAGTGCCCAGTATTGTATATATGGGCAGTGGTGTGGGCAGTGGTGGCCTAGTAGTTAAGGAAGTGGCCCCATAATCAGAAGGTTGTGGGTTCGAATCCCGATCTTTAAGGTGCCACTGAGCAAAGCGCCGTCCCCACACGCTTTATTATGTGTATGCTTGTGAGTGTGTGCGTTTGCATGTGTATGTATACATTTGTGTGGGTGAGTGGGTGAGTGTAATTGTGTGCGTGTGGTAGAGACCTAGTGGGCATAAAACTTGCTTATTAACCATACGACCCAGGTTCAAACCCCATTTACTACCATTGTCCCCCTGAGAAAGACACTTAACCCTGAGTTGCTCCAGGGGGACTGTCCCTGTAACTACTGATTGTAAGTCGCTCTGGATGTATGCGGTTAATGTAAATGTGTGTGTGCTTGTGTGGACGGAACCCCGCACCTGCTGACAAGAAGGCAGGTCTGTCGTTACTTTGAAAAGCTTTTGTAAATCTCTCCCTCCGCCTGTTATCGCCTCCATTTCCTCTTCCTCTGTCTTGCCCGCGGCCAGCGTGCCCGATTCCTGCAGGTAGACCTGCTGCTGCCTCCTCTGCAGCATTAGCACCAATCAACAGAGCTCCCTGCCCAGCATCCCTCTACCTTACACCCCATCCCTCCCTCCTCCTGTTGCTTCCTCTCCCTTCTTAACAAGTCTGTTAGTACCTGAGAGCCTGAAATAACTTCTCCGCTGCCGTTTGATGTTTAAACAGAGACGGACCACTTCCTCACTAATTTGCATCTAATTGCTTTTTTTTTTTTGGCGTGGTAAACTGTACCCCTTTGCAGTTTGCCGTCGGCTTTGGTTATCCTCACAGCTTGGCGTGTTTCTAATCAAGCCACCGTCGCTGCGCTCAGGATTACTCCGGGGCCAATCAGACGAGTTTACGGCGCTCGGGCGTGCGTGAATGGATGTGTAGAGGGCCGTCTCGGAGGCCTGGGTCGTAAAGCACAGGTGCTTATGTTTTATTAATCTCGCAGCGGAGCAGGGAGCGCCGCTGCCCGTTAAATCTCTGACAGTGTCCTCAGTGTGCGAGCAAAATCAATGGCCCATTATCCTCTATTGAATTGCCGCTGATTCATAGCGGAACCGTGCTGTCCGGGTACCGTCACCGAAAACAGCCTGCGCTTGTGTCTGTCTGTGTGTGTGTGGTTATCTTTTGGTATTTGCATGCTTAAATATTTGACTATTTTTTAGCCAGTGTGTGTGTGCATGGCGTTGTCATGGGGATGGATGCATGCATGGGCACGTACATGTGAAATGATTAAAAACTATCAATAAGCTCAGACACTTTCAGTACTTGGGAAGGACAGTTTACAGAAAGTAATTATTGGCAAGCTGACTGATTTGTGAGCCCAAACTCAGTCTGAGTTGATGTAAAAATATCATTTTGCTGTATTTATACAATAGTGATTTGTCCATAATAAAATTGGTTGCAATGTGCTACTGTTGGTTTTTAGGTTAATTTACTAAACAATGAACGGGAGAAAACCCGACCGATCTGCAGTACTAATAAAATCTTAAATAAACCTTGCACTGCATTATCTGCATTAAATGCACATTAATTTCCATATTCCATATAGACGTCAGGAGCATCACTAAATGTAAAGTAACAGTATATGCATGTGTGTGTTTGTACTAGGACGTGCGAGAGCGTATGTGCCCGTGTGTGTGTGTGTGTGTGTGTGTGTGTGTGTGTGTCCTGCTGTGCTTGCAGCAGCTGCTGTTTGGCTGTGGTGTTTTTGAACCATCTGTAAACGTCTGATTAACGCCGTATTAATCTGATCGCGGAGAGAAAGAGCTGAAGTAGCCATCCCTCGGAGAGACGTCCGACGTACGCACTTCAGCCATGAATGTGTAAACGTCCAGTTACTCTACGTCCGCGTGTGGGTACAGGAGTGTTTACTTTAACTGTGTGTAAATTTAAGCTTCTCCAATTATTAACTGTATCGTATTAACATGAAAGGGGCGGTGTGTGTGTGTGTGTGTGTGTCAGCATTTTCCAGCTGCGTCCATGCTGGTCTCTTGACCCCTGTGACCTTTCAAGTCACAGCCTGCCTTCGATTCGACCCCGGGGCCCAACAGCACCAGGCGGGGCCCAATTCTTAAATGTCATCTCATCAGATTTCGACGGCCCCTCATTGACCTCCAATTCCACAGATTGCCCTATCCTGAGGGCTGACCACAGAAACACACGCGCACACACACACAGACCCACACATCCGCCACACAAAGGACAGTTTCCCTGACTGCAATCAGCAGTGTGATTAGTTTGGTGTGACAAGTTACCAAGGATAAGTGTGTGTGTGTGTGTGTGAGAGAGAGAGAGAGAGAGAACGAGAAAGAAAGAAAGAGGAAGAACCGGTATTGAAACTGGTGGTATAAGTGTGCATAAATGTATGAAAATAAATGCTCTTTAACGGTGTGTGTGTGTGTGTGTGTGTGTGTGTGTGTGTGTGCACAAACACATATTTGCATTGGGCTCCATGGTGCAAGGAGACCAACTGTCCCCCCACCTGGAATAAAGCGCATTGCGAGGGGGAGTATCTGCGAGGGAATAAAGGCTGGGGAGGCACAGCAGGGGAGGACGAGAGAGAAAGCGCGGTGGTGACTGTGGGTAAGGTGACTGGCATTACCATACACACCTGTCGCTCTCCCTCAGAGAGTCGCCGGCAGCCGTCAATCACCGCCGCACTCCCGAGGTGAGCTCCTCACCTCACCGCGGCAGCCGCGCAATATCAGCCGCCACGGCTCCCGTGCTGCGGCACGTCTCTGTAACCAACAGTAAACAGATGGTCCCCGAAAGTTGGAGGTAACCAAGGATATAAATAAATATTAGAGCAAAACGTGCAGTTCCCAGGGACACCAATGTTCGCTGAAGGTTTCCTAAAGGTTTTATTTTTCTGTTTATATGTGCCAATGTTATTGACTTATCTCCTTATTTAGGCAGTAGGCTCATTTGCACGGGAGCTGATTGATGCGGTGGCACCAAGCTACAGCCATGCCTAATTTCCAGCTAAATGAGGTGGGTGTTGCACCCCTCCGTAGCGCTGTGCACACACGCATTTTGTTCTTTGCACTAGAAGCTTATCAGTCCCCAGACCCCCATCCCGTGACAGCATCTCTATTCGTGCTATGGACTGGGGGGGTGTGACGGTGCGTTAGTCTGCGTCTCGCCGGCTCTCCACGTCCCTGTGAGCAAGAGGGAGGAAACAGAATTGCGACAGGCAGTCGGGAGTGTGTCGGAGAGCCGCGGTGATTAGGATTCCAGTGCAGCACCCATTAAAGCGGAGGCTCACCGGCTTCTTTTATATAGGCTGGGCGTAGGCGTGCCTGCTCTCTAACTCTGCATGTCAAATCTACAAAAAGTGTGTATGTCTGTGTGTGTGTGTGTGTGTGTTTTCTTTCCTCCTCGTGGTGAATTTTTATTCATATGCAATAGCAACTGGATTTGAAGCTCATTGCTCGCTTTTGTCTCGGCAAGTGTTTCATATTTAGCTGAGAGGTGCTCTATCTGACACATCTCGTGGTTCGAGTGTGTGTGTGTGTGTCTGTGTGTTGGGTCTCACCCCTTTTCACTCAGATGTGTGAGAGTTTTGAATCTTAATGTGGTTCACATATTTGAAAACCCACTCACGCTGACGTTGACAAAACACAGATTAGCAGTTTTGCGCAGTTTTATGCAAAATATTGTAAAAAAAAACAAACTTGAAAATCAGTTAATGAAAAATCTGTGTGATAAACACAGATGCTGCAACACCTCGAGAGTATGGCCCAGTCCGTCATTACTCCTAGCAACAGCCTAAGCATTTTCCAGTATAATAACAGTAATATATGATGATTGTGTCATTTGTGTATAGTATTTATTTTTTGTGTAATAATTTTTTATCTTTTTATATATACTTAAAATATATATATACATATATATTATTCACACACAACCCTTTTTCAGAATTAAAGGTACATTGAAAAATGTCTGTAAGTCTCTCTGCATCGGTTTAAATATGATTAAAACAAGAAAGTCTCATCACAGCAGCAACCCTGAACCTCACAAAGACGCACACACACCTAGAACGTTTGAGTATTTTATTACCCTCATTTCTCCTAATTATCTTGTGTTATTAGAGTTTTCTGTAAATTGTCATGTGTAAATTGATACTAAGTGGGGGAAAGGCTCATTTTGTTTTTGTAGATGTTGACTAGGCTTTGTTAACCCAGTTGTGTGTGTGTGTGTGTGTGTGTGTGTTTCTTTTCTCAAATCAAACATTAGCAGTCAGTAAAAAATGCTGAAGTCCTAAAAAAAAGGGTGAACTTTTAACAGCTTCAGTAAAGTGTGTGTGTGTGTGTGTGAGTGTGTGTGTGTGTGTGTGTGTGTGTGTGTGTAAGCACAACGGGGGTTGCCGAGATGTATGAGAATGTATGTATGTTTTAGCGGGGGGAGGCCTTTAAAGCTCCCTCTCTCACTCCCGAGGCTCCAAATGGTTAAATCAGAGCGCTGGCCCCTCCCGTCTCCCTCGCACCCTCCCCCGGTGGGCGTTGGCAATCAGCAGCTCAGCCAATCAGACGCTTCCGGACTGCCGCTCCGTAAGCAGCCAGCCTCGGAGAGCATCAAACTTACCAGAGCCCAGTGAGCCGCTATACGCTCCGAGAGAGAGAGAGAGAAGGGGGAGAGAGGGAGGGAGGGAAGCAGCAGCACAAACGGCAGCTGAAGAGACAGAGCGAAAGAGAGAGAGAGAGAGAGAGAGAGAAAGAAAGAAGCACAATGCGCATCGAAGCTCCCACTGCACACACCGGATAACTCAACTGGGTCTGCTCCCCTCCGCTCGTCCCTTTCTTCACGTCGCCAGTGAGTGTCCAGAGCCGGGCAGAGAGAGAGAGAGTGTGTGTGTGTGTGTGTGTGTGTGTGAGCGTGCGTGTTTTGGAATGGGGAGGTTTCCGAACAGCACCGCGTCTGCATGAGAGTGTGAAGCTGTGGACGGGAGGACCCGCTTTAGCGCTCGAGCACCGGAGAATAACCCACCCAGGTAAAGCGAAGCATTTTCTCTCCCTCTCTCTCCCCCTCTCTCTCCCTCTCTCTCTGCCTGTCTGTCTGTCTGTCTCTCATTCACATCAAGGCATCCTGTGGGGTGGGGGTGTGAGAGAGACCTGCCCCCTCCCTCCCACCCTGTCTGTACCGCTCCGTTCGCCCCCCCCCCGAAGCCCCCCATTATCTGGCATAGCGTGTGATGTGTAGTCGTCCGTGCCCCCCCCCCCCCCCCCCCCCCCCCGTGCACGTTTTCCTCCGCCGGATGCTTAACACGCCTTTTGTGTTACGTGCCCGAAAACGCAGTGCCACGGGAAAAACCTCCTCTCTTTTATTCTCTGCATGTACAGATGTGTGGGTCTCGGACGGTGGTCCGAATCTGTAGCCCGTGCAGGTTCACGCACACGAGAAAAATGAGAAGTAGTGGAGCAGGGCAGACCGACGCTTCCGCTCCACGCCTGGGGAGAGGCAGCGCTGGTCCTTTTCAAAGGAAAAATGTCCAAATGAAAAGGAAGGATTAATTAGGGAGATTTTTTTTCTTCCTTTTCCTCTTCCCCTCATCCTTTTTGTCTGTCTATTTCCACCAGGGCGAAGGTGTGTGTGATAATTCTTGCTCTCCTGCTGCACAATAGACACTTCCAGTGGGGTGTAATTGGGAGCGGTATTTGGCGCGGAGAGCCTAACTCGCTCTGTTACCTCCTCGATTGGACTGTCGAGGCCGTCCGGACCTGCGCCGGAATAACGGCTGAGGAAGCTTTAAGACCCCCGGCGCCACGAGGCGGGGTCCTTTTTTTCTGCCCTAAAAGCCTTGAGATAAAGGAGCCATTTCTGATTTGGGGGACGGAATTGAGGAAGTTTTATTATTATTTATAATGTTTTTTTTAATATATTTATTTCTGTATTTAGACTGCAGTGTGTGTTTTTTCGGACGTGTGCGGCTAGTTTAGTTACTGTTTTCCTCCAACTGCTGGATTAAATGGCTAATTAACCGGATGCCCATGCAGGAGCTTCTCTATTGATTAGTATTCCACAGCCACACCAGGCACCACACATTGAGCAGTGTTGGTGCAGCCCGACGGACCCGTGGCGCATCGTAACAAAAAAAAAAAAAAAAAACGGGCCCGGCGACGTCCGAAGTCGGCCAGAAGCGGAGACCCGGGCTGTTCATGACATGACATTATTTCCACTTGTTCTGTGCGAGAAAAAAAATGGAAGAATGATAAAGTAAAAAAGGCGGCAGCCCGCCTTGTATTTCATGCATGGTGAAAAGCTTGTGACCCCAGAAGTCTGGAAGGAGAAAAAAAAAAAACAAGTGTCAGAATTACTGTAGGGCCAAGGCCATGTGCAAAGGTGTTTAATGTCCCTGTTGCAGCGGGTGTTTCAGCATGGTTCCACTTTAACTCTCATATTAAGCTGCCATTTGATTTACGACTCTTTGATTCCACACCAAATGGATTTTTAGCAAAATGGAAAGAGGCAGAGGGAGTAATAGCTCTTTCTTTCTTTCTTTTTTTTGGGGGAATAAAAGGGGGGAAAAAATGGAAGAAAAAAGTGTCAAAGACAGTGAAAAAAGCATTGTTGCCTTCTGCCTCTCCTCCTCTCCCTCCCTCTCTCAACCGCTTTCTTCCTCTCCCCGAATGGAAACGGATCGCCTAGCAACTGGGCCCTCTTTCCTTCGGTGTGATATACGTTCTGGCGGGTGCACGCGAATCATGCTAATAGAGTGCGATACTGAAGATGGAGCCATTACTCATGGAGTAAAAGTTTCAATTACCTGTGATATGGTCCGGTAATATGTGCTGATTTACTATGCTGTTAAGGCGGCCGGGTCACATCTCCCTCTCCGTATATTTCTTTGTTTTATTATTCCGATTATTACTCGGAAGGACGTGGTGTTGGGGAAGGTGTAGTCTTGTGTGTGTGTGAGACAGACTGGGCGGCTTTTAGCAGGTTTTTTTGGGTTTTTTTTTTTTTAAACAATACAACAGCGCTCATAATTAATTCATCGTGGAATATTGGCCAGTGCCCTGTGAGTTTTTGATTTGTTGAGGTGAGAAAAAATGCAATAAGGCCGCTGCAGTTCACCACCATACACCCTGTACCTAATATCAGCATTAGCATACACACACACACACACTACTATACTCTATATTTAAGAAAAGGTAGAAAGTGAGAAATGAACCCAGAATTAGTTTAGAATTAGATTGGCCTTAGGATCGTCTTATCGACACACATGCGGCATCTGGTTTGGGGTAAGAGAAGGGAGAAGTGGGCAGAGCAGAGGCTTGTGGCGAGTTAATGGTCTAAACTCTCAGGACGTCCAGATGCATAGTTTGATGATGTGGAGCTATCAGCCAGTTCTGCACGCTGTCAGAGAGAGAGTCTTTGGACATGCGCTGCACATCCCGTTCCACAGTAAATTCCGATAACAAAAATGACACCATTGATTTGGTCCAATTTCTCATCACTCTGAGGACATATCAGGCTTCGGCCTGGAGATAAGGGCGAGTCTGCCGGGCGTGTATAGAGCAGAATGCTTGTGCGGTTGGAGGCTCTAGTCAAGGGTTTTGAGGAGACAAGCAGTCGGTGAATGCTGTTGCGAGAATTTTCTTTGCAATGACCTGGCAAACGTCCAGGGCCTGAAGAACGGTAGGTTCTCGTTTTGGCTTGAAGTTGCCTCGCGCTGGAGAGGCCATTTTAAGTCTGGGTTATTGGAGGGAGTCTCAGTTCATACAGATATAGTCATTTAGATTTACTTGGATTTTTCTGTTTTATGAGAAATAAAATGTTAATCATTTTACAGCTGATGGAATTGGTCACAGTAAATAATGTAATAATAAAAATTATTATTATTATTATTATTTAATAACATTAAGAATTTAATTCTTAAAGATGAATAAAAGTATTACTCATGAAATAAAGCATTATAAAATTAATAAATATGTATATGAGCATTTTATCATGTACAACAATAATAAAAAAATAATACTATTTTATATAATGAACATCAAAGAATTTTTTTTTTCAGACACGCACTAATTTCAATATATATCACGAGTATAATATATTAATAAGCAGCATTTTTTTTATTATTCTTAAAATTTAGCCAGTTACAAATATGTCATATGCATGACAATTTAAAAGAAAGGATGTGAGTGCACAGTTCAGAGCAGGGTTTTCGTGCAGGTTGCGTTTGTGTGTGTGTAGGAGTTGGTGTGGAGGTGACTCTGCAGTGCTGCGTAGGGGACAGTGACTGAGCGAGCAGCTTAACAGGAGCCGGTAGGAGGTTAAGCCTGGAAGAGAAGAGTCGGGGGAAAAAAGGCTGAGCACGGCCCACTGGCCCCATACATCACACCCGCGTCTCAGGCCAGCAGGGGTCAGAGGTCACCCTGCACGCCCATTTAGAGGACACCCAAGCCCCTCTGCCACAGCAGGTATTAACACACAGCTGAGCTGAAAGAGAAGAGAGGATGAATGCGTGTCTCCGTCAGTTTAAGTAGCACAGTTAAAACAGGATTTAGGCAACTTAATGAGGGAGAAACAGTGACAGCGCAATAAGTCAATAGCTTCTGATTGGCCAATAAGTTGTTCTTGCATACAAAACCTCAGTGACTTTGACCCAATTCAAGACTTTAGTGAATGTCTCCAACTCTACAATGTAATGGATATTTTTTATTTAGCCATGTTTGATGAATGAAGGTTACCGCTATAGGTGCTACTTATTTACATTTGTCTTCACTGTAACCTGAATTAATTAAACATGTTTCTATTTAGAGGCAATTGAGCCATTAAACCTGCATCAGATTTATTGATATCTCTATATAGTTTCTGCACTATAAGACTTGTATGAATGTTTTTTGTGACGTAGCATCCTAACATTTCTTAATTCTTGTACAAGAAACGTGACACCGTGAAGTAATTTACAATGGATAAGAGGAAAAAACTTGCTTTCAGCATTATTCCCTTTTTTCTGGTGATGTACTGTAACTAGACTACAGCTTCCCCACATTATCCCTGACTTTATTTTTTTAGATTCTTCTCTCAGTCTATTTTTTTCCTAGTTCTTGTTCTATTCATCTCTTTTGCTCGGGAGTGAAGCCCCCGTGTCAAACTAGAGCCGCCACTGCCGCTGCCTTGCTCGTATGAGAAGGGGAATTTTAAAAAACAAAAATAGCTGGTGCTCTGAGCAGCTCTCATGTTTAATAAAAGCGACAGCGGCATGATGAAGCTCTCATGACTTTCCACTGCAGCATGGGTCAAGCGCGTAGTAATAAGATAGCAGATTTGTTATAATAAAACATCAGTGACACAGGACATCTCGTATTCGGCAGAAAATTGCCTCTAAATGACCAAATATTAGGGTCATTATTGCTGACTGAGACATGCAACACTGTAAGGTAGGGGGGTCCTCGGGGTTTCTACACCATGCACCTCTGCCATGGAGTGTATGTAGGGCAGTGTGTGTGTGTGTGTGTGTGTGTTGAGAGATGGAGAAAGTGGTCCCTGGCCCCGATCAGAATGTGCCGGAGGGTTAGAGGAGAGCCGGGCGAAACTTTAACGAGGATCTACGCTCGGAACTGGGCAGCCTCCTCATTACTTCTGCTCCACTCGCCAATTAAAGGATCAGTCCAGCACACGCCCAAACCTTCAGCCACCAGCGGCCTGATGAGCTCTTCATGCATGTGTGCACACACATTGACTTAAACAGTAAAACAATCTTAGGCATATATTTGTGTGCATACTGACGTACATACATACATACATACATACATACATGCATACAAACATAGTATATACATACATTTACACACCACCACCCATATACATTCACACACATTCATATGGTCTCACATAAACTCTGAAAAACATTTATACATTCTTACACATTTTAGAATGAAGTTACATACACTCTTATACACAACTACATGCATTCACACACACATACATGCACACAAACACACACTCCCCCAGTCTTGGAACAGTCACTCACTAACACTCACTCAGTCACTGATAAGAGGTGGGTGTGGTGGGTGGGGTAAACAGGGAGGTCATCTTTGTCTTTCCTGGTCAGGAGGTGGCAGGGTCGTGACCTGGTCGGCAGGTATCACGTTGCAGGACAAGCCGTCTTTGGGGTAAGATGAGCCGAGATGGGGCCTCAGTCATTTACTGCACATGTCCACAGCAATCACCACACACCACAGAGGCATCAACACACACACACACACACACACACACACTACTACTACTACTGTTCCACAGGCCAGATTACACCATGAACATACAATGACAATTGTGCAGGAGGTTTGTGTATGTGAGATACAGATATCCAAGCTCCTTTGTGTGAACAAGCATTTGTGAATTTGTTGGACATCCATTTAATGGACTGGTTGGAATTTGCGTGTGTTGTGTCCTTGTCTAATGTCAAAGGAGCCATTTGGTTCTTTTACGACAGTTGTCCCGCTGCGCCCCTTTTTGACTTGCGAAGGTTGGTGATTTTCTCTCTCTCTGTCCCTTTCTTTTCTTTTCCAACTTTTCTATTTACCATTTCTATACAATACAATTATCTGTCTTTTTATAATGATTCTCCTCCCACCACGGAAGGGTTAATAAAACAGGAGCATTTGTCTCTCAGAGAGAGCACTATGAGGTACAGCTGTTCTGACATTTTGTGCTATTTATTATTGTGTTTATTTATGTGTTTATTTCAGAAGCCCTCAGCGGAATACTAATCAGCCTTCGCGCTCATGGCGACGTAAGAAGCATTGTTTCCTCGCAAGCGGCCGACATATTTTAACTGTTCGTCCTTTCTTTCTCTGTCACACAGACAGTAAATGCCTTGGAATGTCAGCGTTTAATTAAAAGGAAGTTAAAAAAAAAAAAAAAAACATGGGAATGGGGGGATTTGGGGGTGGGGGGGCTGAATGAGCTCCGACATTTGAAATGCAGATGCTGGCATACGCCGGCGTTTCCTCCACCACGTCTTTTAATTAGAAGCAACTTTAGCGTGAATATTCGGAGGCGACAACGGAGGTCGCACTATGCCCATTCGGAGTATACAACATTTAATTTATGCCAGCCGTGCGCTGATATGGTGCCCTCGATGGGACGTACGTAACGTAATTACTTTCCTTCAGCACGTGGATTCGAATGACTTAGAATTATCACTAAACAAGGGGGGGAAATCATACAGACCCCCCCGTGCCTGTCGCTGTGTCTCTCCACATCGTTGGAATTCTGCTGTGGGTGTGCGCTGCTTGTGTGTCTGAGGAAGGAGGCGGGGGGTTAGACAGGTAGAAAGGGAAAGTCCACTTCGACTATTCTGTCCAGATTTGTGAGCTCTGCCACAAACCTGAAAAGAAAGGAGGAAAAAAAGAAGAGATGAGGCCATGCAGCCTCCATTCTATTGCAACGCACCGTCCCTTTTGCCCCGCCCGGGCTGCTAACAGACTTAGCTTGATCCTGGACACCAGTGATACCAGCGAGGCACCGTCACATCCACTCGTCCTCCTCCTGAGCAGGAACTCCCAGCATGCCGTGGGGCGGCTGCGCAGTCTGGAGTTCTGGTTGTGACAGTGCGCGTTATCACCACAGACCCCCCCCCCCCCCCCCCCCCCCCCCCCCCCCCCCCCCGGGCCAGATTTACTTGCCTTTGTCTTCCTTTTGGGCTGAGGTTCCTCCGCTGCCTCGGAGCGGGCGGCTAGAAGAGCGGAGATGAGACCGCGCAGGGCCGTGGGGGAGATTTATCTGATGAGGAAACTTTCCCTGCCACCAACCTCCCTGCAATCTCCCTGCCGAGGGTCCGTAGAATAGCCCTACAGCTAGAGAGCAGCTGGGCTGCTGCATGTGCTGCGTAGGAATGTGTCTGTTTAATGGGAGCAAACGGACAGTAAATAATATGCACGCTGCGCGAGAGTCGTGTGCGAAGCGTTTTAACGAAGATCCCGGGAAAACCATTTTACAGCTGCGTTGCGTGTGCTGTGCGAACACTACCTAAACGCCGTTATATCATGCAAATGGAGCCGACTCCTAAATGCAGAGCAACGCCCCCGCCCCGGGCCCAGCGACGCCTCTCCGGGTCGCTCATTCCACCCACAGTCGGCCAACAGAACTCACTCCACGTATGTTCCGAGCGCCCTCTTCATTACGGCCAGCCCGGGACGCAGGAGCAGGCAGCGCAGCGTGAGTAATGGACACAAAGGAGGCAGTGAAAAGGCCCCGGCGAGTCCGGCCTGCGTCCCGGAGACTCTCGCTCGCTCGCTCGCTCGCTCGCCCGCTCGCCCGCTCGCCCGCCCGCCACTGCGGAGCGTCAGCGCTGGGTTGTGATTGATGAACTGCTCTATCAGCGGCACCGCAGGCTTCAGGCTCGTTCACAGTCCGCAGCCCGGCCTCACGCTTCGGAGGGCCGGAGTTTGACGTGTCGGATCCGCACCCGCATCGTGAACCATGACTTGGAAAATGTGTGGGCGCCAGGTAGCGAGAGAGAGGAAAAAGTCGATGAATGGCTTTCTTTTTTTTTTTTTTTTTTTTGCCCTAAGCCGTGAGCTCAGAAGCAAGTAAAGAAGGAAGGTGGATGCTGGAGAGGAAGATCTCCACACACACACACAATGACACTTGATCGGCGTTTGATGTCTACTCTGTCTCCTGTGGAATGGCACCCAGATGCAGACACTTTTATCCTCACCAGGGGCGCCGAAATATTTTGGGCTCCAAACTTGGATCTTTTTCAAATCCAACAATTTCTTCCCATTTTTTTTTTGCTGTTGGGGAAACGTTCCGTGTGTGTGTTAGTGAAGGAGCCACAGAAAAAGGCCGAGGAACGGGAAAAGAGCGCAGTCCGTGGGTAAATAGAGCTGGAGGAGGTGAAAAGAGGGAGGCGAACCTTGGATCGGGTTATTTTTAATCCCGCAATTAGCGTAAAGGGAGAGCATGAGCGTGAATACCGTTCCAGATTAGCCTAATAGAGGGGAACTTGGTCCATTGTTCCATCTTTCCCATTTCTCCCTGACAGTCGGGCCCGGTGACCCAGTCGCTTAATTCCCATAGAAACTCTGACGGACAGACTCGCTTCCTCTCTCGCGCGCGCCGCTCTCCTGTTTTTCCACTCATTTCACAGCTCAGATCACTCGAACGCACTTTATTAGGCACACCTACCTTACGCCGGCAGTCTGGTTCTTTTTTTCCGTTTTTGGGTGGCGAGCAGCCGCCAAGGAGATTCCCTCTTTTGCCGGGTTGAATACCTGGAATAGCTGCGGCACAATAGGCCTCCTGTTCTCCAGACCTGTCTGGCCCGCCTGTGCGGCTTCAATGAAAAGGACTTTAATTGTGCAAACAAAAAACACATTTCATAATCTGCCTTTTGCCTGGACTGAGTGCTCGGCCCTCAGAAGCGGCTCGTTGGCGCTTGACCTCTGAACCCTGAGGCGGGCCACGAAGGAGCGGAATGATTTGGATAAATAGCTCTGAGGTACCCCGAAAGCCGTCCCCTCCCCTCTCGCTCGCTTCTCTTTTCTCTGATTAACCTCTTCTGGAGGCTTCCATTAGTCTGTTGTGATGAGTGGCTGACACTGAAGACAGTGGGGTATTATGGGTAATTAAAAGCAGTTTGCATGCACAAACAGGGGGGTCAAGCAGAGAAATGAGTTCACTTAACATTCCGAGCATCTCGCCGGCAAGCAGGAAACTTTTGGGTTCTGAAGAACTGGCGTAAGCAGTGGGGAGTGAGGGCAAGAGCGTTCTTATCTTTCCATTAAAATGCTAATACATTTAAATGATCCTTCAATTGAAGCCATGCTTGTTTTATTTGTCTTATTTGCTTTAAAGCTACTTGCCCACACACAAGGGTTCACATTCATACAGAAAACGGCCAATCGTTCTGTAGAACAAGGGTTCTATAGACTTAAAAGAAGGCAAATGCTTTCTTTTTTTTTTTGGACTTAAGTAAAGGCCGAATCTATACCATCACAAGCCTTTTATGCACAATGATAATTGAGTAATATTCAGCAGAGTGTGCAGTTGTAGAATAAAACGTTTTTATGTATTATCATGACTGTGCAAGCATTTCACCAGCCACTGGTCAGCATCTGATATATATTTATGTTAATTAGGATTTCAATTTGACGTTTTTTTTTTTGTATTTCATTGCTTGTCTCCAGACATCCACTTTCTCACTCTGGGCATTTTAAGGGTGGCCTAAACAGCCGACGGGAGGATCTGACTGGCCGAATGGCCAAAATGCGCTCCCTGGGACCGGCTGCGTTTGCGTGCTGTACAGAGCCGTGTTTTGTGCCTGCAGGGCATGTATTCTTCTTCTTCTTAAAAGCCTAGGTCAGAGACAGGCTAGAATGGTGGGGAGATTCACCAAGAGAAAAGCTCCACGCAATGCGGAACGCGGGCCACTTCACCGTCCACTGCCCTACAGCCTGTGTTGGTGGTGTGTGGGGGTGGATATGTGTGTCCGCCCTGAAGGATAGCCACTCACGTCAAGCATGCGGGAGCGGGTTCTGCAGCCGAGAATTGATGTTTGTGTGTGCGGTGACTTTAGCGTAACCTTATGCTACAGACCTGTGGGCATCACATGACCGCCTGCGAATACATCCTGTCCTGTTTTTCCGTGGTTAATGCTCCTGTTGTTGTTGTGTGTGGAGGGCTGTTGAGGGTGCTCGCTCTTGTGCAGTAATTGCAGCAGCAGGACAGGTTCTACAACGGAAGGGAAATGTCATTAGACGTCGCGGGAAAACAGGGCGGGGAGCTAGATGTCCCTCAGAATTGGGGAGTGCTGCAAAACGACTGGCCTCATTTTCACCCTCACTCAATTAGACATGGAGCCCCCTCTATCTGCCTGTCTCGCTACCATCTTTCTCCCTCGCTTCCTCTCGCTTCGTTGGGGGTAATTGAGGCTAATCTGCAGTGGACACGCAGCATGTTGGCAGCATCTGTGTTTGTAAGTCGCCCCAAAGCCTAATAATCAGGGACCTGCAGTGTGTGTAATGTTTGTCATTTGTATGGGTACACTTTTAAAAGGTTCATCTCACTACAGAGCTGATTTTACATGTTTGTGAGGATGAACAGCGGTAAATATTCTAAAAATGTATTTGAAAGGTACATCCATACCTAACCTTACTGCACCAAAACGAATCCTTTTAGCCATTTTCCTCTTTTCTTCTTTTAATTGTGTAATAATATTTCACCTCGGTGAGTGGCAGGTAATCACTGGGTGACCCACAATTTGTTTTTCAAGCAGTTTGCTTTTATATGATAATGTTTTTGTAGCTGAAAAACTAAACATAGCACTATTTCATAATTAATACTATTTTACTATTTCAGAAATTATAAATAAATACATATACACACACAGAGTTTCATGTGGTGAGTAAAAAAAAACACACACACACACACACACATATATATATATATATATATATATATATATATATATAGAGAGAGAGAGAGAGAGAGAGAGAGAGATTTTTTGAAATTCTGCCAGTGTGAAGGACAGGTCCAGCTCTCGCTGCATTTGAATTGCTCAAGGTGATTTCTGATTAAATCTTCTGCTGTTTGTTCTGCTCAGGTCTTCATTGTAATCACCATCTGTTTTGTGTACATGTGTGTGCGTGCATGTGTGTGTTTGTGGAGAGCCGGCTGTTGTGCTGTGGTCTGCAGTGCCAGCGCTGGACCAGAGAGAGCTTATGCTGACACTTGTGTCTAATTAACATTTATTTAAAGCGTTCTGAGGCATCTCACAACCTGTGCACCAAGTCAAAGAGGGTTTAGCTCTGTGTGTGTGTGTGTGTGTGTGTGTATGTGTGTACCTCTGCTCACCTGATTGCTTGTCCCTAGCTGGTCTTTTTTTCTGCTTATTCCACTCTCTGTCTCAGTCACTTCCTCTTCTCTGCCCACAAGTCCTCTATGAATTAATTTGCGTGCAATAACACACACCCACACACTGCAATTCCTGCAAGTGTTCGTTCATCTACTACGCACACACTTGCGTGGCGCAGGTGAGCACACCTCCCACCAGAGGAGCGGCTGCAGGTTTCAGCTTTATTGTTTTATCGCTGCTCCTCAGGCCTCCTCAGAGCTGCAGCTTCCCTCCTTCCCTTCGGCTGCACTTCACTGTGGAGTTGGATGTAATCTGTGATGGGAGTTTGGGGCGCGGCGTGATTCTACGTGCCTTCAGCGCCCAGCGTCACCTCGCTTCTCCAGGCCATCGGCCCCAGCCCTGGCACTAAAGAGGCCTGAGAAAAAAAAACGATAATTGCAAGTTTTCAGCCTTCGCCAGGCAAGGTTAACACACTCCCTTACTGCAGGAAATTGGCGGAGAGGATTTCTTTTTCTTTTTCTGGTTTTTAGTGTGCTTTGCCAGAGTGTTGCATCGTCTTGCAAAGTTACCGTTTCCTCCCTGGGCCACACTGACTCTACGTTTGGCTGAATGTTCATTTTGGGATCTTCCCCTGTACTGTCAGGCCAGCAGGGGTCACACAAGGAAGTCCCACTCAGCCCCTCCCTTTTCATCTGAGAGAGGGATCAGGGAGAATCTCTCAAAATTAGGATGGTCCTCAAATCCTCCTAAACCTGTCGGCACACTCCCCTGCTCTTAAAGAGCCGATAAAGCCGGAAAGAACAAAACGAAGGCGGTGATAATGGGGAGGTCGTGCCAGCCAGCCGGGCCGTAGATTATCCTCTGGCCACTGGGGCCGGACGAGCTCTTTATGTCAGGCTAATCCCGCCTCGACCGCAAGTCAGATGGACCAAGATAAGAAGAAACAGGAGATAATTGAGCTTAAGGTCAGACCCCCGTGGACATTAACACTCTGCTCGTCTTTATAATACGCCGAAGTGTGTGTCCATGTGCGTCTGTGCACAAATCCACTGGAAAAGAACAAAATACATGCACAAATTGGGCCATGTTAAGTAAGTGAAGAGATTGTCACATGTGATACACAGCAGCACAGCACACGGTGCACACAGTGAAATGTGTCCTCTGCTTTTAACCCATCACCCTTGGTCAGCAGTGGGCAGCCATGACAGGAGCAATGTGTGGGGACGGTGCTTTGCTCAGTGCCACCTTGGCAACCTTGGCGGATCGGGATTCGAACCGGCAACCTTCTGATTACGGGGCCGCTTCCTTAACCGCTAGGCCACCACAGTTTTTCTGCTGCTAAATAAGACATAACACATGGGGAGTGTTCACTAATGTCACACTCACTAGATTATCTGACAGAATACGTGGGTTAAACTTGCTGAAAATCTGCATTGTTAGCGCCGCTGGTGTCGGACCGGTCACTCGGACGTCCACGTGGAAAACAGCATCCAGAGAAGGTAATGAGGTGGAGATGAAGGTTTCAGGTTCAGAGGTTCCGGCAAATGGGAAGACACAGAGTCTGACATTATGCAAAGACACACAAACAGATCTCAGGACAGTTCCACCATCTCTTTTCTTCCCTTATTCTTACTCCGAACAGAGCAGCGGTTGTGTGTCATCTCTCTCTGTCTGGCTCTCTCTCTCTCTCTCTCTCTCTCTCTCTCTCTCGCACTTGGCTTGGCTCTTTCAGGGTCGCTCGGTCGCCCTTCGCCCCAGGTGTGAGTTGCCGGGTGCAAATCCAGCCCTGGCGCTGATTAATCTCCCCTCATCCCCACTCTCAAACCAGAGCACAAAGAGGAGGCTCTCCTGAGCCTAGTGTGTGTGTGTGTGTGTGTGTGTGTGTGTTTGTGTGTGAATGTCTTTGTTGCTCTAGCCATTAGACAATGTGCCGAGGATGCACACACACTCAAAATATAACAAAAAGAGAAAACGGCTGCACCTCAGAGGCCGTTTTAGCGATGCTGCCGGATGGGGGTCTTCAAGGAAAAATTGGGTATTGACCACGCTCTCGGCATTGTTCGGAAGAGGACGTGGAGAGGGGGAAAGGGATTTCTGAATGCCCGTAACTGGAGCTGAGCTACTGAGGGAAAAAAGGCAGAAGCAGAGAGAAAGGCGAGGGGGCGAGAGGAGGAGAGGTGAGCAGAAAGGCGATCCATCGAAGGATATCTGCAGAAGGAAGCTGCAGAGGCTTATCTGATTAGGGGCTTGTATCATGACTATTGAATGCAAGCTGAAGAATTATGATCACATATAAATACATACAGGAAACCGCAGAGATTATCGCACAGGATCCTGTGTCTGATTTACTGCTGATGCTCAGCGATCAAAGCGAACCGCCGTCCTGATACGTTTACACTCTTTTTATTATTATACCTTGCCATGAAACTTTAGCAGCGAGTATTAGGCCTCCTCCTCTCTATCGACTGTGTCTGCCTGAAGGAGTGATGCGCGCCTATGGTGGGCGAGTCGGGGCGAGACAGCGGCCCCTCTCCTCCGCTCAAAGGCCCTCTTTGTTGGTTGCGAGGGTATGGTAATGCAGGGCTGCAGATTGATCACCTCGGCTTTGGCAGAGATTCACAGCACTGTCTTTTAAGCATCCTGTTGGCTGTTGAGATAAGAAGCGTCAATGTGAAGAGGGACAACCCTGTATGTACACACACAGACACACACAGACACACAGAAAAAGGCACAATACGTGTTGAGTGTTAGTGAAGACCTTCTTGCAACCTGCTGACTGCATTCGCTCCATCAGATGTGCATCAGAAAGAAAGGGATGGAAGGAGGGAGGAGGATGACCTCATATTCATGGCAGATGATGTCTAGAAAAGTATAAAAAATGGATGTCAAGGAAAGAATCATTTGTTTTTGCAATTTCACAAAAACAAAAACTCCAAAGCAAAATATTTTCCAATAATCAATTAAAATAGGATTCACAATACAGACCTGTCCAATTCCATGTTACAGTCCATACTTTTTTGGGGTACAGGGTTAAAGGTTATCCTTTCTGAAGCTACCTTTTCCCATTATCTGACTTTTGAAAATTGAGTGAGGAAAACAGAAGCCATTTCCAGGGAGAGGAGTGGAGCAGCGGGTGGTTGTTGCCGAGCATCGGCCGCACAAGCTGTATTGTTGTGTTGATTGATTCATTCATTTATTTGCACTCGTTGTTGTTGTTGTTGTCATCTCTCTTTAAAAATTACGAGGGTTTGTTTTCTGTGCCATCACTGGCAGCCCAGCTCCCCTGCCAGTCAGATTCGGCCACATGGGTTTTGACAACGAGCTCTGCAGGAGCGGCCAGTCGGATGGTGCTTGGAGCCGCCACCTCCATGCCCGCCAACGCCAAGCAAAAAAAAGAAACGTATAAATAATCACATCAGCAGTCCCCATGAAGGGGGGGTGTCCAGCAACAAGAAAGCCTGACTCCGTGCCACCATGTCACTCTCTCGCCAAAAAAAAGGGGAATGTCCCATCACTGAGCAAGTGGCCAGCAACTGTGTGATCACCTCGCACCTCACTAAAGTGGGGCAGTGGTGGCCTAGCGGTTAAGGAAGCGGGCCTGTAATCAGAAGGTTGCCGGTTCGAATCCCGACCCGCCAAGGTACCACTGAGGTGCCACTGAGCAAAGCACCGTCCCCACACACTGCTCCCCGGGCGCCGGTCATGGCTGCCCACTGCTCACTCAGGGTGATGGGATAAATGCAGAGGACAAATTTCACTGTGTGCACCGTGTGCTGTGCTGCTGTGTATCACATGTGACAATCACTTCACACTTTAACTTTAAAGACATTGTGGCGATTGGTAGTCACTAGGGGTGTGCAAAACATCGATTCACAAAAGAATTGGGATTCCATCTCTTATTTTCCAAAATTGATTCATACAGGACACGAAATTTCTCATTTTGTAAGGGTGCCAGTTTTTTCGGATGGGAATTTCTTAATCCTATAGATGGCGCAATGCCAGAATTTCGGCTCAGAATAGTAAATCTTTGTGTGAGCAAGAAAAAATTGTGTGAGGAATCGATGGACGAGCAACAGAAAGAAGCTTTTTGTAAAGTCAAAGACAAATATTTTGGAAATGCGACAAACCTCAGGACTCACAAGTTCAGCCAAATCCACTTTTATGGAAAGTTGAAGGTTTGCAGTTTATGCAGTTTATTTTGCAACACTTTATTTTTGTTATGCTACCTCAACTGTTCTGATCTCTGGGCTGTATTTCCTGGGAAATAAAAAATGAGGGACATTTTTAATTGAGAATTGGTTTAGGAATCGATTTTGAATCATGAGTCCAAGAGTTAAATTGAGTTGAATCGTGTGGTTTTCTCAATCATGCACCCCTAGTAATCACCATGCCTTTTTAAAGGAGCTGTTAGAGACAAATTAGCAAAATATGAAGTGCTCCAAGTGCTTTGGATAATTTAATTGTTTTTGCAGTTTGATTAAGGGGGGGCCAAGTCAAACTGTTTATTATCACCCTGACACTAGTCTACACTAGAAGATATTGGTGCTATCTTCATTTATCCAGTCAGCACTTTAGGGGCTCCATAGAAGGTTTTCGTAAGGTATGAAACCACATTTTAGATGCACCGGTATGACACACTGCGTAGTAGTTGTAGAGTTGTAAATTGCCAATTACCATTGGCTTAGACAGCTAGATATATATTGAGTGTGTAAAGAGCCTTGTACCAGAAATCTGGCTTCCTGTTAAGTACAAAAGTTAAAGTTTAGTGATTGTGAAACACAGCACAGCTCACAGTGCACACAATGAAATGTGTCCTCTGCTTTTAACCCATCACCCTTGGTGAGCAGTGGGCAGTCATGAAAGGTGCCCGGGGAGCAGTGTGTGCTTTGCTCAGTGACCCCTCGGGATTCGAACCAGCAACCTTCTAATTACGGGCCCGTTTCCTTTCGTGTTAGGCTATCACTGCCCCCTGTCAATCAAACCCTATCCCTAAACCCTATTCAAAGCTATTCCTGAACCTCGCAGTGGCCGAGCATGTATTGCTACTTCCGAGAGAGAAGACTGGTGAGACAGAGTTGGAATATGTTTTCTGTCCCACCTGTTGGGGTCTTGGGACTTTGTTCTTAACTAAGTTGTGATCCGTGACTGATGAATTCCCAAATCGCGGTGCCGGTGTCATTTTCTTTCTGCTCTACTTTCATTCTCCTTTTCAACAATCTCCACCAGCCCCCCACACCCTCCCCCCAAAAAGCTGAGAGTTTTGTGTGTCTGTGTGAGGGCGTGGCAGCATTTGAGCTGCTCTAATACAGTTAGATTAGACCGCTCTGCTGAAGTAATTGCTAACAGCAGACTCTGTTAAAGACAAAAGACGAGCTAACCGCTATCTGAAGTAGTGACTGGCACACGCATGGCACTGCGCTGCATCACTGCGCCAGCCCACACATACACACACACGCACACACACACACACACTCACACTCACACACAGCAGATCTGAGCAAAATATCTCATCCCCTTGATTTACCCACCAGTTGCGCATGCTTGCAGTTCTGCCCTCTGAAATGCCTACAAATTCTCCTGGAAGTGTGTGTGTGTGTGTGTGTGTGTGTGTGTGTCTGCCAAGAGATTCTTCAGAGAGCAGAAAAAGTCTCCTCTTCACCATTTCCCATGTGGATGCTTAGAGGGTGGTTCACAATCCATGTAATGGGCCATAAAAATACCCTGCCATAATATACAACCACAAACTAACTATATTCACCCACTAAGTATGTCTCCAAATGTGCACAAGAAGGACCTCTAAAACTGAGGAGCGATGGCACCATTCTTTAGATGGGCTGAGGGAGCAAAGGAGAACCTGAACGTTTAGGTCAGTACATGAACGTGCAATTAAAGGACTTTTTTTTGGTGGTTTTTATTTTCACTTGAGAGGTTTATACCCTCCTGGAGTCAGTTGAGTTTTCCCCGCATAAATGTTTGAGTCGACTAAGTGTGCCTGGCTCCGCGAGACGGAATTAGCTTCACTCGCTAACTCACTCTTTTCTTTTTTTTTTTTTCTTTTTTTTTACAAAGCCGTTTGTCTTTGTTTTTGCTCCAGGAACAGGCTTGTGAAAGAAGGTGCGCTGTCTTAACTGCACATAAAATGGCGCCATAAAACCCCCACAGCAGAACAGCACCGCCGCAGCCTGTCTAAGAAAGGCCGCCATTGCCCACAGTGGGGTCTTCTTATTTTCGTTTTCTATGCAGCCCCTCAGTCTCCTTTACATTTGTCAGTTCGACCCCTGGACTTTCCGCCCTTTTTTCCCCACTATCCAGTGTGGCGGGTACACGGGCTGAATTTTGTGCAGCTCGGCTGCAGCCGGCAGCAGAGCAGAGCACCAGGAAGGCCGAACTTTCTTTGTTTTGCGGATAAGACATGCAGGGTCTGTATGAATAGTGTGTGCGAGTGTGTGTGGGATGGCAGATTGAGGACACTGGTGTGCTCCACCTCAGCAGCTGGGCTATGTGTGAGTGATCCAGTCAGTCCCGGGGGGACACGGCGAGCGTGCAGGCCCATCGAAGGGAGCGGATTTTGGGGAGCGATGATACTGAGTGTGAGGTCGGAGTCTGGAGAGAAATCTGACCCCACATCTGCCCACTTTCTTTCTTTCATTCTTTCTTTCTTTCTTTTGGATAAGGTTATCAGTTTCTTCTCTCCTTACTTCCTTCTTATCATCTTATCTACACTCTAATTTCCTCTCTCTTCCTCTCTCTTTACTTTAGTGTAATTCCTCTCTCTGAGACATCTGGGCTAAATCCCTGTGTCCAACTGGCCGTCTCTCGGTGGTGGTCTCAGCCACTACGTTCACATTTTCTGTCTTCGGGAGTCAGAAGTATCATCATTATTCCTCATTTATTCATCCAATCAGCAGGAGATGGGCTTTTGATGCATATTGCTTCTTTCTGTGTGTGTTCTTTTTAACTCTATCTGCATATCAAAGATCTCCACCACAAGGCTGCTGAATTTAAATTTGTTACCATGTTAATCCTCTGCTTCCTGTTTAACTGGCCCTCGGTCAGTCCGTCTGACCTCAGTGCAAACAAACTCTCACCCTTCTATGGGTGTGTGTGTGTGTGTCACAGAAAGTTACAGAGGATCATGGCTCTGTGTGTGTCAATATGTGTGAGAATCCCTCTGTTTGCCTGCCTGTCTGTCTGCGTGTGTGTGTGTGTGTGTGTGTGTGAGAGAGAGAGAGAAAGAGAGAGAGTCTGTTTCCCGTTTGGTGGAGTGACAGAGAGCAGACACACCTGTTAACCAACATACCGCAGCTTCTATAAACAGGGGGCCGAATCAAACCCATGCAAATCACACACCAGAGTCTGTGTATGTTTGTGTGTTGTGTTTTCTTTGTGTGTGTGTGTGTGTGTGTGTGTGTGTGCAGAACATCTGCTCTTGGTGCTGTAAGCTGATGGTAGTCAATCATTTGGAGTTCAGGTGGTTAACAATAGAGACATTCCCACCCACTTCTCTGTTCCCTCTGAACTTGGCCTTGCCGCGCTGGCCCACAGCATTTATTATGGATTACAGGAGATGCTTTTTGTCCACACGCGTTCAAGCAACAGCGCTGCTCCCGTTTCCTTCTCTCTTAAAATAGCTGCTTCTGTTAGTCATAAAAGTGAGGAATTCTAGGCTATTCTAGGCTAGGCCTGGGCTATAAACTGATCATTAATGCAGTATAATTTCCCTCAAGGTATACATAATAAATACAGTATAACTACAACACAAACATTTGATGTTTTTGACCAATGTTGACCAACAAGATGATTGAAATTGCTTGAAAAAAGAAATCCAGTAAAGCGCTCACCTATTAAATGAAGCCAACAACTTAAAACGATTTGACATCATGACCAGAATTAAGAGGCGTTTGCAGATTTTGCATATACTTATTTAACCCTTCATTTATCTAGACTGAATCATTGGCTTGCATATAAATGAATTCTATGCTAACGTCCCGGTTCGGGGAGAGTGTGTGTTGGTACTGTACTTTGAGTGCAGTGCGCTGCTCCCCGCAAGGCAGGGGGATGCAGCAGAGGATAATAATGGCCTAATTATCGATCTTTCAGCGTTGCCGGGATTTTATCATCACCATGGTGAAGTCATGCCTGTGGTCTGATGAAGGATATCTGTGTTCATTTGGGAAAGAGAAGTGTGACTGAAATCTAGAAATGTTCTGGCGTGGGTGTTTGTCTATCATCTTGAACTACTGATTAAATATGTTGATATAAACACTTCAAATTATCAGTAAATGATTCCTCTCATATTTGTGATGCAAAAGAGTGTGTGTGTGTGCGTGTTTGTCTTCTTGTTTGTGGAAAGAGTGAGGGATTGTGGGTAACGTAGTCTAAAGGACGGTCAGGATGGGCGGCACATTAGTGGGAAGCTATTGATTGTACTTCATCTCCCAGATGAGCTCAGGACTTGCCGGTAAGACATCAGGCAGCAGGATAAATAATTCAAGCTGATTATTATTTATCTCATGATTGCCTCATCCCTCGGTTTTTCATAATCAGTGTATTTTACCTAGTCCTGCTGCTGCTGCTTCTGCAGCATTGTTCAGGTGTGTGTGTGTCAGCCAGAGAGAGAGAGAGAGAGATAGAGTTTTTCCGTCAGTAATGAATCTTTCCAGAAACTTACAGTTTTGAATACTGCATCGAAGCCCCACCACCCACCCAACACATACACACCACCACACTAACGCACACACAACCACAAACACACGCACACACACAATGACAGGAAGGCACCTTTTCCATCAGCTCCCGCATCATGGTGTTCTATGAGTGAGTAATGTACCCGGCAGAATGGTGCCGGGTAGGTACGCAGGTCTGAGCCCGTCAGCACTGCTGACTCACTCACACACACACACACACACACCACACCACACCATGCATTAACAACCAACATTTTCAATCTAAACGAAGAACTAAAGGACAGCTATTTCAATCGCTCTCTCACTCTCTCTCTCAACCAATCACGGCTTCATTTCACATATCGCCTGAAGGGAACAGCGCTGTAGGAAAATGAGGCAAGTGAAAAAAGACCGAAGCAGAGATGAGGAATGAGTGAAAGAGAAGGAGTTGCTGTTGGAGACAAAGATGGAGATGGAGGGCGAGCGAGAAGGATACTGGAGGCATTGTTCCATTCTACAAGACATAAACACACCACTGAGCCCTCACTGTGGCATTCAGCCCACGTTGGTGTGTGACTGTGTGTGTGTTTGTGTGACTGATGAAATGTACATGGTGCTGATTTCACAAGCCACTGTTGCAGAGATGAGGTGATGACGGATTGTTCCAGTTCCAACATGCTATTAATGAATTATCACACACACAATTACACACACACACACACACACACCCCCGCAGTGCCTCCCATGCATCATTCCTACACTATTACCCATAATACTTCACTCTGCCTTAGAAGCAGACTCAGGTGTGACCCCTATGAACTGATCTCTGGAATGAATACAGTGACCCTCATCAGAACCATTCTCTCTCTCTCTCTCTCTCTCTCTCTGTCTCTCACACACACATCTATCTATCTTTCATCCTTCCTCCATGTTGTTATTTCAGTGTATATTAGAGGGAGATACTCTGCCTTGGGAGGCCTTGAGCTTGTGAAGTTCTGCTGTTTCTGGCTTTATTTTGTTTGCTGTAAGCAGAGTATGGAAATCGACTAATGGCCGTCTTCACTACAGTCTCCACGACAGTCCATGCAGTCTGTCAGCACAGCGATTCATCCAGCCCGTGCAGATTAAAGAGCAGAAACAGAAAGTTCGTCCAGATGACCCTGCTGTCCTCTCTCTCCTTCGCTCTCTCTATTTCTCTGGGTTTTTCTTATTTGAGCGGGAGTGATGAAAGTCCTCATCATCCCACTCACAGAAGATATCTGCTTTCATGAGCTTTAATGTTCTTGTTTGGACTCAGGAAGGTCTCTACACGTGATAGCTGCTTCTTTTTTCTCTTCAACTAAGACGTTTGTCTGACAAAAGCTTGGTGTCATTAACACTCTTATCAGGCTGCGTCCTCTCAGCCCCATCACTGCTTCTCAGTTGGAGGGTTAAAGGGCTAAACATGCTTCTTCTTCTCGGTTTTTGGATCTTTTGGGGGACAAAGCAAAGCTGATTTATCCACATGTCAATTCTTTTTTTTTTTTCATGGAAGAGTGATATGAAGCGTGTCCTTCAGGCTTGTTTGTGTCCGGCGGCCACTGAGGATTCAGCAGGAGGACAGCGATGCCGATTACTAGAAAGAAAGCAGAGGAGAAATTAAAAAGACCTGGACGCTGAACGTGCACTTGATTTGAAATTCAGTCAAAAATCTGCATGAGAACTGAACAGAACAGAACAGAACAGTAGATATTTATAGAATTTTTATAATAGTTCATTGGTTGAGAGACAGAATGTAATTAACAATGGACACAAATGTGTGTCCTTAAAGCAGTGCTGAAATTGGATTTTGAGACATACAGTCAGAAAACAGGCGCGAGAGGAGGAGAGGCGCGCAAACACTGAGATAATACTCTCTCTCCACAGACATATTGACTTCTGTGATTAACTCCTGCAGCGAGTAGGAAATGGCTTTCGCCTGTACGTGTGTGTGTGTGTGTGTGAGAGAGAGAGAGAGAGACGTAGTGTGTAAGGTGCACCTGAAGAAAAAGAAAATTCCAGAAGCTGTGGTACTATTTCCGAGTAATGAAACCGCTGTCTCTCTAAACCGGGCTTCAGTTAAACCACATTCGCCTAATGACCTCGGCTCTGTCTCTGTTTGCTGGGGTGTTACTGTGTGTGCTTTAATACGGTCATGGATATGTGTGTGTGTGTGTGCGTGTTTTTGGAACTGGCAGTTGGTCTACATCTGGTCGTCTTACAATTCCCGTCGTTTTTTCCCCTCATCTCATCCCATCCTTTGTTTGCCCGTCTGCCACCGGTGGACAGCAGTATAATGTATTCCCCGTGTGACATTTCCACCGCCGCTGTTATCAGAAGGGTGCCTTTTCAGATACTCTTAATTGACGGCATTGGTGAATTGTGGGTGCTGGCCCGGTCCTCGTGAGGAAGTGTCTCCTTTGAGGGTCAGGCATCTTCGTTCCTGTTTTCCTCTCCTCCCTCCGGTCCACCGGCCTGCTGGTACGCTGGCTGCTGGGGATGGATCCAGTCTAATTGAGCAGCTCAGGCAGAACAGACCAAAGGGGGGAGAGAAAATATAAAGAGGATGGGGGCGCCACACACACACACACACTCACACACACACACACACTCTTCCTTTCCTCTTCACTCCTCTTAACAACCATCATCCTTCTGTTGCGGTAGTAGCCTATGGCTAGAGCTGCGTTAGCCACCTGTAATATAACCCATCATCTCCTGCAGAAGAGGGTTTATTACCTCCCAACCGAGAGCAAATGTTGCTGGGCATCAGCAGACCTCTGTTATGGGCAACGTGGTCACTGTTGATTAAATAAATGCAGAAAGAACGGAGAACAGGTTTATTACGCACAGTCACACAGACACACACACACACACATCTCTCTCTCAGGACCACATTCATTACAGCAAGACGATGCAGGGCCTGAGGACCTTCATTTACCAAACCGCCCTTCTTTTACGATATGTTGCACGTTGGGGACTCGGATGAGCAAAAATTTTAAGGAGCTCTCAAACCCTGCTGACCCAACATGGGTTGTACACACACACACACACACACACACACACACACACACACACAGAGAGAAACACTGTTATCCCAGAGGCCCAGCAAAAGGTTAATGGAAACCTAATTTGCTGGTTGCGTTGGGCAGTGGATCCACTGCTGGTGTCCCAGTGGGTTCTGTTCTAATTGTATTCAGTTCCTCAGCAGAGCGCGTTCCACTCTGTCATAAATATATAAATATATCGCTTATTAATTAACCGAACAAGTCTCCTCTCCTCTCATCGCTATCCATTTCTCCTTTTTGTATTTTTTTTCTCCGGTGTGTGTGTGTGTGTGTGTGTGTGCGTATGAGCACCAGTCAGCATGTAACTGAGCTGAATTACAGTCTTCAGGAAATGCTGTAAAAAGAGAAAAGGAACAGCCCATGGGAGTCTTGTTTTCCTTACTACTGCTAAAAATTATTTATTCGGTTGTTTAGTTTTTTCTTTTGGGAAAGTTAAGACTTTCATGTATTCATTTCAGTCGTTTTCCCTCAAAAGCCATTGATTCTGTGCAGCGTGGATATGCCATGCTGAAAAACGAACCCAGAGAAACTTTCTTCAGACTTAAGACTCCTGTGATCTGGGAGTCCTTTTCATATGTAGCACCAGGTCCACGGTAGCACTTGCTGTGTGTGTGTGTGTGTGTGTGTGTGTGTGTGTGTGTGTGAGATCTGTATCAAATCAGTGTTTTCTGATTCGAGAGTAGGGCTTGGATAATGATACCCTATCGTATTTGTGCTTGAGTGGAATAATTACTGTCCTTCACATCATTCTGCCCTGTCTTCACGCTTTTGTAACCAGGCATTATTGTATTTACTGATTTTTTTTCTGATTTGAATGTCTGCTGTTATATTATTCCATTTTTGTGTTTTTTTTTTTTTCTTTTATGGCTGCATTGTTTCTTTGCCATCATCTGTTAGGTTCAAATTGTCATTTCTTCCACATTTTAGTTTGTTTCTTTGGTTTATTCCATCATTTTCTTTTCTTCAGGTTCTCCCATGCCATCCTCTCTATCAAGCCCATCAGTCACTGACCACTCACACTCTCAGCCACCATCACCCAATCTTCATCACAACCAGAGTCCGCTGCTAAGTAATGTCACCACGGAGACGGTGCATGACTCGGACTCTGATGAAGAATTCACGGCCACGCTGTACTTACCAGTAACTCAAGCATCACACGACACAACATCTAATGGTAAGGAGATGCTCTCTCCCTCTCTCTCTCTCTATCTCACTCTCTTTCTATCTCACATGTGCACGTCCAACAACCTCCATTCATTCTATTCATTCCCAACTCGTCCCTGTAAGCATGTCCCAATGTCCCTCTATTTTGATTTTGTTCAGTTGAGTGCATTTAAAAAAAAAAATGATGTTGATTGTTAAAGACATTTGTTCATTTAACGGGAAGCTATTGTTGTGGGTTTGCTGTTGGGCAGAGCGCCCGATATTCTGTACACTTCCATTCATTATGTAAACAGAATGCTATACTGGGAACAGATCCCCTTCCTTTCCACGATATACACACCTGCCACATCCCCCAACAACAACGCACAATAATTAGCATTACTACACACTAGCTCCACAAAACACTGAAGCACCTCTCTCAGCGTAATTAGTTGAACCTTCAGACCTTCGCCCTGGTCTAAAAGTGCCAACTTTCATTACTAACTGATGTTTCAAGCTTTCCACTGTCGGCAGGACTTTCTGAAAATGCTAAATGGCTGTCTGTCAGTGTGTCGGCTTCAGAGCTCCATCAGAGGAACACAGCATAATCGCGGGACGGTGACATTTCCGTTGGTCCCTCGAACAAAATCATTTTAATGCGATTGTAATGGCCTTCACTGGCAGATACACACACACACACACATGTCACATGCATCTAGCAGAAAAATGAATTAACTAAATCTCAGAGTAAATACACCCTCATGCATGAGGTCGGCGTGATGGGACCCGGCTATTACAGTTAATGGCATTTTAAAGGTTGAGGGGGATTTTTCACAGAGATTTCATGCTCTTAATTTTCCTCTTTTTTTTATCTCCATGTGGCATCTCCTGACTGATCTATACATGAGACTATTACGAAATGAAAACTGGCCAGCAGAGCAGCAGGAAATGTTCAGCAGAGGTTTTCTCCTGAATAACCTATGATTCTGGACTCCTTGCTATGGAGCTGCCTGGCGTATATCGTAGCTGCCCCCGCGGTTCCACTTCATTAGGACTTGAGACAGGAGAGTGACGGTCGCGCCCGAGCCAAGAGGACCCCCTTTATTGTTTTGCCCTCCTTGTATATACCGCTTGGAGCATCTGATAAAGAAAGATAAAAAGGCGTCTTTCAAACGCTCTCAGAGCGCGTGTTTGGTGCCAAACAAACTTAATCAAAAGCATCCTTGCGCAGCGAGAACACAGAGCACGGCGGCGTAGGTTTCTTCCGAAAGAGTGCTCTCGCTTGATGTCCATCTGCTCCCTGAGCTAATGTACGCCAAGTCTCACGAGCCATCAGGCCGGGCCGGAGCACCAAGCCCACCGGAAAATAAAACAAAGAAGAGCTCTCAAGTGCTTGACATTAATTAAGCAATCCCTGCATGCACGTCTCCATCGATTCCCAATCAGAAAGCACTTAAACACAGAGAGGTCAGGAGTGGTGAAGAGCTCTGTGGCTCATCCCCTACACACACACACACACTCAGCCTGTCATTATGAATGACACTGCTATCATTCCTACCCAGTTCTTCCCAGCTCCAACGTAGTTCACCAATCTGAGTGCGAGTGTGTGTGTGTGTGTGTGTGTGTGTGTGTTTAATAAAGAGAGAACACACAACTGGTCAGGCTGTATATTACATATTAACCCTGGCTTCTGAATCGCTCTGAAAACTCTCCGTTTTCATGCTGGGAATGTCTCTTGCCAGGAGTAAAATCGTATTGGTGTATTTATAACATTTGACACCTTAATTCAGAAAGACTTAGGAGTGTGTGAGTGTGTATATATACACACACACACACACACACACACACAGAGAGAGACTACTTTGTGAACAAAAGTGTTAAGATCACCTTATTTTAGTAAATGTGTAGTTTGAGGGGAAAAAATACAATAGTCTTTCGAATTTGGGGATGTGTGTGTGTGTGTGTGTGTGTGTGTGTGTGTGTGTATATATATATATAGATAAATGAACAGATAGGTAATAATCACCAATAGTCCTGAACGAGAACACACTCTAGTTCCCCACTGGCTTTATTTCTAATTTCTAATCCAGCCTACAGCAGCTTTGCTGAGATGACGATGTCCTGTGTCCTGTAAGTGATGTATGTCCGTGTCCCACAGAGCACGGAAGTCATGAATTACCTACTGTAGTTGTGAGTAAAGCACGGGGTGTGAGCAGGGGGGCCCGCGACAGTGTTGGTGGGTGAACAAGTGTGCAGACTTGTGACGGCAGCCTTTCAGCTGAATGACGATGGCTATTGTCGGATGCACTGGCCATGAAAGTAGCAATTCCAAAGACATTTACCACAGCTGAAGCGAGGCTTGCACGCCAACACCCGCTCAACCCGCCCGCCCGACTGATCCGCTTGCTTAAGCTCCGCTTGTCTGTCTCCTTTCAGCTCCTTTATGCTCTTTTTTTTTTTTGCCGGTGCTACCTCTCCTCTCCCCTTTCTCTCATGCGGAGTATCCAATCAGTCGGAGGGCTAAAGGGGGGCTGCAGAGGATGTGGAAGAAATGGCTAATTTGTACCGTGTGACTTGCTATGGGGCATGGCGGGGAATGAGCCTCGGTTTACTTTTAAAAATAAACAGGATCTAATAACCAGAGTGTTGGTCACACTGCATGCTAACAATGGCAGGCAGGAAAGGCGCAGTTACGGGGTGACTGAGGTCACCGGCGCCCCTCAGATGGCCGAATTTCTCAGGGATATCCGCGTTTCTCGCCGCTGCCGGCGGAGCGTGCTTCTTACGCACCCCGTTCACGCATGAGCTGACGGGGTCTCTGGCGTCCGCCCGCAATCATTGCGTTTCGCAGAGAAACACGTGTAGAATTTATTTGTTTGTCGGAGCCTGAAGTTTGTGGAGAAGAGGGACATTTGGGGTCATTAGTCATGAAGGACCGGCGGGAATTATGTCCCCTCTCTTGCTCTCAGGCCTCTCTGCTGTCGCTGCAAATGGATGACACGGGTGTATTTGGATAAATACAAAATCTAAAATACATACTAAAACAATATTAAATCTTCACCCTCTGCCATTGTGGAACCCCAGGATTTCATTGGGCGTGGCCATGACGCAATCCGGCGGCAGCGCGGTTTTGCTCCGTGCCCGGATCTTCCCCAAACCTCACTGGCAGCTGCTCAGAAGCTGAGAATTTCTGTGACTTGCAGATTTTTCCCTGTTTGCTTGCGCAACGGGCTCTTTGTATTCAGCCGTTTTATTCTGGCGTCTGCAGAAAAAGTGAATAAAAGTGTCATGCTACACAGAGCTGAGAGCAAGCGAAGGGATGAGGTCACAGGACTGGCGTGAACACGAGTGCTCGGTTGTGAATGCTCTGCTCTGAGCCTATTGTTTGAAGACTCAGAGGTGGCTGATGTAGCCAGTGTCTGTGTATGAATTTTTCTGTTTTTTTTTTTAAACTTAACTTTTTTCCAACTTTTTCTAGTGTTTTTGTGTCTTGTTCTTATTTATTTTGGGGGTGTTTTGCCATGGATTTTTATCTCTCTTTTTTTTTTTTCTTTTCACTGGCCTAAGTTTGCCTTGACTCACTGTGTGTAAATTTTGATCTTCACCATATTTTCTCCTTGCTGCCGTATTCCATCAAATTCCTAGACCCTCTTCCCTATGACAAGACCACAAAAGAGAAATCCTGAATACAAGTGAATATAACACGAAGGGAAATGAACTCAATTACAAAATAAGGATGGAATGTGCATGACAGATAGCACAGTTGACTCCACCAACAGAGGTACATTAACGTCCATAAGTTCTGTGGCACCAGGGACGGCCACTAGTCTTAGGGGACAGTACCTGTTAGCAGGAGGCGCTGCACGTGCTATTGAGTTTGGCATTGAGCTGGCTTGAGATCTCGTTGGTGTTCTCCCATTGGGTTGGTACGCTGTAGTTGTGTTGATCTGCTGTGCGTGGGTGTATGTCAGTGCTTTGCATGGACATTTGCGTGCCTCGCTCGCCGCCCCTGCAGAAGAATAGGCTGCGATCTGACGCTCATTAAAAATGCATGGCTGTAGGAAACGGTTTGTCATCTGCTTAAACTGTGATTACTCTTTGTGAAAGCTGGCACTGCTCAGCACAGCACCACACTTGTCCGACACAAAGCATGTTCCAAGATTAGCCAGCCCATTAGCTTGTGAGTGATCGCTTTGCCAACTGAAACCACTCCTTTCTGTTTATTTGTCAGAGTGCCTTTCACTATTTCCAAAGGGTCTTTTAAATGACGCAAAATCAGAATGCCATTTTAATGTAGCTTTTCAGAGCGCTTCTCTACAATTAGTCAACACACTGAAATGAGATAATCCACAGCATCCAATCAGGGACCAGAAATGTTCTCAGATCCGTTTTATGGAACGTGGCAGTGAATAAAATAAATAAATAAAGCCGGTGGATAAAATACGGCGTTACACTCGGTTTAATGAAGAACAGGCTGTTCTCTCCACGACACAGAAGCCTCTTCATTTCTCTCCACTCTCTTCTCATTGCTTGGCACTGAAACTTTAAACTTGAATTCACCCTAGAGTGGGCTAATTAAAAAAAAAGGGGGGGACGAAATATTAATTTCCCATGAAATCCCAGTGCAATTATTCAGAATTATACAGACTTATGAACCTGCATTTAACTGAAAGGTAAAAAGCTTTAAATGCTTTTTCCATTTCCCGGCTTGGAAGAGACAACTTTACAAACTGTGCTGTGACATTCCGTCATCCTTTCTCATTGGTATTTTTGTGCTCTCGCTGTTCCATGTCTGCGGGAGGTGCCATTGATCTTGCCTAATGATTGGCCCCTGATTTGGTCAATATTTAAAAAGCATTTTGTACCCCCAGAAAATCATAGACAGGCCAGTTGATAAATGTCATAACCTGCTGATATTTATCTTAAATAAATAGCACTCTGCCACTGTGTTTGAGCAGCAGCGAGCCCAACCGCACAAGACAATGACAAATTCTCATCTGCTCCATACTTGATCAGTCATTTGACTGGATAGCTCTCCAATATTGCCCAGGGGTCTGGGTTTTTTTTTCACATTTTCAGAGCAATAGTAAATATTTTTGTGACAGTTGCACTGCAGCACTTCTGTAGACAAAACTGTAAAATTAAAAAATGTTCTTTCAGAGTAAATCTCATGTTTGCCAGGATTCCAAATGCCACCATGTGAAGTCATCTGGCAAATTTGCTTTGCTACCATTTCTCTGGGTGGAACGGAGGGAGCCGCTATGCTCAAAGTGATCTCCTACTTTTCACTGCAGTGACACAACTTTTCAACTTTTGACAAGTGATCCGAGCTGCGTCCCCTCTCTCCACTCATTATTTCCCAGTAATGGCTGCCTTGGACAGGGGGGCATCTGAAATTGAGTGCCAGAGGACAAAGCCCTGCAGAGAGACTATGGCAAGGTACGGGGTAGCTACATAATAAAGAAGTGGCTGGAGAGAAGGACCTTGACTCACCCCATTTCTGAGAAATGGATATTTCCCCATTTCTCTCCTTCAAACCTTTCCCATCCTTCCATTTTGTGTCCCCACAGTCGCCTGCCCACACAAAAAAACGGCATTTTCAATTCCATCCCGGTCGGTGATCATAGGGCACGGTGTCCTGCCCACTCACCGGCATAAAGCGACAGCAACAGAGGTTAGCCTTTCCCTTTCAAAAGGAGCCGCGTGGCGAAATTAGCTTCATGCCTCACATCTCACAAATGTGCCTCTGTTTGTGTTCAGAGCCTCCACTGCTGTCCCCTCTCCACATCTCACTGTCCCCTCCGTCCTCTCCCCACCTTCTCTTCTTGCCTTTTATTTCTTTATCTTTTTCTTTTTGGTTCTTTTGGTTCTTTTTTTTCCCCCTCAGATTTCTGTCCCTTTCCTTCTCTGGTACCTGACCCTTGTATCCGCCTCCAAACAACAAAGCCCAAGAGCGCCATGCGGGTATTTATGTGACAGTGCAAAAGTGTTTCATGTGTGGCCCCAGACAGGACCCGAGCCAAGTCAATCGTCCGCCAGCCAATCTGGTTCTTGTTGATTCTTTCCCACAATCCATCAGGCCAATCCATCAGGCCCCACTCAGCCCGGACCTCCCCACACCTCTTTAGTGTCTAAACACATCGTCGGCGCATATGGATGATAAAGAGTGGCAATTAAGCGCAAATCTGTTTTATTTTTAAGCGCCAATGTGTGTGCAGTTCTGTGGCGGACAGACATTTCCTGCTGTCCTTGACCCCCCCCCTTCCTCCCAGACGTGAAAATTGCTCTCTTTGAACCATCCCACCCTAAGTGCTGGAGCGTTATTTGGTGATTAGGAGAGCATTCACCCAGAAACCCCCTAAAGAAAGTCAATATGGCCAAACATGAGCCATTATCTCAAGAAGGTCCCTCACGGACCATCACTTGTTGGGTTCTCCTTTGAAGAAAAAAGCTCCCGCTGACGTGTGTTGACACCCCGAGCGCAGACTGGCAAGAAACAGATGTGTTGTACGATGGCGCGGCTGCGTCGCATATTTATCTGTTTGTCAGCAGAGGGTTGGGCATGTCACTTGGCGATCCAGCCGACTGGTCTGCCATGCTTCACTACCGGCTCGGCTGCATCCATCCAGTGGCTGATATTGAAAAAGCGCAAGGTGAGGCATGACAGACAGCCTCATTGTTGACAAATATCCTTCCTGGCAATTTCTGTCAACCCAGAATGAATGCCGTAGCTTTCCGAGACGGGCACCCGTGTGCTTTTTGAAATGTCAATTTAGCATCTTGACATATTATTGACGTGCCAGCTGACATTTTGCAGGCCTCTTGGTGAAGCGCGAATGTAATTCCACTTATCATAATGTTGAGCATACACCGGTGAAAACGGACTTACGAGGTGAACCCGTCTGTCTCGTCTCTTCATTTGGCAGTCGTGCCATTTTCATATCTGGCCTCGCTTGGGGGAGAGAGCGAGCGAGTGGGAAGAATTTTTGGCAAATGGCTCCATGCGCTTTCCCGTTCCAAACTTCGGCTTCATTTTTCCTGAGTTGGCCTGATCTCTGCTGAGCTCCACGATAACTCAGCGAGGCCCATAGATCTTCCTATGTGTTAACAGAATGCCGCCTCTTCAGATATTCTTCTTGTTTTATGTTCCCGTTCCTTTTTTTTTTTTTTTTATTTGCTTTGAAGGATAGTTCTAACCTGACACACACGCAGGACACATGTGTGAACCATTGTCGAGTGGAGAGAGTAAACACCAGCCAGCACTCAGGGCTGTGTTTTGGTTAAGTGGCACAGTGTCCAGATGTCTTCCATATGACAAAGCCACTATCATTCTCTTTAATTACATCCCTCCCTTGTGGGCCTCAATCCTCTTTAACCCAATGACTTCCTCAGTGGCATGACCCCTGCTACGCCCCTTCCTCAGGTCCTCACGCACTCGAGAGTCTGTCAGCACACAACTGCGCTCTCATTTTTTTAAAATGTTAAATAAGAAGCGGAATATAAAGTGCTTCGGGTCACTTTGGCTTCGGCGAACTCCCGTCCAGGGTGCTCTCCGGAAGGGACATCTCTCTGTTCGCAGACCGCGTGGTTGTAACTCTATCAGCGAAGTTCCCCAAAGTCTTCGCCTCGTCTCAAAGGGAGCCCATCACCGTGCTTCTTGCCCATTCACCATTCAGACGAGGCTCTTTGTTGACCAGCTATTGTGAGGTGACGTTGATGGACACTGATGGACACTCTCTGTTGACCCTTCTTTTGTTGCACTGAAACGGTGTACTTTGCCAGTCACTTTGCACAAAGGTCGACAAAATGGGCTACTGCCCCTAACAATAAAAAGAAATATTCAATTTTTCCCTTCCGTTAGGGGAAAAGTGTTTGAAAAGCAGTGTGCACAATTTTTTTTGTCAGTCAAGGTGAAGGGCACATCAAACTCTATCTGACAGGTCAAATGTAAGCATTGACACCCATGCCGCAAGATGGCATTTCCGCTTGCCTCGTCTGATTGCTCATGGAGACGGCCTGAGAGACGAGGACACGGGTACTGCAGACGCACCGAGAAACACGAGCTGAAGATTAAACAGCCTGATCCCATGAAAAACAGATAAGCAACCCAATTGCACGACAGCCACAGCCTGGATATTTTCCCTCCTGCTCCTCAATATTTTTAAAATGATTGTTTTTTTTTTCTACTTTGATAGCAGTCACTCACTACCGTTTAGAGATAATTAGACGTAGTTTGTATTTTCATCTCTGCCATGGAATGTTAATCAAAAAAAGCCCCGCAAAACATTTTCTCTCAGCGACTAGTGTGACAGCATGTTCCCCCATGAGTTACAACACGTGGGCCCATCCGTCACGATCGTGTTTCAAAAGCAGCTCTCCATAAAGCCCGACATCTGTCTCATCCATCTCAAGTCCCTCTCTCCTGCCCTCTCCTTCCCCAACGTGCTAATTCCCCTACAGCCTCGAGTCGAGAACCAGAGCCCTGGGGGCAGGGGGCCGAGCCGTCCCTCTGGGCCAAATCTGAGTGCCAGGGATGACCCGGTGGCCTGGCGGTTTGAGGATATGCTTGTTGAGGGGGTCAGGTTGTGGGGTTAGCTGGGGCTTATCCACCCCCCTTAAGGGCTGAGTGAAGGGTCTCGTATAAATGGCTCTGGAGGGTAAAAATATGAGGATGAGGGGGACAGCACCCGGGGTGTGACAAATGCCCATCGTTGCAGTGGAATGCCACTTGTGTTGTAAGCATATGGTGTGGAAATGGAGATGTATTAGGGAGCTGTCACTGGCAGTGTGTAATTTACACAGCCATAACAAGTCCTGTGCCAGGTGTGTGTGTTTATTTTACCAAGTTGGAGTGGGCCAAATGTGGATTAGGCTCTGGATTTTAGTAATGCGCTTATAAAACATGCATATAATGCACATATGACACATCTGTGAGCTTAGGTTCTCACACTTATATAAATATTCTTTGTGATGTTTCCTGATGTTTCCTGCGTTATAAAGACCTAATGCGGATTCATTATTTTCATTAGCATTTATTTAATTTAACTTGGATTATTAAAGGACAGTGGCATATAAATGTTTATTTAAACCATCTTAATATGGACCTGCATTTCTTTGCAGGTTCATATGTAGCCAGTTTTTACATTTTTTACGCTTTATAAATCTAATATAAAATGAGCCAATGGAAGTGCTGAGTTGGCTGACAGAGAGCAATCCGAGGTGGGATCTTATGGGTCGGCGTTCTCCCTAGCGCTCCGTTGAAAGGTCTAAATAATGCAAAGCATTCGCTTCAAGATCTGCAGAGGTCTTAACCGGCAACCATTATGTTTATGACCTCTAATTCCTCTGTGATTACAGTCAGGCAATTTGGTAGTGAGATATTGAGAAACATTGAGAATCTGCCCAAAAGACAAGATGGAAGTAGCAGAGGAAGGAAAGAAAGAGAGGGGAGATTGTAGGAAGGACCTCGTCAGTACCCTCACATCTTAGTGTTTGTTTGCTCGCTCTTGTGCGACAGCTTATGTATCGACACACAAAAGAGGAAACAGTCCATGTCAGGGTCATAATGCTTTAGCCTCAGTGTCAGTCTGCCTTGCCTCTTTCATGTTTTTAGGACAGGATATTGTCATATTATTGTCATATTCTCTCTCTCTGTGGCTCTCTATCTCCCATGTGTCTGAGAGCTGAAGGCTGGAAGTGTTACCTAGTTGTTGTTGTTGTTTTTTTTTTCAATTTCCAGAAACTATTAGAATTAATGATCTTGCCACCAATTCCCCGGTATTTTTTTATTTATACTGGCCAAGCTCATTTTTTTTCATGGAAATGAAAGAGCAAAAGATATAAAAAGTTTGTGACATGGGAAATTTTTGTGGGTTATTTAAAGACAACAGCAGAGGATCTGCTGCTGCCGTGGTTACGGTAAAAACAGATTTTTAATGTCCCCCGTCTCTTCTGTTCCAGTTGGTGAATTATTTCTGCAGACCAGCAGGGTTTCTGTCTTTTATAATGAGATGAGGAAAATGAACACCAGCCCATATCACTGTGCCCATATTTAAACACTCATTTAAATGTGTTCATTTAAGCCATGCTTTATCCGCAGTCGCTTCCATTCATTAACGACAGGTTCAGCCCCCCCTCGCTGTAGGTATCACAGAGGGTGTGGCATGTACTTATACCACCTTACCACCAATTAGTGTAAAGCAGGTAGAAAGAGCTTTTTTGGTGCTGATATGTTTTTGCTCAATATCTGTGTTTTTTTGTTGTTTGTTTTTTGTGAGCTTGAGACTGGGTGGGGTCCGATTTATGAGGGTGGCGCTCAGCACACTGGAGCCAGTGGTTACAACACCAGATACCCTCATAGTGGGACAAGAAGGGTAATGTATCCCATGGCATTCAGGGGTCAGACGGCCTGGGTCTGTGTATATGTGTTTGGGAGCGAGAGAGAGAGCATGAAAGTGGAAACTCTTAGCAGGGTGGCACAGGGTGGCACTAGCACAGACGGGTTTTGGGTTCGTGTCAGACGGCATCACTGTAGCCTGTCACCACTCGTGATTCCCAGAGCTCTGTGAAGTTTCAGCAAAAAGAGGGGAGCAGGGGAACGGGGTCGAGAGGGAGGGGTGGAGGCTGGTTTGAGAGTGAAGCGAACAGACAAATGCACACAGCATCAGCAAAGGTCAAACGAAATAAAATGCTTCTGTCACAAACCTGCAGCAGTGCCTGAGCTGAGATCTTAGTGCTGCCTCAGTGCTGCGCCACACCGCTGTGGATCTTAATACCATTATTTTGGGTACGTTTTCTGCATATTTCATATATAATTAAATGGCAGACTAACATATTATTCCCAGTGTGTCATTATGCAGTGTTTAAATAAAAACCTCAGTATTGTTTACTGCTTTGAAGCTATAATATAAGCCACCATTAAAATGAAGCGACTGCTGGACCAGAAATTCTGCATAATTTGGACGTGTGTAGATCAGTGCCGTTAAAGAGCGACCGCGGGGGGTCTCTCCACTCAGACAGCAGGTTGGAGAAGAGAGGCGTACGATGAGAGCTCCAGCGAGGAGAGGATGGAACAACCGCTGTGACTTGGCCAGCATCTCCCTGTGAAATGAAAGCGTCTCCAGGCTGTTAGGCCGGTGGAAGGGGTATTCAGTTCTGGCCAACACGAGTTCTGGTGAATGTAAGAGAGTGCGGAGCGTAACCCGTCCACAACCTCACGCTAACCAACCTGCTCTTTGCCGCCACTCTTTCAGAGCAACCGTCCAATCATCATCATCACCATCATCAGCAGCAGGGCCAGTCTACGCTGCCGCCGGCCCCGCCTCCGCACAAGCAGCAGCCGTCGGTGACCGCGCTCAACCACAACTCTCTGACTAACCGTCGAAACGTGAGTCCGGCACCGCCGGCCGCACTGCCCGCCGAGCTGCAAACCACGCCCGAGTCCGTGCCGCTGCAGGACAGCTGGGTCCTGGGCAGCAATGTGCCACTGGAGAGCAGGTGAGCATCCTGATGCTATCTTCTGTTAAAGCACCCAAACCCACAAGCACTGTACAAGTGCATCTCGAAACATAGTGAATATAATAATATAATTAATATAGTACAAAAGGTCACATTGGATTTCATTCAAAAAGGAAAACCATACATATTAATTACACATGGGAGTGAAATATTTTTATTTCATGTTGATCAGGCTGATGTTAGCTAGCTCATAAAATTTTTTCATTATGATTCACAATGTCCAACATTTTTTTTTACAGCCAATACTTGGCTTACCATGCGTATATGAGGGATTGCCTTTTTTTATTTATGAATCCGTCTGACCTTTTTAATGTTAGTAAAGCACTAGGATAATAATGGTGACCTCTGACATCACATTTACAGCATTTGTCAGATGCCCTCATCCAGAGAGACTTACAATCAGTAGTTATAGTCGTCCTGGAGAAACTAATTGGTAGTAGGTGGGGTTTGATCCTGGGTTTTCTGGTTCATAGGCAACTGTCTTACCCACTAGACTACTACCACCCTCTGACAGAGCCTTAAAAAAGCCTTAAATCTTGGCCCGACCTGACCTGACCAGTCTATAGTACCTATCCTTTGCTGCTTGTACATTTGTTTCAGTGATTGGTAAAAGTGTTGCGTATGTTGTAAATTTGTTTTATTAAATGGAAATTTTTGAATGGAAAACTTTTTAAGGTGAGTTGCGTTTTAATTATCACAAGAGAGATGATGCTGAAGAAGTGAAATTGAGGTTATGTTTTAATCACACTCATTTTGCTGAAGAGAAAGTCTGGCTTTTAAAAGCTGTACTTGCTGGGTTGGGCTTGGGATGAATTCTGTTGCCCTGGCCCAACTTTTTAGACACGATTACAGCTCTAGGGTGGGTCCAAAATTCATATTGAAAACATTTACATTTACAGCATTTATCAGAGGCCCTTATCCAGAGTGACTTACAATCAGTAGTTACAGGGACAGTCCCCCTGGAGCTACTCTGGGTTAAGTGTCTTGCTCAGGGACACAATGGTAGTCAGAGGGATTTGAACCTGGGTCTTCTGGTCTAACCCACTAGGCCACTACCACCCTAGGTAGGACTTGAGGGAATAAATGAGATCCCTTGGGGAAATGTCTAATGCCATTAGGGAAGGGACAGCTACAGAGACGTGATGGGAGGGAAAGGGATGTTAGAATTAAAGTGAATTATGTTGCAACAAAATGAAGGTTGTGGTCCATTGTTACCTTACAATACATTGATTCAGCAAACATTTTTTATCCAACGCCTCCAGCAGACTTGCAGACATGGCTCAATGCTAAGTGACGAGTTGAGCTGGAGTCATGGCAGCAGTGTGATCTGCAGGTAATAGAAGCACGTGTGAGTGTTTCAACAGAGAAAAGTGTTTCACAAAAGCCTTTGTTTTATTACATCAATGGCTTACTGTATGAGAGGTCATTCACAGTTTACTACAGACATTAGTGGCACCAGAGTATAATGAGAAATTTGCTGCTGAAAAGTGGGCCTGTCCACAGCTGCCAGTCACACTGTACACACTGCTGCTGTGTACAACCTGCCAGTCAAATGCAGTCTACCACCCAGACACTTTAATTACCTACAGATATGGCAGTCAGTGGACAGAGTCCCTCCAACTACTGCCAGTCAGGTGTTTGTTTCTGCTTATATAACCTGACTAACAATCACAGGAGACCGCAGCCCAAGTCATTCATTAACGTGGCTACTCCCAATATGGAGGAAAGCCGCTCTCAATCCAGACAGGACCAAATGTCAGATTCCACCATTAGTGTTACATCGTCTGCTGGGGCTGCACAAACACGCTGCTGAGCTAAGGCTGCCTTAATTAATCGGTTAGGATGATAAAGTGTTTCTGTGCTGTTTTCATTTGTTACAAGCCATCATAAATAGCCACGGGGGAATGGCCGATTTGTAATTCTGTACAGTGGCCTGCCAGTTGCTCCAGTGCCCACTTCATCTATGAGCATACTGAGCCAAATCATTGTCACTCGGCACTGTAATACAATCTGTCAATCAAGACGAACCCTTTGCAAACAGTCAATAAAGCGGCTCCGTGGTGCTGAGGACGAATTGAGGCCTGAGAACCACACTGGTGGAAGTGACATTTTGGATGAAATGGAGGTATATTAACAACATAACACTCTTTTTTTAATCAGACAACTTCCTCAAATATAATATTTTATATTCTCCTTTCTGAAGATGAATTAACAGTTTTGTTTTTTTAAATCAAATTTTTCTAAACCCTCAATATGAGATTACACCACTTTCTCAGGTGTATTTCTGATTAAATCAAGTTTGTCTTAATCTATCTATAAAGTTGGTGCAGACAACTGGAATTATCAATACAGAGAAAAACAGAGCCCAATTTCAGCTTTTAGAAAGTGTGTTTCAGCCCTGTCCAACAAATAAGTCAAGCTTAAATCAGAACATAAGTGGATCTTGATTGAAAATGCTGTGAGATAAATGAACGCTGTACACACAATAGCAGTCATCAAAGCTTATCAAACTCTACAGAGTGAACAGATTGCTTATGAAAACCCAAACCTATAACAGACCAATCAATATCTAATATAGGCTTTGAAATGGTTTGGATGTGCACATGCAGGGCCTATTTAGCCTTTGTTCGTTTTGTGGCCTTGTTCTATATGTGCACAATGTGATTTTCACACTCAAATGTTTTGGAGTCTTTATCGTGAGACAAGATGCATGCATTGTTTGAAAGTTTAAGGTGAAGCAGTTGCATTCATAAGGTGTTAAAATGCTTTTAGGATTTCTTCTGAGACACATCATCCACCAAGGCTTCATGGGAGATGAGTAGTGTGAACACCAGTAAACATCGTTCATGTGGGCTTTACGTTTTTTGTAGACCTGTAGTATTAGCGGTGGGTAGTAGTGCCCCACCTACCCACCCCAATCTCTCACACACACACTACGACACTAGAACAAAAAAACAGTTCTACATGTACGCTGAAAAGATCAGCATTGGAATGATGGACAGAACATGAAGATTAAATGCGATAAAGTTTAAAGGTTAATTTGTTCCTGTGTGTGTGTGTGTGGGTGGGTGTGTGTAAGAGCGAGGGAGTGTGCCGTAAAGCTCCACGCCGGTTTTATATTTTATGAGCCGGTAGTGCCAGAGTGTTGAGTGAGCCAGGAATAACACATCTGCCTCTCCCTTTTACACACGCTCCACGGGTCCCCACCACATCAGCACTGCAGCAACAGGCACAGACCACAGCTGCCATCTTTGTGTCTTTTTTTTTTCCGACATTCCTTTGCCGTTCGTTTCTGATCTTCTCACCCAAACCTACTGTGGAGATGTGTATCTCCACTCCCTCTGCCATCCCGCGCTCCCGCTCTCCTCACTTTGGTCCACATCCTTGTTTCCTGACCTTGGGTTCTTCTCAGCTCATATTGATGAAACAATGTAGACATCTATTATTAACTGGTGCAGGAGCTTAAATCTCTGCGCTCAAGCAGCCAGTCTGTCCCCTGAGGATGCTGGTCTGCTGTGGCGGCTGCAGACGAGGATCTCGCCGTGACCCAGTGTGAATAAACACCGTCCTGGGCATCGCGCTGCTCCCCCGCGGTGCAGCGGCCTACAAACGCCACCGCCTGCCTACACAATGTGGGCTTTTCTCCTCAGAAAGATTTGGTGGTCGCCGCAGCGTGCTTTGTGGGACCATTGTTTGCGGATCCTCTTCCATTGCGGAGGGGAACGATCGCTGTCTGCACAGAGAGGAAACAAAACAGCACAACAGAACCGAGCTGAGCAGCTGGTCCTGGCCAGACATGTGGAGTTAAGAGGGGGCAAATTGGAAACTGTCTCTACCAAGAAAATTGAAATTTAAACAGTCGGGGTGCACATCCCGAATGCTGATTTAAAACAGGTGACCCCAAAATGAAAGACAAAGCTGCATGATGGCATCCTTCTGAATTTAGCGTTTTGGGGTGCAGCCTCCCATGGGCGAGACCTGACTTGTTTGCCATTCTCCATAAACAGAACTCCCCATTCCCTGCTCACCGGCTGGGGAATTTTCCTCAAAAGGAATTCTGTGGCATCACCAATACAGACATGACATTGGATGCTGCTGCTACTGCTGCTACTAGAGACTAGTCGTGCTAGTTCAACTAATAAAATAGCAGATGAGCATATATGTCAACTATGTCAACTATGAACGTGTTTCTACCCAGATCAGAGTTCTCTTTAAACTGAGCGTTTTAACTCGCTCAGCATTGTAGGCAGTTGCTTGAGCCAAAAAAGGTGATCGCTTCCAATTTCAGGTGATCGCTCCCTTTAAAAGCTTCCTGCCCCTGCAGTTCTCTCTGTATACCACTCAGGAAAAACCCTTCAGTGTCTTCACATGCATTCAGTTAACACACTCTAATCTTCTATTTTGCGCCGTGTTTCCTCTTGATTGCTGAGTGCGGGCAGAGAGTTCTTCAGGGCTGCTGACTTCAGACCTGCTCCCATTCTTCCTAGGAGATTTTTATATGGGCGTCTTCTCACTGAGAGCCGCGGTGAGAATGTGTGTGAAGTGTATGAGAATCTCATCTTGCATAATTTAAAGCTGTAATTCATATGGAGAATAGAATGATGTGACGGGCCACAGGGCTGTTGTTTGCTTGAGAAGTCTTAGTGTCTTGTGATGAGGGCTCTACACGCATAAGCTGACATCCACACGCACATGCACACCCCTCCATTGCACATTCACACTTTAACTGACATCTGTGAATCTCACTCCTAAATGACAAGTTGCAGTCTGGCTCTGAAACTATACATAGCACAATCTGTCACGTTTTTTTCTGATAAACAAAAGCAATTGCTGATGGATCTGGATTCGGGGAACACATTAGGGGCACTATATTTGAGCTACGTGCAGTGCTATATGCTAAGTGGGGTTTTTGTGGGGTGTGAGAGCTGTCAATGGGCTCATCCCATTTTAAACTCTGATTATAACATCATTAAAAATTGTATTCAGGGTGACAAAAAGTAATTAGTTTCTCTAATTGGCAAGGGCACTGGGTGGGGGGGGGGGGTATGGGGGTGGTCTGCAGTGGTTGGCCTGGAGAGTATGGAATCTGCTTCATAATCAGAAGGTTGCCGTTTCAAATCCCGAACACCGTCCCAACACTGCTCCCCAGGTGCCTGTCATGGCTGCCCACTGCCACTAAAGGTGATGGATTAAAAGCAGAGGACACATTTCATTGTGTGCACCGTGTGTGGTGTTTCACTGACAATCACTTCACTTTCACTTTTTTCTCTTTCATGTCTATGCCTAATGCCTGATGCTGTCCTTAATGCCGGTGAAAAGGAGAACTCTTGGGGTCTTAAAATCTTCAATTAACGCTAACTTAAAAAGTACTCTCATAAAACCTCTGTAAGTTGTCAGATGATGAACTGTTCCTCAGAAGCCAAATCCAGCTTTTTGTTATCCGGTACTTACATTATTCTGGCAGTTGAGTTTTTGTGCTTGGACGCTGAAACTAAAGACCGTAATTTATTAGCATGGTGTAGGCCCTAATTTTTTCAGCCAATTCAGAACCAGATTGTCTCGGCAATGACAGATACATGTCCCGCACCGTATGCAAAGAGATTCTGAGTCATTCCTCTTGCAAATCATTGGACATTATTTGATGCTGGTGGAGGAAAATGCATTCTGACGCCCAAAGTGGCTCAGTACTATTCAGACTTGGTGACTGTGGAGGCCATGGGAGCCCTACAGGTTATTCAGGAATACATTGGTAGTGGCTTGATGGGATGGAATAGGTGGCTTTACACTTACGGTTTGAGGTGAGGTTGTTTTACTGCGTTTTTTGAACATATTTTTTTTCCCTGAGAATGTGGTGCATGGTACTACATATAGACCATTTCCGATTTTCCCTGTAGTAAATAAAAAAGACAAATTCAGCTGTCAATGCCAAGGAGTCGAACACACACCAGCAGTAAGATGGGTTTTGGTAACACATAGCGGCTCATGTTTTCTTGTTTCTGCGTGATCAGCCTTTAAAAAAAGTTTTTTACCGAGACTCACTGGTGTGCGTGCAGCAATGTGTTCAGTGAGAAAGGCCTGTGAATAACAATCAGCCGTTTGCATATACCTGTACATTGGGCACATTCTTCCATCTTTCTTCTGCCATCCTCTAGATTAGGGGACAGTGGTGGCCTAGCAGTTAAGGAAGCATCCCCGTAATCAGAAGGTTGCCGGATCGAATTCTGATCCGCCAAGGTGCCACTGAGCAAAGCACCGTCCCCACACACTGCTCCCTGGGCGCCTGCCATGGCTGCCCATTGCTCACTGAGGGTGATGGGTTAAATGCAGAGGACAAATTTCATTGTGTGCACCGTGTGCTGTGCTGCTGTCTATCACAAGTGACAATCACTTCACTTTAGATTAATTTAGGACTGCTGAATAAAAGCTCTTATGAAGCCGATATTGAATCTTGAAACTCATAATTAGGATTTCATGACCATAAAACCTCAATAAACATGACAGCCCTGCTGAAGGCTTGAATGAAATGAAATAAATTGAAAAGACTGAGACAATGTGGAGTGGGATGAGAGGTGATAATCCCCCATCAGCATGGCTCAGTCATACACATGTCCTGTAGCGCACACACGTTACTTTTGTGCCACTCTAGCCTGCTATGAATTTCTGACCTTGTGAGTCTCAAGGTGTGATCCAAGCCATATCAGCACCAGATCTTACAGGGATGGCTGCAAAAAAAAAAGAACACAGGGGCTAACCAGCTTTGTTTTATGCTCTTGACCTTTTTCGGATGTTTTTATTTTTCATTCACATAGCAGAAGGTGATGTAGGAGAATAGAACATTTTATCACACTATACTTGATCTTGTTAGGCAATATGGTTGCATCAGGTGTGGGGGTATTAACTACACTCCCATGTGAATGAGAAGTGTTTTATTGTTAGTGCTTTTAACACCTCTGTCATTTTTTTTTTGTGTATGAATGTGACAGTGAATAGTTCATAAGAACTATAGCACAATAGCACAACTACACACAAACACACACGCACACACTCATAAGCACATAGGCCTTGAGCTTTACTTCCAAAATCATTCTCTGCCAACTGTAGGCTGGAGATACTTACTCATTTCCCCAAACTGATCAAATGAAACAGACTCTTTGATATCAGGTTTGCTGATTTCAGGCCAGATGCTCTTTTGCATATATTCAGGCGTACCCCTTCCTCCAGTGGCTTGGTAGTTTAAAAAAAAAAAACACTTTTCCCCCATTGATCAAAGATGAGCGATGCTTTGATACAAAATCTCATCACTAAACTGAACAAATATCAACTGCAAAGCACATTTCACTCTGATAGTTTCCTGATACTGGTGGCATTTCTTTTATAAAAGCCACTTGTTGGTAAGCAGCTTGGAGTGAATGCAAATGCAGAGATTAGCATAGTCATTTGGGCCCTGCACGTCCCACCAGCTCTAATCGATTAGCGGTGGCGCTTCTGTGAGCTTGGCTTCAAAACAGCATTACACCGCTATTGATGGAAAAAGCGCATTACCTCTCCTCATGAAAACATGGACCCTTGCACTCCCCGGTGCGAGGTTTTACAGGGCCAGTTTACAACACATCAGGAGTTTTCAGTTTAGATTTATTGTTTGGATGGAGCTCGTGTGTTAATCTAAGAGTTGTTATAACTTCAAAAGGTTTTAAAACTTGTCTCACATCTTCGCAATCTCGATCTTATTAAAAGTCAGCAATAAAGCTTAATTTGTTTGATGAGGGAAGGTGGTGGTAGTCTATTAAAAATATATCAGAGGAAGCTGCAAAATGAATGAGATTTAATTAACATTAATTGTTCTTTTAATCGGGTGATTAAAGAGATGATTTTGCTTTATGTAGCGCCACATCACAAAAGTATCAAACGATCTTCATTACGTTTGACTGATCTTGTGTTTCCCTGCCCCTTTTCACCTGTTTAATAAGAGGAGGGGAGATAGGAATCACTTGACTGCAGCCGCTGCAGAGCCAGTGTTTCACATAATGAATATCATTTGCCTTCAAAACATGTTAAAATATTGTTGTGCCAAGCGTTACAGTCCTTTCAACCCCACTCAGTACACCCTCCATCAATAAAATACCCCGAAAGTGGACATATCCAGAGGACCCCGGTCTGTTACTCCCTCCCCATCAACCAACGACACCCGCTGTGCATCCGTTGCCCATTAGGAAACGTGACAGAACATGGCCACAATAACTGATAACCCCAGAGATGCGCAGTAGTAACCCCTGCAGCACCAGATGGTTGCGATTCCACCACCAATACCTCAAAAGGTCCTCCTTGCTAAATGGACAAAGTCTTTGCTCCCCCACCTGCAGATTAGCGTCCATTCTTTCCCCATGACCGGGATGTCCGTTCTCCTGACGTGACACATGCTCAAAGATTCCGACCTGGACCTGAAGCTGCAGTAACTGGTATCGCACCATTCTTCCAACGAGGCTCCCCAACGAGCCACAGGTGACCTCACGGCCGAGAATTCCCACCAGTCCGAGTATCCCCACCGGGCCCTCCGCATAGCTCCCCCATCTGCTCTACCACGCCACCTACTGCCTCGACTAGTTTCTGCACCTGGGTTTCACTCTTGCTGACCTTCACCCATCTTGGATTCAGAGGCATCTGATTGGGTCCCTTGGACACCACTCGTGTTCCCTGGTATTCTGATCCTGCTGAGATGTTCGGCTTTACAAACTGTAATGGTGCAGTGCAGGACAGCTGAGTGGTGATGGTGGTGGGGAAGATGACACCGAAGTGGATGCCGTTCGGAGGGAGACTCCATTTATTAAATGAAAAAAAAAACTCAAGTAATACATTAAGAATAAATAATAAACCATAAGTCAACCTCTCTCAACCGCCAATCAACCCCTCTTTTCTGAAAACTTGGGCCAGTTTTTAATAGCTCTGGACCAAACCATTTATCAGACAGGCAATTATCAATTATCTTTACACAAACATTCAAACAGATCATAAATATCATATTGCACATTCATGCAATAATAAATTCAAATGCATTTTAAAACATTGAATTTACATCTCATCATAATTCATAAATCATTTTACACCGTTACTCAGCTCATTTGTTACATTTGGGTATATGTCAAGTGTGTCAAATGTGAGATTCTTTAATTTAGGAGCTGCTGTTAAATGTTTGGCAGCTGACCTTAGTGACCTAATATGAGCATAGGGACCAAGCGACACAGTGATATAAGGCGGGAATATTGTTATGGAATATGGAATATGTTCATGCTTTCACTTCCCCGTTAACAAAGTGTGCTGCAGCATTTTGTACCATTAGTGCCTGTTAATTACAGGCCTGGCTCACTACCACACTGTCACGACTACGGACTTACGGGGGAAGGAAGCGCAGAGGTTTGACATGTTGAGAAGGGGTTTTTAATACTACACAAACAATAAACACAAATAAACAGCGGCGTGGTGGCCGAAAACAATTTAACTACAATAAAGAACGTAAACTTGCCCGCAGGCGTGTGGCGATTGCCAGAACTCCAAATACACGTGAAACATACACAGGTCAAGTTCGTGCAGAGAGTCCACGAAAATGCCGGAGACCTGGAAGGGGCGGAAATATCCGGCATTTATGCGCAGTCAGGATTGGCCACCGGTGTTGAGCACAGCTGCCATCAATCCTGACACACACAAAGCATGTTGCAAGTAGTCTAAATGAGTTCTAATTCAAGCATATATCACCTTTTCTAAATCAATGATTTAAAAAAGGCTTAACATTTGAAGCCTAATCTGAAGATTGCTTGACCTTACAACAGAGCTAATCTGTTTTCCAACCTAAGTTCCCCATCGATTTTTAACTGGGTTTTCACCATGATTGCAGTGCAGATGAGTAATGCAGTTAAAAGCATCAGAAGAAATAGTCTGAGGATCTAGGCACAGAGCATGAAAAATGTAAATTTTGTGCAGTTTGTAGAAATCACCAAGGATGTGACTTGGTTGAAAAGGTCACGCATCAGCATCAACACAGTCAGATTGGTTGAAGTTAGAGTTGGAGGCGGAGAGAAGTGGCCTTTAGAGCTCATGTAGGTAAGGTGGTGTGTGTGAAGCAAATAGAAATGGACAGAGACTACAGAAGGAGAACATGATTTCTGAGTGTGTGTGTGTGTGTGTGTGTGCACGCGCACTCATGTCTACGAGTGTATCAGTGTCTCTGGCCTGTCTCTGGCTGATATCTACCAGTTAACCATTAAGAGTCATAATTAAGTCAGAGTGCTAATCACAGCAGCCTTAATAACACAACTGCGAGTCACACTGAACATTTTTTTTCTCTAATTGTTTCTGTCTCTCGTGTCTCATCTCCCTCATGTAGAAAATTAGCAAAGCAAGCAGTTCTTGAAAACGGGCATGACAACCTAATAGAGATGGATGTGTTCCCTCCCGCGTGCCACGATGGGGGCTATGGGGACGGGTACGTTTCCTCTACTGACCATTCTGACTTCTGCTGATGCCAATGCCAACACTGAGTCGGCCAAAACCTCTACTGAGGGCTACTGAAGATTAGAATAGCACGAGAAAAGCATGAGGGTGTCCTCAACACAGATCTGTTAAGAGTAGTGCACGACTCGGCTGAGGCCTAAAAAAAACACAGCGGTAGCAGAACGCTAAGAACTGCTGAAAGTTAAACTATTTTTTTTACATTTGCACATAATAGAGTTGCCATTGATTTCTGGTCTCGGGAAATTTGAACTTGTTTATGAAGCACAATGCTTCAGAGCTTTGTATTTATCAATTGACCACTTTACCTAAATAGGTTTAAGAAATGACCCCCCCCCCCCCCCTTAATATTAAAAATATGTATTTTTTGGTCAACAAAATACAGCTATAAAAATGTCCTGGTACCCTCTCTCTCTCCCCCTTTGTCCGTTCCTCCCTCGCTCGCTCCCCCTTCTCTTGTCTGTGGGGGTTTGGAGGCAGCGATGCGCTCAAGCTAATTGGATTTAACGCTCAGTGTTATTGGATATCGCAGCCAGAATCATCTGTTTGTCCCATTGTTCAATGTCTCCATGGTTCATCCTATCGATGTTAAACTTTAGAGAGAAAATATGCAGAATATGGAGAAATGCTTACCATCGGTTTGTTTGCTTGTCATATTGAAATGGGGTGCAGAGGCCAAGCTAAGCTTTTTGGTAAACATGCAGAGTGGTTTCAACTACAGGCACACACACACACACACACACATTAAACTGTAAATTTCTCAAGGTACATTTCTTTTTAACTGCTTTAGATTTTTTTTTTTTTTTTCCCTTATTCCCAGAAGTGCAGATCCCACATACATTACAAGAGCCCCGCCCCCCTCCATAATCACAGATGCCAGTTCAGAGGTCCTCACCTCTTTCTCCAGTTGCGCTGGGAATGCTAATGGGAGAGCCACACACTAATGAATTTGATTAAAGTAGCCGGTGCTGTTAATTAGCCAGTGTTAGGCAGTCATAGCTTTAACTGTGAGGTGACCAAAGCAAGAGACACAGGACAAAATAATGCATGAAAACAAGCAGAATGATAAAAAGGGAGACGCAGAGGAGGAAGGGAGCAGTGGACTTGGTCTTATTTCATTCTGTGTGCGAAATGTTCTGTCTGTGTTTAGCTATCGTAAAAAATATGTTTTTGCTTGTTTTTGCTTTTTATTTCAGCTGTAACGATTGTATGAAAGTTGTATAAATTTTAAATCTGTTGGTTTTAGACTTTGTTTTTTCATCTTACTTTGCATGTTGCTAATTTTTTCTATGTGTGTGTCCTTTTGCAGGCACTTCCTCTTTAAGACAGGCACCGGCACCACCCCACTTTTCAGCACGGCCACACCCGGCTACACCATGGCGACAGGGGCGGTGTACTCACCGCCCACCCGCCCGTTACCTAGAAACACGCTGTCTCGGAGCGCCTTCAAGTTCAAGAAGTCCTCGAAGTACTGTTCATGGAGGTGCACCGCCCTGAGCGCAGTGGCCATTTCGGTTCTGCTCTCCGTCCTGCTCTGCTACTGCATCGGTAGGTTGTCATGCCAACCTTGTCAGTTCAGCTAAGCTGGAAACCTCTGTGCACCACACACTTAGCACACTGACGTGCAATTCCTGGTGGCATTTCATTTCAGACTCTGAGAATAATCTGCATACTGTAAACAACTTTCATTCATTAATTGCAACCTCTGCCCCCCAATATCAAAAGCTCAAAGCTTGAAGCCAAACTACTGTCTAGGGATACTACTAGGGATACAGTGAATATTTACAGATACATGGAGCATAGGACACTACCACCCTGTTGTACTTGTGAACAGATTTTAACGGAGTAACGCGAGTCCGATGTCATGTTCAGGTTCTGTTCCTATGTTATGGTGCAGCCACGTATTGCTAACTTAACCCAGATGTCTTGAACCCTGCACTCTTAAGCGTGGGCATGACTGTGTGAGCAGGGATTTGTCAGCGGCTTCAATAGCTGCTGTTTACTCCAGGCCTCCATGTCTTCTGCAGTGTGTTTTGACTGCACGGTACAGATAATGAAGGGCCATCCATAGAGGGAGGTTTGTGTGTGTGTGTGTGTGTGTGTGTGTGTGTGTGTGTGTGCCCAGGCAGTACTTTGCAGTAGCAGCTAGTCTCCTTGGTCCGTTGTGTTGTGTCTTAGTGTTGAGATAGAGTGTGGAGTTAACAAAAAATTGCACACATGAGACATTCTGATGGTAGTCTCACAACTGATGAAAATCTCTCCTGTAGGTGTAATTCCCCACACATTCCCTCACACAGCCAACACCAGAAAGCAGACAGCGGATTTTAATCAATCAGCACACACCCAGACGATGCTTTGAAATTACATAATAAGGATTCGGCCCTCCTTTATTTTGGACTTCTTTACTTCTCTCATGTTAAGGATGGAAGTGAGTGGAGCCTGCAGGAAATGAAGGCTGTCTAACCTTTCTCATCCCCTCATTCACCATCTCTGATGATCTTGCCATGCCCCCAAGTCTGTCGGCGGCTCATTCAGAGGCACTCATTTAAACATGAGCTTGAGCGAATATGTGCTGCATGCTAATGGCATCGTCATTCTAGCTCATTAAACCGAACAAGAAGCCCATTAAGCGTGTTCGCTGTAAAAATACCCAAAGGGTTGTCACTCAAGCCTGGACGCTGGACTGGGCGCGGTGTGAAACGGTTTGCAGTGCACTGTGGAGGCCTAGACAGGCGGCGAAGTGGCGTGCGGAAGCCCGATAGAACTTGCGATGGACGCAGAGTCCGGAGCCATGTGAAAGTTAATTACACCACTGCGAGCTGGAAGCCTATTTGTTACCTGTCTGCAGAGCACTTACTGGCACTCGGCAAAAACACCAGCCTGCGTCTCTCCATGTCAATACCACCGCTAATGGCCTCTGCCAACACCAGTCCCCCTCTGTCAATGCTGCTGGAGACAGAGGAGAGACAGAGGCCAGTCTTCCCTGCCCACCCCATAACGATTCCTGGTAATGGGGTATGAGTCTGGGATGACTTTGAATTTTGTCAAACTTTACAAAGAATGAACTTTAAGGTGAAGACACATTGATCAATGCAAAGGTGCCTACTGTCATGTCTTACTCACCTTAAAAGACAAAGGTGCATAATTAAAAGACAAAAATGCCAACAATATGCACATGGTTTATTTTTTAAGTCCAGAACTTGTCTTTGTCTCTTGAGCCAAAAGCGTCCCCCACACAGTCTTTTACACAGTCCAACCAATTCAAATATAATAGATATAATAGAGAACCTAGTGTGTTTTGGGAATTAGGTTAGGCAAGACATATTACAATCTATTGTAGATGATTACAAATAGTTAATAACTCTCTGCTAGTACTAGCACAAGTACTGTGTTGCACAAAAACAACAACTTCATGGTATGGTGTAGCAAGGGTGGAGGACACAGATCTCACAGATCTGAAATCATTATTTTGCTGAGTTGGAATACTTTGAAGAGTTCATATTAGGTGTAGGAACTTGCAGTTAACTTAGTATCTAACAAACTAACCAATCCATATTTCCCTGTGTTCTGCATTAAGCTTCTGAAATACACCGTCTAATCTGTAACACTCTCAGAGCATCCAGTGCTAGTGTTTGAATTTAGTATTGCTGGCGCCATTTCCAATGTTTTCTACCTGGGGCGAACATACCATGTTCTAAGGTGGATGGCAGAATTGGGTCCGAGTCGAACTCATGACCTGCCCAGATTGCAGTTGGTTGCAGTTGGTTAGTTTAGACCAACCAATGTAGCTCTCGAGGGTCACCAACCAGTCACCAGCACACAGGGAAGCATAACTTCTATCTCTTAAATTTGAATAACGCTATATGGAGCACAGCGCTCTAGTGGAGATCTTAACAGTAGGCTGCTCAAAAGAGTAGAAGCATTTGGACTTGCCAAATAACTGGAGTTGTAGCGTGAGGGGGCATATGCATTTGATGTGGGTTTATAGATGGCAGATTATTTAGATCGTTAGACGGCATGAACATACGCACAGCAGGGCATTTAAAAGGCTAAAGTAAATTATGGAAATATATGGAGGGCTAATCACAACGCCGCTCTATAGGGGACACACATTTCCATGCAAATACTGATTCCCCCCTGCTTTCATACGAGGCGCACTGTCAGCCGTCAGCTTCGGCTTTTTCATTACCCGGCCTCGTTATTTTAGACTCTTAATGGGCCAAATCTGGGAGTCGAAAAGTCGCCCTCATCCCAAATCGGCAAAATAATGAATCTACGACCATTAATGAAGAATTCATGAGCCGGTGGCTTTCATGCAACTGTTTTTGGTAGGGAGAGCACATCTGCCATTTATTCATTAATATATTTATTTCGCACTAATGATCGCTAACGCTCCCGCAAATAGTCTTTTACAAAGTTAAGGCAGAAGTTTGCAGATTTAGGATTTTTAAGAGCTTGTGTTTATGCTTGTGGTTTATGTGTGTGTTTGCTGATAGCTTTTCAATATATATATATAGTATCTGTCATTCTGTATGTGAGTATGTGTGTGAGTGTTTATTTCTCACTATTTGACTTCTGCCTGACCTCGTCTTCAGTTTGAATAGTGCAAGTTGCACCTCCACTTTGTTTGGTTCTGCATTCTTTTCCTCTTTGCATCCCAGCCTGTATGTTCTCATTCTTGCTTTTCACTCCTCTTATTACCTGAGCGGCATGTCATCATACGCTCGCTCTCTCTTTTTAATATTACAGTCCATTACCAGTGGTTGTGCATGTACGATGGGGAATGTTTCTCTGCTGAGAGAAAGACCAGGCTGTCTTTGATGGATTTGCTGGGAACGTCTCCATAAACAACACAGTCTTCGTGCATCATTGCAGAAGGACTGTTTTTCCTCTGTCTTCTTTGGCTTCCTTTTCTCTCTCGTTCTCTCATTTTGACGTTGACGTTTTTTTTTTCTGCTTCTCCCCAAAGAGCCCATCTGCTGTATGTGTGTGTGTGTGTGTGTGTGTGTGTCAAACTTAGATATCTCCTTTCCTTTATAAACCCCTCCTCCCCCATCTTATATATCTCCCAGCTATGAACACACAAAAGAAACCCACTCCCCCTCGTCCTTGTTCTACAGGAGAACCATAGCAACACAAGGACCCAAGCGGAGATTTCTCATGAAGGCAGGGATCGATCGCGCTCTGTGAGTTTAGCCGCTGCGGTAATGGCTGCTCAGTTCCCCTGCTAGCGCCGAGGCTGTGGAGGGTCTACCTCGCCTCATCCAAACCCCTAAACACCCCCACCGACACAGCCCTGCTCCTGGTTTAAGACATCAATACATAGACCAACAGCACAACTGGGCGAGGTGAACGGCGCTCACCTGCCAGCGTTGCAGCCGCCGGCCCTGATTCCCAGTAGGGCCACAGCACAGCGGTACAAATTCAACAAAGTGATTTATTCCCAGCGGACACTTGCACATTCCACACCGATGTTCCAGATGATCAATACATTTGGCTGTGGCAGTCCAATAGGGTTTTGTGAGTTGAGCGTAGCAGGCTCAAGTGTTTAATGCCAGAGCTGCATGTTCCTTGCTAAAAAAAGAGGGGAAAAAACCTGACCTGAGATCAGTATGACAGCACAGTGCATCCCATGTCTTTGTAGTCATTCTGTAATTCTGTAGCCTGCAGTGATATGAATCTATGCACCAGTTGGTGATCTCCCAACTCGTATGGAACCATGCCATGGGTTTTTAGCACTGGCCTGCAGTTGGTGCTCTTTAAGGGGGAAAGCAGCTTGATCTCCATGCCAGCAGGATGGATCTCCATGGGCTCGAACCCTAAGGGTGGGCAGGTCACGGCGGGATTGAGTGCACAACATCCAGTAGCCGGACAGGTGCGCTTCTTCCCTTCTGTGTAGAATTTTGGAAAGTTCTTATACCCTCCCCGGGTCATGAATTCTTCACACCTAACAGGAGCTCAGGCAGAGAAAAACTGAGAGAGGAAGACTGAAGGCAACAAGGAAAAAATTCACATTGGTTTCTTTGTGTGTGTGTGTCAGGATATAGACTGGAGGAAAAGATATCACCCTTTCAATTTATTCCATTTTCTTATAGATTTTATTATTATTATTACACTCTTACTTTGCACTTTTCTGCTGTGAAAACTGTCAGAACATTTCATGCCGTAACGGCATCTTTCCACAATTTGGGATAAAGAGTGTTTTCTTTCTGTTTCATCCCTTAGTCTCTTTTTAGTGAACAGGAAAATCATTAGCGTTTCATCTGAACATTACAGGTAGTCTGCTGTGGCCTTGGATTGCAGGAGGAGGCCGACAGATTTTCTGGATTGTTTATCGTGTGAATTCAGGAAGGTTGTGAAGAGATGGAGTGTTCTTACATCTACACCACACACAAACACACAAACCTACACACATTCACAGTGCAAGCATCAGTAGCATTTTTTATTATTTCTATAGACAGACAGCAGCTTGCCTGTATACTGCTCCCTTCGTGCTTGCATGAAACCAGACTGTAAAGTTCATGGTCTACATTTAATATGCCTTCAGGGCTTGTTTTCCTTGAGCCAAATATACAGACACAGACGTGTGTGTATTCCATGGATAAACTAAGTGGCCTTCAGTCTTAAATTTGTTAATTGCAAAACCCTCCGTCCATGTTTGACATTTACTGTTTTCTTTTCTGCACTTGGTCCTGCTCTCCTTCTCTTCTTTATATTTTATTCATTCCTCTAAAGCAGGAGAAAGGTTTTCCACATTGCACTGGGAACAATATCCCAATCAGCAGTTCCAGAATGTGAAGCCTTTTTGAATAATTTATAATTTAATTGGAAATGTTATAACATTACTAGTTTCAGGTACATTACAGGCCAAAAATTTGGACACACCTTCTCATTCAATGTGTTTTCTTTATTTTCATGACCATTTACATTGGTAGATTCTCACTGAAGGCATCAAAACTATGAATGAACACGTGGAGTTATGTACTTAACAAAAAGTGGAGACCTGGCCTCCACAGTCACCGGACCTGAAGCCAATCGAGATGGTTTGGGGTGAGCTGGACCGCAGAGTGAAGGCAAAGGGGCCAACAAGTGCTAAACACCTCTGGGAACTCCTTCAAGACTGTTGGAAAACCATTTCAGGTGACGACCTCTTGAAGCTCATCGAGAGAATGCCAAGAGTGTGCAAAGCAGTAATCAGAGTAAAGGGCGGCTATTTAGAAGGAACTAGAATATAAAACATGTTTTTGGTTATTTCACCTTTTTTTGTTAAGTACATAACTCCACATTCATTCATAGTTTTGATGCCTTCAGTGAGAATCTACCAACGTAAATAGTCATGAAAATAAAGAAAACACATTGAATGAGAAGGTGTGTCCAAACTTTTGCCCTGTACTGTAGATTGAGTTATACTGTAATGTTTACTTTAGTAAATCAAATAACATTTCCATAGAGCTTTTTTGTTGTAAGCACAATACTTTCGTTAACTTTGATGCTTAAATGTTTTTTTTTTTTTATCAGTCTAAAGTTGTCATTTTTAGTGCTAAGTAGGTTTGCAACAGGAGAAGGCGGTATGGGACATGGGACCAAAAACATAAAAGAAAAAACATGAGCAGAAATTGTTATTCCATCTGTTTTAAATGCAGTGCACACCTTTCTGTATTCCCTTCTACCCTCTCTCTCACTCTCTCTCTTTACTCTCTAGTAAACTATTTACTTTACCCATGATGCAGGTTTGGGAGAGGCTCTTTCTAACATACTGACGACAAAAACCTTTGTTCCTCTCTACCTGTTTTGCTATTCACAGCGACACTCCCTCCTTTTCCTTCTCTTTCGCCTTTTTTTTTTTTTGGCCTTGTCTCTTTTTGATTATTTGTTTCTTGTTTTGCCACCTGAATCGAAAGAGAAGATAACATTCAATTTTTTACCTGGTCTTGGAGATGGCTGCTCTTCATCTTTGCTCTATTTGTTTATGTGTCGGCCGAGCCTGTATGGATTCATTTGTTATTCTGCCGGTGCTCAGTTCTGCGGCTGTTTTGTGCTCCTGCAGGTTGTTGTGGAATTGATTGTTGTGTTGTACAGAGCCGAGATTCTTTGATCCAAAGCTCCACAAACTTCTCTCTCACACTCATTCCTCTTAGTATCTGTATCTCTCCATCCATCCTTCCATCTCTCCTGTTTGAAGGTTGTCAGTAGGGTAATGGATTGCCATCTGTACAGTATATTAAGTGCTCTGAAGGGTTCTGTAAGAAGAGGTTTAGGGGTTTGCTGGACCCTCTTGTCTCTGCAGGGAGTCCTGCCTCCAACTGGCAGCCATGTCGATGCTGTCTTTTCCCATAACCCCCTGCTAGAGACCAGGGTCATGGGTTATGAGTGATGGGCACTGTGGACTGGACCTGCTCAGCAGGACCCTAATTTAATGAGTGTTTGTGTATGTATGAGCGTGTGTGTGTGTAGCTGTTGGACCACCAAGGTATTTAAGGAATCCCTTGTCAGAGCTCTAATTGGGTTATGCTACTCACAGTTTACCCTGCATATTCCCTTTCCCTTCTCTGTCTCAGTCCCTTATTACACCCCATTACATTACACAGTTTAATGAAATGTGTGACTTACCTCCGACAGAGACACACAGAAGTAGAGCTGTAAAATTTGGCCCGAGCCTGGGTCTGTTTCAACCTCAAATTTGATCATTTTAGTCGGGCTCGGGTTGGACCGGTCAGAAAACACGAACTTTCATGCTGGTTTGACATTGTGAGGCAGTAGATCTGGAAGGAAGGATGCACATGGCAAGGAAATGAGGCCGCATACGCACATCGTCATGACATGGGAGACAACAAGTAACAACAACCCAACAGTGAACAGACACAAACAGGGCAGCTTTATACAATCAGACACATGTGAAAACAATCAGGAAACATAATAACACAGGACAAACATAAAATTCCGGTCCGAATCCCGGACCCGGAGTTGCCCCTGCCGGATCATGACAAGTACCTTTTTCCTTTTCGTATGATTCACTGCTTGTAAATTTGATTGGTAAAAGGGTTTCAAATGTTGCAATTTTTTTTATTAAATGTTAATCTTTTATGTTAATGTTAATAATTTGCGTAGCACTGGGTGGCTGGCAGGACTTAATTACCTTTATTAGGACGTGTATCTGCATGAGTGCTGTACGCACTGTTGTTATTGCTGTCTCTGTCAGGAGCATTGACAACACCATCCTAGCTTGAGACGGTCCCTACACAAAGATGGAGAATCACAGTGAAGGAGTTTTATGGCCTTTTCAAATGGAGCCATTTATTTATATAGAACCTCCTAGCCGCTCTTCCTCTGGTTATCTGGCCTGTAGACACAGGCTTTGTGCAGAATGTGTGGTGTCAGGTTAAATAAGCCCTGTAGGTGAACACATGAAGAGACATCTACACTGTGTATCATCCCACTCCAGCTGTGTTAACATCTCATCTTTCAGCTGTTCTAAAAGCATGGTTGTTATTTTGACTGGTGTCAGCTCCTACCAGCGGCCTGCCTGCGGCCCATGGGGACCCACAGGCTGACAGTGGGGCTTGTTAAAGATGGAGCCCTTCAACAGCCCTCCACCTACCTGCAAACTGAATCAATACGAGAAATTGTAACGTTTCAAGGTTCTCTGTCTTCATGGGGCGTTCTGTGTGTGTTTCCTTCTGTCTCAGTGTCTATAACACTATGATAAATGTTTCCTGTTCTCTTTCTCTGTTCCAGCCATGCATTTATTTGGCCTGAACTGGCAATTGCAGGAGGCGGAGGGCTACGCCTTTGAAAACGGCCAGGTGAAGCCGGTGACCACACCCACCAACACCATCACTGCACTGTCTGCTGATGGAGGTGAGGAAAGTACACATAATCCCATCACCTACATTAGTGTCATATTACATCCATAGTCACAGGCAAATAAATTCACACACACACACACACACACACACACACTCATAGACAACTGGGAGATCCTCCATTGACATGGGAGCAGCCAACCCCCCCACCCCCGGGTGTGCATACAGCCCATGCTCCCTGCTGTTCTAATACCAGTCTTAAGGAATCAATGCACACATCTTTGATGCCTTCAGCCTCCACATGAGCTCCTCACAAGCCAGCTTTGTCTTTTTGTGTGCTGGGAAGCCAGGCTGAATATTTCCTCAGTTATAAAACACCGGAATCATTACCAGGGCTGTCCAAGGGCCCAAGCCTAACCAAACACCTTGCCGCTACACTCTTTCAGATGGAGGGTTTAGATAATGTGCCTCTCCACCTCACCCACTCTGTCTTTCTGAAGAAGGGTTCCTGGTCCATTATCTGATGGTCCAGTCGGCAGTGAAATGGGGTGTGATTAAAGGGTGCTGGGCCACATACATGCTCAGGCACACACAAGAAAACACACATATTGTGTTCCACGCGCTCATGTTTTCACATGTTTCTGATGGGTATTATTTTCACACACCAGCACACCTCCCTGTCTCCTCTCACCCACACACTGTCTCTGGAGGGTGTGCTTGTGCAGTGTTTCACAAAGCCAGTGACTGCCGCAATCCTTTGTCTGGGATATATTGTGTGTTGTGTGTGTGTGTGTGTGTGTGTGTGTGCGTGCGCATATGTTCATTGCAAGCAGTTGCATTGGAATGTTCATTTCTTTGCTTTTTTTTTAAATTATGATGTAGTCTTTGAAATGGAGTATTAAGAGTGTGCGTGTGTGTGAGAGAGAGAGAGCAAGAGAGAGAGTGTGTACACTAATAGGTCTGGACAGTGAAAGATTCTGTTTTGCTTTAGGCACCGGTCAGTCTAAAATTTTATCACAAAGTCTTCATAAAATATCTATATTTTGTTTCACCTCTATTGCATGACCGAAGTTTCTGTATATTTGTGTGTTTCGAGGTGTTTGCGTAGGTTGTTTGTGTGTAGGTTGTATTTGTTTGATGGTGGTGTTGTCTTTACTGCCAAGCATTTTAGTGTGACATGAATATGATATGAAATCAGTGTGCAGGACTGAGTGGGTAGGTATGTGTGTTTTATGTGTAAGTGTGCGATTATTAGATGTGTGCGTGTGTGTGTGTAGTAGCAGGAAGTCTTTGTGCTCTGTGTGACATAATCAGGTTGATGTTTGTTTGAACAGAATTTATTTGGCAGTGAGACAGTTGTGTCTCACCAGCTCACTGTCTCGCCTGTAGAGGGGAATGAAAGAACCAAGATTTTTGTTTGTAGATGTGTGTGTGTGTCTGTGTGTTAATGTACTTGTGAAACGGTGAAGAGGCATTAATGACTGTTGATAGAATTATGGGAGCATTAGTATATAAAATAATTCATAACGGTGAATGTAATCTTGTTTACAGGTTAATTGGGTGGGAATTACAGGCAAACAAGGCGTGGTCCAATTCCCCACTCATATTATATTAACAGATTTTTGTTGGTTTGGTACATTTATTCATCAATTTTACTCATAAATGAAAAAGCACAGATTACTAACACACACACACTCAAACACACACACACAAATGTCCTGCATCAGAAATCCACCTCGTTTGCATTCCATTTAAAAAGTGTTTGACCTGAACTCACATAATTTGAACTAATGGGTGTCCTTTGTCTCTTGTGAATGATGACATATCTGCCCCGAAATAAGAAATTAATTTTATGAATTTGGTCAGAACTAGAAAAATAAAGTAAATAGAACCAAAAAAGTGTGGGAATTTTGCTATGGCGGCCCTTTTGAATCCAAATGCAGAGATTTAACATAATGTCCTTTATTAAACCACAGCTGTCACTTTTTGAGGCCAAAAAGAGCTTGAAAACCGTTATCCGCAGATGTCTTTTCTTTCCCGTTAACTCCCATAATACGAGTGTTTCGAGTGCAGACGCTCAAATTAGAATTGTTTTCTGTGCAAATCGATTGTATGCAGAGCGTGGAGTTCTGACATGGGGAGATATTACTGTCCATTACAGTCTCACAGACCAATCAACATGGAATATCATAAATAACCACAGCTTTATGGAGCGCCACTGACATCTTAGGTGCCTTTTTTCCTCCAACAGGCCATATAGACCCAGCAGAAATAACATCTGATGTTTCTACACCGAGCTCAGAGTGAAAGGACCTTACGGCTTTTAGACGAAGTAATTAATAGATCCCTTCACTTTATATCTTTTGTCTCTATCTTTGCCTAATACTTCACTGGCATATCTTTTAAAATAAATAAGAGCATTTTCTCTCATGGATCCACCTAGCCATTGTAATTAAGAGCCCTGAATGAATGTACAGTCACCACACACTGCCTAATGCACCCAGACCTTTGATCCATGATAGATTAAAAACATGCTCAAGTGACTTAAACGAGACATGGAATATGTTTTCAGCAGGTATAACACTCTCCTACACATTAGTACAGTCTCATAACCTTCATGCTGAAGGCTCTCAAAAAAACACTCCGCTTTCAAGATTGAAGATGAGTGTAAAAAGTGAAAAAGACAAAATGTATGAAAGGAAAAAAATGACAGTAAAGTGCAGTTGAGTGCATTTAACACAGGGCTTGTCCCCAGAAAACATCCGTCATCCCCTGTGTAAGTAAAACAAAGCCATTTAGATATTTGAAAATTCTGGACCTTATGGATTTAAATCCCTCTGTGTTTAAATCCATGTGTTTTTTTTTATATATATATATATATATATATATTTTTTTTTTTTTGCTAAATAATTTATTTTCATTTGTTATGTGTTCAGCTGATATCAGATATCATAGGAACAGAGATGAAGTGAGTGTTCAGAGTGAAGTGAGGAATGTGAGAATATTAGAGTAAAAGAAATGAACTGGATAGTATAGGGCAGACATGAGAATGCATCTCTCACTTTGATACGTTCCATTTTCATTAGCGTGAGCTCCACCCCAGGCCATCGTTTGTCTGGTGAGTAAAGGCCAAACGGAGCACACAGCCCACCTCTCACCACTGACAGAAAGAGATCCCACCGGCTTCCCTTACAAAAGACATCTGTTCGATACAAACCATGCATTGATTTTCTGAATATTTAAAGATATTGGCCATCCTCTTTTCTTTTTACACCCCCACCCCCCCAATGCCTGATGTATATAAAAAGGTCCAGTTTTTATAGGACCACCTGATACACACTCTTACTTTCATAAAGGACTGCTTCAGATGCCAAATTGACCAGCAGACTCTCTACTTAGCTCCACACTTCATTTTTAATGAAGATGAGGATGTGCTGTGAAATAATGGGGAGATGTTAGCTTATGTGCTGAATCTTGTTTGTGCCATGCATCCCATAAACACAGAGTGGCATTCTCTGTTTGTGGCAAATGTGTTGTTTGTGCCGCAGAACAGACAGTTGACACTGGCAGAGAGAAATATCACTGAAAACATACCTGTAGGCAGACAGAGAAATAGCGTGTAAATAACGCATTGCATTTTGTCCAAGCATTTGGCATTTTGCTCATCCCTGGGCATCATCAACACACACACACACACACACACATCTGACTATACCTCTCCTGCTTGCACCATCCTTCTGATACAACCATGGATTGTCTGTAGCGTCACAGATGGTCTCCGCCAGTGTCGTGGGTGGAGGTGGGTGTTGAAGACTACAGACTGGCCAGTCAGCACACCAAAGATCAGAATGTGGGGGGTGGAACACTTATAATTGCCCTCTGTTGCAACAGCCCTCATTCGCCCACATTCATGCCGCATTTTGGCTGGCCTGTGTACCCAGGACGCACTTCTGGAATAATTAATGTAATATTAATACCAGCTGGTCACCATTAGTAACCATGTGATCTCATTTCTTCTCTGTACTGACACTTTATCGGTAATAAAGGGCTTTTTCACACCGCCATTATGCTGCTGAGGGAAACATATGCATTTATATTTCACGCCACATGTTGTGCGTGTGCCATGTCTAGATGCTTCATTTTGAAGATCAACCATTAGATGGCATTAGAAGAAGCCAACAGGTAGAGGTTTTTTTTTAGATTTTCACCTCAGATTCCCTTGAAACAGGGCCGCTTTTTAAATTGCAGAATATTGAGGAAGGTGATGATTCGAAAAAAAGAGGTCACTTTTAACCTCTCATTTTGATACAGAGGCCTTGAAGTCATTGCCAGTTTTTAATGTTTTACTTATTTCAGGGGAGGGGGTGGCTGGGCTTTGGCTGACAGAGCAGGGCAGAGTGTCATTTCTTTAATACACATTAATAGCCACACTCTGGGAGATGCCTATCAGCCTAATGGAGACTATATTAGAATAACATGGTTTTTCGGCACACTTCGCTCAGATCTCCTGCCCCAGATTAAGCGGCAATAGCTGTGAAACATGCAGGAGTGTCCCCAGGCTGCACAGAATCATAGTTAGCCACCAAAGCCAGTGTTACCACTATAGAGCTTACCACACACTCACACATATTGCTTATCTTTGCAGACTGGAGACATACATAGCCTTTCTATCCCAAGGGAAGAAATTTAGCCCATCATTGAGAACACTCACTCTATCAGATGTGTATGAATTAGACCTCGTCCCCACGACTAACTCACAAATATTGCTCCTTCTCTGTGCCTCCCTTTTTAACTGGCATCTCTTATGACCTGCTCCCTCCGTCCTTCTCTCAGTCTTTATCTGTCTTTAATCTGTCTGTATGTGTCTTGTAGGCAAGATGGGGGTGTTGCTTCTCGAGAACAACACCATAGATACTGGCGAGGTAGACGTGGGCCGTCGGGCAGTGCAGGACGTCCCTCCTGGAATCTTCTGGCGCTCTCAGATCTTCATAGACCAGCCACAGTATCTGAAGTTCAACATCTCCGTCCAGCGGGACGCCCTGGTGGGCATTTATGGCAGGAAGGGCTTGCCTCCCTCCCACACGCAGGTATGTTGGCTCCATTCAGTGGGCAGAATTCCTTCTGTTTACTTGATGCTCATGTTAATAATCTCAGATGGTGATGGTTACTAAGGGACAGCATCAGGACTCGGCTGTCACCACACTGCCCACATGTCTGAGTCTGTCTTTGAGCGGGATCAAAATGTGTTTTTAAAGAGCCATAATAATCCACTGTGGAACCTTCATCAAACAGGGTCTTTGAACACTCCCTCTCTGACAAGCCTCAAGGGCAGATGCACTGAAGTCTATCAAGCCTGCTTCCAAATGAAAGGGCCAGGACTAATGGAGGCAATTGGCAACAGAGGTCCCCACAATGGGAGTCAATATGGCAGCCCACCGCCGATTTGTTCCTTTAATTGCAGCCGATGAATCAATAGGTTTTAAGGTGGCAGAGAGCACTGGATGAAGACATATTGACAAGAGATGAGAGAAAAAGCCGAGGAGGGAGGGGAGGTGTGGGGGAGTCAGCAGAGATTTCAGGGTCTCACTGATCATTATGTTTCCTCCATCAGGGTCAAATATCTCTGATCAGATTTCTTCATTGTTTTTCTTCGTTCGTGTCGATGTGCAAGAACTGGGAGCCATTGGAGAGTGATGAGCGTCTTTGGCCACCCCCATAAATTCCTGAAGGGCATGCTGAAAGCATCAGAGAGCGCCAAATGAACATCTGAAACTAGAAACACATGTTGTTAAGGCTGCATGACATTTAGCAGGGTTTCACTCTTCCTCTCTGCACCTAAAAATGACATTTTCAGCCTCGCCCTGTAGGCCTAGCATGTTCCTGAAATTCGCAACCTTTACTTAATTAGTTTCTGGTTACTGCCGACATCTCCATACTGTATCAAGCTGGCTGGAGGTACCAAAGATGCTGGACAGCGGAGACCAGGAAGCCCTTTTTCGCACAACCCTCAGTTCTGGTGTTGAAAACTCTGTTCCTTTGGTGCTCTCTCTGCAGATTTCAGCTTCGTGCTCCACTGAGACAATTTTTTATAAGCACTTCAAGCTTTAGACATTTCATCTGAGCATCACATCAAGATTTATTTTCGTTGACATGCCCATGCCAACAGATGTATTCTGCGCCATTAGTTCCTTATGACAGATTTTGGGGTGTTGCGTGGGCCCTTTTTTCTGTCTAATGAAATGAGATGGTTTTGTAGCCCTTTTACCCCACGACTATGAGAGCTGGGCTCTGGGTTCATATCACTACAAGTGATCCTTTACTCATATGTCTTAATCTTTAAATATAGCTAGTGGAATTCCGAAATGAATTATATAAATGGGTATAAACAACACACAGATAATAACATGTACAAAATATGTATTTCTTTCCTTTATATAATTAAACAAGGAACTCAAAAGAAATTACACAACACACATAAAATACACTTTCAAACAGTAAACCAATTAAATAACTTAAACTAAAGCCGGCAAGTGAAAAAAAAATATAACCCCCACGGTGCAGGCCTGTGTGCAGCAAAATGTCGAGGTGCTTCAGTCTTATCACTTACGGCTCCCAGCACAATATGCCGTGCTTCGGTATTGCAGTCACTGTAACTCCTGACCTCCAGGTAAATCGTGAGCTGCGGTGCTCCTCGGGATGACGGGATGACCCTGGAAACAATGCGGTGCTCCAACGTAGCCAGAGGAAGCCTGCGCGTTGCCGGTAGCGCAGACTGCTATCTGGGTGCGCCGACACGCGTGTGCTCGTCCTCTCCTCTCCCTGTGCTCTCGCCCGTTCACCCTGCCGGTGGACGGCGAATTCGTACGCCAGGCCCGTGTCCGAGCACGGAGCTAAGAGGCTAAGCTAATCGCCGGAGACTTCAGACACCAGCGAATATTACAACGCACCTCTCACTGAGATACTGTAAACCTTAGTGTCTAACTGATACAATCGTCCAGACTAACATACCGCTAATCTCCGGTTATTTATCAGTTCTTTTTCCCACAGTGTATTACTCTGTTCTTCCTTGCTTCTCTCCCGTTTTGCCGCGAACTCCCCTCCTTTTTTCCCGCGCGCTCCACTTCCTTCCGTCTTATCCCTCCCACCATCGCTGATAGGTCAGAACATCACAGATAATAAAAAGAAACAGAAATAACACTGAACAAATATTTAGCAATAATTATTAACATAAAATGAACATAATAACATATATACACATGTAACATTCCCAAACTTTTCTCTGGGTTACACCCTCCCCCTTCTAAAAGTTTGTATGTCCTCATACAATACTAAGGCATGGGTGTACTAAGCATTGCTATCTTCAACGTTGGCCAATTTTAATGACAATACCCCTGTGTACAATAGTCAGAGGCTGATCTCTAGATCTACCAGGCCCATCATAGGTGAGTCTAACTACAGGCTTCACAGCTCGTTTTGGCCTGCATTCTGATCTAGTGTTCTGCATATCACTATGAGAATCAGTGAGCAGTTCTGGTTCAGATTCCAATTCAGGATCCACGTTCTGTTCTAAAACTACACTAGTCTCCTCTTCAGTCCTTCGGCAATCTTCCATCTCACTCTCAGATGTAGTAGTCCCATCAACCTGACTGGTATCTTGATTTAAAGGAGAGTCATCTTCATCTTCCATATCTCCCAGTGTTTCAGTGGCATTCCTGATTCTAGGCACGTTCTTTTCACGAGTGGCATGACGAGTTACAAAATACTCTAAGTCAGAAGATGTGTCAGAAAAATCCTGATCTTCCTGAGGCTCGGTTCTCGTTTCTGTCCCGTTTCTAAGACTCTTTCTTCTGGTCCTTGGTCTGGAAAGTGAATTATCAACTATGCTGGTTGATGGTATTCTCACCAGCTGTCCAATGGGAAGCAGATGATCCCTGTGGATTGTCTTGATACCACGTGTTCCATCTTCTCGCTTGATCTTAAACACTGGTATATTAGGCATCTTTCCAACCACAACATACGGATCAGGACTCCACCTACTCTCTAGTTTGTGTTTACCTCTCAGTCCTAAGTTCCGAAGTAACACCCTGTCCCCGATCTCTATGGACTGGAAAGTAACTCGCTGATCATACAGTCTCTTGTTTCTTTGATGTCTTTTATTAGCTGCGTCAGAAGCTAGTTTGTATGCTTGCTTCAAGTCTTCCTTCAGCTTTGAGACATACTGCAAATGACAGGCATCCCTCACCCCGTCTGGAGATGTTCCGAAACACAGGTCAACAGGAAGTCTGGCCTCTCTGCCGAACATCAGGCAATAGGGTGAAAACCCTGTGGCATCGCTCTTGGTACTGTTGTAAGCATGAACTAAATAGCCCACATGCTGACTCCAAGTGCGTTTCTTCTCATGACCAAGGGTACCCAGCATGGAAAGTAATGTGCGATTAAACCGCTCTGGTTGAGGGTCTCCTTGTGGGTGGTATGGGGTCGTTCGTGACTTGCGAATACCCATTAAGGTCAACAGGTCCCTGATCAGCCTGCTCTCAAAATCTCTTCCTTGATCGGAATGAATCCTCGCCGGCAATCCATAATGCACAAAAAACTTCTCCATAAGGACCTTGGCTACAACATGGGACTTTTGGCTTTTTGTCGGATAAGCCTGAGCATAACGTGTAAAATGGTCTGTGACCACTAGTACATTGCTGATACCTTTTGAATCAGGTTCCATGGAAAGAAAATCCATGCACACAAGCTCCATAGGTCCATGAGTCACTATTTGATGCAATGGAGCTGCTCTCAGTTGAGGGGTCTTGTGGGTGATGCATTCTCCACAATTCTTTATGTATTCTTCAACATCTACTGACATTTTAGGCCAAAAGAATCGGCTCCTAATCAAGTCAATGGTTCTTTCTTGTCCCAGATGTCCAAGATCATCATGCATTGCTCTCATTACCATTTCCCGGAACTCTTTCGGCAGCACAAGCTGATTGACCACTTCTCCGGATGGCTTTTTGGTTACTCTATATAGTATTCCCTCTTTTATGCACAACTTCCCAGTCTCTTTTTTCAGTCGTGACAGCTCCATTGAAAGGTTCTTATCTTCCGTCCAATGACCCTGTTTGATAGCTTGTAATGCTGGTCTGATAATCTCATCATCTTCCTGAGCCTTTTTGAGAGTTTGTGTGGACATAAATTCCAATGATCTCATTCTCATGTGTGTTGGGAAGGCATAGAAGTCAGGAATACATTCAGGGGATGCTCCCAATTGGCCCACCCAACAGGATGATGTGTCAGGGGCCTCGGGGACACCCACCTGCTGACAGATAGTTCTTACCCCAGACTGTGGTAGAGTCACCCATTCTCCTGTCTCTGTCATATTCCTGGACAACAGGTCAGCATCAATGTTGTGACGGCCAGGCCGATACTGAATGTCGAACTCATAGGTTGATAAGGCAGCCAACCACCTATGCCCAACCGCACTGAGCTTTGCAGTAGACAACACATAAGTAAGGGGGTTGTTATCCGTACGTACAGTGAATCTTGCGCCATACAAATATTCATGAAACTTGTCAACCACTGCCCATTTAAGAGACAGGAACTCCAGTTGATGTACAGGGTAGTTTCGTTCAGAAGGGCTCAATTTTCGGCTTGCAAATGCAACTGGTCTTAACCCCTCTAGATGCTCTTGGTACAACACTGCACCTAGACCTTTTAGGCTAGCGTCTACATGCAGGACATAGGGTTTTTCAGGGTCTGCAAAGGCCAGAACAGGGGCATGAGTTAGGCAGTGAATAATCTGCTCAAAAGCATCTGTGCATGACTGATCCCATCTTTCCCCAAAAGGTTCCGCCACTTTCCAATAGACTTTCTCTGCACCTTGCGTGACTCGTCTACTCTTTTGCGTGGGCGCATAACCCTTTGTGAGCTCAGTCAGAGGTCTCACAATTGCGGCATAATTGGCAATAAACCTGCGATAATAACCACAAAATCCAAGAAAAGATTGTAAAGTCTTAAGATTGGTTGGTTTTGGCCATCTAGTCACTGCCTCAATCTTTCCTGGATCTGGAGCGACACCATCTGCAGACACAATATGTCCAAGGTACTTCACCTTTGGTAGGCAGATCTGACATTTATCCATAGAAAGCTTCAACCCAACTTCCCCAAGGCGATCCAGAACCTTGAGAAGCCTGGTTTCATGTTCCTCTAGGGTTTTTCCAAAGACAATCAGATCGTCTAAGTAAACCAAGACCTGCAGGAGGTTCATATCTCCAACAGCTTTCTCCATTAACCTCTGAAAGGTCGATGGAGCTCCGGTAATTCCCTGAGGCATCCGTTCGAATTGGAAGAACCCCAATGGGCAAATGAAGGCTGTTTTCTCCTTGTCTTCTTCAGACATAGCAATTTGGTAGTATCCACTACGCAAATCAAGCACCGAAAACCACTGACTCCCTGATAAGGCATTAAGTGCATCTTCAATACAGGGTGTGGTGTACTGATCTGGAATAGTCCGGCTATTTAATAGTCTGTAATCTATGCACATTCTAACAGCTCCATTCTTCTTTCTAACCACTACTATTGGTGAAGCATAAGGGCTTCGAGACTCAGTAATGATTCCCGCCTGCAGCAGTTCTTGTAGGTGTTGCCTCACATCCTCAATGTCAGCAGGAGCCAGACGACGAGATCGCTCTCTGAAAGGTCGAGGGTCAGACAGGCGAATTTTGTGTTCAACCCCCCTGGCCAAACCAACATCCCAATCATGGACTGAAAAGACATGGGATTTCTCAGCCAATTTTGTGCGGAGTCTATTTTTCCACTGCTCTGAGATTGGTGAGTCTCCAAAATCAATCATGTTTACATCGAACTCTGATGGAACTGTGTCTTTGGGTGGGATACTGGTCACGGAGTCCACATAATACATACATCCAATCACTGTCCCCACTGGTATCGAGGTTTCTCTTGAGCATTCGTTCCTGATTAACACCCGGAAGCTGTTGATGTCTAAAGCTTCACGGGGTACTACCATTGGGTGAAGAAAAACTCCAGCAGGCAGAACAGTTACTGGGCATGAGTCAATCATTAGGATCTCCTGTCCAATGGAAGGCTTCAGCTTGACTTTGCATGCAACTGGTGTCTCACCACCTGGTGGTAAAACTAAAGGCCCTGGACCTTGCCATTGCACCTGACCAACTTCGTCGTGCGAAGACTCATCCGCCTTACAACTTGGATGTGTGTCACCATTGACATTGACATGAAGGCCCAGTGTCTGTGTCACATCAATTCCATTTTCCTTGCACTGCTGCACCAGCCGTCGGACATGGCTTGCATTAGTACCCACAATTACTGATGTTTGATCATCATTCCGGGGGCTAGGACATATGAGTGCGAGGACAGTCACACGCTGATGGATCCCCACTACCTCTGCCGGGTACTCCAAGTCCACTACAACGTAACCCATATAAGGGTAACTGGCAACCGAGTCACTCAGTCCCCATAGGGATAAACCAGAGACGGGCTGAATTGGAATATCAGACAAGTGTTCTTTGTACCAGGGCTCAAAGATTATCGTCACCTGGGAACCACTGTCTAAAAGAGCAGTGCATGGTCTTCCATTCACTTTTAGTGGGACAAGGCTAGGTGGCCCCACCAAGCCATCTGGTAGGCCAGCAGTATGGGGCATAGCAGCCCTACTTGTTTTGACTGCACTGTTTACTGTACTTGCTGCACCATCTGATGACGGTGAATTGCTCTTGTAGATTTTCAATGCTTGAATCAGTTTTTTGATTACTTTAGCCTGGTTTTCTTCATTTCGACATTTTCCAGCAAAATGTCCATTCTCTCCACATCGGTAACAGAAATGCTCTTCTGACATTTTGGTTGATTTCCGTGGAGATCTGGCAACAGATTCGACAGCCTGCGTGGCTACCAGAATTCCTTGGGGTTCAGTCACATTCATTGTGACTTTATGTTGAAGACGCTTCAGCTGCTTGCTTAAAGCTCTACACTCACTTTCAGGACAACGCCCCCTAGGCAACACATTTGATGGAGGTTTCATAACACTCTCTGTAGCAACAGAAGCTGTCTGGGACACTGCTGTAGTGAGCAGGGACTTCAGTTCCTTTATTTCAGACTTTAGGTTTTGAAATTCAGTCTGTTTTACCTCCATGTCTTGTTTTACATAGGCAGTCTGTACAACAGAGCTGATCTTCTTCCTTGAAGCTTCAAATTCTTCTTCGGCCCGTATCTCTTTCAACAGCTGGAGAAAAGTTGGAGGTGCTGCTTTTCGCTCTCTTAAACGAAGATTAACCAGCATCAGATCAGAAACAATTGCACCTCGCAGTATCTGATCCAGCCGTGCTCTATCAGCACAGTTTGGGGGAAGCCCACCTCTCTGTACGAGCCTATCCAGTAGCTGTTCCAGACGTCTAAGGAAGTCAGATAGTTTTTCTCCCGGTTGTTGTTGTAACAATCGAAAAGCAACATAAAGGTCTTCCCCTGACTCTGCACTACCGAAAGCATGCTCCAACGCTTCTATGCAGTCTTCTGGGCTTAACTCTGGATCACCTGCTCGTGCTGCTTTAACTATTTCCAGTGCTGGACCCCTCAAACTTTCCATCAATCTTCGCCTTTTCTCTTTACGAGGCCAATCACACTCTTCCACCATTAGCCGTGCTTGTTCCAGCCAGTGGTCAAACTGCTCTTCACCAGCTGGAGTTGGTAGTGTTCCGGAAAACATCCGTAGACGACGATAGCTTCCATATTCACTGGTAGGTTTCGAGGCCTTATCCAGCAAAACGCCCACAGCTTGAAGAATGGCTTCTGTTGAGCCAGGGAGTCCCTCTTTTTCAGTGAACAATATTCGCAAATCTTCCATTGTCCTACCTTCAGTTTGTAGGAGTCCCGTGAGCTTCTGGCTAAAACTTTGTGCTTCTTTCTCTTTAGCCTGATGCACAATGACTATAGTCCAGGCTTCCTCTGTGTCACCTGGAAAGACTTTTGGAGGAACATGTTCAGCTTTCACTACTTCTTTACATTCGCACAAAGCCAAAAAGCAGTTCAGGCGCGTGTTAAAAGTTCGCCCACGAACACGTACACGTCCAAAACTCTTCACTGTTTGTAGAGTCTCTTCGATTAATGAAATGTCATTTTCCTCCGGCATAACTACCATAAATGCATGCGTTTCCTCTAACGCCTCACCTCGGCACCAGCCTTTAAGTTCTAATTCTAGATCACTATGGCTTGCCATACTGGTCAGTAAGTTGCTTAGCAGTGTGCTGAGTGTAACAGAAAAAAAATCACTTCTGGGAACCCACTAGCAATCCCAGCGGTGCCTCCAATTTATGTAGCCCTTTTACCCCACGACTATGAGAGCTGGGCTCTGGGTTCATATCACTACAAGTGATCCTTTACTCATATGTCTTAATCTTTAAATATAGCTAGTGGAATTCCGAAATGAATTATATAAATGGGTATAAACAACACACAGATAATAACATGTACAAAATATGTATTTCTTTCCTTTATATAATTAAACAAGGAACTCAAAAGAAATTACACAACACACATAAAATACACTTTCAAACAGTAAACCAATTAAATAACTTAAACTAAAGCCGGCAAGTGAAAAAAAAATATAACCCCCACGGTGCAGGCCTGTGTGCAGCAAAATGTCGAGGTGCTTCAGTCTTATCACTTACGGCTCCCAGCACAATATGCCGTGCTTCGGTATTGCAGTCACTGTAACTCCTGACCTCCAGGTAAATCGTGAGCTGCGGTGCTCCTCGGGATGACGGGATGACCCTGGAAACAATGCGGTGCTCCAACGTAGCCAGAGGAAGCCTGCGCGTTGCCGGTAGCGCAGACTGCTATCTGGGTGCGCCGACACGCGTGTGCTCGTCCTCTCCTCTCCCTGTGCTCTCGCCCGTTCACCCTGCCGGTGGACGGCGAATTCGTACGCCAGGCCCGTGTCCGAGCACGGAGCTAAGAGGCTAAGCTAATCGCCGGAGACTTCAGACACCAGCGAATATTACAACGCACCTCTCACTGAGATACTGTAAACCTTAGTGTCTAACTGATACAATCGTCCAGACTAACATACCGCTAATCTCCGGTTATTTATCAGTTCTTTTTCCCACAGTGTATTACTCTGTTCTTCCTTGCTTCTCTCCCGTTTTGCCGCGAACTCCCCTCCTTTTTTCCCGCGCGCTCCACTTCCTTCCGTCTTATCCCTCCCACCATCGCTGATAGGTCAGAACATCACAGATAATAAAAAGAAACAGAAATAACACTGAACAAATATTTAGCAATAATTATTAACATAAAATGAACATAATAACATATATACACATGTAACATTCCCAAACTTTTCTCTGGGTTACAGTTTGAAATACAATGCGCCAGACTCTTTTACTCACTGAGGAGGTTCCTGTTTAAAATATACATCATCTCAGTAGTTAGGAAAGAAAGCAGGCTGGGTGTTTCAGCAGGATATGTGGAAGACAACTTATAAATTGGCTGAGGTTACCAAGCATGCACACAATATTTAAATATAATTGTGTTTTGCAGTAATGCATAATATATTAACTCTGTGTCCTGGAGACACATTTAATAGGACTTAAGAGAAGAGACTTCATAATAAAAGGTTGTTTGTGTGTGTGTGGTGGGCAGTATGACTTCGTAGAACTCCTGGACGGCAGCACACTCATTGCAAAAGAGAAGCGTGGGCAGTTGGAGCCAGAGGTGGTCAGGCGGGCACGCTCAGTAAGTGTGCATGAGGCCGGCTTCATCCGCTTCCTGGACTCAGGCACCTGGCATCTGGCTTTCTACAATGATGGACGCAACACTGAGCAGGTGTCCTACAACACCATCGTCATAGGTGAGTATGAGTATGTGTGTTGTTCATGCATAATATGTCTTTGTCACTGAGAGATGAGCATAATTGCCTGTTAGTTATGTTATGTTAGTTATGTTAGTGCAGTAATACACATTTTGGAGTTTAAACTTCACTTACTACCATCGTGTCCCTGAGCAAGACACTTAACTCTGAGTGTCTCCAGGGGGGATAAATGTAACTGTTCTCTTACACAACCAGTTTGGATGCACCTACTCATTTATGCATCTTGCATTTTTTACATTATAGGACAAAACAGAAGTCACAAAACTACAAACTTACACATGTGAGGTTATGTAATAAACTCTCCAAAGCTTTTGTTGTAATGGCATTTCACATTCGTGGCTTCTCTCAACCACCATAAGTTAGACAACAGGGATATCAAAATTGAACAAAGCAGTCATGAAGGTAAAAAGAGGTGACTGAAAAAACAGATTCATCAGACATACAGTACTTCACTTTCTCCTGTTCCAAAAAATACAAAACATGTTTCTTGCATTAGATTCTTCAATGGCTCCATCTTAGTGTCGTTAACCATCACAGAGTTGGTACGTCCAAAATTTTGACTGGTAGTTTAGTTCCGCTGCACTCAAGGTCAGCAAAAAAAAGAATGTACGCATTGCAAACACGCACAGCAGCAGCCACTCTACACACTGAAGCTGTGGGACTCTGTAATGCTGTGTATCCTGTAAAGCCTCTCCATCGATTAACTCCGTAAGAGCAAGCCCAACAGGAGAGAGTCTGCTGTGTAGGCAAGCGTGCGTGTGTGTCTGTGTGTGTGTGAATAAAAGTGAAATGATTGTCATGTGTCCTTTGCTTTTAACCATCACCCTTGGTGAGCAGTGGGCAGCCATCACAGGCGCCCGGGGAGCAGTGTGTGGGGACGGTGCTTTGCTCAGTGGCACCTCAGTGGCACCTTGGCAGTTCGGGATTCGAACCGGCAACCTTATGATTATGGGGCCGCTTCCTTACCCACTAAGCCACCACTGTGTGTGTGTGTATGTGTGTGTGTGTGTGTGGATAGGTTACTGGAAGATCATAATGATCTAGTAGCCACGCCGCATCAAGTGAAGACAGCCTGTAGTCTTTAGCTGATAATTGTCTGTAATAAAGCTGTGATTGGTTCATTAAGGAGGAGCAGAGAGGAACAGGTTTTTCCTTAATCAAGCATCTCTCGTAGTTTAATTAAAGAAGGAAGGTGGTCTGCCTCTTCAATTAAAGCCTCCAGTCCCCCCATTTTCCTCACTCTTTACCCCTTTTTCCTCTTCCCTCGCTCTGCCTCTTTCCACAGAGTCCATCACTGAGTGTCCACACAATTGCCATGGAAACGGAGACTGTCGATCCGGAACCTGCCATTGTTTTCCTGGGTTCCTTGGTCCTGATTGCTCAAGAGGTATTAACCACTCACACTGACACACACACATGCAGACACACCTCACACTCAGAGGTATCTTTAAGGGAACACAATTTTCTATGTCATCGCTCATAATTGGTTTCAGGTTGTCATCCGCGTGAGGGGAGCTGCCTCGTAGGCATGAGAGATTCAATTCTCTGACGTGTCTGCCTGTCACAGGCCTCATGAGACCAGTCCCTACCCTTCTTTTGACTCTTCATTACTTTGCTTTGTTATATTCTTCACTTTCAATGCTGTGTGTGTGTCCAGAAGACACCTTTTACAGCATTACATCTGAGACACTACCTGCCACGATTTGGGTTTTATTCACCTAATCTGCTGCCAAGACAAGAAATGGAAAAACTGGCAATTACTGTTGATATTTTTTTACATGTAATTTTTCCAGTTTATTGAAACATGCATTTTGCATTGATTTTGTTTAACCAGAACTAATTACTGGTTCAGTACACATGTAGTATGATTAGAACATGGTTTGAAGTACCTTGGTGTGCAAACTGGGCAGATCAAATAACTCAATATTGGTCTGCAGGAGAAGTCAGAGCAGGTTGCTCCATGCGCCTGTGGTGGCCAGTGCCATTGTGTGCTGGGGTGGCAACACGGTGCCACATGCCAAGGGACTAGAATGAGACTAAAGTGATACAAAACAAGGTCATTGGAGAAGCACGCAACATTTTAGGAGCTGTGGCAGATAGGAGAATACAGTCTAGACTTTCTGTCTAGTCTATTAACATCCACCCCACAGAAATAAGCTTGATATCATGACTTTAAACTTGGATATCTACATTAATCTTTCTGCACACGAAAGTATTTCTATATTTTAAATACTATCTTTTAATAGCAGATTTCAATTAATTTGTGACTTATACTGTTTATCAGGGACCCAGTACTAACAGCAGGACTTGTAGTTTCGGTTTGTTGACCCTTCTGCTAAAATTCCCACAAAGGACCTTTCTTTTTCATCACCAACACGTGTAACTTTGTTCTCATCTCTTTCCAGCTGCCTGCCCAGTGTTGTGCAGTGGCAATGGACAGTACTCTAGGGGACGCTGTCTGTGCTACAGTGGCTGGAAAGGCACCGAGTGTGACGTTCCCCTCAACCAGTGCATCGACATCCACTGCGGTGGCCATGGAATCTGTATCATGGGCACGTGTGCCTGTAACACTGGCTACAAAGGAGACAACTGCGAGGAGGGTGAGTGGCTCTAGTGCAGCATATAGGGATGGCAAGTCTTCCCTACACAGAGCTGGCATGTGCTTTTTTTGCAGCTCTTTCATTATCTTAACAACTGGACCTGGTTTTTGATACAAATCACCTTACCTGGGCAGACAAAAAGAAATACACACCGACACCTGCCTTTTATAGTCTTTATTCTCTGATTACATGTGCTGTTTCCTGAGATCGCAAGCCGTTGGTGTCTAGAACCTCCAGTGGCACATCTGTGTTTGTGCGTATCAGACTTCTCAGCAAGATCAGGAATGAGAAACCAAAAACCAAATTGAGCCCAACATCTTCAATAACAATCATAAGAAACGTGAAGAGTATCATATTCAAGAGTACCAGAATGGAAATGATATTTTAGAATGTGATTAAGATGTATCATTGTGTTCAAGAGAATTGTCACAGCATTAGAAACATCTTGAATTACTTTTGTTAACAATCAAGGCGAGACCGAAGCAAGACAAGGGCAATGAAGGAGAGACAGAGAGATACACTGTAGCTTTGGATTTCAGTTTTGCACACAAAAAGGACAGTGTCGCAGCATAAATATTTTTAAATGAATATTTAAAAAAATTGAAATACAAAACAGATGTCTAATTTGTTCAATATTCAGTGATTTTATTATTTTTTGAATATTTCAAAGAGAATGTTACTAATCGTTCATCCGCTCTGTTCTGACCTACCTGAGAAAGTTATGAGGTATATGGGGTCAGAAAAGAAAAACTTGTTTTCTATTTATAATCCCTGTGCAATGTCTTGAGCGGCCAGGGGTTGTGTGACTGATTTAGAACATGCTAAATGTTTCTGTGCTGAGTAAAGGCTCTTTGCAGCTTCTCCAGTTTTCATGCCATGGCATCTGCTCTGTAATGCTACAGTGGTGAGAGCTGCAGTTCAATGTGGGCAGCTAAGGTGTCCAGAGACGTTCATCCCTTAAGCCTTGCGTTTCCTGGCTTCTCTTTCAAGTGGTCTCTGCTGTCTTTACCTCCACGCTTTTTCTAGTCGCTCTTTTAGTCTGGGGTGGGATCTTGTGTCCCAAACATGTCACGTAATGCTTGTGAGGTCATTATGAGAACCATTGATTTTCCTTAGAGATGCTTTTAATGCACCTCGCCTCAGAGAAGAGCCGCTCCTGCAAAATGGCCTCCGCCAGCACGTCTTCAGACCAGGATAGATGTGGGGCAACATGATCCCCAGCCCTGTCTCTGATTTCTGAGTGCTACCCTCGTTTGCCCTCTTCATCCCTCATTTCCGTTCAACTTCTTTTAGCGAGTGAAAGAAGATAAGGTAAATTTCACCGCTGATCACAGGGCGTTTTCTCTAGTCCTGATTTGATTGCTCATTGTCCCTCCAATGATCATTAACTCAGGAAGTTAATAGTTCAATATTCCAGAAACAATTGCTATTCTCTACTTCGCAGAGCAAATAATTGCATTGATGTCTGTACTGATACCGACCCACACCCACCCACCCCCCTCGGCATCTCCAATCCTCAAAAAAATTTGCATCACTGATTTTAGGCCTACAGATGAGTGCATGAACAAATGAAAAGGACAGATTAGAATTGATTTTTCTCACCCAGACTGATTAGTTTACATTAGATTAACATGTACGGGAGCATATTCACCAGCACACACATACATACACACACACACACTGACTAACTGTTATACCCTAAGGAAAAGGATGAACAATCTCATCACTGATGTTAAGGTGCATTGATTGGCTGATTCTCAGAAGTACACACGTAGGCAAGTCACGCGCACACACACATGCACGCTACTGTGGTTTACTCCTGAGGAATTGCTTATAGCTTTTTTTATAGCGTTTTAAATCGTCACCGGAATATGGAATTACACGATTTACTGCTCTTTGAACACACACATAGAGATACATATGATCGGTGTTGCTTGTAGCGTTAGCCTCCTGTTTTGATATTAGGGACACACATATACACATAGATCTTCTTCTACAGAAGCACACAAACACACACAGACATTTCTGGCACCCCAGTGCTGCAACTGGAAACCTGGCCAGCTGAGAGCCTCATTGGCCGGCTGCTGTCTTTAGGGCTCAGTGCCTGAACCTCATCTCCTCAACAAAGCACAGCCTGACAGGACTGGGTCACGACCGGTTGGGAACCCCCATGAAATATACCTACCTTCTGTAGCACAGGGACAATGAGACAAAGGAGGCAGGCAAAGAGAGAAGCCTGAGCAGGAGCACAATGGAGAAAGGGATCTGGCTAACCTTCTGTCCTCTCTGCTTCTTTCCATCTCACAGTGGACTGCCTGGACCCGTCGTGCGCAGGACACGGGGTGTGTATCCACGGGGAATGCCACTGTAACCCAGGATGGGGCGGGACCAGCTGTGAGATCCTCAAGACGATGTGTCCCGACCAGTGCTCGGGCCATGGCACCTACCAGGCCGAGAGTGGCACGTGCTCCTGTCACGCCAACTGGAGTGGGCCCGACTGCTCCATCGGTATGGAAGCTGCATCCTTCTCTTCTCTTTTGTTCTCCCTTTGCACCACACCGTTTTCTCTGAATGTGAGAAATTCCCAGTAGTTTGCGTTGCTCTGAGACCCTGTTGAGTCAGTCCCTGAGATCGGATGAGACTGTTAATGCGATGCAGCGCTCCTTGTGCTGTTTGCTTCTGTGCTTTATTGAAAGAGCCAAGGTTACCAACAGAGCAGCGTCCTTTCTGAAAAGTAGACTTCACAGCTGCTTATGTGTGTAAAGAGCACTAGAAAAAAAGGCTCTGTCTGGATATTCTACCATGCCTGATGGGAAGAAGATGACTGCAACCATTATTGGCCAGTTTAGAGCTCTGGTCGGCCCTCAGCAGGTAGCAGCTCTAATGTGACTAGTCTCACTGAGTGCAAGTAGATGCAGTTTTCTTCAAAATTCATCCTATTCGATTCAGTTCACTAATTTATATTCAGTTGTGTTTGTTGGTTTTACGAACATGACTGCTCTATATAATCCATTCTGTAATAACAGTACATAACAGTCTCTCTGGGTCTTCTTATACTTTTTCTTGAGCTTGATGGTCTCTTGAACAAACTACAGAATTGTTTCATTAAATGTGCTGTTAAAATATCACATCTCCTTTGCTCCCTTAGCGCTCCTTGCCTCTCCGGTCCTATTCAGTTTCTGTCGTCTGCTTCTCACTTGTAGTCTGGCGCCATGAGCCTCCCTCCTTTATTAATTAGCTGTTTAATGCTGCTTTGTTTAGACGTGCGTTAATTAAAGCCGTGCAGGGAGGGAGGCTGTGGCGCTGTGTTAAAAGCAGATAAACGCTTTTTGCATGGAATGAAAAATTGATCAGATCGATTTGGTCTCTGCGCGCTGCCAGGCTAATATTAAAACAGCCCTGAGAGGCTAGGTACAGCAGCTGGAGCCAAGAAGCGACTGTGAGGGGGGCGGGCGGAAGGCAGAAGAAGAAAGGAGGGTGGGTTTTCTTTTTCTTTTTTATTTAACCTTTACTTTTACCACATGACCCATTGCAGTAAACATCCCTGTTGAGGAGCAGGGGGGGCAAAATGGACTGCAGCACTGCCCACCTCTCTAACTCACCTGGGCAGACACACACACACACACACACACCCTCACACCGACTGTAGATTCCAGTGCAGCGCCACTTCCCGGCCACCTGCGGGCTTCATAATGACAGAGCGCCGCAGGAATTCTGGCCCCCCACTGAGGACTGATGGGCGTTTTAACACACAGCGAGCGCTGCCGCGGTGACCCCCGGTCAGAGTGGGGGAGACCGGTTGTAGCGCAGCGCCAGGAGCCAGAGTGGGTCGAACGTGCCGGCGGCTCGGTGCTGTTGGCCGCAGTGTGCTAATGTGTTCAGGAGGGGTGAATCACACAAGTGTGTTACGAGATGTGTCTAAATGGAGACGTGTATTGCTGTCCTCTGTACTGTGCCCAGTGGAAGAGCATCATCCAGTTCAAGTGCCATCCATCTTTATTATTATTATAAAACGTTGAGGTTTTTTTTTTTTTTCCACATGTGGGTTTGAATGTTGAGGGGAGGCTTAAATTATGAGTAGTGTTGAGAGCACCACCTCGTTCAGCGCCTTCTGTTTGCTGTCCACTTATCCATGCTTACACACTCTGAACTTCAGCAATGCTCACAATTACAGGGTCATCCGCCACCACTTTCGGCTCTCAACAGGAGGGTTGCATGCTGGGGTTTATACTTTTCTTGTGTAGTACATACAACAAAGCGCTTAGGCAATGTTCGCTAATGCTACATTCAGCAGTGTGCTCATCTGAATTCTTGAACAATAACACCGTAACATACCCTATGGCTGACAACACATATTTCTTTTGACAGAAACCTACTGATGACAAACTTGCTTCCTTTCTGAACACAACGGCTCGAAACTAAAAAAAAAATCCCATGGATGAAATGTAAAAATTGGAAGAAACCCTGAGGAGGAGGAGCAGTGCCCTTCCAGAACAAGAAAGTACTATAAATAACAAAGTAGCTGTCAACCACAGGTCACAGGTTCAAGCCCCGCTTACTACCACTGTGTCCCTGAGCACGACACTTAACCCTGAGTTGCTACAAGGGAACTATCCTTGTAACTACTGATTGTAAGTCACTCTGGATATGGACATCTGGTAAACCATTGCCATATTTTTTTATTAAAACTTTATTAAAGTTTGTCTTCTCGCTCACTCAAAAAGGGTGGAGTAGGTACCTCCAAGATTATTTATTCAAGATACAGATAATTCACTCGTTAATTGCATCTATTTATGACATGAAGCAGTGGTGGCCTACAGGTTAAGGAAGCGGCCCCGTAATCAGAAGGTTTGAATCCTGATTCGCCAAGGTGCCACTGAGTAAACCATCGTCCCACACACACTGCTCCCCGGGTGCCTGTCATGGCTGCCCACTGCTCACCAAGGGTGATGGTTAAACGCAGAGGACACATTTCGTTGTGTCAGCATGTGCTGTGCTGCAGCGTTTCACAATGACAATCACTTCACTTTCACTTTCATTAGACAACAGGCCCCTGCACTTGTTGTATAGCATCAGTAAAATATGGCCCTTTCTATTTTACATTTCAGGAGCTGCCTTACCTTAATTTTCTTTTGCTTCTCTGCAGGTCGTGTTCTTTTCAGAGAGAGAGCTCTGCATGAGAGATATTAGTCTCAAAAATTCGGTCTCTTATTCTGTGCGAAATGCAGGACGCATTATTTTTCCTTTAGACCAGTTCTGCAACAAATTACAGAGAACAAGTGTTCTGCTTTATCCACCAGCGTAAAACGTTCTTCACGACAAAAGGATGGGTTATTTTCCTGCAGACGTCAAAGATGGAACCATTTCATCAATACAGGCTATATTGTCCGTAAACAATGGGCACTTCCCTGCTGAAGGTTTCACACGTCCACGAGAACGACAGTAAACAGGCAGAACACTGTCCTCTTTTTATTTTTATAAACAGGTGTTGAGTGGCTGTGTGGGGCAATACAATGCAGAACGTGTGTATGGATTGTTTATTTGTCGGGCCAGTGTTTGTGTGTGTGTGTGTGCCATTTGCAAGGTTAGAAAGTAGAGTGTCTCTGCCACTCAGATCTGTCTCTCAGCACCGACCCGCACTCAGACCCCCCACCCACTCTCTTTACTCACACTCACACTCCTGACACGCACACGCACACGGGCCGGCGAAATGTCACATTTATGAGGTGCTGTGTGAGAGCTACCAGCTAACGCTGAACAAGCCCTCCCCTAACCCTCCGCTAACCTTCCTCATTCACTCTGAATGTTTATCATGTGTGGGAGCAGCAGTTCGTTCATCATGCAGTGAGGTGGATGTGATGCTTTCTGACATGTGTATGAGACCGTGTGTGTGTGTGTGTGTTGGTGTGTTTACAGAGGTATGCTCAGTGGACTGTGGTTCTCGCGGCGTGTGTATCGGGGGAAGCTGTCGTTGTGAGGAGGGCTGGACGGGAACGGTGTGCGATGTTAAGGCGTGTCACCCGCGCTGCACCGAGAACGGAGTGTGCAAGGACGGCAAGTGTGAGTGCAACCAGGGCTGGTCTGGAGAACACTGCACTCTTGGTAAGTACCTCACACACAGACACACTCCTTGCATTCACCGCAGCTGTCTGTCTCACACACACATGCATTAATGTTAGTGACACATTAATTGAACACGATGGCCTAGCTTTCCCAGCATTATAATATAGTTTAGGGTCAGAACACACTCTCTATCCTCACACACACACACACACACACATCCATGCATTGCCTCATGGCCTTCTATAAATCCTGACTCCCCGTGAGAACGGACGAGAACAGACAGTGATGGGTGTGCATGGCCGCCTTTGAACTGCACTTGTTTGATCCTCTTCATCCCTCCATCTTCTCCTCTGCCCCCCTGTCCTCCCTCTCTTTAACGTGGGCATTATGCAAGTCCTCTCGGGTGGCTTGGGTTACCTTTGTTTGTGTGTGTGAAGCTTTGGTGGGCTTTCATTGTTAATCTGGTGGCCTTTACCCACTATCAAACCCTATCAGGCCCATGACCTTTCAGTAATGGCCACAGTAATAGACACAGAAAAATACCGAAAAGCCAGAAAGAGTGTCAGAGAGTGACAACAGTGCTGTGTGTGCGTGAGAGAATCTTTGGTCTGAAGATCAATAGTGGCTGTCTAATTGAGCGCTAATTGGCCTGCAGTGGGTTTTTTTTTTCTTGTGATCTTTCTACCGTCGCAGTCCCCTTCCATGGTGCAACACAGCCACCCAGTCAGTCAGCGGGCAGCATCCACAGACTGCAAACTTCGTTAGCAAATGGCCACATTTAACTAGGCCTCTTCATTAGAATGCAGGCCTTTATTTAGAGATGAATCTCCATTAGTGCAGTGTAGTGCTTTCATGTGGTTGTTTTCTCTAAGACAGATCGTTCCAATATGGCATCGACCCCCGGTCCCAAAACCATGTGTCTGGTCACTGTTGATGGGTTGAATTAGATTTTTTTTTGCCCGCAGCTCCATTATCCAGCTCTGTTAAATTAAGTGTGTGGCTATTTATCCACCCTGAAAAGTGGATGGCTGTACGAGAGCGAGACAGGAGCTGTTTTGTGCGTTGGCAGAAGTGGGAGCTTGTACCTGGCCAGGTGAGTGGGTTATCCTTGCCAGGTCAGGGTCGTTGTGTGCTCTGAAACACGCTCCTGTTTTGAATTGTGGTTGCGTCTGTGTGAGCGAAGGGATGATATGTTTAGGACGCCCTATAAATCATTGTCAACCTGAGATAAGGGGTCAAGGTAAGGACAAATATTGAATGTGTGTGTGTGTGCGTATGTTGTTTTTGTTCCCCTTCACCCCATCTTTTCCTGAATTCTGCACTGCGCAGTGTGTGTCTTCAGAGGCGTCGCGCGCCAGTCTGCCATGCCAAATTTTTTTATTCAGCGTGCGACATTGACTTTACAACAACCTTTCAATAATATTGGCTCTGCTATTGATGAGGGCTCCTGGCCTGCTGAGACGGGCTATGAAGCCGTCTCGTAACAAAGGCCCACCGTTCCCTCAGGGCACGGTAAATAGTGCTGGAATAATCGGTGAGTGGCGAACCTCAGTCAGATCGTCTCTTCATCGGCTGACACTGTGCGGAGTCACTTGTGAGAGGGAAGTCCATTTTTGCCGGGAGAAAGGAGCCTCTCTGCTTTTCCTTTTCATCTTTGTCTCCTCTGAAGTCTTGTTGATGCCTGGTTGAGAGCTCATTGATGTGTTGTGTTAGATTGCGTTTGAGTGGTAAACCACATGCCTCGGCTTTCGTTATTTGCAGTCACAACAGCGACAATGTGGCACCAGCGCACATGCGATCAGTGGCATCCACAGGATTCGCCCAGCCGCCAAAAGAGCGTAAATTGCCGTGAATGATGGCTTACCCTCCTCTCCAAGAGAAACTGCTTGGCGGAGCGTTGGCAGGTTTACAGGAGCCACCCAGTAAATGTAGCACGGATACAGCAGGTGTGCATACCAACACTTTTAAAGCGCTGAAGTTAGCTGATGTTTTAGTAACGAGCCCTTAATGACTTCAGACTGATGAGAGGAGGGTGAGCATCTGAGCGTGGAAGCGCATGGAAGAAGACGAGAAGAACATGAGACATTCATTTTTCACATTTTGTCGTGACTCTCATTTGGCAGACATTTTAAATTTTATTAAGGACTATTAGTCTTCAGGCTCCCTCAGTTCCATTCGTCAGAGCTGTCTGTCTCTCCCACTCTCTCTCTCGGGTCTGATGTATCAGTCTCTCTGTCATGCAGAGCCGACTAACTGAACTCTCTTAATTCCTGTGTGTGTGTTTATTCTTATGTCATAGAAAGTATTTTTTTGTGAAAAATAGATGTGCATAGAAATGTAAATGCATACATACATATACATTCAGATAGCTAGACAGACAGACAGATAGATTTGGACACACCTTCTCTTCTGTTTTTCTTTATTTTCATGACTATTTACGTTGGTAGATTCTCACTGAAGGCATCAAAACTATGAATGAACACATGTGGAGTTATGTACTTAACAAAAAGTGGAGACCTGGCCTCCACAGTCACCGGACCTGAACCCAATCGAGATGGTTTGGGGTGAGCTGGACCGCAGAGTGAAGACAAAGGGGCCAACAAGTGCTAAACACCTCTGGGAACTCCTTCAAGACTGTTGGAAAACCATTTCAGGTGACGACCTCTTGAAGCTCATCGAGAGAATGCCAAGAGTGTGCAAAGCAGTAATCAGAGCAAAGGGCGGCTATTTTAAAAGGGCGGCTATTTAGAAGAAACTAGAATATAAAACATGTTTTCAGTTATTTCACCTTTTTTTGTTAAGTACGTAACTCCACATGTGTTCATTCATAGTTTTGATGCCTTCAGTGAGAATCTACCAACGTAAATGGTCATGAAAATAAAGAAAACACATTGAATGAGAAGGTGTGTCCAAACTTTTGGCCTGTACTGTATATATGTTTAATACTTTTGTTAATACTGTTTTTACTGTGTTGTTGCAAACACAAACGTGTGAATGTGCATTTGCTCCAGCTTCATTATCCTGGTTTTTACCAGCCCATAATGAAAGATATCTGCTTTCAGATGCGTTTTTACCCCAGATGAGTGCTTCCAGTCGGCTCAAATCTCCCACACACATTTACAGAGCAATTGCACAGTCAAGGATTTCTCCACAATTAAGGAAACCATCAGCAAATGAGCGACCACGGGGTCGGCCACCATCAGAGATCACTCATATATGCCCGCCACTTGATTATTAATTTAGTCCCCCCTCCAAGCAACGAGTTGCCATGGGAACCAGTAGAGACTTTTAAAATTCTGCACCAGCCACCATGGTGGCAGTCATACAGTACAGAAACCATCATAAAACAGTAGGAGTGTGTGTGAGTGTGTTTTCAGTTTGTTCTTGGCTGAGGTGGTGTCTTTGAAAGCTCGATTGCATAGTTTGTTTAAATTATTTCAAGTCACCATTTACTCAGAGTCGCTGGGCTTCAGAACTCTTAGCCACTGGAAAAGGCAATTAAGATAATGTAAAGCAATATGTACAGTATACTCTCTCCCTTCCTCCCTCCCACCCCCCTCATCCTCTCATTTCTGCCGGAGGTCTGATTGAAGTGGCTGGATGTGATGTGTAATTGTTGCCAGATTAATGTGACTTTAATCACAGCACTCAGAACCAGTGCGCAAATAATGAAGCCTTCATGTCCATGAAGGGCTGATTAATTTTTTTTTCTTTTTTCCCCTCGTTCCCTTTCTCGCTCTCGTCTCCTGGTTCTGTTTTCTTGTCCTGCTCTGGCCTGAGTGGCAGCAGGGTCAGTGAATGAGGGAACGGTAATTAGAGGGTAGGTGGCCGTCAGGGTGCCGGGGTGATTGCACGTGTTTTCATAACCCGCTGTCTAATACTGCAGTGCAGCACTGCATCATGGGAAAGGGACATGACAGTGGCCAGCTGCTTCAACAGCACAAAACCAAACACACACACACACATGCGCACACAAGGCCATGTGGTTTTCTTAACACATGTAGTTATGTCGGGATTCCATTGTAAACACACATATCTCTGGTTTTGAAATATATGTATTATGTGCTTCTCTGGAAAAGTATTCTTTTTATTTTCTTATTCAGTATATTCCCCAGGTGGTAGACTTTTTTTCTCACCACACATAGGACACACACAGAGCCAAAATAAAACTCATATGAGGTGACAATGTTATGGCTGTACTGAAATTATGTTTTGCTTATTCACAGGGCTCCCACTGCACCATCACTCTGTGTCTAGTCTCTCTCTCTCTCTCTCTCTCTCTCTCTCTCTCTCTCTCTCTCTCGCTCCTGCTTCCTCTCACTCTCTCTACCTCCTGCTCTCATGCAGACAAACACAGATGATGTGATTATATTTGATATGTTATGCTAAGGTATTCAGCACTCAGATAATCTCGCTAAATGACGTTGGAAAGAAAATGTCTGTCAGGGATTGGTAGACCAAATAAATATGTCATTAAAGCCACCGCCTTAATTATTCACAGCTCTGTGTGTGTGTGTGTGTGTGTGTGTGTGTGTGTGTGTGTGTGTGTGCGTGTGTGTGTGCGTGCCTGTGTGTTCAGTGGGATGGGGATGTTCTTTCCCCATCATGACCCACTATTTGGAGAGTTTGACTGCTGTGCTCTATTTATTTTTCTGTGTGCGTGTGTGTGTGTGTGTGTTTGTCACATCAGCGATGGTCTTCTGTAAAAACGCTGTTCTGAAATGTCTGCTCTCTTCTCTTGTCTCTCTCTCCCTCTTCCTTTTCTCTAAAGCTCACTCTTTGGAGCCTTCAGTGAGAGGTACTGTGCTTTCTGTCCTCCTCCTCCTCTGCCTCCTCATGTGTCCTGTGCTGTGGTTCCTGCGTTCTTAATAACCCTGTTTTCTCTTTGTTTCTCCTTCTCTGTGTCTCCGTGGTGGTAGTATACTATGTTTGTTCTGTTTTGCTCGTCTTTTTAGTGCAGTTCCATGCCCATGGCAGATGCCACTGTTCTGCTGAGCTTTCAGTTTTATTCCTCTGAACGATCTCATCAGCAGCTGTTGAAATGACATTAGGACAACGTTCATAAAACTTGACCAGGCTTTGAACCCAGACAGAAAGCATACACATTAAGGCAACTGATCTTCTAATGACAGGACAGCCCTTTTGTTTTGTTTCGCACCTTTCCCCAGACTTTCCTAATACGGTCATATATAATTTCATTCCTGTCAGTAATTTGAATATGTTGCTCCTGCATGTCTGCATATATTTGCATATGGAGGCTGTTGATATAGGAGAGCTTGCTGTCTTCATTTTATTGTGATCTTTGAATGGTAGACCTTGACCTTTCTGTGATCTTTGTGAAGCAATCCGTCCTCACTTCCAGCAACGTTCAGATCCTGTCTGTCCTCTGTCCCCCCCATGTCTCCTGCACTCCGTTCTCCCCACCTTGATTATTATTATTTTCTCCTGCTCCTCCCTTCCCCTGTACATGTATGTCGCTCTGAAACGTCCTTCATGCAGGCTCTTTGAGTGCTGAGGTTTTCTGTTAATTTTTCTTTCCCAAATCTTCCTCCTTCCTCCTTCTGCCCCATAATAGGAGAAAGTCTAGGAGGATATAAAGGTAATTTATACCCCAGCCCCAGGGAGATTGTCACGAGCAATCACTCTCCACAGCTATTTCTCTCTTCCCTCTCTCGATCTCGCTCTCTGTCTCTCTTGTCTTGAAGCACGACGTTTAAACGTGTCTGTTCCAGTCGACTCTCTCTGTTTTTATTGTGGTCCTTCTTATCTGGTTCTCTCATTTTTGTCTGTCTTTTGACCAGTCAGCCTCCCCCCACAATCCCCTATGCACACCTAAACAAACACACACACACACACACACACACACACACACACACACATGCACACGCACGCACTACTGTATACAGAAACATAAATACATGCAAGTGCGTACAATGTCATTACCCTGCAGCCTCATCCACACATGCATACACTCCTACCCTCCACACAAAAACACAGACGCCAACACACACAGCTTCACTTACAACCCCAAATTCTTTTCTTGCATGCATACACACACACACACACACACACACACTGTCGTGTGCTCCTGCGCTCTGTTGGGAACCCTGTCGGTCCTGTCTCTCCATGCATCCTCAGCCTGATCTCCCGGTGTGTGTCAGCTCTGGTAGCCGCTGCCGCTGTGCTGCTGCTGTCCCCCTCACACAGGGCTTGTGCTGCTCTCTGATTCCGTCGGGCGGAATGTCAGCCGTGCATAAAGTATAGCACTGGAGGCGAGCCCAGCCCCCTCACCACCCTACCACCAACACCGCCAAAACATGGGCCCTCCCTATACTTTGTGCTGGGATTCTCTCTTTCTATGTTTCTTTGTGTGCTGTAGCTTCACATGGATACGCTGCAGAATCTCATCATTTCTTTTTCCTGTTTCCTGTGTATTCTTTTTCATTTTTTCAATTGGAGTCAATTTGGATCTTCCAATAAAAAAGAGATTTTTTGCTGTTTTCCATCAATTTAATATAATCAGGACCTGGATCATTACAAATTTGTTGATTTCTCAGTCGTTTTGATTCTTCCACCTTTAATCGAGTTGTGGGTTGAGTGGGCTGGTGGGCGGGGATGGGGGTGAAGTGGGCTGCTCTGTTCATGTGAAATTACAGCGACTGTTGCATCTCACCAGGCCTGTCTGACTGTCACTGTCAGTGTCCACCTGACCTCCGCTTCGGTTTCTTCAATATGACTGTATATCCGTTACGCTCCCTCATTTGTTTGTTTTGTACGAATGAAAAGGGATATGTGCTGCAGTCATGTTCATGCAAACTGTGGGAATAGGAATGTTTGCACACACACAGACACACACAGACACATATACAACCCCATCCACATAAAAGAAATCACTGACAATCACACTCATACATACTTATAAAGTAATTTAAAATGTCCGTGTATGGAGGTTGCACACACTGACACACATCATTGGTGCTCAGAGTGTGTGCAGTGTCACTCATATTGTGTGCATGTCTCTGCAGAGGGCTGCCCAGGTTTGTGTAACAGTAACGGCCGCTGTACGCTGGACCTCAACGTGTGGCACTGCGTCTGCCAGCCTGGCTGGAGGGGAGCCGGATGCGATGTCGCCATGGAGACCTTGTGCACGGACAGCAAAGACAACGAAGGGGGTGAGTTGGAATGGGGGGCGGGGGGGTGTTGTATGAATCTGCATGTGGTTAAACAAGTAAAGTGCTTTAATGAAATTAAAGGCTTTTGGATCGTCAGCTCCTTGGGCTGCACAAGTGAGTCACCGCCTCCTAGAGCAAGCAGGTGGGCTGAATCTAACCCCCCTGCCCACACCATGTTCTACAGAGGCGCTTTTGTTGTGCACAAACTAATGAAAGTGATCTAGTTCACATTTCTTATTCCTATTCCCGTCCCCTAATCTCCCAGAGCAGCTATGCGATTTTGGCTTCCCTGTGTGCTTATCCGTTAGCAGGACCTTACATTTTGTAAGACTCGGTTACCGTATAAGCATTTAAACTGTGTGATAAATGCCGAACACCAAGATTTTATCTACCTCAGCTGTTTCCTGTACATATTTAACCCTGACTGAGTGTGTGCTGTAGTGTGTAAGCACACAGCAGGAGGCTTATTTTAAACAGGCGGTGGAGGTGGATGTGGAGCTTTGGGGAGGCCGTTAAAGGAATCACAGCTTGCCACCACTATCCAAATCCAGTTCCACTCCCACAGCACCTTAAAAAGGATCCAACGGAAGACATAAAAGCACTTACAGCATACAAAGTTTGGGTTGAAAAAAAGAAAGAGGGAACTTTTCAGGGTCCCAGAATAAAAAAAGGTAAAACACTCTCTGTTCTATTTATGTGGGGTGGACCAACCCAATCCCAGAATTCATATATATGCAAACACATACTAGTGATTCTAAAAGAAAATTCTGATTTTTTTTTTTTTAATTATGTCATGTCCAACCAAGAATTCATTGTATAAACCGACACATTTTTATATTGGTTTCTGTATGGTGAATCATTTGATTTTATGAAATTAAATTTCATTAAGTTTTCATTTATGACATGCACTAGTATGTACTATTCAAACACACACATTCAGTCAATTACTTTTAAAACACACACACATATACTGTAAATACATAAATAAATTAAGATATATATATACATCTAAATACACTAGGCCTCACACACAAATGGAAGTCAAATGGAGAAAAAATGAGAATATCAGTAGATAGGAGAAGTCATAAACAGCCGTTGCCTTGTTCTGAATGTACAAACCCATAACAAAGAGGAGCAGATGTCTCCAGACACAGTAACCAAACACATATAAAGCGTATAATGTATATTTACATAGGCCCGAGAAAATAAACCTCACCAAACACAGCAGACAGGAGCACAGTTCAGTGTGTGTGTGTGTGTGTGTGTGTGTGTGTGTGTGTGTATATGAGTGAGTGTGGGTTAAAGACTAGTTTGACGACTCAAGAGTGATTTACAACACTGACTCCCAGATTAAAGTGCTTGCTTTTGGGCCGGGTTGGCCAGAAGAGCCTGCAAAGAAAAACAAACACCAGGACACTGGCCTGTTCCTTTTCATTATTTTTTCTCAGCTCCTCCCTCTCTTTCATCCGTCTTGCTTTTCCATCCTTCTGTCTACCTCTGTCTTTCTCCTTCACAGATCAGGTAAGGGACTCCATCAACAAAGGGCCTGGTTTAAAATATAAACCAGCAGCGTATTAACTAGTTTTGGGAGTTTCTCTGTGTGTGTGTCTGTGTGTCTGTTTGTGTGTGTGTATGTGTGTGTGTGTGTGTGTGTGTGTGTGTTTCTTTTGCAACCCCTGCTGGCAGAGAACCAGTTATATGCTGTGCTCCTTAAACAGTAGCAAGACGGATGGCAGTGGTTTACTGTATTACCTGTGGGAGAAACACACACACACACACACACACACACACACACACACACAAAAAAAAGCAATAACCATAAAAAGAGAGATTGGGGATAGAATGATATGTTGGGAAATAAAATGATCAAGAAACATCTAGAGACAGGGAATTAATTTATACAATTAATTAAACTATATTGATTTGATAAAACTTAAAGTAAAGTTTAAAATGTATACTTTAAAAATTATATAATTTTACCCCACATTCATGAATGTACTGTGACACTATCAATTGCTTCATATTCATATTGTGTGCCAAGATATGGTAAACAACCAGGTAAACACCACCTGTCTTCTACAGATCACTTTTCTTATTATCTGAAGGGAAAGCAGCCATGAGTGATACAGCCACAGACCCCCCTGAGCAGAGATTACACATTAAAGTGTATGTGTAGCAGTTATTTTGTCTGTGTGCTTGTGTGTGTAGACGGCCTGGTAGACTGCATGGACCCGGACTGCTGCCTGCAGGCCTCGTGTCAGAGCCAGCCATTCTGCCGTGGCTCACCCGACCCCAATAACATCATCAGCATGAGCCAATCGGCTCCCACACAGCAGGCCGCCCAGTCCTTCTACCAGCGAATCAGCTTCCTCTCGGGCCCAGAGAGCACTCACATCACCACCGGAGAAAACCCCTTTAATAAGAGGTAGGGCGGGTGATTATGTGTGTGTATACGTATGCTATGGGATGACTAAAAAGTATGAAGTTTCCTTTCATTGGTCATCCTCTGATGGTGGGCTGTAAAGAGCACAGAGATCTTCTGCTAGCTGCAGAGATCGACACCAATAAGGCCTCTGGATCATCGCCGGTCTCTTCTGACCTGCACCTTGGACTATAGGACCATTATTGGACTTTTTTTGTCCTTGTGTAAGGGTTAGAATGGAGACGTGTGTGTGTGTGTAATTAATAACAGACAATGCACCTCCAGAGAGACGAGCAAGTGAGAGGTGTGTATATTTTAACAGGATCATGTACTGGGAGCTTGCCACAAATCTGTAATATAAAAAATGTATTTATTTAAAACGAAGGCCTTTCTTAACATCCTCATTCCCTCTCCAACAAAAGCACCAGCTGCACTAGTTTATTTATGCACCAGAATTCTTTATTCCCTCTTTTATTTGCTCTTTCGTTTCAACCTGTTGGGCTTGGGGCCGGGTTTGGTGGGTAATCTGGCTTTGTTTGCACCCCTGGGCACGTAACCCCGATCACAAACTCTGACCGAGTGGAATCCAGACATCTGACAGACATCACACTTGGTGCAACTGGACTGTCTGATGGTCTTTTGATGTTTATTTATTTTATGCATTTATTTTTCATGAAGAGCTATGCATGCCTTTCACAGGAGGAGGTCAGGTACTCCGATGAATTTCAGCTTTTGGGAAATAGTATCCTTTTCTACCTCCGGCATTGTCCATCAGCTGAGTGAATCTGGGATCGTCACTCAGGCTCAGAGTGAGCTCCGCTCCAAACTTTATACCTTCCACAACTGAAGTGTAGAAGTGTGTGCATTTTTTAACTTAATCCATATGCCACGGAGGTATAAATTACGGCAAATGAAATTAATCTGAAGAAATTGCATGACAGCTTCAATGTGATAGCGACAGATTAAATAAGCCGATTAACAAACAACGCGCTGGGTAATGGCCTGACGGAGATAAGAGCGATACGGAAACACGCAAACTGGGAATGCTTGACTGGCCAGATCCACTGCTGATAGACCTGCATGGGAGGACTGGGGGGTGGAATCTAATGTGATTTAAGCGCACCCCCGAGTACGCATCGCACACATCTGCTCTGAATAACATAACAGAGAGAGGGAAGGAGAGGGTGATGAAGGGATTGGAAACAGCACAAAAGAGAGGGAGATCAAATGAAGTTAGAGGACAGGAGGACGAGGGAGAGGAGAGAAAGTTAAGGGTGAAAGAGAAGCAAAGCAAAGGCAGAGGGAGAAGTGCAGAGTGAGACAGAGTTTGTTTTAAAGTGCGGTTAGCGTAACCTACAACATGTGCACTGTGTTTGGCTATGCAGCCTTCAGGCCTTATTGGAGCAAGATCTGGAATAATCCACAGTTTAACAGCATCTACTGTCCCTCACAGCCCTTCACTCAGCTTCCCAGCAAACAAACACACTCATGATGTTGGCAGCAAGGGGGAAAAACATGAAAAATGAAAATGACCCGCCGACCAGACGAGGCCGTTTATTCTGATTTCTGAGGTCTGTGGGACAGCGTGTCTGACACCGCGTTCCAGTCGGGGCCTGCTGGGCTTAGGCCTGCAGTATTATAGACTTAGCGGTGCAGCTCATAAAAAGCCCCGTGCAAACTTTCCCACCCTTAAACTGATGGAAAGCACCTCGGGACGAAGGGCTGCAGGGCCAGGGAGGCTTAACATCCAGCCAGGCCTTTAAATGCTGCAGGTCGGGTGTAATGACTAACCACATCCAGCCAGTGGTTTCCGTGCACTCTCCCTGACCTGCTCGGCTCCTCACAGACACCGCCAGAGACATTTCAGTTTCAGAGAGTCATTTCTGTTAGTTAGATCGAGAGTAGGACTGCGCGATTCTAACAGCCCAATTCAAATCAAGAAAGCTGCCATTTTCTCACTCTGACCTCAGACACTGTGACATGTTACCACAGACATTCTCTGATATAACATTGAGAGACAGTGAGACAGTGAGTTTAAATGAATGTAGAGTGATGTAAAAATGAAGAGAAAGACAACAACGTATGGAACCATTTTCAGTCAACAGATAGAATGAGAAACATGCATCTGAAATTGGTCAAACGTGTGAAAAAGCCATTTTAAACAGCACAATTAGCCACCCCAGATGGGAGCACGGAAAACCTCATCCTCTCTGCTTTGGTCACTCGTTTACCTCATCGCTCGGAAAGATCTCAGGATGTTTTAAGCGGATTAAAACAGGATTGCTGATCGCTGGTTGACATTGGCTGGAGTGGTGTGCATTGCTCTTGTAAGGACTGCACTGGTCTGGTGTGGTTAAAGAGTTGGACCACTGGCCTGGGTGACCGCTCCAACATTGAGGCAGGGGGTTCCAGAGGCTGTTAGGAGGTGGGGTCTGGGGCTGGTCCAGCTGGATTCCTTGCTAATCTCCATGCTGAAAAAAATTTGGGAGGTCACAGTGGAGTGAAGAGCAAGCCAAACATGGAGGGGAGAGCAGAGTTTGAACACTTAAATGTCAGACGTGTCAGAATCCTGTGTGTTAAAACACTCACCTCCATCTGAAAGGCCCTTCTCTACACTAAGTCCGGGCATGGACAGTTGTTGGACATAAAACAGAAAGGTCCAGCTGGCTGGTGATACAGATACCTGCAGATCGCTGCCATGTGCACACTTAAGCATTTAAAGGCCCTAAAAAGCATGGTGGTCATTATACTACTGCGTGCAATAACCCTCTGTTCTGTGTGTGTGTGTGTGTGTGTGTGCGGAACCGGTTGTTTTAAGAGCTTTAATTCTCAGCGCATGTGCATGATTTTTTTTTCATTTTGTAAAAAAAAGAATAATTAATTTTATTTGTATGTTCTCTCTTGACTACAGTATCCTCCATGCAGTACAGTTGATTTCACTGTTGTCACTTGATAATTGTTCCAGTATGGTTGTGGCTGTAGGTGACAGTCAATAATAAATTATTTTCACATAGGGGATAATAATTACCGTCTGTATGAACTGTGCATGCATGGAACTCATTTTGGAAAGTTTGACAAGCACTGTTTTTGGATGCTTGTGTCCAGATATTGGTATAACGATAATAGTGCTACTGTGATTAATTGTGCTGCCAGATGCCGTACTACCATATTTTAAGCTTTGTCTTCACACTGCGCAGGAGCAGCATTCTCACAATGATACAGGAAATGGAAGTAGTTGAAGTAGTTATTCAATCATGTTGGTGCTGCTTTACATATTTACAAAAGACATACACTGATGTCATGACCCTGATTAATGTGTATATGACCCAAATTGACATGTGCAACTTCCATTTAACCAATTACAGCCACAGCTCCCCCTGAAGTGGAATGGTATAATGGGTGGGGCAGGATATAAACTGCTCACTGCTGTCAGTAATGCATCCATCAATCAGACCAGCACTGCATGCCGCATTTCGGGCAATATAAACTCTTTAAAAGTCCCACTGTCCCTCGCTCCGTTTCTCCAGGCTTTTAGAGCTCTACCACCGTGATTGGTGATGACAGTCCCCCCTGTTTTACAGCCAGCGCACACACAAATATTCACACTTGCAATGAAAATGGGAGGTATAAATTACTGGTACATTAAGGAGATGCAGGGTAATTTATGGACTGTTTACCTAAGAGTAGGACTCCAGGGTCAAGCGGCCGGGCGAAGGAGAGAGGAGGAGCTACTGCTTTCCTCTAAAGACCTAATGAGTTGCAAAAGATCAGCCCATGAGAGGACAGCTGCTGTCCCTCCTGGACACACGCACACAGTCATAACGCACTGTACAGCTTGCGTGGTTCTGAAACATTCGTGGACAGATGCAGGCAGAGACAGGCGGCAGTTTGGTTTAATTGGTCATGGCCGCCCTTCGTTTGAGGCCTGTGTCAGGATTGCTGCTGCTGTACAGAAACAGAGATGAGGATTTATCTCCCAGTCACTCAGAGCATCGATTCCAGGGACAGAGAGGAGGACGAGGAGGAGGAGGACAGGGGGCCAGAGCTTCCCACAGACATGTGAAGTCAACCTATTACAGAGTTATGACCTTTCTCACACACTCACACTCAAGCAAATGGGCCTCATGAATAATAATAGGCGCAGGATGGGCTTGTGTGTGTGAGCGGGAGTGGCAGCTCGGAGAGCATAATGGACAATAAGACACACAGGCTGTTTTTATTTATGTGCATTGCTGGAAGTGTGTGAGCTGCTGAGAGATTTAACATGCACTTAATCAGATAATGGTCTTAGGCTGTGAACGTGTGTGTGTGTTTGTGTGTGTTTTAATGGATGGTTTTCATGTGTGACTATGTTAATGAAGTTTAATTGTGTGTATTTTCTTCTATAGTCTTGTGTCCATCATTAGAGGACAGGTGCTCACTGCGGATGGAACTCCTCTCATCGGAGTCAACGTGTCCCTCATCCACTACCCAGACCACGGCTTTACCATCACACGGCAAGATGGCATGTGAGTCTCTCGCTCTCTTTCTCACACACACACACACACACACACACACACACACACACACACTGCATTATGTTCTGCTCGGCAGCAAAAAAATTTATCTGTTTAATCTCCAGAGATAACAGTCAGTGGCCTTTCAGACTGATTGTGTTTGCCAATATGGATTTGCTTTTGTGTGTTTGCGTTCTATATTGGTTTGAAGGAGGGCACGCGCGGGTGTGTGTGTGTCAATCCCTCAATATCCCTTTCTGTCTCTTTTACCCTGTGTGAACGCATGTGTGTGCGTGTCCCCGCTGCATATCTCCCAAGATCATCTTGCGCCAGTGCGGCTGCTGCAGTTTTAAATGGCCGCCTGTTTAAAATGCATTGGATTTACAAGGGCAGAATCAATCAGACGGCCAGCGCTCTCCACATTAACGCAGCCCCTCACGCACATGCAGCCACTACAGGAAACGCTCCCTCTGACCCGTGGCCCTCACACCGAGACAGTCACCTGCACACCTGTACACACACAAGCAAAAGTAGGTGCTAACAGTGGGGACGGTGTGTATATACACATGTATAAAGGGAAGAGAGGAAGAGTGTTTGCAGTCAAGGTGAGATCTGGGGTTCGTCCTGACTTTACTCTGCAAAGGTGCAGTGGCCTCCTTACACTTCCATTCTGCTCCACCACCACACTGCAGGAGGAGATGGAGCTCTAGCTTGAGAGATTAGCCCACTTAGACTGAGCGCTGCGATGTGTGACCTTAAGTGTGAGCAAAAGTGAACAACTCGATTCAGTCGCCACAATTCTGCAGCCTGTGTGTGTGTGTGTGTGTCTGTTGTTCACATTGTCCACCATGATTATCTCTCTTCTCGGGTAAATAGGCCACTATTTACAGCATTCAGCACACACACACAGACACACACATACGCAGGCATAAAGAGTCATAAAGAGCACTGCTGCATTTCAAAACATTTTTCACCGGTCCAGGTGGTCAGGCAGCATGTCAGGAGTGAAGAATGGAGAGGAGTGGATAATTTGCTCTCACATCTAATTCATTTTCTGTCACCCCTACTTGTGTTTAGCGTTTTTATGAGGTCAAAGAAAAGTAAAGATACCGTCTTACACGTGTGTGTGTGTGTGTTTTTAACAGAAACTAGGTGTTGGTATGAAGATGGAGTTATGGAGTGTGGAGAAAACTGATCTGCATGTATATTTCTTTCTCACTGTGGCTCCCCCTGCAGGTTTGACATCCTGGCGAATGGCGGTGCCTCTCTGACCCTGAGTTTCGAACGCGCCCCATTCCTGACGCAGTACCGGACGGTGTGGATCCCGTGGAATGTGTTTTACGTGATGGACACACTGGTGATGAAGAAAGAAGAGAACGACATTCCCAGCTGCGACCTGAGCGGCTTCGTCAGGCCCAACCCCCTCATCGTGGCCACACCCCTCTCCACCTTCTTCAGGTCCTCCCCTCAGGACGGCCCAATCATTCCTGAGACGCAGGTGAGACAGGATATCAAGAGTTAAGCTGTGAAACACGCAGAACAGCTTGGTCTGGTTTTTGTGGAAATCGAGTTTACACTGGCAACGCTCAGCATTTACTTAGTTCCAGAACAACGTGGGCCTCGTTGAGAAGATCCATTACAGCTGACCTTCAGCGCTGAAATGCACATATGCTCCAACTTTCTCCAATCCTTTGGACACACACTGTTTCTCAACCCACCCCTTCTCATGACGAGGTTTCAGCAGAGCGTTCGGACTTTTTGCCTGATCGGATCCAACCCCCCTGCTTTCATCTGAGGTGCAGGAATGCAGATCTACACTGAGGGCTTTTGCCTTGTTTTCGTCTGTGTGTTAAACCAATACAAGCATGAGTTTCTGTTTTCACTATGCTTTCTGGCATTTACGCGTGTAAATACGCTGGTCTAGCATTAGTCAGATGTCCCCCCAAGTTTATATTTCAGTAAAAATGAAGAGCAGACACTATCAAACGGCCGTTTATAGAAGGATTTAAGTAATGTTAAATGCATCTCTGGAGTGAAATCAATCTCAGACCTTATTCAGCAGATTCTTGTGCGGTTTAGCAGAATTTAGAAGCTCAAGTCCCCCGTCTGACTTTATTTATTAATAAGGACTTCATAACCTCCCCATGTGTGCTGCTAGATCCCACAGTCCAGCCTCCTCAGCACGTACAGGGCGGCCTCGCAGCCTCCCAGCCTCCCTTTAGCGTATGATCCTCCATCTAGCTACCCATTTTATACCCACTTGTGCTTTTCAGGGGCTTGGGTTAGAGTCTATCACAGAAAGTACAGCGTATAATGGGGAGAACCGATTTTGAACTTTTTCTCCATTTCTTTTCACTGAGACGCTCTGTACCCGAAGGAAACTTTGCACTGGTGCCCTGCGCTGCCCAGTCTGAAGTTGATCTCAACTGTGAGTGTTGGGTGTTTGTTAGGGATCGGATGGAAAGTCCACTTTGATGGAATTTCATTTCAATGGAGTTTCATTGTGCTGCTTCATGCCACGCGTCCGTACACCAGAGCCGGACTAAAAGCCTGTCTGTTAGAAGTGTCGGCGGGGCGTTCTGCTCTCCATCAGCCTTGGCTCCGAGTGTACTGGTGTGTTTGATCCTCGCATGATTCCCTGTGACCCCGAGCTCCATCCAAACCAGTTATGCATTATCATGCCATCACAGAGATGTTTCTGTAATGCAGTCTTACAGCCAAACACATGCTATCTCTCGCACCACACCAGAACTCTCCTGTTATGCAGGCCAAGACAGACAGCAGCACCATGGTTCCAGTTGGCTAAAGTTCTGTCTCTTTTGATTGTCCTGACTTCTTTGGAGATTGTGTGTGTCGGTGTGTGTGTGTGTGTGTGTGTGAGAGAGAGAGAGAGAGAGAGCTTGAATGCATGTGTATTTTGTCAAAACGCATATGCAACCTGTCATGGTTTTAGTTTATGCTCGCACTCTAGAACTGTCTTCTGCTCTTCATCCAGCTCTGGAGTGAAAAGGTCCCTGATTTGAATTACAGTTGGCCATAAGTGGAACACCGAATAGACAGAATTAGACTGAACAAAGTTAGCGTTTAATAACAGGATCTGGCTTAAGAACATTATGCCTGAAGGCTTTTTTTACGAGCTGTTCCGTGTCCTAACGACAAACAGATATCTAAAAAAAACCTCGGAAGACTTAGTAGCTACAGACCCAGCGTTTCCACACTCATCATACTGGGCTCTTAAATGTGGGCTCTAATGCAGAAGTGGGGTGGAAAAAAATGAACAACACAAAAGAAAGCGATTGCAGGAAATAAAGCAAGACGTTTATTAAACACATGATGTATGTGAGTTTGTATGAGTTTCCCGGTGCAGAGGAGTTGGCTGCTATAATATTCCAAAATCAGCCAAGCTAGGACGTTTGTAAATGAAGCTCTCAGCACAATGATAGTTTTTATTAGTTATAATGTAGTAATTGTTAGCAGGCAGCTTTTTATGTCTTTTTTAAAATTAGGATATATCAAACAAAGTGTTAACACTCACTTGTTTCTCATAGAATTTTTTTTTCTTGCCGTAAAACATTATGAAAAGGAAGGAACTTACTGGAAAGATTCCACGTCCCTGTATGATGGTGAGATAGTGAGGGGAGCCTGCGAAAGGCAGCCAGCCATGTCATTAACACACTCTCGATAATTAAACATCACAAGGTGTGGAGGTGGCGGAGGCGCGGTGCAGAGGTCAGCGGCGGAATTTATTCAGACCTCCAGGTTGCCCTTAAGAAAACACACAGTCGGGGCAGCCATACACACGAGAGGGCATATACACGCACGCACACACACTCATGGTAATTAAGAGTGCATGTCAGATGGAGTTAGGTTGATGGCGAGGAGTCCTCAGAAATCTGGGGACCGTCGCTATGGTGCAGGCTGTTAACATTATAGAGAAAAGGGATTGTGGGGGTTAACTTGGATGTTAAATCTGTTCAATCTTATTCAGTCTTTGGAGGTTTTCCCCCATATCCCGGTCCTCCTCGAATTTGTTTTTCATTTTGATTGATTCTGTTGTCATTGGCTGAACGTATTGGATATCAAAGGCCTGCAGGAGAAAGGCCCGGAGTGCTCACACCATTCCTGACATGTAATGAAAATACAGCAGGATCCAACCCGGAGGGGGGGGAAAACTAGGAAGGAAAGGAAGGAAAATAAGGGGCCTGTGTCCAAGATGTCTTTTTGTCCTGAGATTTCGGTGAAAATCTGATGTGTCCCATCACTGTGGGACGTCAAGCAGTTCCAAGAGGACAGGAAGAGAGGGAAGGAGAGATAGCAGGGATGATGAATTGGGTTTTTAGGAGGGGTAAGGTTTAGGCTCTTTCCAGGTGTAGTTTGACTGTCCTGGGGTGAAGAGGGAGAGAGTGTTAAGTCTCTGTTATTGCTGTGCTGCCGCTGGAAAGCACTGCACAATTTGAACCCTCCCTGAGAGAGTGTTAACAGAAGCGCACACACTCTCTCTCGGTGCTATCAATATACCACTCAGGACCCGGAATGTTGTACCCTTCAGCCCACGCCAGGCCTCGTGCCAGCTGGATGCTTCCTGAGGTACCTCCCTTCGGTTGTGAAATTTGGTGTTTGATTGGAGCCGGTGAGGTTACACACTCCCACAGGTTGACCTTTAACCTGCTGATGAGAAAACGCCTTGCTCACTCCAGGAGAGGATGAGGACATGTTCTTCTCGAGTCGATTTCCATTGTTCGTTTTAAAAACCTAGGCCCTTCCGTCGCTCTTTCTCCTGATCACCATTAACCTTCTTTCTCCTTCCCTCTCTTTCTTTGATGTCACAGGTCCTGCAGGAGGAGACGGCCATCCCAGGCAGTGACCTGAACTTGGTGTACCTGAGCTCGCGGGCAGCTGGCTACAAGCCCTTGCTGAAGGTCAGCATGACCCAGGCTACCATCCCCTTCAACCTGATGAAGGTGCACCTCATGGTGGCCGTGGTGGGGCGCCTCTTCCAGAAGTGGTTCCCAGCCCAGCCCAACCTGTCCTACACTTTCATCTGGGACAAGACCGACGCGTACAACCAGAAGGTCTACGGCATGTCGGAGGCAGTAGGTGAGTGTGGACAGGGCGGGGAGTTGGATGCAAATGAAAAGGAATGGCTGAGGTGCTGACTCTCCTGGAAAGGGCAAGCGAAGGAGGTTCATGAAAAGCATTCAAGGCTGCTCAAAAGGTGACATCCCATAATCTCTGTTCATCATATTTTCAGTAGTGAAGTGAGAATCATGGTCAAGTAGGACAGTTATAATGGCAGGGCTAGAGGACATGAGCAGGGTTTAATGGCTGGTCTTTTCGTTGTTCGTGACCTTGCCAAGTAAAACTGTCAATCAATTGAATGAATCACACATTTTGCAATTAATTAAACACAATTAATCCTGATTAATTCTTAAGACCCAAAAAGGCTGTGAACTGCATGCCACATGTACTGTGTTTAAATATTTCACTCTGGTCTTACCTGATTTCCACCCTCTTAAAAAACATTAATTGCGTAAATCTATTTTTAATATAAGCTTTCCAAAAAGCCCTACGGTAATGTTTTATTTTTTCAATTAAAGTAAAAATATGTTTTGTTTCCTATACAATATAAATATAAAATATAATGAATATAATTAGAGAATTATTATTATTTATTATTATTTTCTCTCTCGCTCTCTTCACCCCAGTTTTTTCGGACGGCTGCGGCTGTTTTTAATTCTTTTTCCTTGTTCATCTGTGAACTCCCTGGAGCTGCTGATGGTGCTGCTTGTATGAGTGTGCATGTGTAACGTACAGTGGAGGCGGTATTTGTTAGTCGGAGGGCTGGCTATTGGGCCGAGAAAGCAGTCCTGCTGGCAGCTAGCGGCCGGCACGCATGCTTTTATTTTCAGCCACTCATGTGAAAAGGAAGTGCAAGCCAGCATGAAAAAAGATGAGGTGGGGGAGTAATCTTTTTCAGTCTCATACCAACAAGCGCGGGTGCCTATAGCTGTAGGTATAGATCAGCAGTAACGTACGCAGCTCTTAACCGGAAAATCACAGGACGCAAACCTTGGCCTCAGCAGTCCCACCCCTTAGGTTATCGATCGGGATTTCACCTCCCTCTCTCCCTCATCAGAGTTTGGTTTTTCCAATTGCATTACGGCGGTAATTTTGCTCGCCGGTTCGCCCGTGTGGTTATCGATTCTCACAGGGGTGCGCAAGGTCGCCAGCTTAATGTGATCGGCTGAAGACAGATATGATTTTAAAAAGATTTGATGTCGGCAGAGCTGAGGGGGAGGGGAGGCGAAGGCAGATTGTTGCCTTTGGAGATTGTTATCAGGTTTGTTTGCAGAAGTTATGAAAAAGTGACTTTTTGGGGACACGAATTGGCAGGTGAATTGTCATTGTCTGGGACGGATGACTGCATGTGAAGGGGGAAAGCTTTTTTAGCACTACAATCAGCCTGTTAGCCCTCAGAGTCTCAAGTGTCTCAAATGTTGCTTGTACCGTTGTACGCCTGAGTAACACACTTAACCCAACTTTTACCCCGGAGGGACACAAGCTGTAAACACATCTGTTAAAAGAATACATTTGTGCAGTGACTGAGACTCAGTGTTGATGTGCCATCTTCTTTTCAATTACTGTAGATGCCTTACCTTAAAACTTACTTTGTGTTGGTGTATTTTATGAGTTGCTGTGCAGTTACCTTGACTACTAAATAAGAAAAGAAAATAATATGTGACAAACAGTCCCCTCCAAAGGTACAAGGCTAATTTGAAGGGCAGTATGGTAATAATGGTGCACTATGAAAAATTGTGTCTTTGAGTATGGTAAACATACGAATCTCATGCTGGTCTCTCTGTCTCTCTACAGTGTCAGTGGGCTTTGAGTATGAGTCGTGCCTGGACCTAATCCTGTGGGAAAAAAGGACAGCAATGCTCCAGGGATATGAGCTGGATGCCTCCAACATGGGCGGCTGGACACTGGACAAACACCACGTGTTGGACGTGCAGAACGGTAAACCAGCATCTTGAAGGAAATTCACTTGCCCTGGTTGTAACGAATCATTCTGCTTCACACGCATCATTTCGCACTGGCCGTGCGCTGAAGGGATGCTGCTTGTTTTTGACAGTTTACATGCTGCTTTAAAAGTGAAAACTGTATTCATTGGCATCCCACTTACTATACATATGGATAAAGGTAATGCACAATTTTACGGCCCGTCTGGCTTTTACAAGAACCTGAGGGCTTGCTGTCAGCATATTTTCTGACATGTTTATTAGTGTTCACTGAAGTACAGTAGCTGGGGTTTATACAAATGTTTTATTTTTTGCCTGTTTCCATTAACTCTAACCACTCACTAGTGTACTCACAATGTTAGTGACACACAGAGTGCTGATAGCGAGATGTGGGCAGTACAAACATAGTTTGATATAGTATATTCCATGACTTTACTGGCCTATTGTTGTGGCACTGGAATTCTAAGAGAGCATATCCAACGATGAAAAGACCTTAAAATCTGAAAAACTGACATCAGTCGCACTGAGTGATGTATCTAATTAAATATAGTGCAGGATTGGTCATTATCAAAGGGCTAATGGGGCAGGGGGGCAATCAGTTCCGTGGTTAGGAGGTCAGTGTGGATGCTGGTGGTGCCAGGTGCCTCAGGAAGCTGGGTCTGTAACCAGAGTAATGAAAAAGGTGTCCATCAGGTGCCAGACGTGGTAATGGAGACATAAGGAGTAGGCCCCAATCTCCCCCCATAATAACGAGCAAATGGGCTTTTCTGAAACGGCACAATCCCAGCAGTCAGCTCGACCTGTGAGCGATGGGCCCACTAATCTTTTCATACAGCTTGAGCAGCACTGCGCTATGAGAGGGCACAGACATGGCTTCAGCAAGGAATGGCCTGAGAAAATATTTCTCTGCTTTGATTTAGAATGCATTTGTTGGCATCAGTATCTGGGTTTCTCTTTAACAATCTCCCTCCCTCTCTCTGGAGTGGTGGAACTAATGCCGACTATAATGAACGTACAAAGCAAGCAGCATTAGTAGTGACTGGGCTTCGCTTTGGACTGAAAAGGTTGCTTTGAGGACTGTGTCTCTGTCCTGCTCCTATAGACACCGGTGTCCTGACTGATGCTAAGCTTCTTTTTATCATCCACCAGCTTAGTGCCAGTTGACAAAAGGAATTCGTTCACTCTTTCATCTCATAGCAACCCCCCTACCCCAACATATCGTATACCTACCAACACCCCCTTACTTTTGTCTCCACTGGAAAAATAAGACCTCTGCTGACCCCATGACGTCCCAGAATGCCTGGCTGTTGTCTTCCATTTTGTCTCCATCGGGTGGCTGGCGTGGTCTGCCTGTTCAGAGACGATTCCCAACCCTTTGATTAAATTCTGTGGCCTCACCCACTGCACCGGTGTGTACATGACAGAGAAAGAAGGTAGAACATTGGGAACTGGGTTTAAAACTGTTCTTCACACTGTCGCTGTAGGAGCCAAAGGGCTCAGTCCACTGATTACTACCCACCAGAACCAAAATGGCTGCCACTGCCTCCTCTGCCTGCTGATACAAGAACACATAGAGGGGGGCTTAGAATAATTTAAACAAGGCTGCTGTAGCCTGTTCCCTCCTCGCAAATTCGCAGAGGTATAATAACCGCTGATTTCCCCACCCTCGCAAAGCCAGTTTCCTGCTGCTAAACTATTACTGAGATGGACTTTAAACTGCTGAATTCCACACACTCAAAATGGCCGCCACAGCTTCAGTGGGACCTTGCTCCACTGACATACAGAGGGATAATAGCCAGTCATTACCAAGGCCCCTAAAATGGCTCTCGTTGCCACAGTTTCCTGCTGTTGCACACAGAGGGAGGCTAGGCCGCTGATTACTGGCAGCTCCAGGATGGCCACCGTGGCCTCACCCTCACCCTGCCTCAACAGTTGCTGATTAGCCTACCGGTGTTCCCAAAAAGGCATGTGGCATTTTGTAGGCTTTTCTTGCTGCCACCACATTAAAACTTAATTGGCCTGCTGATTAATCTAACCGATCCAAAATGGCTGCCAGTAGCAGAGTGCTTTCATATGGACAAAGATCCCCAAAAGAGAACGATTCCTGCCAACGATGTTCATCGGGAGACTGATCAGGGAACAGAAGATACTTATTGTGTATGTGTCTGTGTGGCAGTGAGGACACTGAGATAGGCTTTTGGGTAACACACGGGGCATTTTCCTAAGTGTGTTTGTGTGTCTACGTGAAAAGAAAGCAGCCCCCAAGGCCAGACTTGAACACATGTCTCTTTGTAATGCTAGTAATGACAGTAATGGGAGAACTGGGCCGTTTGGGGCCGCGTCAGACTCGTCTTCGTTGTTTGTCACGGGAAGGAAGTGTGTGAGTGCATAGGGTGTGTGGGTGTGTATGTGTGTCTTCTCCCCAGTGTCCTCTACCTCTCACTATGGTGTTCAGATTACTGCCCATCCTTCCAATGAAAAAAAACACACACATACACACAAACAGATCTCAAGTTCTCTGGCTGTGAATGCCTGTGTGTGTGTGTGTGTGTGTGTGTGAGAGAGAGAGAGAGAGAGAGACCAGATCCTCCTCTTTATTCTCTTTCACACATTCAGACACATTCAAGAAACACTCCTTTTCCTTCAAAATGCAGCCACTTACTGTTTATCCCAGTGCTGTGATATTGGACTCTTCTGGGGAACGGACCGCTGTGTTTCGGCCCGCTGTGTTTCTGAAACAGAGGGGAAGGCAGGAAGAGTCTGGCTTTGAGTGATATGCACTCACATCACAGCTTCCACTTTTTCATTCATTATTTAGCATGAATCTTTTATCAGGGATTCTCTTACATAAGCTTGCAGAACACGCCCTGAGTGTTTGGACTGGCTGTTAAAAGCCACACATTCAGCCACACTTTCTGCCTTATGTAAACCAGTGAGGTCTCTCTCTACCTCTCTCTCTCTCGCTCGCTCTACCCCCCACCCTGCCTCCCTCTCTGAAGCGTCCACTGAGACATACTGAGTCAAAGGCTCTGTGGGCTTTTCTGCCCTCCTTCACTTATGGGCAGTTTTCACTCGATTGCCTCTCTCTCTCTCAGCTACCTTCCTGAATAGAGCTGATAAGAGAAGTGGAGTGTGTATATATGTGGGTGTGTGTGAGTGTGTGTTTTATTCTTACAGGGCCCATCATGGGTCCCCTCTTATGTCTAATGCATTAATGGCCAACCCAAAAGGGCATAGTGGCACAAACTGGAATGGGCCAACCACCCCTGCCACCCCATAGCCACCACTTGCACACTGCTCCCCGGGCACCTGTCATGGCTGCCCACTGCTCACTCAGGGTGATGGGTTAAATGCACTGCTGTGTACCACATGTGACAATTACTTCACTTAAAAAAAAACACCCCCACCCCCCAACACACACACACACACACACACAAACATAATTCTATTTTAATTCATGTGTGACAACTAACCATGCAAGTAACTATAACCCTAAAACAAACCATATTGAAAAAAGACATATCTTTGGAAAATCCTCATTGTCCTTTTTCCATGTGATGCATTAGAGGACATCTGGTACTGACTAAGATATCAGTAGAAGAATGCACGTAGAATCCTAGTGCTCTGCCATTCTGTTTACCTCCTCGGTTCCTGAGGGAAGGAACATTCCATCATTACAACATTAGGGTATGCATGAACCCACAGACATGACAATTTCAACTCTACTGCCTGTGTAATTATGAGAGATACTGATACTATATGTGTGAGTTAGAGCGGTGATGTGTGTCTGTGAGTGTGTGCATGAGACAGTGCGTGTGTATGCATGACAGCATCGTGAAAAATGGCAGCTGTACGGTGTACCTCGAGCCCAGCTCTGGCTCTCTAATGTGGGTCTCCTGGAGGTGTGCTTCTCCTCTTCACCTCTCTAGCAGCTTTCATCTGGTCTTATCAGGTCCACTCAGAGTTAGAACCGGGCACACGCAGCCACACCACTCTGCCTGGCCCAGCAGGATGCCTGGATCCCTTAGGGCACAAATGCACTGCACCTGAACGAGTGGCACACACCTTTTAACAACCACAACCCTCACCAGCTGGATGTGGTGGGGGTGTGGTGAAGAGTGTGGTTGTTTCTCTCTCTCTTTCACTCTCTTTGATTAGATATCTGTTCCTCCGTAATTTCTCCATAAAACCGCAGGTACTTGGTCCTCAACCGTGACTTTAAAGACGAAAGTAAAGACAGTGTAGAATTCTAATTTCAGTTGTTTTGGATAAAACCAGTATTGTGTGACCAGCACTCAGACCTCTCGCTTTGCGTGAAGCAGACCACCAGTCCATTCATCTCTGCCAGTGTGTGTGTGTTCATAAGTGTGTGTGTGCGTGTTACGGGAGGGTAGTGAGGTCACACAACGTGGTGCACGCATTCACACAGTGTAAGCTGCTCTTTACCCACACACGTACACACACTTCCTGTTCTTCTAATGCGCCTTTTACAGTGAGGCGAGCAAGTGCGGTGGCGAGGGACGGAAAAAGAGCGGGATGCTGTGGAGGTGTAAATGATGTGTAAATTGAATGGCGCAGAGCTGGGGATGCAGCGGCCCTCCCCTCTTCCGTGTCGCCGGTTATTTAGGACCCAACACCGCCAACACAAGGTCATCCATTTCCCCCCAAATATGGCCTCGCTAACACAGGTTTACGGCTTATTTGAAGAAATGCATCCGGAGAAACTGCCCTACATTCGGCGGTTTCCATCAAGCGTCACGTCGGCGCTCCCGGTGGAGAGTTCTTGGCTTAAACAAACGTGGTTTGGTGCGTAACTGGGCGCGCCGTTGTCCCTCTGTGTGCCGGCGTAAACCCAGCAGCGGATGTATGCATTTCAGTACAGTAATAGAGCCGCGTATGAAGCGGCCATGAATCAGTAATCTGCCATTTGTGTTTTTTCGATTAGCCAGTGGTGGAGCGTGAAGCCCTTGAGTGAGTGTTTTTGTGGGTGCACGAGGATTTCGCGTTTGGGTGTGTGCCTCTGGGTTTTCTTAACAGCCAGTGAGTCGTTGCAAGGCACCCGGATATAAGTCAAGGTCGCATGTCCCTAGGAGACAATATTGCTCTTTCAGCAAGTCTCCGTGACCAATTCGTCTTTGTTAACTGTGCGTCGCTACAGCACGGAATTAGCCACAATTTAAATAAAGAAGATGCAAAAAAAAAAAAAAAAAAAAAAGAATGAAAGAAAGAGGAGCTCCCTTGCTCAATCACTTAATCGATGGTGGGCCGCCGATCAGAGGTGGGACATATTGAGATTTATGGTGACGTGTGGGCAGCCTGGCGGACCCTCTGCCCCATTGCTTGGAGTGGGGGGCTTAGATGGCATCATTGATCTTGGCCGTAATTAGCAAACGGAGTGAGACCGCGCACAGAATTCCAATATGTTGCCTGACGTGAATAATTTAGCGCGCACAGCATGAAGTCATCCTTTGAAGTGCTTCTTTGATGCATCCAACTCCACCCCTCTCTTCACTTTTCTTTCAGACACACACACACACACAGGGTTTCAAACCAACCCACACCCCTTCCCTACAGTCCCTCCACAAAGCTGCATCTTACTGATGTTTTCCGAGTGATTTAATATCCTGCTGTAATTATTTGGGCTGTTTGAATTCCGTCCGCTGCTCGAGATTGGGACTTGGTTGAACTCGTCTCCTCCTTGCCTCATAAATGTGGCCATGGGAGTGGAGCGAGGCTGCAGTTTTGGCTAAGGACAGCAGAAGGAAGTGAGCGGAGCTGCTAGTCAGCTGAAAGAGGCTGTGGTTGAGTCTTATTTAAGTCCTTGGTGGATGACAGCGGTTTGTGGTGGCTCATGTTATTTTAGTGCCATCCATCTATTGGTATGTGTGTGTGTGTGTGTGTGTGTGTGTGTGTTTGTGACAGAGAGAGATGCTGAAATTTAAATTCAGGAATTTAAAGGCCTCATGCACATTAAAATGTATTAACATTTCTCCACTGTAATAAATTATGAGCACACAAATATTTTTCTTCATATTGTTCTTCATTTTAGTTCTTCAACACCTTGTACATGAATTAGAGATATAAATACCTATACCTATTTGTAAAAGACTGTCCAGACAATTTGTAAATTATTTGTAAATAATTTAAATTAATTTAACTTATTAACTTAACTTAATTTAAAAACAACTGTTGTGGTTTTATTCAGTACATATCTATTTAATATATTACGAATATTGTTTTTGGTAGTGCAATTAATATTATTGTCATATTTTATTTTATTCTGTTTTAATTATATTAAGTTTTCTTCAAACTATTTTCTTCAAAATATTTTTGGCATTGTTTTTTTTCTTATTTATGTGGGTAGGGATTTTTTCTGTGTTGCTTATTCGTATTTTTTTCCGCATTATAAAATGAAAGCACTTTCTTGTGAAATCTGTGGCTGAAGATTCAGTATTACCATTAGATGTCACCCCATTTTCAGTGCTGGTCGATACTCACCCTGCACTAGAGCTGGCCTCTCCTGTATGTCTTCAGGCAGGATATTAAACCTCAGAGCTTTGGTTCAAAGCAGTGGCCCATCTGAGGACAGAAAACCACAGCCAGTGGCATTTCCTGCGCTCTCTCTCTCTCTAGCTCTCCCACTTTCTCTCGCCTGCTGCCTGTCAAACGCAAACTCTGCCACTTGGAGCATACTGCAGGATGGCTACATTTTGGCTGAGGCTTGTGGGTAAATAGGCAGCCCTCGGGGTGAGCAAGTCTCCAGACTTCAGACAGGAAGTGAAGCCGCAAGGCTTAGTCACAGTGCTCTATTTACTCTGTAGGACAGAGCTGCAGAATGAATTTATAAGAATCATATGCCAAGAGCACATAGTTAATCATTCTGTTATTAGTTTATTTAGATGACAGCCATAATAGACTATTTTTCCCTAAATAATTAATTATCATAATTTAAATCAGTATTTTAAATTGAAATCAATTATTATTTTTTATGGAAATTACTTACATTTTATTTCATTTATTTAAAATAATTGATATATATTAAACATTCAGAAATTATATATTTAGGACAAATTATATAAGTTAATAAATGAATCTGTATATAATTAATTAATTGTTAAATGCAACTGGTGCATTAAATTGTTAAACCTTTCCTATGCTTCATTACTATCAACTTTTTAAATGGCAAAAGTAAATTAACCAAAGAAATATATAATTGTATCATTTTAAAAAATATATTTTTTATGTTAAAATATAATGGATCAATTCATACCACATTTGCTTGTATTAATACCTGAAATGAAATCAAGCATGCACAAAATTGACAAATTATGTTATTATTTTCTTCTTTGTTCAATTCAAAATTTAAAGAAAAAAATAGATTCTAATTTAGCTTCCAAATCAAATTTTGATTTCCTTCTCTTTTTTATGAGCAAATATTTTGCATGCAGTGCTACACAGTGCAGTGTTTTGAGTCCTGCAGAGACGGGTGAAGGAGTCAGAGTGTGGCAAAGTTTCCATTGTGTACTGCAGAGGTACAAAAGGACTCCAGCAGCTCCACGCCACGCATTGATTACAAGGCTGACATCAGATAAACTCCTCTCAACAAGCCAGCAAATTAGCATTGCAATTTCTGCAAGAAAATAAAAAGGGATTTACAAAGTTGTAAACCCTTTTAAACTCCCAATGTACTTTGATCACTTTTTCAGAAGGTGAAAATCATCTGGAAATAAAACATTGAAAGCCACAGTTAATTACACACTTCCAAATGCAAATAGAGCAGACATCACTGGACTGCTGCTGTTAGATGTGTTTATCTACAGTGAGGAAAAAACTCAACAACAGAGCTGTGCACTTCTTTGAGGAAAGGGAGGGGGTATTTACTGGGTCGATATCAGTGACAACTTGTCCACTTTGACAGCTTAACATTTTTCTAAAATGAAAGACAGGTGAATAAAATCGACCCCTAAAGTGTGACAAATGTCATCCATTTTGGCTCTATTAACAATTTTAATCACAGCCAGGCTATTGTCAGTGTTTGTTTGAGAGTCATTTTTATTCTATTATATATATATATATATATCATATATTATTGTATTTAATTCCCTTCCTTCTTTTGTCTCTCCATCCTTTCATTCACAGGCATCCTGTACAAGGGCAATGGTGAGAATGTCTTCATTTCCCAGCAGCCTCCTGTGATCAGCACCATCATGGGCAATGGGCGACGGCGCAGCATTTCGTGCCCCAGCTGCAACGGCCAGGCAGATGGGAACAAGCTGCTTGCGCCCGTTGCCCTGGCCTGCGGCTCGGATGGCAGCCTGTTTGTGGGGGACTTCAACTACATCAGGCGCATCTTCCCATCCGGCAACGTCACCAGTGTCATGGAGCTCAGGTACAGATGGATGGAGGAAAATTGTGAAAAAAATCCTCTCTAGATGAAGTGACATCACAGAGAGTTTTTTATGAATTGGATGCTGGTTTCAGGATATGTTTAGTACTTGGTTCATGTAAAGAAGTGTTCTTTCCTCCCTCTCCGTTAGAGTCGGTCCCCATGATTCATGTCTCATCCTGGTTTTAGATAATTACACACAGTAACATGAGAAAGCAGAAATTTTTATACATATCGCCTTACCAGTGATTTCTTCTATTTTATAAACCATAGCCGTCTTCATCAAAGTGTCTTCAACATCAAAGACTTGTTTGAGGGAGTGAGTGTGTGAGTGCATATTCCCTCTCTGAAATGGGGGAAAGAGAAATGCATCTTGAAGCTTGATTCATTCCTTTTCAGTTTCATAGACTTGTAAATATGTTCAGAAAAAAAAATACACAAATAGAAATTTTCTTAAATATTAAAACTATACATAACAATTAAAATAACAAAATCACCACCCCTAATATATTATTATTATCATGATTAATATTGTTTATTATTATTCTTTCATTTAATAAAACATTTTTGACTATTTTGGTGATTGTTATTTTAATGAAAGATGTGTGATAGATTTTAAAATAATACAGTGCATATGTATGTCATTGAAGGAATTTAATATTTTTTACAATAAAAGTGAAATACTGCACACAGCTTCCCAGTTATTAGGACTGGCAGTGCGTGCTTTGCAGTGACCCCCCTAAGAAGAGAAAGACCTTTACATTAAAGACATGAGGTGAACACATGTGGCCAGTCGGTTCAGCAATCCCACAATCCCACAGACGCGCAGACATTCCCCTGATCAGATCCAGAGAAGTGGAAAGAATCTCTTCTCGCTGTCGTTTTTACACACACGTGCACACACCGCAGAGCCCCATCACCCCATCGGCCCATCACACACTTGCAGGTGATTTGGTGTGAAATCAGATCAGTCTCTCAGGTACTTTACAGGAATGGGTTGAAATGATGGCAGATCCTGCACAGCCGTGGGCCCTACTGTCATTTCACCGCCTCCTCAAGTGTCATTCTGAATCTTCATCTATAATGTGGCTTCCGTATTTTTTATATCCATACATATTTTTTCCCACATCGTTTATTTACCAGTGACACGCTGTATAGTTTTAATTTACAATATTTCTTCCGTATTCACTGGCTTCCTACAACACTTTGTTTTTTTTGGCCAGTGTCAGTTCTCTCTCTCTTCATCTGATGCATGCACTTTGGTTTTTATGGCCTGCGTGTGTGCATATAATGAAAGATACAGTATGTAAATGAAACTCCCTCATTAAAATGATGGGAAGACGAGGCTGGAATAAATGAAAAGACAGCAGTCCTTAGTGTGATATAATCACAGCATGCCATCGCCCCGCTATCCGGCGAGCACGCTAAAGACTCCTTTCAGGAAGACCAGCTCATTGTCTGGGATACAATAAATGCGCCGTTATGAACGCGTGAAGCGACGGCGGAATGGCGAGCTCCTGCTGAGGGGGGCACGGCAGGTGTGACTGTCACTACCGTGTTCCAGTGAAGAGTTATGACTAACAAGGGAAGGGAGCTACTGTACCAGTGAACGCCATTCTGCCTCTGCTCTGCATGTCTGTACTGTGTGTGTGTGTGTGTGTGTGTAGACGTAGGTGTGCATGTGTGTGTGTTTACTATGCTGCTTTTATTGCAAGTCCTTTCACTATATGACCTTTTTTAAAAACTAAATAATGACTCATGCTCGTCTGTTACTGTTTTCTCCTCTTCTGCCTTTTCTTCTCTTTGCTTCGGAAGAAATAAAGATTTCAGACATAGGTAAGCCTGAGCCATGGTGCACGTGCCTGCTGTGCTTGCCCGGTCCCGTCCCTCTCACTGTGAAGTGTATTACTTCAAATCCACAGTCACGTCTCTCCTTTATATTAGGAGCTTTAGGGGGCTTTTAAAAACCTCTCCCAAAATTGGCTTATGCTTTGAGAATTGTCCAGAATATTTGCCCAAATCCTGAGAAATCTGTGTGGACTGGCTTTGTGGTGAGCCGTCCAAAAAACACAACAGAAAAGTGGAACTTTTCTGCCCTGGTACTACCCTGGTTCCTGTCGCTGAAGGACAACACATATATTTTTTATAAGCCACCTTCTTGCTAGATATACAGACTGTTCGTTCCATGTCTGGCAATGACCGGCAGAAGCCAGTGAGACAAGGGGCAGAATAAATCTGAACGAATGCATGTGGCTCCTCAAGGTGTTTAAGGACTGAGCTCAGCTCTACAGGATATTGTCTGCAGTCTTTGAAAACCATGCCATTGTTCTTTACGTAAAGAACATGATCCCAGCCAATCAGCAGCTTCACAGTCCCGTGTCTCTCAGATCATTATTGGTTCTTTTGGTCAGCTCCACATGACTGTGCAAATCTCTTAATGCCCTGAGTGAAGCCTTCAGGCAACAAATTATTTGGCATAAATGATATGATTGTGTCCAACCGCTTTGTCTGCAGGAGTTTATCTTATAATAGGCATTTTAAAATGAAAAGCACAGGTATGTGGCATTTAAGTGGAGGTGTATTTTTAGAATGTCGTGGCATTCCTCCGCTGCCCATCATCCCTCAAGACTTTGCAGCAACAATAACCTCATCTTACATATTAATGGTAATGAATTAATAACAGTTTGAGGGCCATTAATTCATAGAGAGGGCCTCTCGGTCATTAAATGCTTTATGCGCTACCACAGCCTCCTACATTCACACGCACCCTGGCGGCTCGCTCCATTTGTAGGTGTCATTAAGACCTCTGCGTCGTCCAACACTCCACACGGCCTCATAAAGCCAGGAGAATATTGGAGCAGCAAACCCCCACCACCCCCTTACCATCCTCTGCTCCCCTTAATGAAGCTGCCTGCCGCCCCCGGTGTCACCCCACACCCTCCCAAAACTCCCATTCCTCTCCATTCGTTGCCCGCCCCTAGCCTGGGCGATTCCATGCTTTATTAGGTTCAACTCCTCCAGTGTTTGTTTACTGTAAGTGGCTCCGTGGCTCGGGCTCCACGGCAGCTGAAAGCCGAACGCTCAGATGACCACCGGTGTGGTCAGATCAGCACTTTATTCCGGTTTTCATCCCCTCCCCCTGGCGTCGTGGTTAATGTTCATTTCCTGCAAAAATAACCCGTTACCGAGCGGCAGAGGTCGTAGCAGAAGAAGAAAGAGATGAGGGATGATCTGTCCTCCTCCCAGCAAATTCATGAAGCAGCCGTGAACACCGCCCGAGATCCCACCCGTCTCCGCCCATACGTAAGGTTTCTGACAGGCTATTTTAAGGCACCTTCCTTAATTGACTTTCGTCAACAGACGCCCCTTGTCGTGGAGATGCCACCACCCCTCGGGTCTCTCCCCAGCCGCCTTTTCTGTTGTCGGTGGGTTGTGGCGGAAGGATGTGCCGCTGATTGAGCGGATGTGACAGTCTTCTGGGCATCGTTATGCCCGTGTCAGACGATAGTGATTTCCCGTCATATCGCGTTCCGCTCTCGGTGACAAGAGTACCAGGTTCACTGTTTCTCTCGCATCTCCGAAGGGCACAGAGACACACTTCTGTGTTATTTTCAAAATGTGACCGCGGCCCATCTCTGAAAATCGTTCCCGTCTTCATTATCACTTCTTATGATCTGCTTCGTCTGTTGTCCAGTGTGTTGCTGATTGTGATGTCTGTGTTCCGTGTCACACTCTATACTGGTAGCCATGCTTATGTATTGACGTATAGCAGTCCAGTCTAAATCTGCGGTGATCACAAGGAAATTCCGTGTCCAGTCTGCTTTCCGGTCATCAACACGCCTTCTCCTCCCTTCTCTGTAGCAACAACCCGGCACACAGGTACTACCTGGCGACAGACCCGGTGACAGGGCAGCTGTACGTATCGGACACAAACTCACGGCGGATCTATCGGCCCAAGGTTCTGACAGGAACAAAAGAGCTCATCCTGAATGGAGAAGTGGTGGCAGGGACAGGAGAGCAGTGCCTGCCCTTTGATGAAGCACGCTGTGGGGATGGAGGCAAAGCCATGGAGGCCCTGCTGTTGGGTCCTAAAGGTATGTGTGTGTGTGTGTGTGTGTGTGTGTGTGTGTGTGTGTGTGTGTGTGTGTGTGTGTGTGTGTGTGTGTGTGTGTGTGTATATATATATATATTTATACACTCATTCAAATATATACATACAAAGCATTGGGATATAACATGAAACATATCTGAAATACAAAAATAATAAAGAATTCAACATTCAAGTACAATTTAAAAGGCATTGTTGTTGTTTTTTATGTTGAAACACCAGTTGCTAACTGGAGCATGTTAGCCACACTAGCTGATACAGATTTTGGGCTTAATAGGCTAGTCACCACAATGGACGTCCCTAGTGACATATTTTGATTTCAATTCTACTATCGCATTTAATTGGACATAAGGTGAAAGTGAATTGACTGCGTAAAAGGACCCGGCAAAAGTGGATGTGAATGACTGTCAACAATAAATCATCTTTATGTTGGTTGACAAATTTACCACAATGCAGCATTGCAACAGAAAAATATGTAGTGAAAAAGCATTCTAAAGGTATTCTTACTGCATAGCTTTAACTACAGTACAGGCCAAAGGTTTGGACACACCTTCTCATTTAATGTGTTTTCTTTATTCTCATGACCATTTACATTGATAGATTCTCACTGAAGGCATCAAAACTATGAATGAACACATGTGGAGTTATGTACTTAACAAAAAGTGGAGACCTGACCTCCACAGTCACCGGACCTGAACCCAGTCGAGATGGTTTGGGGTGAGCAGGACAGCAGAGTGAAGTGCTAAACACCTCTGGGAAGTCCTTCAAGACTGTTGGAAAACCATTTCAGGTGACGACCTCTTGAAGCTCATCGAGAGAATGCCAAGAGTGTACAAAGCAGTAATCAGTAAAAATCAGTAAAGCAGTAAAAGTACATAACTCCACATGTGTTCATTCATAGTTTTGATGAGAATCTTCAGTGAGAATCTACCAATGTAAATGGTCATGAAAATAAAGAAAACACATTAAATGAGAAGGTGTGTCCAAACGTTTGGCCTGTACTGTATGTATTACATTCATGGTAATGAGTTCAGTATTCAGATGTCCCAATTGTTGGAATAATAATCTTATCACTGCTTTTTCATTGTATGTTACACAACTCTGTACACAGAGACACAACCTTTCATAAATAAAACCGTAGAGCCAGAGCACTTTTGATATTCACCCAAAAGCCCACGCATTCTCATGAGACAGAACCAGTTTAATTTGCAGAGCTTGTTGAAGTGCAGTAATTTATTAAGCCATAAAAATATGACTTCAGCGTGCAGGCAGTGTGAATTAAATTCACAAGAAAGAAAGTTATTAATAAAACACACACACCTGCTCAAACACTGGTTTACGCTGTGGGAATCTCATAAAAATATGCTATACATCCTACAGCAATGCTCACATCCTACATAAATAACATATATACACACACATAGAACTCATATTCAAGGTGAAACTCTAAGTAATATATATTTCTGCCCAGCAGAGAGGCTTGTAAGTGCTATAGCACTGGTATTGCACTTTAATGCATTTATAGCTAAACTCAGCAAATAAAATAATCTAAAATAAAAAATACAGTCTGGCCTCCACAAGAATGGGTGTTCCCATACGTGTGTATGTCAAACGTTCTAGCTCAGCAGTGGTAAAAAAGAAAACTACTGAAGGAGGAAAAATAAAAGATAGTGGACATAAATAAACATGAAGATAGATGTCAGTGGAGCAGGTGGCAGATGGCTAGGGGATCTCTGTGTCCTCTGGTGGTCCCCTATGGATGCCAGTGGACCAGGCACTCTAAGAGTGACACATTTCCTCCCTCTGGCCAACTGATGGCTCAAAATGGACAGCTCCATGAAATGGTTTTATTCTTGTATCCTGTCTGTGTTAATACATTTCTCCTGTTTTATTAGGCAGTTAAATATTGGAATGTAGAAATGGGTGACAAATACAAGGTATTATTAGCACCATGAGCCCTCAGCTTTGATGGACATGGAGACGCAATCTAAAGACGTTGGTCCAAACAGATGCGCAGTATACAACACAGTTAATACAGCATAACTCAAGTTAGCAAAATGCCCCCTTGTTTTCGCTTTAAGTGAAAGTGATTGTGAAGAACTGCACATGGTGACAAAATGAAATATGTCCTCTGCTTTTAACCATCATCCTTGGTGAGCAGTGGGCAGCCATGACAGGTGCCTGGGGAGCAGTGTGTTGGAGACATGGCCTCAGTAGCTCGGGATTCTAACCCAGAACATTTACATTTACAGCATTTATCAGACGCCTTTATCGACTTACAATCAGTAGTTACAGGCACAGTCCCCCCATAGGCGAGTGTGTTACCCACTAGGCTACTACCACCCTTCTGATTACAGGTCCGCTTCCTTACCTACTAGGCCACCACTGCCCCTATATCATCCACATCCAATAAAAATACATGTTTTATGTATTTATACAGATGAAGCTCATGCTGTATGGTGCACTTGTCCTAGAATGTGTTCTGATGGTCTATTGCAGGTAGAGATAGTGAGGCTCCATAAATGCAGAAATGAACAGAAATCCACAGAGAAATGGAAAGAAAAGGAACGAAAAGAAAAGAGTAACTTCCCCCCACTCTTCCAGAAGGAACATGGAGCCCCTTTAGCTATAAGTGAAAGATCATGTTTTTTGCCTTTTCCTTTATTAATTTCTTTAATCCATTTTTCATAACCATGGTAACAGGCAGCCAGTTCATCTGTATCTGAAGTTGCATGTAACACCCCCCCCCCCCCCCCCCCCTTCATTATTTCTGGGTTGATTGCTGAAGCGTATTCTCTGATTCCTTTCTTTCTGCCCATAACATCTGTTCAGAGGTTCATTCCCTAAACGTGTTGAGCTCAGGATGGACACTGACCTCAGGGTAGCCACAATTATGTTGCGACTGTAGTGAGGAATGTAGTTGAGAGTGTGTCAGTGTGTACGTGTGCCTGTGTACGAGCTGTTGTGTAAGGATGTATTTGAGGAGATGTGTGTGTGTGTCTGTGTGTGTGTATAGGCTGTGTGTGTGAGGCAGAGAGGAGCAGACGTTTGGCTGGCCCTCCTGTGTAATAATTCAGCGCTGGAAAGCAAAGCCTGAATTATTCACCCGCCTGCTTCTCTGCACTGACCTGAAAAATGCAAAGCCAACTCCCGACATGTGTACCAGTCGCATTCCGCCTGTTCCAGCATGCAAGTGTGTGTGTGTGTGTGTGTGTGTGTGTGTGTGCGCGTCTCTCTCGCTGTCACATCTGGGAACTTAAATTCTCCTATCTTTGTTTTTCTCTTTATCGCTCCTTGTCTCTGTACCTGCCTTGGTTCTAGGGATCGCCGTGGACAAGAATGGATTTATATATTTTGTGGACGGAACCATGATCCGAAAGGTGGACCGCAACGGCATCATTTCCACACTGCTGGGCTCCAACGACCTAACCTCGGCTCGACCTCTCACATGTGACACCAGCATGCACATTGGCCAGGTAAACACATCTTCAGATCCTCAGGAGACTGAGGAAAGTCTTTAACTTGGAATCAGATACTATGGGTGATGTAAAAGATAGAAAGTAGTGGGCGGAGCAGGAAGACTGGAGAAAGAAAGGAACCCGTGAGAACAGTCAACGATCAGTAGAGTGCCGCTGACAGGGTTAGAGCCCCCCCTGCTGGCTGTTCTGGGGTCACCTCTACCTGCCTCAACAGACAAGTTGCTCCCCATTCTTTGCCTTGCCTGTCACAAGCTTTGTATTTTTAATGCTGTGAGATGTCACCATCAATCAAAGCTCTTGAATATTGACAGGGTATGGAGCCCATGGGTGTCTCATTGTCTGAAACCTTTGGGCCTGTGCTCATGTGTGTTGAGAAGATCTTCTCAAACGCTCACGCTCTTATCATCCAGCGGTCAGAGAAGTAAAGGATGTAGGGGAAAGAAAAGGATAGATGAGTTTCTGCCTGGTCTGAAATAACCTGATCTGTGACCCAGCCTCCCCGGTCACAAGCACTCGAGGTGGGATTGGTGCCGCAGTCTTGCTGTGGCAGCCACTGCTTAAATTTGGCCCGGACCTCATGTATAATTGAGCGTGTGAAGTGACAGGGGTTGCGGAGAGGGCTTTTACACCCCATCCCTGCCAGTTCTCCTCCATTAGCATTTAATTTGCAATTCTTAACTGAGTTTTTGTCATTATGATACACAGCAAGCACAGCACACGGTGCATTTAAACTTCGGGCAGTGGTGGCCTAGCGGTTAAGGAAGGTGCCACTGAGCAAAGCACCATCCCCACACACTGCTCCCTGGGCGCCTGTCATGGCTGCCCACTGCTCACTCAGGGTGATGGGTTAAATGCAGAGGACAAATTTCACTGTGTGCACCGTGTGCTGTGCTGCTGTGTATCACATGTGACAATCACTTCACTTTACTTTAACTATCGTCTTGTGAGCAGTGGGCAGCCATGAAAGGCGCCCGGGGAGCAGTGTGTGGGGAAGGTACCTTGCTCAGTGGCACCACAGTTGCATCTTTGCGCTTTGGGATTGGAACCCGCAACCTTTTGGTTACCTGTCCTCTTCCTTACCTACTTGCCCACCACTGCCCACCACTTAAGCTAAGTTAAAAGCAAAGGCAGACGCGTCGTAGCACGTAGGCATATTGATGGAGTTGCAGGGGTTAAGGGTAAGAGAGAGGGCAACACGGCAAAACATTTCCATACCGTAATTAAAAATAGAAAGGGTTTAGAGAAGAAAGTCAGAGGAATATTTGCCACTGTATCATCTTCTGTTTATACTTAGCAGATGTAAAGAGATCTAAGAGCTGTGTGTGTGCGTCAGTGCTGTCAACCCCTCTATGAAGGTACACAAGCATATCTTTGCTCTGTTTCAGTAAAGGACTAAGAGTATCTTGTTTAGAAATTGAAAGCAGACTGGGTTCTCGATGTTGAGGCTTTTGTAGGTGCTGGTGTGCTGGTGTTGTTTTTCATTTAGCCAGACCATTGGGCCCTTTAGGCATTGAGGAAATGTATACTGACATGGAATAAATGACCCCACAGTGGACAAATCGAATCAAGTCCAGCCACACAATGTATTAAGCTCTGGAAGTAAAGGATTCTTCTTCATCACTGTCACACTAAAGTGCAGTGTGTGTTTGTGGGTGTGTGTGTGTGTGTTGTTGGGGGAATAATTAGGTTAATGAGTCAGATTAGAATTTCTTATGAAAGCATAAAATATTTTTCTATACACATTCCTTGCAGGTTCGACTGGAGTGGCCCACAGATTTAGCCATAAACCCGATGGACAACTCCATCTATGTGCTGGACAACAACGTGGTGCTGCAGATTACGGAGAACAGGCAGGTGCGCATCGTGGTCGGCCGGCCCATGCACTGCCAGGTGCCAGGCATCGAGTACACCATGGGCAAACGTGCGGTTCAGACCACGCTGGAGGGCGCCACTGCCATCGCACTGTCCTTCAGCGGTGTGCTGTACATCTCCGAGACGGACGAGAAGAAGATCAACCGAATCCGGCAGGTGTCCACCGATGGAGAGATCTCACACCTGGCTGGCGCGCCCTCCGACTGCGACTGCAAGAACGACGCCAACTGCGACTGCTACCAGACAGGCGATGGCTACGCCAAAGACGCACGCCTGAATTCACCCTCATCCCTGGTGGTCTCCCCTGAAGGAACGCTCTACGTTGCTGACCTCGGAAACATCCGTATCCGTGCAATTAAGAAGAACCGCCCCCCAATTGGCTCATCTGGGTTCTACGAGGTGGCATCACCTGCTGAACAGGAACTGTATGTATTTGACGCCAACGGAACACACCAGTACACCATGAGCCTGGTGACAGGGGACTACAAGTACAATTTCAGCTACAGCAATGAGGATGATGTCACAGCTGTAACTGACAGCAGCGGCAACACACTACGCATTCGCCGCGACCCCAATCGCATGCCTGTCCGTATCGTTGCCCCTGATAACCAGGTCATTTGGTTGACAATTGGCACCAATGGAGGCTTGAAGACCCTCACTGCGCAAGGCCAAGAGCTGGTCCTGTTCACCTACCATGGCAACAGTGGTCTCCTGGCAACCAAGAGCATCCAGATTGGTTGGACTACCTTCTACGAGTGAGTGTTCTGATGACCATCCTGTCTCTTCTGTTGAAAGGCTGTTCTCTTGAATGGAACAGTTTTATTGTAGATAATGTGTCACTGCGTGCAGGACTTTATGGAGCCAAATGGGCTTTTTGGAGGGTCTGGCCCTGGGCTGGTGTGAGAGAGGTTGGCCAGAATAAGCCACTCTCGGGAAAAACCCACACCTGCCACTGAATCACAAACAGTGCTTCATCCGTCCTTCCTTCTGTGTGTCCGAAAAGCTCTTTCATCATAGAAACATAGACAGCATCGTGTACACCACTCAGAGTCTCACAAACACACAAAAAAAACACATGCATGGACATACACACACACACATGCACATTCTGACACAGATGCATGTTGTGCCAGACCGCTGGGACAGTCTGTCTGCGGGGCCCCTCCCTGCTGTCACTGCATATACCAACAGGCTGGTGTTGTTGTGAGGGCACGGCTTGGGCCAAGCCGTGCTGTGTGGCTGTCACTGTGTGTGTGTCAGGGTGACAAGAGAGGGATGTGTCTGTCCCTGAGCTGAGACACACACACACTCAGACACAAAACACAGCTGAAGGCCACAGGGCACTTTTCATACAGCCTCATCTCCCAATGTATTGCTGACTTATTCAATACTGCATCATTCAGATGGAATTCTTTCCATTAGCCCAAAGTAACTGAGTTTGCGTTTCGTCCTACTTCTATTTTACAATCAATTGCTTCAACCTCACTGCCATCACTTGCAATTCCTTTAGCATTCTAAATGACATCTGACCCACTCCCATTCAGATACAGAAAGAAAAGCCCAGACAGCCATTTACTGTGCAGACAATTCGTTATACTATAGTACCCGCCCTCACCTGTTCCACACAAAGCAGCTATTGAAGCACTGCAAACTTCCAGATTTAGAGGAAATCCTTCCCCTTTGCCTTGGCCAGGGTGGCCATTTGTCTCTGTGTTTACATAACCACAGACATTGAGGCTAATATATGTATGTGTGCAGTGTGTTATTACATGGTCTTCCAGGCCCCTGTTAGCCCCCAGCCAATCAGAGGTGAAGGGGTTTGGGAGCAGAGGGGGTTGAAGCGCCAGGTTACATCCCAGTGCCTGTAATTAAGCAAGGCCTCTCACCGAACAACTGTTCTGGGGCCTGTGTGCACCCTTTTTCTTAACTCATCCATTATGGAAACATGGCAGGGAAGGTAAGCACAGATGCTAATGTGAGTATGTGTGTGTGTGTGTGTGTGTGTGTGTGTGCATACACAGCTATGACAGTGAGGGACGTCTAACCAATGTCACCTTCCCAACTGGAGTTATCACAAGTCTCCATGGTGACATGAAGCCCGCCCTAACGGTAGACATCGAGACATCCGGTCGAGAAGATGATGTCAGCATCACCACAAATCTGTCCTCCATAGATTCCTTCTACACACTGGTGCAAGGTGAGACAGCGTGTGCTCATCTGCATGTGTGTGTGTATACATGGTTTGATCAAATTCAAAGCACAAAGTGAATCACCCACAAAATTCTCCTACAGACCAGCTGAGGAACAGTTACCAGGTGGGCTATGATAACTCCCTGCGTGTGATCTACGCTAATGGAATGGACACACACTTCCAGACTGAGCCACACATCCTGGCGGGGGCAGCCAACCCCACGGTGGCGCGTAGGAACATGACCCTGCCTGGAGAGAGCGGGCAGAATTTAGTGGAGTGGCGATTCCGCAAGGAACAGACGCGAGGGAAGGTCATCGTGTTTGGAAGAAAGCTGAGGGTAAGGAGCACTGGAGACTGGACAACTTCTGTCTTACATAACAATATAGACCACAGTTGACTGGTCAGGTCTGTTAGTCAGAAATGGGGCAAGACCAGCCAAAGGTCACAATCACAAGTTCAGTGTGGAGTAAATACCTAAGTCTTTGGTGTAAGATAAATTGCAGAGCATTGCATTGATTTGCATTAATTTCGACAAGATATTTATTTATGTATTATAATTTTAAGTAAGTAAGTAAGTAAGTATAGCATAGGCACAGTTGTTTTCTATACGCAATGTACAGTCTCTCAGGCGACAGCTAAGCAAATTCACAGTTCAGATGTGTTTTTCTTTTCAACTTTTTCTGTATTAGACATGTAATAGGATGGCTCTCTTGGATTTGTCAGGCATTTGGGCATCTGTATGATAATAGTGCTCCTGCTGCTGCTGCTCTGATGTTTATGTCAAAACAAAATAGAGGTTGTCGACTCACACATTGACATCACAAGCAATATCAACGCTTAGACGCAATGCCAACACTTAGAAGAAGTTGTTTCCATTTCAAACTACTCTAACTCTTCGATGTGTGCCTTTCATTATGCATTTTTCAATAAACACGTTTAAACACCTATTATTGTCAGTAGTTAGGGAATAAGCAGAACTTTCATTGGCTGGATTTCAACATCAAAAGGCTATTTGAAGTGTTTTATTAGCGTTTCTCAAGCATCGAAAGGAATAAAGGTACAATTTGAATTTTGCATGAAGCCCTCTTGAGGGTTAATTCTCCACACATTTTTATCCCCACAGTCACGCTAACATGAATGCGCGTTCCTTAATGCAGCCACTGTTAGATTACTCCTAATCTCAGGAGCATCCCAACTAGGTCCCCAAGGAGCCTGCAAGTGTCCCCTCGTTTTATGTGGCAAGGTCTGTAAGGACGGCCCGCATTTGAAGGGAAAGGGGTATTGAAAACTGTTTTTTTTTTTATGTAAGCAGACTACCTGTGAGAACCCATTCCAATAAAGCCATAAATGACTTATGTAGGCCAGCGTCAGCTTCAGATTCATCAAGGGTCTGTTTTCCTCAGCTTATGATTGTGTGGCTTCATACATACATACACTGTATAGTGAATTCCAAAGGGGACTTGTTAAAAAAGGAAACAAAAAGTGTGAGATAGGGGGAAATATTGAGCAAGTGTTGAGAGAGAAAAGAGAGAGAATGAATTTGAACCAGTGCCAGAGAGTGTAATGAAACACCCTTCAGAATAACAAGCTAATCAGGTACTTTCTGTTCACATCAAAGATCACTTAAACAATTTTACTGTTGCTCTCAAGGATCAAGCCTCGCACTCAAGAGTTAATCACCACCCATCTTTTATTAATGACACTTTGTGTGACTATGATTGACTTTGTTCTCAACATGATAATGAGTGAGTCAATAGTGAGTCATTTTTCTTTATGTTTCATAATATTCTCTATATTAGGTAAATGGCAGAAACCTCCTCTCAGTGGATTACGACAGAACATTAAGGACAGAGAAGATCTATGATGACCACCGCAAGTTCCTTCTGAAGATTGTGTATGATGCCTCAGGACACCCGACACTGTGGGTCCCCAGCAGTAAGCTGATGTCCGTCAATTTGACCTACTCCAGTACAGGCCAGGTGACCTGCCTCCAGCGAGGTCCAACGATTGAACGTGTGGAGTATGACAGCCAGGGCCGCATCGTTTCACGTGCCTTCGCTGATGGAAAGACCTGGAGCTACACCTACCTAGACAAAGTGAGTTTTTCATGGATAGAGTTTCATAAAGAATCACATAAGGAATACAGCTTGGTGTGATCCACACCTTTGTGGAATGTCAGTAATGGAATATTTGGAAATAGATGTAAAAAAAAAAAAAAAAAGGACCATATGTCCCAGTAAACTCAGCAGTGAGCTGATTTGCGGGAAGCTCAGGAGGGTCAGTAGGGATAACTTCCTTGAAACACAATCTGTAGAGATGCTGAGACTGATTCTGTTATTAATGTCAGTCAAAAAAAACGAGTTCCTTTTTAAAGAAATATTGCAAATAAATGAGAGCCCCTCTGAAAGCAGTTAGTGTCAGAAAGCTGCAAGGAATTACGGGATATGGCAGTGCAAGCATGGGGGAGAGAATCTATAGGCTATGGGAGTGTGTCTTCATGAGTGTGGTATTTGTGGAGGTGGCTACTAAAGCCAGAGTTATGGCTACAAAAATGAAACTCATGATGGAAACAGTGTTGGCCTTTACAGTTCTGCTAAGACCAAGTGATATAAGCAGGGAAGCCTTCCATGATTGAGAAATAAATCAGGCTGGTACTATAATTGTTTCAGGGTTTAATCTCCAACAGCACCACATTGAAAATCTGTATATCTGCATGAATTAAATATGTATTGGGTCCCCTTCTTGGTAGTGCGGACATGCAGCCAGGTAGCATGACGAAAGAGAGGGGCATCAACACTGAAACACATGCCACCCACCTTACCAGGGCCTCTCCAGATATGGATGAAAGAGTGAAGAATATTCAAATACACACGTTAGGAACGCTTCCATTTGCACATGTATATGTAAAAATTATTCATATTGCTCCTGCAATCCCATGGGTGCTAGAACAGATGTGTATTGTGAAAAATAAGATATTGCTTTATTATTCTTATACTAATATAAATGTAAATGTACTTAATTTCCGTATACTAGGACTGTCAAAATTAATGTGTTAATTAATTACTGCTGCATTTTGTTTACTTCCTATGTGGGGTCTGACCTATGACAGTATCCTAAATTAATTCTTGCATCCTATAATAAAGATAAAGATGGACAATGAAGGATTTGAAGGATAGCCCTAACATACACACATACTATCTTTTACTAGAAAGGGAATAAAAAAGGAATGAACACACAGACATACACGTCTTTCTCATCCAATTAAGTACAGACACTTTAGTCACCTGTTTCCCTATTTTTCCATCTTTTTCTTCCCTTTTTTTTTACTTCCATCATAACTCCCCCTTCCTGTAGGTGATATGCAAAGTGGGTAATTACCTGTTGTTTGCCTAAGTGATTGTGACTTTCAGTGGAGCTTAGCTTATGAGATAAGTACAGGCACTGCATGAGTCCAGAGCCAATGATTGTAGCACTGTTCAGAATTATGCATCTGAGTGCATTAAACGGGTCTGCATTTAGACACGCCAGGGTCAAGGAGAACTCAATTAAGAGTAGAAAATTGTGTCCCAAATGGAATGTTAATACCTGCTTTTACCACCCATTTGCATTTTAAAAGTCTTGGATTAATTAATTGTTCCTTTTTTTTCCTCTTTCTTTCTCAGTCCATGGTGCTGCTGTTGCACAGCCAGCGTCAGTATATCTTTGACTATGATGTGCAGGACAGGCTGTCTGCAATCACAATGCCCAGTGTAGCACGGCACACCATGCAGACCATCCGCTCAGTGGGCTACTACCGCAACATCTACCACCCACCTGAGAGCAATGCCTCGGTCACCGTGGACTACAGTGAAGACGGCCAGCTCCTACGCGTAGCTCACCTTGGCACGGGTAGACGTGTGCTGTACAAGTATCGCAGGCAGAACAAGCTCTCAGAGATCCTGTACGACAGCACGCGCGTTAGCTTTACCTACGACGAGACAGCAGGGGTGCTGAAAACGGTGAACCTCCAGAGCGAAGGCTTTATATGTTCAATTCGCTACCGGCAAATTGGGCCATTGGTGGATCGGCAGATCTTCCGTTTCAGCGAGGATGGCATGGTGAACGCTCGCTTTGACTACACCTACGACAACAGCTTCCGGGTCACCAGCATGCAAGGAGTCATCAATGAAACGCCACTGCCCATAGACCTTTACCAGTTTGATGACATTTCGGGGAAAGTGGAGCAGTTTGGCAAGTTTGGAGTTATTTACTATGACATTAACCAGATCATCTCCACAGCTGTCATGACTTACACAAAACACTTTGACATCCATGGAAGAATAAAAGAGATCCAGTATGAGATCTTCCGCTCACTCATGTACTGGATCACTATTCAGTATGATAACATGGGTCGTGTAACCAAGAGAGAAATCAAAATCGGTCCGTTTGCAAATACTACGAAATACGGCTATGAGTACGATGTGGATGGGCAGCTACAGACAGTTTACCTTAACGAAAAGATGATGTGGCGTTACAACTATGACCTAAACGGAAACCTGCACCTTCTCAACCCCGGAAACAGTGCACGACTCACGCCGCTGCGCTATGACCTGCGAGATCGGATCACCCGCCTTGGTGATGTACAATATCGAATGGATGAGGATGGATTTTTGCGTCAAAGGGGTACAGAGATCTTTGAGTACAATTCCAAAGGTCTTCTGGTGCGAGTCCACAGCAAGGCCAGTGGCTGGACCATTCAGTATCGATATGATGGCTTGGGACGAAGGTTGGCCTCACGAAACAGTCTGGGTCAGCACCTGCAGTTCTTCTACGCAGACCTCAACTACCCGACCCGCATCACACATGTCTACAACCACTCGAGCTCAGAGATCACCTCACTCTACTATGACTTACAGGGACACCTTTTTGCCATGGAGATTAGCAGCGGTGAAGAGTTCTACATTGCTTGCGATAACACTGGCACCCCTCTGGCCGTCTTCAGTAGTAACGGGCTCCTACTCAAACAGATTCAGTACACAGCTTACGGGGAGATCTACTTCGACTCCAACCCTGACTTCCAGCTGGTCATTGGCTTCCACGGAGGCCTGTATGACCCCCTAACCCGGCTGCTACACTTTGGCGAGCGTGACTACGACATCCCTGCAGGACGCTGGACCACACCGGACATTGGCACCTGGACGAGGGTGGGCAAAGACCCCGCCCCTTTCAACCTATACATGTTCCGTAACAACAATCCCATCAGTAAGATTCATGAAGTCAAGGAGTATGTAACAGGTGAGTAATATGAACCGACAGAAATTTTGATTTCCAATTATATATGGGAAATATTAAAGATTAATAGATTTGTTAATTGATATACTCTATTTTTTTAACAGATGTAAACATTTGGCTGGTCACATTTGGCTTCCACCTCCATAATGCCATACCTGGATTCCCTATTCCCAAATTCGACTTGACCCAGCCCTCACTGGAAATGAGAAAGAGCCAGTTGTGGGATGATTTACCGGTACGTCCTCCATCCCCACTTTTCTTTAAACTTCTCGCTCAAATCCGCTGCTAGTAGCGCTCACACAGCCCTGCATCCGAACGCTCACAGAGAAAAGTGGTAAACAAGGTCCGGGTGGTCCACAGTTCAGCATGCAGAGAAGAGGCCAATTATTCTTGAGCTGACTCGTTACCAGTTTTACTGAAAAAGGTCGTTACCCACAAACATCTGAAGTGCAAATGAGTGCCTTCTTTTCTTAATTGCGCAAGCATGATGTCGCCTCTCTGCATTAACAAGCTGTACCCGAAGCCCAACACTTTATTTTTACTCTTAACACCAAAAATTTCCACTGGATTCTAAACGTCCTTTAGCTTCTTGCTGCGGGTTTTGCTTGGTGAGATAATTACTTTGTTTTGCAGTTTCTGTGAAGTTTCGTTCTCATCCTTAAGTTTACTGTTAACAAAATGAAAAAGGAATCATTGACTCACGTCTTGCACTCTGAAACAGTAGCTCATTAGTAGGTGATTTTAAGATCTGTTCTGTGTCTCCCCACAGTCTATTTCTGGGGTTCAGCAAGCTGTGACACACCAGGCCAAGGCCTTCCTGTCGTTCGAGAGGATGCCAGAGATTCAGCTGAGCCGTCGGAAGCCCAACCGAGAGAAGCCGTGGCTGTGGTTCGCCACCGTCAGATCCCTAATCGGCAAGGGTGTCATGCTAGCAATCAGCCAGGGCCGGGTGATTACCAACGTCCTCAACATCGCCAACGAAGACTGCATCAAGGTGGCGGCCATTCTCAACCACGCCTACTACCTGGAGGACCTTCACTTCACGATCGAGGGTCGTGACACGCACTACTTTATTAAGACAACCCTCCCTGAGAACGACTTGGGAGCCCTGCGGCTGACCAGCGGCCGCAAGTCACTCGAGAACGGCGTAAACGTGACAGTCTCACAGTCCACCACTGTGGTGAATGGCCGGACGCGGCGCTTCGCTGACGTGGAGCTGCAGTACGGCGCCCTGGCGCTGCACGTCCGCTACGGCATGACGCTGGACGAGGAGAAGGCGCGTATTCTGGAGCAGGCGCGGCAGAGGGCGCTGTCCAGCGCGTGGGCGCGAGAGCAGCAGCGAGTGAGGGACGGGGAAGAGGGCGTCCGGCTGTGGACAGAGGGCGAGAAGCGGCAGCTTCTGAGCAGCGGGAAGGTGCTGGGCTACGACGGGTACTACGTGTTGTCAGTGGAGCAGTACCCCGAGCTGGCCGACAGTGCAAACAACATCCAGTTCCTGCGCCAGAGTGAGATCGGGAAGAGGTAACAGACTGCCCCGCCCAGTCCCACTTGCCTCCAGCCCGCCAAAGAGACTGTTGACCTTTGCCTAACCCTGCTATTTCCCACACACGTGCAGACACACCTACAGGCATATACACACACTCAAAGCCTCTCGACCACTAAAGACTGCCATGCAGGCTCGAGGCGGCAAACTGTGTAGAGTCGTGGCAACTTAACACAGTTACTATATCAAGAAAGACTAAAAAAAATCTATGTTACTCCTAGGCCTGGAGCACAAAGGCCAGAACCCGTCATATCTGCCCACGTTGCAAAGGGGAACAGACTGTGGGACTTCTCTGTAAGAGAACTAATCCAGACTCTGGAAACATTTGTAAAAGTTGAAAAAAATGTTTTTCTTTTTTTTCTTTCTTCTTTTTTTTACAAATGACCTTAAAGGTTGAACTGGTTCGAGAAAAATGTAAGAAAAGGAAGAAAAAAATGTGTTTACATGCGCGTACCACTGCACTCCTTTGACATGGAGGGCCTTGGCTATAACCCCCCTCTCCCCCATACCAATTGCCTACAGTTCTCTGCTCTCTGTCCCCTGCTGGACGGACACTCATTACAGTGGTCTATTCAAACGTCTTGCACTTGAGGAGTGGGGGGCTTGGTATAACGCAGAGTACATAATGGGTTCTATGGACACAAAACAAGAATCTGGGATATAGAGAGGAAAAACAACAAAAAAAAAATTATATCTGACCAACCTTTTAATGAAGATGTGAGTTATCTTTAACAAGTTTTTTGGGTTTTTTAAAGACATAAAAAATAATAATTCCACTTATCCGTACATCAATATTAGTCTCAGAGAAAGTAATTTATGTACAGTGTTTCTACATGAAAAATAATAAAATCTTAAAAATAGAGATATCTTCTTGTCATGCATTACTGTTTATACTTTAAATATTTTATCCTGCTAGAATTTATGGTAATGCTATCTGAGATAGATATCAAACTGTACTTATTCATTTCTGCATTCAAACAGGTCATTGAAGTTTTTGGGGTTTTTTTGGAGGGGGGGTGGGTGGGGGTGTTCCTGTTCTCTCTTGGTTTTTCCATTTACTGAATCACAATGACACTTAGTGAATCTGTCAATTACTGGTATCTGCCTCTCTAGGAAACTGTCTGTGATAGATACTGCTAACCAGCTCTATGAAAAAAAATACAAAAACACTGTTGGCTTTATATCTTTAATGCCTTGTGTCTAGAACATGCAATCAGTCAACAGTGTTTTTTTTTTTTTGCCTGGTTTTCCATTGTCAACTATGCTTTTTTGTTACTGCAAGTGCTCATGTGCTGGGCTTCATAGTTCATAGTAAAGCAGCAGATTTGTTAAAGTGGGATTCACTGAAAACTACCAAATGAGAGGTTTAATGTTCCATCAGTGGGACCACTTAACACATTCACACAAAATATCTCATAATGTGGCCAAAACAAGCCCCCCAAAGCCTAATCACTATACACACAACAACGGACCCGGACATCCTGAGATGGCATTTCCCTATAATACCACTGAAACCACTAATGGTAGGACGAGGCTGCATTGAACCAAATTCTTTTGACATAACCTGAATATCTACTGAGTGTAATGTGAAGCGGTTGTCAGGCAATTGGACATCACAAGGAAAAAGAACTGTTCCCACTATTCAGCATTCTAAACTTTGCACTTGTTTCATCTCTCTGAATGCTGGCTTCTCTCTTTTTCCACCTCAGAATCTGAAGGAAGGGTACATTTGAAAGAAAGAGAGAGATACGCCATTTTTTTGTTGTTGTTAATGTGTGGTATTTTCCTGAATAGGTAGCACCATTCTGAAAGCTCAGGAATTAAACCTGACAAAACTTCATCCCTCACAATTTTCACGACTCTTTATGGCCTGGCTTGAGACATGTTGCTTTTGTAAACACATTTTATGATTGTATCATTAAAAACATGTACGGACTAACGAATGAGAAAATATTATTTTTATTTTTTGGGCTTTTTTTTTTTTTTATTTATGCCATTTATATTTTTTTGCCAAGCCTATTTTTCTAGTGAAGTTTGAACAGTTTGACTGGATTTTTAAAAAGAGGAAGTAATAGTAAGTTTTGTGCTATTTTTGTTCCTTTCAGTGTGTCTGATTCAGTGGTTTTATTGGCTGGGCCCAGGCCAAGCTGTAGGTTTTGATGGGGTGGATTACGAGTATGCTCTCCCTGCCAGGTTTCTTCCAGGCCTTGACGATCCCCCCCACGGGAGGAATTAATAAATCCCCCTTTACCATCTCCCTGACCTTAATCATGCCCTGTGTCACTACAATTAGTTCATCCTATCATATCGCTGATTTTTCTGTTGCAAAATCCTGGTAATTAATCTGCAAAAATGGGAATGCATTTTAGGAAATTTGGGGGATCAGGGTGAAAGGGAAGATGCCAGAGAGGGAGAGGAATACGGTCCTTCTTTTTCATTTTTAATTTTTTGTTTTTGGATTGATTTTAATTTGCATGCCTACAATGTAAAAAGGCTGTCGTCCTTCAGAGGGAAATTGTGCATTTCATGATGTGGGTCCCTCCTGCTGGTACAAGCGTCTATGTGAGGGGGAGATTCCCGTATTCCGTAATATTGCACTATAATGTCTATGGTGTAATCGCATTGTTGCTTTTGTTTCGTTTTATTTACCTTTAAGTGCTAATCAGAACAAGTCTGCACCGCCCTCTTCCCAGACTCCTCCATCAGTGCGTTGCATCACCTTAAAGTGGAGGGGCCTGGGAATCCAGAATATTTCATGATTCTGTGGTGATCAGTATTGCAGAAATTATGGTCTGTGGTCACCACTTTGCTGTACACAGATGAGGGGCTCTTTTCCTTTTGGAGTTTTTGGAGAGGCTTTTTTTCTGTTTTATTTTCAGGAAAGGGAATTTGGTAAAGATGTTTCAAATGTTTCTACTTTTTTGTAATGTGTGGGGGAGGGGTGCAAGAAATTCTGAGTGAAAGTGAATATGTATAATAAACCCTCAGTCTGTTTTTAATGAAGGTGCAGAACTATCCTTTTATTTATTCAGGTTTTTGTTTTCCTTTTTTTACGGGTGGCATCCTCTGATATTGTTTCTATACACATTGATATTTAGAGTGCAAATGAATTGCAATTTTAATGTAATCTGGAAAAGGTCATTTCTTGGACTCCAGTTCCATTTTCCTTCATGTCAGTGCTCCACAGAGATCAATCATACAAATAAAATGTAATACTGTAAAGGTTTCTGAATGCAGCGTTCACGGCTGTTGCTTTTATTTACATATAAATTCAGACAAGCAGGGTGCTTTGTTTGAAGTGTTGCAGCCGGGGCTCGTCAATTTAAATAAGTTCCTGCATACGGGCTTGAACTCAGCCATCTTAAACTGCACCTTCCCACGTTTCCTTTATTGTCTTTGTGTGTGTGTCCATGACAAAAGTTGCTAATGAAGCCCTGCTTTATATCCAGACAGACGGCCTGTCATCTCATCATCTCATATCCATGCACATTCACTGTTTGGAAATCTGTGTGTTATATGCAGGTCTATACAAGAGCGATTTTGAGAACATCACTCGCCGAGCAGAGGCTCGGCTTCTGGAACGCTGGGTGCAGGGCGGGGACTCACCCCAGGCCACCACAGGGAAAGAATATTATTCCACAAAACAATAATAATTCATTATTAAAATTAACAAATTACTGTATGGCTTAATTGTGCATATACTAACATATTACATACATTTAACATATTACAAATATAATATATGGAAACCTATTTTTGCAGTCAAGAAATAATGAAATTCTTCTTCTATGCACCTGTCACTTATTGCACTGGAGAATAACCGATTGTAATGTCGGCATATTTTCTCTCACAGCAGATATGATTCTGAAATAATATATAATGGCATAGTATTTTAAGGAGTTATTTAATTATTCTTTTTATGTAAAAATTATTACTTTTTAGTAAATACTCTTGCTGTCATCCAGCAGTGAAATTAAATCACCCATAATATTCTGCATATTTCTGCAAAATACTATTTTTCCTGCTTTTTAAATCTGAAAAATTTAATGCTGATGTAATTCCTTCTTCAATTACACATATTTCACCCCTACTGTAGTAATGCTGAGTTGGCAGTATTTTGAAATGGTAGACAGTTCTTCATTGTAGTATGTCTGTGCTTCCCATAGTCATCCAGCATTACTGCAGTCAATATGTCAAAATATGCTGGGCAATAGAATTCAGTTTCTGCACTTGAATGCTGTTTTGGTATTATAGTGATACTGGTACCAGTATTGTACTGTGTGTTGGTTTACTGGATTAATTGTAATTTGGAGCCAACTTGCCCCCCCAGTGGGTGCATCATTAACTCATTACATCACAAGACAATTAAAAAATATGGCATCTCATATTCAAAAATTCTATTAGTTGGACCATAGGGTTGTGTTTGGAAAATAAATAGGGCATAATAACCTCGTACTAAATAATGATTATAACTTCTGCCTAACATGAAATATGAACTAATTATATAACTGGTGTAGGAGTACCACAAAAGCAAACTAAAAGAGTGTTGAAACTTTTATTGGGAATACCATCAAAAGGAATACCATGGGAATACCATGTTTTTATGTAACATGAGATTTATACAAGTCGAGGATCAAACAACAAGCTACAGCACTGGACAACATTACATTCGTATTACATTACATCACATAAGAGGCATAAGTGATAAAGTGGAGTACATAGTTCAGTAAATGTGGAGTAAAGGTTTACAATGCATGAATATACACAGTAATATAAGCAGTGGGCAGTGGGTTGCAAAAGTATTCGGGTGTGGGTATTGGGGTGGTAGTAGCCTAGTGGTTAACACACTCGCCTATGAACCAGAAGACCCGGGTTCAAATCCCACTTACTACCATTGTGTCCCTGAGCAAGACACTTAACCCTGAGTGTCTCCAGGGGGGACTGTCCCTGTAACTACTGATTGTAAGTCGCTCTGGATAAATGGCCTCCTTGAACTTTTTCACATTTTGTCACATTACAACCACAAACATGAATCTATTTTAATGGAATTCCACATGAAAGACCAATACAAAGTGGTGTACACTTGAGAAGTGGAACGAAAATCATACACGATTCCAAACATTTTTTACAAATAAATAACTGAAAAGTGGGGTGTGCATAAAACAGTGCATTCATTTACAATGGTTAGGTGAACCCACAACCACCCTCAAGTAGTGCTATATCTAACACAGACAAAGGCGGGAGAATGTACACAACGAGAGAGCACACAAGGAAGGACCTTCCACCACAACACTAGACCAGGGAAGAATATCTACAGCAAACATCTAACAGCAAGCTCTCCAAAACACTCCAACACTGTTAACTCTCTCCACAACTATCCTCCACACTCCAAACACTTCCCTGTCTGTAGAGCAGGGGCTTCTTTACATTGGCCTGAGTTGACGAAGTAACGATGTGGCATCGGCTCCTCCCAAGGTGGCTCCTACCCCTCAGTCAACCCAAAAGGGACAAAACACACTCATTACATACACATACAAACCCACTTTTACCCCAGACAACCATATCACTATATACGGCCCTACAACATAGTGATGTGACACTTTTTTGTTCCAAGTTTTATCCTTGGATTAGAAAAGTTTGCCATTTGCAGTCTGTTCTCATACTGTGCATGTACTACAGACAGTGTATGTGTCATGTCTGGCCAGCAGAGATCTGTGGAGTCTGGGCGCCCGCTGGAGAGATCTCCTGTTTCGTTGCTGTTTCACCTGCAGTGCGGTAATGAGCTTGTTTTCAATAAGCCCCAAAACACCAGAGATCCACATCATCTCTTCATAAAACCTTCGCCACGCGCACACACATACACTCTGAGACATGTCGGCAAAATGGAATCAGTCCAAATGCTTTTCTGGTTTCTACTGCTGTCTGTGGCTTGGGAAGTTGCAGGTGCTTCTGGGATGAAATGCAATAGTCCAACCAGGGAGTCTCATTACAAACCCAGCCTGCCTGTCAATGGATTTTCCAGAAGCTTCAGTCTCGTACATCACATCTCAACCATCCCACCAGAGTAAGAGAACATCCATCCATTCTGTCGTTTATAAGCCGCTTGGAAAACTAAAGCAAAGACACATGTTGCAGTCCCTGGTTCAGGGGCAAGAGGCCAGGGCACAGCCTCCCTTGTCTGGATTTAAGAGGTCTTGCTGCTTTGGCCTTGATCAGGCTTTTCCCTTTAACTCTACAGGTTTACAAAGAGCGTGTGCGCTTGTCACTACATACATATGGGAAACGGCCAGAGGTAAACTGGATAAAACCACAAAGAATGAATCAGCGGGTAATTGTTAACCTTTAAGTAAAGGCCTGGCATGACTCCTCTGGGCCAGCAATGCATTAAAGGGCACGACCTCGCTATTGTGCGGCAGGTTTGCAAGCACAAACGATGAAAGTCCTTTTTGTTTTCTGGCTCCTTCCCTGGGTTTAAAGGAGCATGGCTTGAGGACACCCATCAACACACTGTCTTTGGTGGCCCATGGTTCAGCGTGCGTGATGATTACGCAGTCACAACTGCTTATGTCTGCTCAAGGGGAGCGACTGGAACAAAGCCAAGGAGAGTGAGTCAATAGACCCACCCCTGCACACACACACACACACACACACACACTCAAGTATCAACACACACAATCACAAAATACAGCCTCTGAATAACAGCAGAACATAAGGCGGCTAGCAAGCACAACATAATGTTACATTTCCATCCGTCATTTTTTCGCCTTTGATCACATGGGTGTGACTGTGTGAGCATGTCACATTAGTGGAGACACTTTAATAATGGCAGCAGACTGTCTCCGGTGATTCCGCTCAGAAGTGGCCCAGGCCTGTGTGTGAGAGGGACTGATTGTATGTACTGTAATGGATTAAATGTCACCCGGGCATCACTGCTTTAGGGCCCATTCATGTCTGCGTTCTGCGGAGTGCAGGTGTGTGTGTGTGTGTGTGTGTGTGTGTGTGTGAGAGATATGGAAAAAATTATTTATTACGAGTTGGCTGAAATATCTGAAATTCCTGAATTCCCTTGCAGCGCGCCTTAGTTCTCTGATAAACATGTTTTTTTTGTTTCATATTTTATCAGAGGTGCGTCAAGTTTGATAAGCTTCCAGGCAACATTGTGTTCGCTGAAACTTTTAAAAGAAGGAAAAGCGTGAAGTGTGTGTAGCTGCTGTCAGGACACATGTCTGTTGTCTATGGTGGATTTTGCTTCAGGCAAACATTAGAGACTCGTACGTGTGAGGTCTCCAACTCCAGTAAGGCAGTGGACAGCCTGAGAGGCAGGTCTGTTCACCTCAGATATTCTGAAATCCAACATCAAACGGCTCATGAAATGTTGACATCAGTAAGAATCTTTCAACCTCCTGTACATATGCAAATCAGCAGATAATCAAACCGCAATATTTCCTCAAGAGAAGGGAAATGCTTTCTATAAAGGTTACAAGGCAAGTCTTAAAAGCATTCCAAAAAGTTTGAAGTGACAGTAAGGAGATGGTAGGACTGAGTTGGACGTGAAACTCCAGTGTCGCATTGCAGAGAACGTCTGGAAGGAAATTATCACAGAATAAAACAAATAAATCCTACAGTCAACATCTTCCTGATATGCACAAAGCCCCACGCACCAGCTCATCCTCTTTCTTTTCAGAACGTTTTGACAATGTTTACATTCAGTAGAATGAGCAAAGCACCGTCCCCACACACTGCTCCCCGGGTGCCTGTCATGGCTGCCCACTACTCACTCAGGGTGATGGGTTAAATGCAGAGGACAAATTTCACTGTGTGCACCATGTGCTGTGCTGTTGTGTATCACATGTGACAATCACTTCACTTTAACACTTTTTAACATCATGCAGGTTCCTGTAAACTGCCTGCTGAGGTTCTGTTGCAGGTTTGCACAGAAAGTCCTTTAAACCATTGCCCAGCAGAGCAGTGCCATCTCCGGGTAATGCCAGTCTGCTCAGCAACATTCGAGAACACTTTTCATTGTGTTCCACCCAAGCTTTCATTAAACATCTTTTATGGGCCAGACGCCGGGTGTGTTGTGATGGCGACCTGGAAAAAATTACAATGTAGATATATTTTCACACCACAAACCACTGAAGGTCACGCCACAAACTATAACTGTCACAGCCAGTGATCTAACAAGGCTGGTTAAACAGCGGCATAAAAACTTCGAGTGATGAAGTACTGGGCTAGGATCCATTCCCTTTCCTCTAGCTTAAATTAATTGTTCCAAAGGGCAAAGGTGATGTGCAGACATGGCATTTCTCCAATGATTTCTCCAATCTCTCCACTGAAGCAAGCGAGGGAGGTAAACACACTTTGCTCACATGAATCATATCTACACTATATCACTGGTACAGTGGACATACTGTCAGTCAAGATTTGCTCAAACAGGCAACAATGATTCATGATTTGTTTTAGGAGTCTGTTTCCAAAGTGTTTGTGTGTGTTTGTCCATCCAGGAAAAAAATTACCCATATATTACCCATAATATACCTAATATATAATTTACATATCCAGAGCGACTCAGTAGTTACAGGGACAGTCCCCCTGGAGACACTCAGGGTTAAGTGTCTTTCTCAGGGACAAAATGGTAGTATGTGGGGTTTGAACCTGGGACTTTTTTACATACTAGGCTACTACCACCTAATCAGATCCTCAAGTAAACCTGTACAGAAGACCAGCCCAATTAGCCAAGCAAGAACAGTGTGCCTGTAATTAAACCCAGGCAGTCCGCAGATCCTGTCATTGTTCACATGGTCCCATCCTTATTTTTAGATGTAACTCTTTACAATTACATTTTCACACCATTTGGCAGACATGACTTACATAGGTTCTTTAACCCAGCAGCTGGGGACACACGTGTCTGTAGGTTTCTTGGTGTTGGTCTCAAGCTGGGTAAATGGCGAGGGGTGCGTCAGGAAGGTCATCCAGTGTGAAACTTTTGCTAAATTGATTGTGCAGACTGGTTGATCCGCTGTAGCAACGGGAGACTTGGGCAATATGTGTCATCAGCCTTTCATATTATAAATGTGTAGGATCAAAACTGACAGTGCGAATCCAAGTACGGATTTAAAAAGAAGAACCGATTTAATGAACAGCATACCTGGGAGTTTTTTGGATCAGGGGTTTGTTGGATTAGTTCCCTTGCATGAGGGGCTTCAGTCTAAATAATAATGAAGTATGAAATGGAGGGATTTAATAATTCCTCAATTTTGGTTGCTAATGTAACAGGAATGACTATCACTGTAAGAATTTTAATTACTTATGAAAGGGTCAGAAATCTCTAGATCATCTCTATTCGGCAAACACACATCTTCATCACTCATTTTAAACACACGAGCACAGCAGGGATGTGTGCTTAGCCCCCGCTTGTACAATACAACCAACCCATACGGCCTGATCACGACGAGACGTTCTACAAAGAGCACGTGATAGCACTGAGTAACTGGTACCTGGATAACAACGCATCTTTCCAAGTCAGCAAAACAAAGCAGATGATTGTGGACTGTCCGAAACAGCAAGGCGGAGAACACCAGTGGTGTCAAAGTTGACAGAGCCAGCAGCTTCAGCAAATTCCTCGGTGTAAACGTCACCGAGGATCTCAGACACCGTGGACAAGAAAGCTCGCCAGCGGCTCGACTTCCTGAGGAAGCTGAGGGAGTCTGGCATGAATGCCAACGTCACCTCAAACCTTAACAGGTGTGTGTGGTCGAGGGTCTGCGTTCCAGTCTCTGCCAACAGCCATAAATCACTACAGAGAGCGGTGAAGGCAACAGAGCACATCACGGACAAGAGTCTCCCTGCCACTGAAGACATGGGCCTCCATCGCTGCTGCCTGCAGAACACAAGCAGGATCGTAAAGGATCACAGCCATCCAGCACCCTGCCAGCTGTTCTCCTGCTTACCGCCTGGCAGATGATGCGGGAGTCTGGCTGCTCCGTCTACAGGACGCATTTTATCATCAGGCCATTCCATTCGAAAACAGCCACACATGAACACCCACAGTGCACAATTCACACACAAACTGTACCTGCACACGGTTAAATACTGACTGTGCCACCCCAATTACATTTCTATCATTCATATCCCTCACCTTTCTCTTGTAGGTTTATATTGCTCTAGAAAATATGACTGCCTTTCTTCTTGTAATTACGCAGTTTAACTTGGTAGGTTTTTTTAAAAAATTATTGGAAATAAACAAAGTCACGTTTTCTCATCATATAAATTTCATTGTAATGTAATGTTAACTTACATATGACAAATAAAAGTGAATCTAAATGTAAATCTATATGCTTTGTCCTGGATAAATAACCGTACCCACGACACTGAGATCATCGGGATCTTTGCCCAGCCTCAGCCCTGGAGGCGTTTGCTAATTAGATCATGCAGATTGAAAATTTAAGGTCCTGCCCTTACCTATCATTTCAGCACCTGTTTCTAGTTGCTCTCGTAATACATTATAATGGCCTCAACCTAATTTGTAATACAAATGTATTTTTTTTGGTCGAGCCTCAGTTTACTTTAGGTAGCACAGTGGGTTTGAGGACGCTAAATGAAATTGAATGAATGTTGGTGATGCACACAGCTGACCAAAGAACTGATAAATTCAATTTTCATTGACATTTGCCTTTATTTATTCTGTACCGTGGGCTTTGCTTAGTTTTGGGCATCCTGTTCCATTAAGGGATGGGCGTGTTTAACTTGTCCATGTTGCGTCTCTCTCTAGATTTGTTTCATTTTCTTTTTTAAATGTTCCAATGAGTCGATGATGAGAGGAAAGCTGTTGCCTCTTTCCTGCTCGAGCCAATTATTAGGATCCAACCCTAACGACTTTGTGGCTTTCATCTCCTGGGAGCTGGCACGTAACCAGAGTCAATGGCACTTTCATTCAGGGAGACCTCTCGTCTCTGACACCCGGGATTAAAATGTTGTCTTTCGAGGCTCAGGCGTGCTAAGCTTGATGATGTTTGCAAGAGCACGGATCACCATTAGCCATGAGATGTGAGCACTTTGAAACAGTATTGGCACATCTTTTTTTTTTTTTTTCTAATACGATTTGGTGCTTGGTTTATTGAAACCGAATAATTGTGGCCTCAAATTAGCTCCTTCTATTAGGAAGGGGATATTTGTCGTTGGTGTCACAATAGTACCCAACTTGTAATCTGATCCTGTGAACCAGAAGACCACAAAGTCACAGGTTTAAACTCCACTGTGACACTGAGCAGGACACTTAACCGTGACTTGCTCCAAAAGGACTGTCCCTGTTACTACTGATTACACGTTGCTCTGGATAAGGGAGCTAAATTCCGCAAATGTAAATGAATGAGCTTGAAAGCCTTAAACCTTCACCCTAGCATCACATTACTACTTTAATAATTTGCTCTAGAAAATGTTATATTGAATATGTTTAGGATGCTGGTCACCATTTGTTTAACATCCCTTTGAACACACAGTCAGATATATTGACCCTTCCCACGCAGCATCATGAAATCATCCACTTCCTGCGGCTCCTACAAATATTCTGTAGGGCTGATTTTTGCATCTGGCTAGCGGTGATGAATGAGTCGCCCGCAGCGATGGGCACAGGAAGTGCTGACTCAGTCCATCTCCGTCAGCTTTCTTTAGGAGAGAGTCCCTGGTACGACTCGAGATGTTGCAAGAAAAGTGCAACGAAAAACTCCTTAAGATTTTTAATGAAGGCGCTCTGGCGAGCATCAATGTGCCATAATTCCCTAGACAAGTCTACAAGTAGAATAGAGGGCATTGATGTGTAAATATTGCAATTTTTTTATGAATACATAATGTAAACAGTCATAATTTAGAGCTGGGCCAAGTCGATTTAATTTCATTTTATCTAAATTGCTGAATTTCAACAAAGGACTTTTTTTTGTTTTTTGGTTTAAAGCAGTATGAACAATGTTCCAATTCACCCGTTCAAATTGCACCTGCTGAATCGTCGAGACCCCGACCGTGATGGATGGAGATAAATTGCACCGGGACGGAGCAACAATCAATCAGGCCCTGTGCGGTTTTTTAGGTGTACGTTGTTAGCAGCCGGTCACCAGGCGCAATCAGTGATGCGTCTCCCCGTTCGCACCTGGGACCGACACGTCGCCCAGACCATAATGAGTTAGCAGCAGCTGTGAGGATTATGGAATGTTTAGTTGCCGTGGCAGCCGAGTGTGCAGACGTTGAGTGTAGGGGGGGAGAGAGGAATGGTCATGTGCTCAAAATCTAATGGGGCATAAAATTATTCACTGCTGTGCGTTTCCTGTGGTCAGTTGTTCTTGCGGAGTGATGGAGGTGAGCGCTCTGTGCACCACCCGGCCCAGGTCCATTTTAATCACAGTTCAGTCATTTAAAGACCTTGACTCCATCATTGGTCTTCTGTAAATTGTTACGTCCACATAATGAAAAAAAACAAAAAGAACTCAAGACACTTTATTCTTTCCTTTTGTTTCCTTTTATGAAACGTGCATTGATCGTTATTCTGGCTGTTAGCTCTGCCCACACAGATGGCTTTGAAATCTGCTTATGCTTTACTTTTTTTTTTTTTTATAGCCCGTAGCCCCTGGTTTTTGCTTCGACTCTTTCATATCTGTGCCTGAGAGGCCGGGCAGGCAATCTCTGCCTTATATTGCTGTGTGTATAGCAGCGCCGATGAACAAGCATTGTTAACAATTTACTTTTTATGTTTGTGACCTTAATAATTCCACCTCTGCAACCATTTAAAGTAAGATTTCAAAAAAAATCTTTTGTTGTTTTTTGCATGCTTTTCAAGCATGTCAAAAGAGAGAAACATTCTGGGTTCAATGGTTGTTTCACTTCATTATTTTCACCTACCATAAAATAAGGCCTTTCTTTTACGCCCCGTTGGTCTGCCACAAATGATTCTCACAAATTGTCAGTCACTGTCGACTCAATAGAAAAGTAAACCACATCAAACAAAAACTGGGCTTTTTCATGCAAAAAAAAAGACAAATGATGTTAGGAGAATATTTTGAATATTTTGAATCTACCTTTATCTATTTACAGAAGCACACTATGCAGAAACAAGCTGCATCGCAGCCCTACAGGACAGCCAGGCGCAGCCCACAGCACCCATTTCTATTAATGTGTGCTGTGTCTGTTATTTCCCTTGTGCGGCACCAGCCCAGAGGCGAAACCATGAAATGAATCGATACGTGGACCACTTGCATAAAGTGTCTCATGAAGTGTCAACTCCCCTGTATATGTTTGTTTTTCACAGAGATTGAGAGAGAGAGCCATGGAGGGAAATGGACAGAGAGACTGGGAGCTATTAGCATTGATCTCATGGATGGGGCGAGGCTCCGGGGCTCGGAGGTGATCTTTAGCTGCTTGCTCTCCTGCTATGAGGGGAATGGATTTTTTTTTCCTTGCATCTGGCAGAGTTCATCACCAATACTGATGATTGCAGAAACGGGCCTAATGATAAAAACCAATGCCAGACCTTCATCTCACTAATATATGCCTCATGGACGACTCTCTCCATCTTCCTCTGTGTGTGTGTGTGTGTGGGGGGGGGGGATGCATCTCCCCTTTGGGTCTTTTCCACTGAATGGGACCTGAAACCTCATGGAAACAATGGTACTTCAAGATCTATTTGTAGATTATTAAATAAGCAGTGGCTCAAATAAAGAATTAGTTCTATTCGTTTCTTACCAAAGATATGAAAAGCAAAAACATGTAAAGGAACATTTGGTGCAGGTCGCAAATGTTTATATAGCACCCAGAGGAATGGATCTTTGTCCAGTGGAGAAGCATTTATTCTGGAATGTGGTCAGGGAGATGTAATTTCTCACCCTGAAGAGGTGACTTTTAATAATCATTTAAACTAGTTCTCATCTAAAAATAACACACTTCCTGTACTAAAAGAAAGCCCTCAAGGAAGACGGAGGGAGGAGTCTGTTTTTCAAACCTGGATCAATCCTACAGGAGAGCAATTTACTTCCTTTCTTCTGACACCATGACATCATCAGCATCCCATCCGTGTCCCCTCATTAGCCTGTAGAGTGGAGTGTTTTCTGTATTGATTTATTAACTAGTGACCATGTGACTGTTTTTAAACTTGTGTAGAAAAGAAAGAGGGGTCAAGGTTGATGATCAATACCAACAGAAGAACACAGTGATCCTACAATCGTAAAAACTAGAAAGATAAATTATGGGTTTCACTATGGCCATTAGCTTCGTCCCATCCTGTTTCTTCACTTGGCAGCTCCTGGCAGATGCCGGCTGACTCATTTGATTGGTCTCCTTCGTGCCTGTCATCAGACAAACCTCAGCTTTAATAAGGTCAATTGGTGGATGCATCGCCATAGTAACAACAGGACCTCGTCTCACCAGTGCCAGTTTTTGGAAAATGCAATCAGCTCGTCCAGTGATCTGTGAAAAGATTTTTCTAATTTGGCTCATGTCAGCAACTGACACGCGGCTTACCTGTTACCGCGGAACGTGGTGTTTTTTGGAGCTGGGATTGATGCGTATTAATTCTGACAATTACAAAACATGAGTATCTGTCTAAACTCCTTTAATGAAATGGCATGTAATTATAGCAGCTAACAATTGGAGACAAGCAATGCTAATCACTTACAAACTTAGCGTAGGGTTCCATGTAGAAGAATACAGAGGAGTGATAAATGAAAAAGGCTAATAAATAAGCAAAGAGAAACTTTTCATTATTGGCATGGTCTGGGCTTACTTGCTTTACTTCTCCATTAATTGCTTGGTTATTTTCGGTCCAGTTGATCAAGAACGCTGCAGCACAACTTGTGTTTAACCTTCCCAAATTCTCCTACACCGCTCCACTGCCGCATTCCTTCCACTGGCTTCCTGTAGCTGCCAACATCAGATTCAAAATACTGATCACTCCTCGCTCCGCACCTCCAATCCTCCAGCACTGCTCGACTGGTACCCCCATCTCTCAAGGTACAAGGAGAGCATTTATCTAGAATCTTCTCTGTCTTGGCTCCTAGGCGGTGGATATTAACTTCCATTAGATCTTCACTAGATCTTCAAATGCAAATGCAAAATCCTTCCTTTTTATGAAATACTTACTGGACTGGATATAGTTGATTCCAAAATTATTGAACATTTTCCTAAACTTCTTCCCAATGTTTTCTTTTGTAATTTTTAGGTTTTATATCAAACATAGGAACAGACCTGGAACAGGAACAGACCTGGCCATGGCCATAAGCACAAGATTTCGAGAACTCTGGAGAGGAAAATTGTCAGAGATGTCAGCAAGGAGCCCCAGACATCTGCCAGGATAATTGTTTCTGAGCTTGCCTCTTTTGGAGTTAATGTTTCAAGGAACACAGTTGTGAGGGCTTTTCATCCTGGTGAACTACAGGGCCATCTTCCCAGAAGAACCCCTTTACTCAAAGAGCGGCACAGCAGAGCCAGAGTGTGGGTTACCCATGACCACTTGATGAGACTAAACAGAATGTTGACATTGAGGGAGAATATATTTTACAGCATTCATCAGACACCCTTATCCAGAGCAACTTACATTCAATAGTTACAGGGACAGTTCCCTGGAGCAACTTAGGGTTAAGTGTCTTGCTAAGGGACACAATGGTAGTAAGTGGGATTTGAACCTGGGTCTTCTGGTTCATAGGTGACTGTGTTAGCAATTTGGACCCAGTTTGATCTTTTTTTATTAAGTTCATTTTCATGGCAAAGAGGGACATTTCTTAATATTCTGAAGTATATGCAAATTACAAAAAAAATGGAAGCAGCAAACTTTGTGAAATCCAGTAATTGTGTAATTCTAAAAAAAAATTGGCCACAACTGTAGTAAAAGAGATTGGTGTCTGTTGAGGCTGAGAAAGGGTTGAGAAGAAAGGGTGGACTAATTGTAGTAATGCCTTGTGTTTTTTTTTTTTCAGTACAATGCCCTGTAAATGCACTTTATGTGTTTCTTTTTTTTAAGACCCTTACTGATGCGGACTTCAGCCCAATGAGCATAAGACAAACACAAAATGTCTTCAAAAGACACATCAACTGACATCACAGCCACTGTAAATAAGTACAGAAATAAACAGAAATAGGCATAGTGCTCAAAAGAGAACTTTAATCAAATAAAACCAACACTATTGGCACATGCAACACCAACAAGGGACCAAGAATATAGAAAATTGCGAGCTTATTTAAGTGGGCTTCCTAAATTAGATCACTAATTGAGATACTAATAACTTAAGATAGGAACACAAACATGGATGTGGCACCATCTGGTGAGTCAGAGTCACCAGGACATTACATCACCTTCGCCCAATGATCCAGTCATCAGGTCATGAGTTTCTAGATCCCAGTACCTATGGGAGACATGGGGTAATGAATTGACTGCATCTACATCACCATCATCACAACACCAAATGGGGCAAAAGGTTTTTGCAAAATTGTGTCCAACCCTCCTGCAGAATCTGACCTTGGATTGCTGAAAGGTCAAACCTCATTGAGGGCAGGCCGTGAGAGCGGTGGGGAGGCAAAGTCTTCTCGCTGGCGGTGGTCCAATGTTTTGAAGCTCTCTTAATTCTGATTGATGTCTCTAACATGTAATGATAGGTGACCGGTGCCGTCACCATAGTAATCTAGTGAGGTGATGATGCGTGGCATGCCGAGGAGGCGGGTGAGAAAAAGTCCCTTGTTGGTGGGGGGGTGTGTGTTTGTGTGTACTTATGTGTGTTCTACAAGGGGGCTGATAGGTGTGAGACGCTGCTTGTCTCCAGGGTACAACTAAATGAAAAGAGAGTAAAGGCTGTTGTTTCCTGGTCCATTAGCAAACAAAAAGCTATTTATTTGGATGATTGAAGCTGTCTGTTTCAAGCTGTGCACCTGACCTTAACTGTAGTGTTTAAACGGCAGGATTTCTCCTCTCTCCCTCGCAAAACCAAGAGACTTAATATCTCTAAAAAATCCCCACCATCTTTCTGATTTCATTATTTTGTCGTGCACTGTTCTCTCTGTAAGCAATGTTAAATGAGAGAGAAAGAAAAGATGAATGAATACTGATCACAAAACGGCTGCTCATCATCCTGCGACGCTGATTGATTTTGATCTTCCATCAGCCAGTTCTTCCCACAGCCTCAGCATCTCCCATCAGTCACAGAGGAAACTTGGGGGGAAAAGGGATTAATCAAAAGCAGACCCTAATGGCTGACACAGGCACTTCACTTTCAGGCAGAAGATCAATCTAAGCATGAAAATGTGTTTGTGTGCGTATTCCAGTCTCAACAGCCTCTGACTCCAGAGACAGAAAAGTCACAGAAGTCACACAGTAAAAAATCAACCAAACATCAGATGACAAAATTTGAAAAAGGCTACAAAGGCTACTGTCACTTTATTACTGGAAGCTGTGAAAAGGGTTCTCAACAGAACCTCTGTTCACCAGACTGACACATACCAAACCTCCCTGGTAATCATCATTTAACACTACCATCATTTAACACCATCATCTGAGACCGAGAGAACGAACAAGAAAGAAGGACAGAGGGAGCAGACAGATGGACAGATCAGGCGAATTATCAGTACAAGATGGACTGGTTTCTCACTCTGTCTTTTTCCCCTGTTCACAATGTCTACAAAAGTCTATTAAAAGTATTTTTTTAACCATTAGTCAAAGTAGAATTGATCAATAGCAGAAAGCAGCAGGGTCTCAATGGGACATTCAATCTTCTTCAGGCTCAAATGTGTGTGTTCTAGAAATGGCTGATGACCTTGACCTTTCAAACCAGGGTTAGGTAATAAATAGAGTTATTTGTTTAATTACAAAATAATCATGCAATATAACTTATAAATGATATGGCTGTCAAAATTAACACATGCTTACAATTATTGCATTTTATCTGATCATTTTGTCACAAATTCATCCTTAAGGCCAATTTAGATGATTCATCTTTTGTGTATGAATTTACGTTATTTTCAAATGGACATGGCTGCTTAGGCACTCAAACACAGGAGCAAAAAGGAGCAACGTTCACATTTTAGCTTTACTGTTTTTTACATGTGAATCATCCATCCTTACTTCCAGCCTTCATTCTGTAGGGGAAGATTTACAACAGGCACATAATACACACACACACAAACACAGCATGCAGTGCAGAATACAGTTGACATTTTCTTCTGTATGACAAAACAGAAGTTTGCAAGATGCATCTCTCAGTAATTTTTTTATAGAGGCATGTTTTTCCAAGATTTTATGGAACACTGCACAAATAAACCTATTTATTGTTAATGACAAAATGGAAAATTAACAATCACATTTAATTAGCAACATATACATTGGTGGAGGACTTTGGATATACATAAATATGTAAATGGGCCTTCTGATTTACAGCACTCTGCCAATGACCTTGGACTCCAGAGCTGGGCTGTCATGGTGAGAATTCTGACTGACAGAACCACAGTTTGCCTGGAGTCAATTAAACTCCGCCCCTCCCACAGCCATACAGCTGTCCATGCTGATACATGAGATGTGAATTAACAACTCAGGAGGAAGATAAAATGCAGCAAATAAACCTCCTTTGGGCTATGTGATACAGATGGCAAGTTAAATTAAAAATAAAAGGTGTTCGACTATTCTATACAGTCCTAATTGCCATTAGCCCAACAACACTGCCTGGGGAGCTGGATTTGTCTTTACAAATGTATTCAAATATTCCATTATGTTACCAAATTAGTAGACGGGACTGAACAAAATACTTTTGATGGCTGAATACTAAACATATAAATGTTCACCAATGTACATAAAAAAGCTAAGTATGCAAAAACATAAAAAAAACAAGTACAAAATAAAATACAAAAATACAAATACAAGAATGAAATGGATGTGTAAACCAGCTGTTTATCATTATTTGTTAATTTTCTTCAGCAGAAACAGAAACGGGACCTTGTAAGCTCACACATTGGTTTTATGGCTAATTAAATACAATACTAGAATCAACATCAGCATCAACATCAAAATCTGAGCGCAGATATCTTTTACCCCCTCAAATATCAGTATGATATTGGTGTTTTTTAAAAATGTGTATCCTTGTAAAGTCTTGTCTTACATCCCATTCCTGTTAGTAGATGCAGCAGCAGGCTGCATTATGTCTTTCCTCAATCCATCGGCATCACACAACATTAGCACAGCCCTTAAATTAAAAAGTCTTAATAAAAACATTGTTAGTAACAATTCTTCAGTTTTGTTGATTGGTATCCAACTAGAACAGTGGGTGTGGAACATGGTAATGGAGATACAGAAATTCTGTTTCACATGTCACTGGGGAAATCAAATTGTGTCTATGTAGGGTGAAGGAGCGAGAGAGGGAGAGAAGAGAGGCGATTAATAGGCTATTTGTCTGTATTTCTGAGCAAACGGAAAAAAGTGTTGGCATTGATCATGACAGAGAATGGGTTCCATGTCTCTTTCTTCCTGGAATAGCGAGTTCACCACTTTATCCAGTCCAACAGCCCTCAGCAGTTGGCTTCGTTCCTTTGTTTTTCATTGTCGGCATGCTGGATGTTTTTTTCCTGCTCGAAGCGTTTTCTGTTCTTTAACAAAGACGTGGCTGTGTGTAAGTAGGATGAAAAGTAACCAGTGCCACTAACTATGGCACTTTCCATGCCAAAATTTCTGATTCTCCCAAGTGGAGATCAATTTTCACAGAGGTCCAGAGTTCCTTTAGCCTCAAGTGAAGAAAGGCAGAAAGAAAGAAAAAGAAGGAAAGGGAAATGCAGGACGAAACTCTGAAAGGAAAAGCACAGATGGGAGAATGGGAAGGAAGAGAGATGGACAAAAGATAGTGAGAGGGGAAGCAGAAAGAGCAGCGAGGTTAGGGGAGAGAGAAGGAGGGCTGGACTGAAAGAAAAAGGGAGAGAAAGAAATGTGGACCGAGAGGTTCATTATAGTCTCGCTGGGGACACATTAGCATACATAATTGCTACATGGAAACCTGTCTCGTATTTCTCTGGGTTATTGTGTGTCAGTTTAAGTAATTAAACAGAATGGGGTTTAAAGGGACGGCAGAGCAGAGAAGAACAAAATCAGGCAGACAGAACCAGGGCCAGGCTGTATTACTGTGATTACCCTACCGGCTGATTTCAGCCTGCCAATCACTATGGCAACAATGCACTCAAAAGAGACCCAATATACAGCTGGAGTGGCAAAAAAAGTGTGTAATTTTGTCCTTGTGTGTGTGTACGTGAGTGCTCCTGTATCGGTGTGTCTTCCGTGTGTGCAACAGGTATGAACCACTGGCCATGAAATCTACATTTCGTATGAATTATCATCCATGTTACATTAAAGGACACAGCAAATGAATATGGACAATTGACAAAATAAAGAATAAATCTACATCTTCATTTCATTCAGTTCATAAATTATCCCTACAAAAAAATACAAATAGAACATAAAGTGTTCAATGGAATTTCAGATGCGGTGATGCACTTGTCAAGTCTCACGTGATTTAGATGAATTTAAGGTAAAGAAAAATTCTTTCAGAAAGTTGTGTGACCATAATAATGGTCAGTAAAGGTCATCTCAGTCTTAGCAAAGACCATGTACATACACAAGTACACAAGAGTGTAAGTGTTGTTCTGGAACAGGTGCAGCATTTCTACCATGGCAGGAGATCAGCAGCAGAGGGATCGAGTCAGATACAAAAAACACCCTAAAACTCGGTGCTTCCTAATCCATCAAAAATCACTTGTTTTGTCAGCCCTCAATACATCAAACCCCCAAAAGGTTCTTGTTTTTGGGTGGAAGAGTTTAGTAAACAGAAAACTGTCAAGTGCCAGGAAAGATAACAAGCCCTTAGGCTTATAGGTCTTGATGTAAAAGCATCGAAGGAAATTTGTCTGTGAAAAGTGGAATCTTGCCCCTTTTTGTCTAAAAGATATCCCTCCAGCCCAACGCCTTGAAGTTAACAGGTTTGGAAATCAAAGGGCCGTGGATGACCCACTTGTGCTAAATGATGCAAGGAACATTTGGCCTATGAGCAGAACTTACTCCCTCTTTTCAACCTACATGCACATTTGGTGAAGTCCGGTGTGTAAGGAGCTATCCACATGCTTGAAGCCATGAAGTGCACACAAACATGTCTGTAGAGGGGAACGCGCTCTGGAGATAAGGCTGTAGGTCGCATTAATGCAGTTCACGTGCGCTGTTGTATGGCTTGAACTGCAAAAGCTACAGGGCAGCTTGGGGGAGTAGTGGTCAAATAATCATCTGGCAACCCCGTTCGTACAAATTCTGCAGCTACCATTGTGTCCCTGAGCCACACGCCTAGGGCTTCATGGTATAAGCCTCATGCAGAGGCAATGCACACCAGAATCACATCAACTTTGCACAGAACACCCCCTGCATTATTGGAAATGAGAGCAAGTGCTGCTGGGTAGTTAGGAGCTTTGCTTTCTTCCCCAGTTACAGAAAACTAGCAGGCAGTCGGGATGACGTGAACGTGACATGACGTTGGTGAATGTGCCCCCTGTGGTAAAAATGTATTTGAAATAGGATCTTTGCCATAACCCCATGTTGCTCCCTGTGTTTCCTCAGTGTTACCATCTCAGTAATTAGTAAATGTGAAATAAGAGTGTAATTTTAAACAATTCAGGTTAACGATTCATTTTAATGGTGATGAATTACAGTTTTGGTCATGAAATGTAATTTCTTTAATGATATTTAAAATGCTTGGTCGCATTTGACAGACGCATGGTAGCATGTGAAGCATGGTCTTGATGACAGGGCGAAGGCAGACTGTGGTCGGCAGGTGCCCACTCTGCTGGGACATGAAAGGTGGAGGTGCCCCCTGTGTGGCCGAGACCCCTACAGAGCTAACTGATGAGAGGCAAAGGGCGGCTTAGAGAAGGGTGCCTTTCTCTGGCAACCTGATATATTTACATTTATATTTACATTACAATGTCAGCTTCTGATACACAGGAGAGAGAGCGAGAGAGATAAAGAGAGAGAGACAGCTACCCAGGTAGTACTAAGTATACAGTATACAGATCTGATATTGGTATTTAATGACTAAACTGTCTTACTGTGGGGAGGAGACGGTTAGGTATGTAGGTGTTTTGTATATTATATATATAAAACACATTTGGCAGTCCAAGAGCATACCGCCTGTCGCAGTAAAATGAAATCATGACAAATAACTTATAATCACTGCCATATTCAACCTCTCAACCTTTTTTGTTTTAGAGTTGCTTCAATGCTTTATTTCTATTGGTCATGCATAAATACGTCACAGTGCGCAGAGGTCAAAGTTCAACTCGCAGAGAACCGCTTTGCCATGCCACACCACTCACTGCGTCACTGGCCCCTTTGCTGGGCACATCACTGTAAAAATCACTGTTCTGGCGTTCAAAACAATGGGTTTCTGAGCGCCACACTAGTCACATTCGGACTACAACTGGTTTTAACTAGTTTTATAAGCATGCATATAAAACATTCAATAACCTACAATTTAACTGAAGAGATCAGTTTCTTTGTTACACACACTGTTATTGATACCTGGTCCAATCATTTGACTCAGTATTAGATCAATATCCGATACAGGTATCAGTCTGCTCCGTCTCTAGTACTGAGGATGCAGCTTCTCACACTTTTTCTGCCTCCCCTTTACAAACAGAAGAAACCTCAATAAATATGTAAAATCCTTCATCAAAATACATAGTAGCAATCACAGCTTTTCGTCTTCAGGTTGGGAATGATGAATTGAAGACAGCTCTTTGATTATTTTTTTTCTTTTTGGAAATTTACCCATTTTGTACTACAGATGGTCCCACAAACTGACTGAACAGGCTTGCACATTTTTATCCATCAATGTCAGCTTCTGTCATGCTTGCACACAGGTTTAGGATGGTAGCACTGATAATACAAAAAACAATATCTGTATTCAGTCCATGTTACATGTAGCAAGGTCATATTTAGAATACAGTTCCTAAATTATTATTAGGAATTCATTTGCTGCAATATAAAACGATAAATCTGCTTTGCCTGCTCAAATGCAGATGTGGATGACGTCAAAAATATATTACATTCAAGGATTTTTTTTTACATATTGCAAAACAATATTCAATGGCTCACTACAGAATGGAATTGCTTACATTTAGTTGGCAATGAATGAAACTGAGCTTTTTACATTTAATACAAATAGCATCTCCTTAATAAACATTAACATTAAATGTATAAAATATGAACAACAATCCCAATATGATCATCAAAAATCTGTAATCCAAATTAAAACATATTATCGGTCCACATTTATGTTCATTAAATAAAGGAGAACAAGAACAAAAACCTACAACTGCTGTTTAATTTTTGCAAACAACATCCCATAATCACAATGTGTTAAAAGTCTATTTAGGGTTTTGGCAAATTCATTAAAATAAAAAAACTGAGAAAACACATGTACATAGGTATTCACAGCCTTTGACATGAAACTTAGGTGCATCGTGTTCCCCTGATCATCCGTGATCCTTTCTACAGCTTAATTGGAGTCTATGTGTGGAAAAAAACAGTTGATTGGACCTGATTTGAAAAGGCACAACCTTCTAAATAAGGTCCCAAGGTTGATAAGTCATGTCAGACCACAAACCAAGCATGAACTAAAAGTAATTGTCTGTAGACCTCCGAGACAGGATTGTCTCAAGGTACAAATCTGGGGAAGGTTACAGAATTTTTTTTCGGCAAATTTGAACGTCCCAATGAGGACAGTGGCCTCCATCATCTGTAAGTGGAAGAAGTTCAAAACCACCAGGACTCTTCCTAGAGATGACCACTCTTGAACTGGTTTATCTTTCAGCAGGACAACAACCCTAAGCACACAGCCAAGCTATCAAAGGAGTGGCTTCAGGACAACTCTGTGAAGGTTCTTGAGTGGCCCAGCCAGACCTCAGACTTGAATCCAATAGAACATCACTGCAGAGATCTTAACATGGCTGTACACTGACGTGTCCCATCCAACCTGATGGGGCTTGAGAGGGTCTGCAATAAGGAATGGGCCAAACTGGCCAAGGATAGGTGTGCCAAGCTTGTGGCATCATATTCAAAAAGAATTGAGACTGTAATTGCTGCCAAAGGTGCATCGAGCAAAGGCTGTGAATACTAGTGATTTGATAGTTGTGATAGTTGTGATACAGTCCAACTCAAATACACTTGCAAATTCATGCATTCACAAGCAAGCACATGCCTGACAGGCCAACCATCTCATTGAAGGGCAGGTGTAACAAACACTCCATAATTACAAAATGGCTATTCTGTTTCATTTTACCTCCTGTCTTTTGTATGACTAGGTGTCTATATTTGTGTGTGTGTGTGTGTGTGTGTTTAGGGGTAGGGTTTCATGTTTAGGCCCAGAAAGTCCTAGGACTGGCTCCTCTCAGAATACCATCAAATTAAACAGCACGTCTGGGAAAATGCACTACTCTAAATTTGTCCAACAAAAATAGGAGTGCTTCTTGTTTGGTTTGACATGGTGCCTGGTTCACAGAGAAGCAGTGGTAATTTATGTGAGAATGGACATGCTCTGTGACTGCTTTAGCAGGAGCCCTGGCCTCTGACTCCTGCCCAGTGGCGACACTGTCAGCTTCACACACTCACACACTCTCCATTCATCCAAGACACTAATCAAACCAGCCTCGACAGTAAATTGATTTCTTATCTTTTTTGTTTAGAAGTAAAAGATTAATTGTGTTAGAGTTAATTCAGTCTTTTTGTGGCATATGTAATGTTTAAAGTCCATGAGCACACATACAGTCATACATGTACAACTCAACACAATACGAAAATGTGTTTGGGTTTTTTGTCATTCTGATACACAGCAAGTCCTATGCAATTAACCTTCTACCCTTAATGAGCAGAGGGCAGCTATGAAAGGTGCCTGAGGAGCAGTGTGGGGACGTGCCTTGCAGAAGGGGACCTCAGTGGCACCTTGGCAGTTCAGGATTTGAACCTGAAATCCTTCAGTTGCGAGTCTGCTTCCTTACCCGCCACCAACACCTTGTATGTAGTGCTCAATATAAAATACATCATTTAAATGCATAGATATGTAGTAGTGGTCTTGCTCATAATAATTTTTTTTAAATATGTATATGCAAAAAAAACTGGATCCAAAAAAAAAGTGCTGAATCCTAAGCTTGGACTAGAGTCCAATATTGGTAGCAGGGCAGGGACTCACCCAGGGTGGGGTGCCCACAAACACCATTCACGCACACTCTCACACATACAGCCACAGTACCAAGCCGCCAAGGTGCAACTAAGCAAAGTACCATCCCCACACACTGCTCACCAAGGGTGATGATTAAAAGCAGAGGACACGTTTCGGTGTGTGTACTGTGTGCTGTGTTGTGTATCACAATGGCAATCACTTCACTTTCACTTTGAGCAGTGGAACAAAACCAGAGAACCCAGATGAAACCTCGGCCAACATGGAGAGAGCATGCAAACTCCATATACTCAAAGCTGAGGGCCAGATTTCAACTTGCAACCTTGAAGGCCACAATGCTAATCGTTATGCCACTGTGGATTGAAACACATTACATTAAGAAATATAGCTTTTTCCAGAGATTTACATACATATATTTAGTTCCACAGACTGCTCGGTCCAAGATAAAGCCACAACTATATCACTGACATGCTGCACAGCTAGAGAGACGCTTGTGAATCAGTCACACTGGGAAAGGTAGATGTGGGAAGTTGGGAGGAGTGCTGAGAAACTCACACTCAGCACACTCATTTAGCCTTCGGCAAGTGCAGCCCAGCGTGGTTCAGCTCTGCACGGCCCAGTTGGCCTGGTCTGTCTGTACTTGGCTTGGTGGGGGTGGTTATTACTCAGATCAGGCTACATGCCCACAGCATCATCCCTCAGTTCTGGCCATGAGCAATTAAACAGACTGAATCAGGAGAAGATGGCAGGAAGCACTGCCACCAACTGCTGAACGCGAACTCTAGGAAGAAAGGAAGAAAGGAGGAGAGGAAGAGAGAGAGGAAGAGGCAGCTGTTAATGGAAAGAAATAGATTACTAATCTTTCTTTTGTGCTTCCATCCTGTAATTTCCTTATCTGTAACAGCAATTAATTCCCAATTCATTTTTTCTGCCCTTTACAGAGATTGCATGGAACCAATAACATGCCTCCCTTGTTCCCCATTGTGCAGAGGGCTCAAGAATCCTCAATGCAAACACTTTGCTTTGTTTTCAACAACAATGAGGCAAATTTGACCAACTTACTCTGGACTAGTTGTTTAGACAGTCCTATTTGTATCTAGTCTGCATTTTGGATATATCAGTTTGATGGAGGTCATTACTTGACAAAAACAATAGGAAAACACTATAACAATAAGACTGCAGGTGGTTTTAACACTCACGTCCACCAAATTGATTTATCTGTTACACTGCATAACTACATGATTCAATGCAAGACACTTCCAGCAAAACAATGTTTTCGTCTCTATTTGGTAGAGGCTAATATGGGTGAGCTGTGAGGGGACTGTAAAAACAAGATACTTACTGTTAAAGACAATGGACCCTGCCACTGGGGACACATATGACAGTGTAATACTTGGTGCCGATCCAAAGCCCGGAAAAATGGGGGATTGCGCCAGGAAAGGCATCCGGTGTCAAACATTTGTCAAGTCGATTGTGCGGACAACCAGACCAGATGATCTGTTGTGGTGACCCCTAACAGGAGCAGCCAAAGGACGAAGAAGAAGAAGATATTTAAAGGCAATCAACATTTATCAACAGTTTTAATGGGCTCATGGGTGCAATGATAGATGTAGAAAAAAAATGGATTTACAGAAATTAACAGATACAAACAAGAAGGGACTGCTAGTTGTCTGTATCTGGATTCAATATCTTATCTTATCTCTTTGTATTTGGGTCTGTATCCTATATAGTGCCTGCAAAATATTCCCTTACATGAGCTGTATTTGTCAAATAGCATTTACTGTGTAATTAAGGGTTGTGAACGTTCCAGTTCTAGTCACTGCCAGAGTGTACAGCTTTTCCAAGTAGCCCACAGTTGCCACATTATTCTCTTTTGTTGATTAATTGCATGTAGCTTTATACCAGCCTGCCATTGATGTCCAGTTTATTATTAGAAGGTCTAAAAATGGCTGTATGGAGTTGGAAGGTTCTCTTCACGCTCACGAGTGTTTCCCTGGGTGCTCTGGTTTCCTCCCACCTTTCAATTATTTATGCTAAATTAGCCTCAGTGTGTGAGTGGTTGTGCTATGTCCCGTCATGGAGCTGGGACTGCTTTGTGCCTGTTGTTGGCCGGGATAGGGTCCAGCTTCCCTGCCATCCTGAATTGAATATGTGGGTACAGATGATGGATGGGGGGGGCAAACAATCCTTGATAGCAACTAGTTGCTTATGCTAATCCATTTAACATTTCAAGTAACATTTAAAGGTAAAAACAATCAGTATTTTAATAGGCTATATTGAATAGTGCGTAGATTCCATTACAGTTTTAATCAGGAATTCCAGAAGAGAATGCTTTAAAGTAGAGCATTTGAACTTGGACACACACAGTCTACCCCATCAATCTTCTCAAAACAACAGTACAGCCCTGGGAACCTCACTGCCTGAACTCATGCGGGGAGCAGCAATTTGTGACACTGTCAATTGGCTGTCAGCGCTCACGCTGAAAGAGTGCAGCCAAATAATAATCATTACACCCCCGCCCCAGTTTCACCGGCCCACCGGAACGTCCACATTGAACTCAACCATCCCAGCTGCCCAATGGGAGCCCACACCTACACTGGAGGACTGACTTACATGGCCCTTTATGCTAATTATTCCCAGTACGAGTGGCCAGAGCTTTTGGAGCGATGATTGCAACAGTCCCCTATTGGAAAATCAGATGGTCTGGCACCACTGGAGTCCCCAGCCTGAATTCTTTTGTTTATTTGTGCTTATTCACATTGTTCAGACAGTCGTCTTTTCTCGTGTTTTTCTCCCAAGGCCAGTCCAGTTAGAGGGCTGCTTTGTCAGCAGAGTTTGTTCTTTTAAAAACACGAGCACGAAATACGAAACATCAGCGGTGGGAAGGCTCTCTCTTGCGCACCATTGCCGCTCAGGAATGCGGCGATGTTTCATTGGTGGTGACATAAGCCTGCAGAGCATCCCGACAGCAGAGCATTGGATTTATGACCGGGGGGCTTATTCAGAATGGAAAGCATAACAAAAGCGTCCATTAAGGGAGGCTCCTCTGAAAAGTGGGGAGTTTGCCCCGTGGCCGAGTGAAGGGTGTGTACATCTCTGCAGTGCTTGAAGATCACTGGGGCGCTGTGCAGATGCATCATTATCAGGGCTCACTCCCATTTTCAAGGGGAAAGAAGGATGGGGAAGTGAGAAAAAAAGATTAGGAAGAGCAGAGCGGGAGGGAGACGGACAGAAGCTGAAGTTTTAAACAGCAAAACAAAAGCAGTTTTGGGAATTTACTTTCTAAAATCCCACAGATTAGTGGCAGAGCTACCTGCACGGCACAAACCAAAATACAAAAGGCCCTGAGATAATGAATAAAGCTGGTTTGTTTTTCCGTTCCAAAAGCACATTTCTTTGTTCTTCATTTAAATCAGCTTAAGACCAGAAATAAATGGAATGCATATAAAATACGGTCCATTTTTATAGCGTTGTCACAAAACTCTTGAAATTAAAGCATTAACTACCCCTGCCGTTGCATAATGAATTTTCCAGAAAATATCTCAAAGCCAGGAGAAACCAATGGCTGTTAGACTGTAACATTATTTCAGTGTCATTGGATTGTTCACATCAGCCCCAAGGTGTGTGCCAATCTAAATATACAACAATTACATTCACCATTATTACTTTCTTATATTACAGGGCATGGTGACAGAATAGAACACTTTAACAAATCCTGGCATAGGCTCTGTAAAACAGTGCTTTAAGAAGCTTCTGGGTCGAATATTCTATTACTTTTCTCTAGAACGAGAGCTATTCTCAAACTTCAGTGTCACATCAGTTACCTGCATGAGCGATGATGTGTCCTGCGCTACTATTGTAAGATAGGGCCACTAAATCCAGTCAAAGACAATCCAATGAAAACCAGTCCTCTATCCCAGGGACTGTCAAGAAACATGCATATATCAGACACACACACACACGTGCATGTCACACACTGGCGCTTCACAGCTCCAAATGTGCTCCATTCAGCCGAATCCCACCACCGGCATGTGACAGGTGACAGCATCTCCAAGGCCCTGCATTCTCCATGGCTATAATGCATCGAATTTCATACCCCGAGGTGGCAGTTAGAGACACTAAGAGATAATGCACTACTCATGTTAATGGACTTTTGTTCTTGAACTGGACTTTTGTATTTGTGGCATTGCTGTAATTCGGTGGCCTCATCTTTAAAAAAAAAAAAATTGAGGAAATGATAGCTTTAAGGTACATCTGCTCTAAAGCAGATGTGAAGCACCTGTCCATCTGGTCATGATGGACAACAGCTCCTACCCATCATACCACTCACACTAAAGCACACTTACTGATCGCAGACAAATTGCTTCAGAAATCAGAGCCATTGTGCAGCATGCAGGCTTCAGAACACAGATGAGCTGCGCTCCACGGGACGGGATTTAGATTTAAAACGCACACATTGACCTGTCTCCAACTCACTTGCTGTCAAACAATGGCCTTGGGTTAGTCTGATGCAACATTATCTATCCATGGCTCCCGGGTTGTCTATAAGACTTGAGAACCCATGGAAGGTGATGCCTTGATCTGCAGACTGAGGGATTCATTCAATCTGGGAAATCTGGGAATGTGTCTCCCTCACTCTGCATCCATCTGGAATTGTGCAGGGGAAAAATTCAACTTCAGATATTACATCCTTAAAACTTTTCTGCTGTCTTGCATTATGACATTTTATATACTTTTTGCACCTTTGTTTTTGTATGTTGCTTTAATCTTCATACAGTGGCATTTATCTTCATTGTTATTTTGTCTATCCATCTTAAAACTGTAAAAAAAAATCGAAAAATGTGCTTTATTTTAGAAATAATTTTGCCTTGCCTTGACATCACATTAGCATATTTATTCCCCCGAGACTGCAGACCAGGAACTGTCTGAATTAATTAAAAATAATAATGATAATACAAAAACAAAATGTAGCTATTTATAGTTAAACTTGAACTTATCTCTGCTTGTCTAAGTTAAACAAATGCAATTAGTGTCCAGTGCTCATTTGATGTCATTTTCAGGCACATTTCTGTCTATTATTGTGACACATGGCCTGATTGTGAATTGCACCCTATGCCTGTAAAGTCCATTTGGCGTAAATTTAGACTCGTGTTCAACTTGTGAGAAGTGATGAGAAGCAAAAACAGACAGAAATTGGCCAAGCGACAGAAACTGCGACATTCGTGATCATTTCTCGTGCTATTTCCTAACTTATTCTACACTTTTAATCTATGCTCCGCATGGATTTATTTACGTAAATAATATTAGATGTACGATCCTCGAGTCACCCTCCCTGTTTGAAATGTGTCGCCTGTCGTGAGGTTGTTCCTCACTGAACCGCTCGAGTTCAAGTAGCAGAACATGGAACCTCGGTACTCTCAGCTGAGACAGACACAAGAAAACCTTTTTAACGTGGTCTCGCGACCAATGGGAAATTCTACGGTTAAATAAAGAGGCTGTGCACAATCTGGGTGGAGCACATTACATTAATAATTCAGCCAAAACAACATTTTGAATTTTAGTGAATCAGTGAACAATTTACAGAAAATAAAACAGTCAGTATGATGTTAATGAACTCAACTCAAATATTATTTCAGTGTGTTCCTCTATACCAAGTTCAGCAACATTTGTTTTACATCCAGTACCTGGCTGACAGTAGTGCTGCATTTGAAATAGCTTCTTATTCTTCTAACCAGTTCCAGCAATCGGGTCACTGATGGCAACTTTAACGCGTACTGTGAAGCTAAATTCAAAGTGTGAGTAAAGCATTTAAAATTTAGCGTATCTATTGATACAATATCACCATGTGGGTGGTAGTATCCTAGTGGGTAACACACTCACCTATGAACCAGAAGACCCAGGTTCAAATCCCACTTACTACCATTGTGTCCATGAGCAAGACACTTAACTCCAGGGGGACTGTTTTTGTAACTACTGATTGTAAGTCGCTCTGGATAAGTACGTCTGATAAATGGTGTAAATGTAAAGTCTCCACCATGTAAAATTTTGCAATATATTGCTGTATCAATATTTTCTAACACCTTTAATGGCCAAAGCAGCACATGTTGCTTTGTTTAGCATGACTGATGTGGGTTCTTCTTCTTCTTCTGCTTCCGATGCGTTCATATTGCTTGTGAAGAGCGAGCAGTCACGTCGCATAGGACCGTACAGTGTGCACACATAAATCGTAAGCTTTTTCTTTTTTTCTGCGATTTATACGTACAGTTTGAGTGTATGCCCAGCTCAGTCTAGCCCTCGTCTGCAGGCTTTTAAAAAGTTGTACTTGTCGAGTCGGGCCCTACCATTTTTTCTTTTTGTTTGGCATCTCACTACTGTGACCACCAAACAAAATACATATATTTCAGTTTCAGAAAATGTTCGCATGTGAACAATCCTACAGAGAGCGCAGTTTATAAAGCGTATATTGCGTGCAGGTGTGCGTGCACATTTTTTCAAAAATTGTACGCAATGTTCTTTGCATGAGATCTAAGTTTTTGAAGTGACACCCCAGAACTGCCATTCCGGCCAAAAAAGAACAAAAGCATGTGGAGTGGTCCAAAAGAGCCAGTGAGTTTTTGAGTGGACTTCTCACCACCTTGTATGGGAGCCACTTTATCTTTTCATTTGGGTTCATGATGCAGGTTTGCCAAAAGCCAAGATTGCCTGTTATTATTCTTGCAGTTCTTATTACATCTTAACAGCAATGAATAAATTAAATGCTCTGACAATATATGGTTTTTAATAAGGCTGTCTACGTATTTTATTTGTCCCAATGAACGGAAGGTGTGTGATCATAGACAGGTGTCTTTTATACTGATAATGAGTCCAAACAGGCACCATTAATACATGTAATGAGTGCAGGACAGAGGAGCCTTTTACAGAAGGACTTATAGTTCTGTGAGAGTCAGAAATATTGCTTGCTTGTTAGTGACCGAATACTAATTTTCCACCATAATTTGCTAATAAATTCTTTAAAAGTCATAGGATGTGATTTTCTGGATTTTTTTTTCTCATTTTGTCTCTCATAGTTGAGGTATACCTATGATTAAAATGGCAGGCCTCTCTCATCTTTTTAAGTGGTAGAACTTGCACAATTGGTGGCTGACTACATACTTTTTTTCCCCACTGTATGTAATAAGGTGTAAATGCATTTAATGCGCCAGGGTGCAGAGAATGTGATTTTTCAGTTAGATTCTTTTAAGATCTAAATTTTGCTGGTTTCTCTTAAGTTAATGAATGCAACACTGAAGTAACATCCCCTTTCATTTGTTACTCAATGTGATTTCAAAATGTAATGAGCAGCAACTGAATAATGTCTGAATTAAACCCTATGCACATGAAAGGCATTGTAAGGAATCATTTGAATTACACTGTGGCTTTTGGAGGAGTGTAAGCATACTTGTTATTACTTGTGCCTTACATTTCATATAGGCACAATAACAAACATAGGAATCATGCAAAAAGTGTAATTTGAGTGTAGTACTGCTAGGCTTGCATGCCCCAGCAGGAACAGACACAGAATTGTGTTCATTAGTAGAGACAGATGTTCACAAAATGGAATGTAACGAGCGAATAAACACGCAACATATTTGACATAATTACGTGTTTTTTTTTATATATTTTTTTGCTGTAACCTTAATGTATGGAAAGTATGATATAAACTCACCTTAATTGGATGGGACTGTAATACACTTCCTACCTGGATGAGACCCCCATCAGAGCATAAACACACACACACCCTCCACATCAGTGTTTCCATACTACACCATGGTCAAACAAGTAAAGAACAAAGAACAGCGACCCTAACATGGGCAAGTTAGAATTCAGAGCTTAAAGAATGTATCTATGCACAGCAGCCGCACCAAGAGCGGTTTTACATTTACATTTACAGCATTTATCAGACGCCCTTATCCAGAGCGACTTACAGTCAGTAGTTACAGGGACAGTCACCCTGGAGCAACTTAGGGTTAAGTGTCTTGCTCAGGGACACAATGGTAGTAAGTGGGATTTGAACCTGGGTCTTCTGGTTCATAGGCGAGTGTGTTACCCACTAGGCTACTACCACCCCATGGTGGTAGTAGTCCACAGTAGTCCACATAATCACTTGAACTGTGATTCTCGCTTCAGAGTAATGCGCCACTTTGTCTAACCAATGAAATAACATGGCGGTGCATCTTGCACAAGGATCAGGCCAGCTCAGTTCAGCTGTAGCCCTCCATTCTGAGCCCCGCATCAGTATTCCACATGCCGCGGCCTTTCAGTCACGAGTCAGTCCCCTACCAGCAGCTGCCGCAACGTCCACAGAAACGTTCCACAGCGTTCGGGTCATTTAGAGGGACAAATGTCGGAAACAGCCCTGAAAGCACGTCCTCCTTGCCTGTTTCCGACACGTAAAGCTGTACACCTTTAATCCAAAAACATCTGAGGGGCCGACTGCTGAAGGAAGTGAAGGACATTCTGTGAAGAGGAACAGGGGAAGGAGGGGGGGCTGAGAGGAACTCAGGGAGAGGGGGGAGAAAAAAAAGAAAGAGGTCAGAACGGAAGAAAGGGAGGGGAGAGGAGATGGGGGCGAAAGCGAAGCACTCCCATGGGCCTCCTTTATCTCCTGAGCGCAGTCCCCAGACGCTTCTGTATTAACACCCTGAAGATGAGACACCAGTGAATCAATTACCCACCTCATCCCCTCGCCTCTGTTCTCACCCACTTGTATCAGGCCTGTGGACAATGGAAATGTCAGGTTCTCTTTTATTACCACACGCGGTCTTTTTTTTTTTTTCCTCCTTCGTGAGGAGGAAGACGTACGGAGCAGATTTGAAATTCAGATCTGAAGTGGCCACATTTTGAGGATGATTTGGTGCCGCATCTCCAGAGTCATTTGTCTGCACGCGGGTTGGTGTAGAACATCATCTGTTTGAACAATGCTGCTGGCGGTCTTTTTAATCTCACTTGTCAGTGAGTGGGGCCTATCCCTTAGCAAGACCAGCTGATGAGGAAACAGAAGCCATGCTGTTGTTGGCGTCCTTGTACGCCCGAAGGTTAATGGCAGATGGGTGAGAACCAGTGCACTTATGCTGCAAAAAGTTTAGTCCTCTGTTAACAATGATTGATTTGAAGAGTCTTAAACGGACCTGCTCGTCCCTCTAAAGCTTCCAAAAGGTGATTCGTTCAAAACAATGCACAATGGATGAACAAAACACTTTCTAACCCTTTTAAACAGCCTGATGAGTAGAATGTGGAGACTGACCACTTATTCTCAGTCAATCTCTAGGTGTCGTTCTTAAATTATTCTTTATCAATAAATGTGATTATCAACATCCAAGTCAAACTCCAATCTGTCTAATGCAAGACACAACAGCAGCATCTCTGGATCACACATATTTCTAAGGCAACCTAGCATGATGCAGGAAAAGCTAATTACACTGAAGGCTGTAGGGGTGGTTTGTCTAAATTATTTACCTTGTTACATCGTGCATGTAAAGTGCAATGTAGATGCAAAGTTCTATGCATGTTTTTAGCTATAACTTTTAAATCAGCTGTCCTAGTCCTAGCTGTCAAAGTCCTAGTGTGCAGGCAAAATCACTCATACTGGGGCGTATGCGGGTTGGGGTGGTCAAGGCACTTCATGGAGATGTTTCATTAATATAGACCAGTGTTTCCCAACCCTGGTCCTGAAGGAACATCTGCCAGGAAGCTTTTGTTCCATCCCACATATCTTCACAATCTTCCCCACTCGTTCCTCCAGGACCAACTACTAAAGACGCATAGCAAAAACCTGCAAGCACACTAGATGTAAAAAAAAAAAAAAAAAAGTACACACTTTTAAAGGGTTTTTGTGCTCTATCAAATGAGACCGTAACCTGAGGAAGCATGTACAAAACAATTACATATTTAAAAAATGTCCACCAACCACTCCTTTCCCCTCCTGTCCCAGTGAAGCTGCCAATGTCTCCTCAGCTCAGCTGCATACAGCAGGGCACAACAGAGGTGGACAGTAACAAAATTAATGTAATTCACTACTGTCCTTAAGTAGTATTTCCCTCAACTACATTTCAAAGTAAAATATCTAACTTTTTTTACTTTGTCTTTCTTACATGATATGACTGTTGCAGAAATGTTTCTTGTGTTTTTGTTCCCTGGATGTTGGTGGGAATCTCAGACATCCAAACCGGCAAAGACTCTTTTTCAAAGAGGCTGCTATGCAGAGGAAATCACATGTTCAGTACCACACCAAGCAAAAGTGCAGACAATCATAACAACGCTGACGTTGTCATCCCTACATATAAACCATATTAACAGAGCATTATAAATAAGTTTATTGTTTGCAATTATATGTCTAGCTGAGAAATCATTTTGCTATTACAGACTATTAAATGCTCTGCTGTAGAGACTATTAAAATCTGATCATTAATGGGCAGAGCACCTACAAACTCTGCAAGCCACACCCCCTGACATCACATATGCATCGGTCTTCTGGTTTTATACCAGTTTCTATTATAGTAAATCTCACTTGTAACTAAACTTTGCCTTTTCTCAAAACCCTTTATTCAATAGTCACTGTGTTTCATTTACATTTACGGCATTTATCAGACGCTCTTATCCAGAGCGACTTACAATCAGTAGTTACAGGGACAGTCCCCCTGGAGCAACTTAGGGTTAAGTGTCTTGCTCAGGGACACAATGGTATTAAGTGGGGTTTGAACCTGTGACTCTGTAGTCTTCCGGTTCATAGGCAAGTGTGTTACCCACTAGGCTACTACCATCCCTTCACCTAATTGTTTGTTTGCCTTCAATGCTTAGTCCTTTTAAGTCAGGATCAAAATCACAGTAGTTTTACTTTAGGTACTTAAGCACATTTGAAGGCAAACACATTTGCACTTTTACCTAAGTTGTATTTTAAAGGGAGGTCTATTACTAATGTAACTTTTGTATATTTAACTCACGTACACACCTTGTGTACTTCACCCACCACTGGAGCTAAACAAGAGCCACTTTTTTTTTTTAACTGAGCTGTAACACCAGAATTCTTTTTTTTTTTTCCATCAGACTTTCTGGAGTCCCCATATGTTCATTTCTGTCCAATACATATCATTTCCATGGCAACAGACAGATTTTCCTGCTTATGACTATTTTGTTATAGCTGAAGGAATACTTCAGCTAATACTTCTGCAGAAATTTGCTTAATTAAACCAAATGCAAATTCTTCTTACATTTCACCATTATTTAAACTCTCTCTCCTAAACAAGAGTCTAAGGAACCAGCGGTACGAAGCTATTTATAACTGATGGAACTGGGACAAATAACATGACAATAAATTAATAAAAATAATAATAAATAAATAAAATAAAAAAAGCAAACACTTGGACATTTACATTTTATTTAAAAAACACAGACCATTTTCACCACCTCCCATTACACAACTGTTTATTTATGGCCAGCACTTAAGAAAAAAATTCAGCTTTTTAAGCATACAAATAGATGAAAAGGAAGGAAACTAAGGGCGAAAAGTACACGCTACTTCAAAGTGAAATCTTTAGATGAAGACGTGGTGTGGCCGCGTGTGAACAGGAGGGGAGTGCAGCAGTCCTCGGCTTGAGGTTCCACAGCAGAAAAGGGCATCAAAGCGCCGCCGCTCAAGGTGACTGCATTCAGCCTGTCTAGTTGGTCGCTCCCGGGTGGTTAATTGAATTAAAATCAATGACAATCGAGTTTCGCCGAGGCTTGAACTGCCTGAGATGGGAGACACACACACACACACACAAACAAAAAAGTAGTGAAGATCTTTATAAAAAGGAAAAAAATAATAAAAAGTGAAAAAGTACTTTCCTAAACTTTGCTGTTTTTTTTTTTTTTATTTGAGTGGGAAAGGGGAACAAGGAAAGGACAGAAGCAAGGAAAAAAATATATTTAACACTTGCTTTCAAATTCACACCCCATCAATGTAATCTCCCCCAGCGACCAGGGCACTTTGAAGGAGCCAATTACCCAGAAGCCCACAGAGGAAAGGCAGAGCAGTGTGGATACCTCCAGGAAGTAATGACCAGGACTTGGCCCTTCAAGCCCATGCACCAGACCCCCTGCCCAGTGGTACCAGCACAGCATGGGGTCAAACTGCTTTCAACCCTTCTTTCCTTCTGTTCATCCTGAATCTTCTTTCCTTCCCCTCACTGTTATCCTTTCTTTCCACTCTTCTTCTTCACGCTTTGATTACCAAACTTCATTTCCCACCCTCACTTTAAGTATTTTGGCTGGTCCATACATTTCACTACATACATCAACACATGATAGCCGTAGGTTTCTTTACTCTCGCTTCCTTCCTCCATTTCAATGTTCTGCGTTTCCCTGTTTTACTTTTTTATTTTTTTATGAATTTAAAAAAAAAAAAAAAAAAAATTACTCCATCTCTCCTCACTTGCTCTCCATTTCTTCACTTTTCACTCCTTCGTTTTTCTCCTGCCCTCCTCTCTCCACCTCTCCGATGTCACTCTCTCCTGAGTACAGCTGCATGCCTGAGGGCTGTGAGAGCTCAAGAATGGATGGATTCCATTATGAAGAAGTGAGTTGTGGAGGCAGTAGTCAACACAAGAGGACACACCACAATGCTGCTGGTGCATCACTTAAATCATTTCCATCCAGATCCAAAAAAAAAAAAAAAAAAAAAAAAAACACTGATTCTTCCAATGCTACAGACAAAGTCAGTGTGTGTGTGTGTGTGTGTGTGTGTGTGTGTGCCCAGTGTCTTTTTTTTCTCATTTGAGTCAAGGTGGCACAGGGTCAAACTTAAAACTAAGTGGATATGAGAGCCATTAAAGGTGTGAATTACAGGTCTGGTTGGGGGCCTTGGGCTCAGGAGAAGAAAAAAAAAAAAAAAAAAAAAAAAAAAAAAAAAAAAAAGACAAAGAAACTGGGGGTGGAACAACAGAAAGAAAAATAGTCCGTTCAAAAATAGCAGTATGTATTTTGCAGGAAGAGGACAACCTTGAGAAAGAATGAGCAATGGTAACTTCACCACCACAAAAGTCTAGGCGTCCATTTATAGAGCTAGGGTTAGGGTATATAAAATGGTGTACATACTTTTAATCTTCATGTGGTATGTAGCGTGCCCTATTCAGACATGAGGTGTGCGGATGTATAGTGGGCTGCTTGAGTCTCATTAGAAAGTCTAAAGAAGGACTTTCAAATGAAGGAGATACAACTCCATGGATCACATGGCGATCAATATAATTTGCTTATACGTGTGCGTATATGTGTTTGCATGAATATCATAGAAAAATTTATAGAGAAAGACATTGAAAGAGAAAAATTCAGAAGACATTTATATATATAATAAAATTAAATTTAAAATCAATTTTAACTTTGAAAGTTGCGCTTCTGGATGACTCAAGTTAAACAGAGGCCCCAGACCAGTGGAGAGCTCCCCCCAGGGCTGGAATAATTTAACAAGACTGTCGTGGCAACAATATTTCCATTGGCTGCTGGTTGAAGTGCCACCCTTAATTTCAATCCGAAATCGAAATAGGTCACACCTCATATTTACAAATTTAAAGATTTTAATAAGAAAATCTAATTCAACATTTATTTCGTGTATATATAGCCCAAAATCAGATACAGTATGTCTCAATAGGTTTTGACAAGCCCTAAATTTGACACCCCCACCCTTTCTGCACATAAGTGAAAGCAAAGAGTGACTAGGAAAAACTCCATTAAATAAAACTCTAGGCAAGAGGAAAAAAAGAACGGAAGAAACATCAGGAAGGAGAGCTACAGAGAGGGATGCCCTTCCAGGGTAGAGTGATCATGCAATTGGTGTCAGTGAAGGGTTGGTGATGATTTGTCCAATAAGAGAAAAGAGGGGGGAGTGGGGGATAAAAAAAAAAAAAGTCCAACAGATGTAGTGGTGGAAAAAGTCCAATGTGTAGTATAGAGCATGTCCATGTTTCGAGGTACTGGACAGTGCAGAGTAGTTTTTACTACAGTGCATGTCCATTAAACTACAATAGGCTAAGTTTCCTTTTGGTTGTTAAGGTTGTGTTTTTGGTTCATGCATTTGAAATGTTTGAGTGAATTATACATGTCTAAATTTTTACATACATTTTACATATTTATTACCACTGGACAAATTGAAAACTTGTGTGTGTGTGTGTGTGTGTGTGTGTGTGTGTGTGTGTATCATCCTGTGTGTAGTTGCTGCAACTGGGATATAAAAAGATGAACACTCTACAGCATACAAATCACAAACAGATTCCTCCATTTCATCCCTCCTTTGCTCCATCCCTCAAAACCAATCACGACTCCCAGTGGGTCCTGCACATGTCCAGGGGAGTCTTTTCAGAGTTCCATACATAGCATGATAATTTTCTTTCCCTAGCTCTCTCTCTTGTTAGAGGCTACCTGCTGATCCCAGTAGAGGTCATTAGACAGGCCATGTTACACCCCTGGAACAACCAGCCTTCATGTTATATCCCTCCCAACCCCCCCCCCCCCACACACACACACACACAGAGCTCTACATGTTGCATGCACATCACACACAAACCCCACTTTTTGCAGTCCTGGGGGGGCAGGGTGTAGCTCGCAGGCCTGTTTGTTTGGCAGAGGTTTGGCCTGTCAGGCTTGTCAGCTTGATGTAAATGAAGTCATCACCCCCGCCCAATCCCTCCTCCTCGCCTTGCCTCTCCAGTTCTAGCTCCCTTCACTGGGCCTGCAGCTTCTCAGGAGACTCACTTGTATTCAACTCCCGCCAAGTCAAGCAGCCGTCTGGAGGCAGTCATTTCTGGGGAACCGTGGTACTTGTCTGACAAATAAATCACGTCCTTTATACCTATAAGTAAGAGACAGGGGAGAATGGATGGAGAAAAAGAAAGAGATGGAGAGGGTGTCAATTATCCATCAGACCGACTGAGCGAGCAGTGACCAGGAGAGTCCACACTCGAGAAAAAAGGCTGCAGGAAGGAGGGGGTTATGGGTCGATAACAGCGGCTCTGGCCAATATTAAGAGAACAGAACACGGCACAAACATGGCATCCCCATAGTAATCTTTAAAACATGAGCCAAAAACACACACAGCTTCAAAGTGAGAGGTTAAGTGACTCACAGATGAGTGTTCGACTAGGAAACACTTGGTCCACCAGGGCGGACAACAGTGCGGAGATAGCTGATTAAAAGGTCAGATGCTGGCCTGACACACTCATCAACCCAAGCCCTCTACAAAACTACAGACCTCCTAAAGCACACTCTGCTGCACCCTTATAGGCCACAATGGCATCTCTACTCAGGCAAGACAATGAAACAAAAGAAAACTTGCAATGTAGATTCACATCTCCGCAGCAATTTCTCCAGAATTAACAAAGCTGAATTTAAATGCGTACATTTCCCCCACCCCCATAAAAATACTGCATCTATCCTTTACATTTAATGCATTTATCAGACGCCCTTATCCAGAGTGACTTAAAATCAATAGTTATAGGTAGTGATTTTGGGTCAACAAAATTTGACTAAATATCTTAAACATTTTCAACATGATTAGGACGAGATGAGAAATAAATGTAATTTATTTCCTTAGTCATCATGTAATATGAAAGTGAAAGTGAAGTGATTGTCACACGTGATACACAGCAGCACAGCACACAGTGAAATTTGTCCTCTGCATTTAACCCATCACCCTGAGTGAGCAGTGGGCAGCCATGACAGGCGCCCGGGGAGCAGTGTGTGGGGACGGTGCTTTGCTCAGTGGCACCTCAGTGGTACCTTGGCAGATCGGGATTCGAACCAGCAACCTTCTGATTACGGGGCCGCTTCCTTAACCGCTAGGCCACCACTGCCCCAAATATTGTTGATTAATAAAATTTCAGTTTCCTGTATCTCCCATTTGGAGATGGGAGATACAGAAGACTTCACTTCTGCAATACACATTTGCATCATTAATTAGATTACAGAATACTTCTGATGGTTTTGCAGACAGCTGGGAGAAAAGGACAAAGCAATCTTTGGACTTCTTTACAATGAAGTAGAAAAGAAAATGTGTGGTTGAAAAACATAGAACAAATCAGAGCGTCTTTTGTGCCTCAAATGGATTTAGTGTATTCTTGAGTCAACAACATTTATTTCTTATATAGCCCAAGATCAGATACAGTATGTCTCAATGAGCTTGAAAAAAATAAGTCCGTAAGGTAAGAATATAATTATAAGATAACTTTGTTTTTTAATGGGTTTGGCTGGGGGGAAAAAAAAAAAACATTTTTATCTGTTCTACTACATACTTGTACTATATTTATGTTAAAAAAAAAAATACTAAAATACAATTCATGGATAATTCTGACTAAAATGCAAAGTTTACCGTGTAAACACAATCACGTAGGTAACGGGAGAGAGTCAGAATTTAAACTGCAAAATATTAAACCAGATTTTTTTTATTGTGTTAAGTTCCCCTAGTCATAGAAAATCTCCCCACACCTCTCCTCACTGACACAAGCTGAGAGGAGAGAGGAAGTCGAATGTCAGCAGCACACAGAGAGGGGTTGGAGAGATGAAGATGCGGCAGTCACCACTGTACCTCCATCAGTGAATGATGGCACTATGGCAATGCCACCCACCTTCACCTACAGAGCCAAACCTGGAACCTACCAAAGCACAGTCTACAGATGGAGCTGTGATACAGCCGCACTCCCGCTGCTGTAACCCCTCTATCTAGTAACTGCTTAAAGCTACTGGTAGTTTTCTTTACTTCAGTGTATAAGGAGAATGCACTTTTTAAACTTTGTGGTGCACTTTGTAATTTGGGCCGGTCAGTATAACAGTAACATGGCCTGTCATAATTCCACCCAACAATATTGGTCACACACAAGGCATAATTACACATATTGTCATCCACATTCCACAACCCAAATCTAGCATTCCAATCTATTATAACAAAACAGAAGAACAATGGTAAAATGAAAAAAGGTTTAGATTACCTATAGTCATTGAATCAAATCAATAACAACATCAATGTCACAAGTTGTATTAAATCGCTTCCAAATTTAGATATAAAATGAATCCAAATTCTCTGCTCCAATTCTATTCTACTTTTCAGCAGAAAACACACTATTGAGATCTTTTTTTAATGGGGAGATGCTTGGCATCTCTGTGAGAGAAGAAAACCAGAACTCAGTCAAAATCATTTTAGAGAACTGTCAATTTTAAACTATGCAAGAACCTACATGACTGTGCAATAATGACAAAAACCTGAACTTAAAAATTCTTGTCAGAAGACCTCTCAAATCACACCATTTGATAGTGGCACTGGTGACCTGAATAGCTGCTGTGTGTTATTTCAGAAGTTTTAACTTTTATTAAACATTGGACTCCCTTGTGATGTGCGACTATGGAAAAAAAAAAATGCAAACATGTAAACTTTTCTGCACAGGCAGCACAATAAATACATAATCATATAGGTAGGTTTATACAAAAAATAAAAGAAAAAATTGGCCACTTGGTTATTGCGGTCACGGTCCAGCGTGGCTTTGCATAACGGAACGCTCTTGATGAAGGATAATGCCAGTGTTCAAAATTTATATCCTATAAACAAACCATGAATAAAAATGTACACAAGGCTCTGTCAATATTGAGAGTGTGGAAGTAGAGAGGTTGGCATTAATGCTTGGCAGCAATCCATGACATTGCACAGGAGGGAATAATGATCCAGCGGAGGAAGAGGGGGATGATCAGAAGAAAGAAAACAGAGGAAGAAACAATGAAAAGAAAGTAGACAGTGGAAGATTAGGAATACATACAGCTCCCTATTCTCTATTCAGAATTAGTCATTTGTAGAATTTTGTGCCCATTATTATGTTAAAATGTCAGTTGTGTATTTAGCAGCATTGTCTTGCAACATTGATGGAAATTGAATTTCTGACAATGCATTTAAACTGTACAAGCCTACATTTAATATTTTAATGGTTTTCTACCTTAGGCTTGTTGCAACACTTCCCCCCCCCCAGACATCACAGATCATAAGGCAATTGTAAAATAAGATTCTGAAATTAGGAACAATGTGTTCAATAATAACTGGTTGATTACAGTTGGCAATATAAAAGTGCAATATGACTTAAACCTGCATTAAAAATACAATACAATATTCATAGAATAACTTATGACATGATCACATTGTGTTTCCCAACCCTGATCCTGGAGGGTCTTCTCTCCAGCTCAACCTCAATTAGGCTATGCTTTTACTAATTGGACTAATAATGAGAGGGGCATATTGTAAAGATTTGTGGGTTGGAACAAAAACTTATGTTCCTCCAGGACCAGGTTTGGGAAACACTGATATAGAAGATGAATTTATGCCCAAGTTGTTCATGCAGGAGCACAATGACTAGATTAATGATGTTGTTCAGGTACTGTGGGTTTGTCACTGTACCACTGTGGACACCTGTCCACCACCACCACCTAAGGCTCATCTGGTGACAACAGTGGCTCATCAAACATAATCATCAATTTCTGCTTAACGTGAATCAATTATCACTTTCATCAACTGTTGTTCAGTGTAAATGCTCCCTGGCCCCACGCCTGCACCTGGTGGTGTGGTCAGGTCCCCTTGCGAGTCATCTAGAATGCAGACCACGCTGATGTAAATGGTTTTGAATGGTCTGACGTGACACTTGAGTGCCTCTTACCTCCACCACTGGGCACTATTCACAATGAAGCAGTCATCAATGTGGGATCTGTCCAAAGGACATACCATTCGAAGTCTTTCTGTGACTTCTAGTATCACCGTTGAAACCTGCTGATGACACTCTGACTAAGCTCAGTGGCCACTTCCATCTGAGTACATCCTGCTTGAAGCCTCGCAATGGAGAGGAACTGTTGATCAATTGTTGTGTCATCTTGGTATCACAATGTCAAAATATGAACAGAATGATGAGGAGGACTGTTTAAATACCAATTCTGATTGAACCAGGAAATGTGTTGGTCGATTCATAGATCAAATACCTATCCCCCCCCACACACACACACTTTTGCCATTAGGTTCCTTGTTGGAGAACAATGTGTGTAAAAAGTACTGCAACACTGAACAGTTGGATATGTGCATTCAAAAGTTTAGGGAAGGTCACATTAAGGTAACCTGTAAAGAGTATAGTCCTTTAAGATCTTTGAGAAAATTCCACCTGAAAGCTGAATATCCTGAATAAACCACATCCAAATGCAGAAAAACAAGTTTTCGCAGGACAAACGATTAAAAGGAAAACCTGAACCAATTGCTTTGATGGCAATTGCTTTCAAATCCAATCATAGCTGAATGGGTAGGTCTGGAAAGGTTATATATCTGTATATAAAGATATAGAACATTGTAAATTCAGTGGATTCTGTGTTGATGTTTCAATTGGAACGTCAGAATACGTCCGAATTTACATGGTATGACTTCTTAAAGCACATTTCCCAAAAATGAATAATTTAGGTTCAAGCAGTTGGTCACAGTCAAGCATTTTACTCATAAAACACACATTAGACTTGCATGTATTCACGTCTGAGAGAGGCTTTCTGTGCGTCAGCACACAACCAAGAAAGGCGGAAAGTTCCAGAATGTCTAGCTGTCTCATGGTGTGGACAAGAGATGAGAGGGTCCAAGTGAGGGGGCGTTCTGGCATGTCAAAAAGCTTTTCTTTTTTTTTTTGTTTGACCACTTCTCCCAAGATGGTTTGGTGACAGACACTAAGGAGCTGGACAGATACACCCTGCATTCCACAGTGAACAGCAAAACATTCTCAATAATAGAAAAATATATATATATATTCATTGCATGTGTCTTAAATCACAACTGAATTTGCACTTTCATGCTCACTGTGAAGTGTTAACAGTAAAAGGCAAAAGCAAATCAGGGTTTGTTTGTTTGTTTGTTTTTTTTTTTTTAAATGTAAAAGGTTTCTGAACCTACTTAAAAATAAATAAATCAGTAGTCTGCAAAGACAAAATACAAAAATGTTATTAAGACACCATGTTCAAGCACAGCCATCTGCATTTTATATGTGGTTCCTTGTCAATACAAATGTGATCCCAATTTAAAATCAAGGAATGTGCAGACTTGGTCTGGTTTAAAATTCATGAAAAGGAGACAAAGAGAAAGAATAAAGAGTGCAGGAGATCAAATCCGGGTCAGAGCGCCATGTGGATTTGTTATGGGTTAGTGGTCAGCGGTTTGTGAGACGAACTTCAGATGAACACCAGCCGCAGACGGGGCCGTGTACGTTGAGGCAGGCTCCATATGAAGCAGGGCAGAGGTGCCGCATTACTCTTCCCCTCCCTCCTTTGGGGGGTAATTAGACAGCATTATAGAGCCAGGACCTTCACCCATGATGGTTGGTGCTGTGGACGGGCACAGGTGTGCCCAAGGTGGCATTAGTCTGTTGGCAGTTTATCAGTCCAAACACAAGCAAAACTCGCACTCATTTATGCATTCATCAGTTTAATGATCTGACAGGATGTGAGGCAGTCCACATACGCACGCACACACACAGAGTTTCAGAACGAAGCACGCAAAGGGATTTCACAACACAAGGGCCAATAGTCAGTGGCCAGGATTTTACATAACAAGGACCTAAAATGGCCAGTCAACCACAGCGTGACAATCAGACAAAAAATAAATAAAGACAAAATTCACACCTGGACATGGGTGGATAGAGAACAAAGAGCAAATAACAGAACTCGGAAAGAGATTACGTGTGCATGTGTACAGGAAAGGAAAACATTTTCTAATGCTGATTTTGCCCACTAACAAAGAAATGAAATGGCATTTTCATTAATGAAAAGTATTTGATCCCCTATCAAATCCACAAGACTTCTGGGTCCCAGTTATATTTTTTTAGACAGGTAAGGTGCAGACATGCAAACTCTGCACCATGGCCAAGACCAAGGAGCTTTCCAAAGATGTCAGGGACAAGATTGTGGACATACACAAGTCTGGAATGGACTACAAAACAATCACCTATCAGTATAGAATAATTTAAACTCAACTCTTGCACATGGTCAAAGTGCTCATACACAAGCAACTATGCACTCAGACATACAGACAGATATATTTGGACACCTGCTGTGCTACTGTACTGTCGCCATATTGGATGCTATATTAAGAGTCACATTTTTGGCCACCACTGGTTGAACATTGAAGGCCATAGAGAACTGCATGTACTGTATGTGCAGGAATGTGTAAGATAATCTATATGTTGTTGTGACATGTAACCATATTGATAAGTAAGGAGAGTAGAAGCAGACACCTTTTGTGGGTTGGAAATATTGAATTAAAAATAGGAGTGGGTATAATAGAGGTTTCTTTCAACTACCTCATTGTGCCCAGGCTGGATGGCATAGGAGTACACAATCAATAAAGATGACTCGATAGAAATGGTAAGTTCTTATCGGTAATTAGTTCCTTTTCGGAATGAGGTCAATTATGAATGATTGGGTGAAAGCTGGTGCAGTTATTCACAAATGGAAAACTATAAAATAAATGCAAATCTCCCTTGGTCTGGAGGTGGAGAGAGAGAGCGAGAGAGAGCGAGAGAGAGATCGCACCTCGTGGAGTTTCAATGATATTGAAAACAGTGTGGAACCAGCACAGAACTACTTGGGAGAAACTTAATGATCAAGGCAGAAGAAACATATTAAGGTTTTAATGTGGCCTAGTCAGTATATCTGTGGAACTGGTTCAAGCTTCGAGTTGCCAAACATAATCAGGCACAAAATATCAATGCTTTGGAGAGGATCTGCAAATAGGGAAAATAAAATTACATGCAATCCTAGCAACAAAAATCTGAGCACTGTGATTGGCGACAAAAGTTTTGCCACAAAGTACCAAAGCACATTTTGCAAAGGGATCAAATAGTTATTTTCCTCATGAAAATGCAAATTAATGTTCACTGTTCCAATAAACCTACCATCGACATTATAGACTGATCATTTCTTATGATGTGACACAGCACAGTGCACAAATTGAAATGTCCCCTGCAGCATTTAACCCATCCCGAGGGAGCAGTGGGCAGCCATGAAAGGTTGCTCAGTGGCACCTTGGCGGTTCAGAATTCGAACCGGCAACCTTCCAATTACAGGTCCGTTTCCTTTCCCGCTAGGCCACCACTGCCTCTTTGTTAGCCTGCAAACTTATAAAAGTGATTTGAAAATGAAAACCCCTGCTGTTGTGTGTGTGCGCGCACGTACACACATCCACAACTGCATAAGACAAAAAAAAAAAAAGACTGAAAATGTTCACTGGTCAAAGCAAAAAAAGGCAACTGATTTCCCTTAAGCGCCACACAAGCGCTCAGAGAGATCTGTTCAAACGTTGATTGAGAGTATGGCCCGGTGGAGAGCCTGGAAAAACAGAGAGGGAAGGCAGGAAAAAGGGAGTGATGTTTGAGGGAGGAGGAGGAGGAGGAGGCTGGGACGAGGAAAGGAAGCCAAAAGACAAGTCCACATTAGAGGTGAGTCAGTCTGGATTGAGGGATAAGACCACAGTGCCCCCTAAAGTCCAAAGCATAATTCACTTTCCTGTACCCCACCCCTCTCTCCATTTCTCCTTGATTGTCCCCTATCCCTCTTTCCTACAGGGGATTGTGTGCTAAGGAGCTATAAGGAACAGGAATTCAAGGGAACCCAAGTGTGACCTGGGGAAGAAAAAGCTGCTGAGCTTTAGCCAGAGGAGGCACAGAGAGGAGGAAATAGGACCGACTCCATTCAAACTACAACCTCCCAAGCCCAACATAGCAGAGGATAGTCATTCAGACTCTAATGCATGCAGTCATACCCTTGGTGCTTTTACACACACACACACACACACACACACACACACACACACCAGATAAAAAGGAAAAAACACGCATATACACTTCTTGATTCATGATTCATCAAAATGACAATAGTTTAGCATAGGACTGTCCATCGATTAAAAGAAAAAAATATGCATAGATACAGTGAACTGTATCGCATAGTACTAGATGTACACAAGTAAATAATATAAATGCATATGAATAGATAGATCAGCTGGATCAGCCCTAAAATGGTTCATCTCCAACTTTATGTAGGAATCATCTCTGGCCAGGATTAATTTCACATCCATGCCATAGGTCAGACCCACACAGGAAGTAAAAAAAACAGTTGTGTTTAATTTTTATTTATAAATATGTAATAAATGTTTTAATTTGGACAGTTGTATTGTATAATTGACCTTTCAATACTGATAACTCTGCTCACAACTCCCTCGCCCACACATTGCACGGAGAGTTGTGTATTCTCTCTCTACTAACAGAACAGCGTAAAACTGCATCAAAGACCAAGTCAGAAAACGATCACGCTCTCCAAGAGTCACCTTTACACTGCATTTTTAATGAAGCCAGAAGGAAATCACTCTCCCCATTTCTCCTTCCTCGTTTCATCCTTCAAGGTGCAAGAAGGTAAAGAGAGAAGGAAGGCGATGGTACAGAGAGGAGGAGACAGAAAAAAAAAAACAAAGAGAAGGAAGAGAGCAGAGATGTGAAATGTTTCCTAATGAAGAGGGAGCAGGGAGAAGGAGTCTACACCCTACTGTGCATGGGAGAGAAACCGGCAACCCTGCACATGATAAAGAGGCAAGCCGCCTGTATGTGTGGGAGCAGGTCTGTGTTCACACCACAGTACGCAACTACGGGAGGCCTTCGCCCAAGGAGCAACAGCAGGAGATTCTGGGATGCAAACGAGGGAATGAAATTAAAAGTTGGTGGAAAAGGGAGCTGATGGGGGAATGGGAGAAGTAAATGTAGGCGAGAGGGGGGGGTTTGGGGGCTCAGAATTGTCTTCTAGGGGTGTAGAATTGATGCCTCGCAATGCAGACGTGGACTATTCTGCATCGATGCCAAGCAGAACATGAATAGAATGATGTAGCTTGTTGATTTTCTGGCGGAGGAATTAAAATTCTAGTTAAAAAGTAGTGCCGGTAGTGACTGTAGAAGCCTGATCGGAGTACAGCGCCGCTCTAGGCAGGAGTAACACGCATTCAAAACGAACGCACTTGCAGAGGCCTTCATTGAGCTCACTGGCGTATCTGAAAACATAATGTGAAGTAATGTAGAAAATTTGATGAGATGCATCATAATGCATCGATAATCATAATCAAATTGCAATTATCAGAAGGTTGCCAGTTCGAATCCCGATCCGCCAAGGTGCCACTGAGCAAAGTACCGTCCCCACACACTGCTCCCCGGGAGCCTGTCATGGCTGCCCACTGTTCACTCAGGGTGATGGGTTAAATGCAGAGGACAAATTTCACTATGTGCACCGTGTGCTGTGCTGCTGTGTGTCACATGTGACAATCACTTCACTTCACCTTCAGTTCGCACCTCTACTGTCCACTACACCAGATTTGACTCCCTGATGAGCCCGAGCCTTAGCAGGACCCCCCCCATCTCTCAGCCAGTATTTTTATGCAAGCAACACAGGTGCTGGGTTACCTGTGTGAACAGCACCCTGACAATTAACCAGGAAGATTCTGGAGAGGCTTGATCATTTCAGCGAATATATGAGTGACCGAGATGTGTGTGTGTGGGGGGGGGTGGGGGCATGCAGCTGTGTTGGGAAGAACACTTGACGACACCTGCCTCTCCACACATGCAATTCCACATTTTAGTCCCTCTGTCTCTTGCTTACACACCAGGCCTTACACACTTTTGCTGCAGCTTGTGGATACTGTGCAGGAAGAGAGCAAACAGGATGACAACATGACAAGTTCTCCTCTCCTGCGACCGCCCACTCTCCCCCCCCCGCCCGACTCACCTGCCTGGATGATGAGCTTGGCACATTCGTTGCAGGGGAACAGCGCCACATACATGGTGCAGCCCTTCACATCCGCAGAGTTCTTGTTCATGATGGCGTTCAGCTCCGCATGGCAAACTGCATCCAGGGTGGAGAACAGAGAGGGGAAGAAAGAGGAGGAGAGAGTCAGCCAGTCACAAAATTAACTGGCCTGAACACAAACGTGCCTCTTATGATCAACACAATAGAAATAGTGTGTTATCCTAAATTTACATTCATTAACTCCTTATTAATTTACTATTGTCCTTTATTTCACATATGAGGGTCAAATCAATCGTATCTGGGTCTTATGAAGATTTCAGGAGTGTGTCAATGCAGACAGGCGATGCCGAAGGTCTCTCGTAGATAAAACTGAACACCTTGATTGAACGTTCCACTCTCTCTGTACTAATACGGCTCTAAAATGTACTGTTCTCTTCAGACAATCAATCCTGTACGGCTGTGCTGACTTGTACAAGAATAAACACTCTCAACTCTGGTCCAATGAGTCGATGGGACACTTCCTCGTAAGAAGAAAATTCCTGTAACAATGTCAAAAGTGGAATCTTGTTTTAATCTGAATGAAGAGCGGCATCAATCCTGCAGCAATGCCACTGTGACCAATGATCTCAGATATGGCACCAGCTGAGAAAAAAATATGCAAATCATTAACTAATTAATTGTTTAACTAAAACTACATACCTGTGTAGTCGAATAAAAAATAAAACCTAGGAGGAGAAAAACTAAGCATCGAGTCGAATCCCACGCAAACGGCCCAATCCCCGACCCAATCTGCTGACCATTCATTATCTAAAGTACATATTTTTTTTAAGACCAGTATGAAAGTACAAAGCACAAAAGGCCTTAAATCATTAATGATCACACACTAACTTTTTTGATTACAAATCAAAAGAAAACAGCGAAGCTGCAGCAGCACACAAAGCCACGGGCAGCGTTGCCGTGGCGGCAGTGCATGTTGAACAGATGCCTGCTCGCCACCACATCAGCCTCCGCTGCTCTGCTAATCATTCAGAGCACGCTTTAATTACGCTAAATGAATTACCCCATCAGAGGTGGCGTGGCACCACACACACCCGCTACGTGGCTTCGGTGCCACGTGCTCGCCTTGGCACGTCCTCGAGTCACGACCTCGCCTCAGAGACGCGGTGGGTTGAGGGGCTGAAGCAGGAACGGGGGAGAGAACTCAATAATTCAAGAAGGTAGAGATGACGTTGAGTGCGATTATGATGAAAAGGTGTATATATGAGTGACAGGTGGCATGCAAAGGGGCAGCACAGAGAGAGAGAGAGAGAGAGAGAGAGACTCACCTTGGCTGCCGTGGCAACAGTACCGCATGCCACACATACGTACAGACCAGAGTCATTATCCAGGACGGGGTAAAGCAAAAAAAAAAAAAAATGTAAAATGAGATAGCAGCAATGGGATGGGATGTTACTAGCTCTCATCATGATTATTCACTCAAATGAATGCTAGGCTAATTTCTCTCAGCGGGTAGCTCCGCTTCAGCTCAAGTTCAACCGAAGTTGAAAAGAAAGCGCCGAGCTGTTTCAAGCGACGCTGCCAGCGCCGCAGTTTCATCTGTTCCTCTTAGCACGACGCCCAAACTTCTGCCCCGGTCCTGTTCCAGTTCACAGCATTCAGGCTTCATACGAGCGCGCAGGTAGACGCCGCTAATTAGCTGCAGAGACGCTTACGGTTAAAGTGGATCTGTTCATCTGCCCACAACGCTACGCCCAATTATTCTTCTCCGAGGCCCATCTCCTCTCATCCAACCCCCTCCCGGTCCCATCGTACGTCTGGCATATGGAACCCGGCCATCAATATCGGTTGTTGCGAGTTAGCGTAAGCCTACCATGACTCATTAGGGCCACGCTAAAGACGTAGCATTTATCCACTGCTACGGGGGGAGCAGCAAGGACGGACGCCCCAGCTCTCTGACAGATACCGAGTGCACCATTACCCGTTTAATGACAGCAGAGCGGAGGATGGATATCAGAGACAAAGGCTTTTTTTTTTTTTAGGGGGGTAAATAAGTGACGGCCCTGTCTTTGTGAACAGCATGAACAGGAATTGCGGGTTGATGGAAAACCGCCAGCAAACTGCAATATGGGAAAGATTTGGATGAAAAAGTAAGGGGGGTGGGGGGGAAGAGAACAGAAATAATTGGAAAGGAAGTGCGTCTCTAAAGTATTTCCAAATTGCCCTGTTCATTTGCCTCTCATGGTGTACCATCAACCCAATCAGCCAAAATTCAATACCAGGTATTCATCCAACCGCACTGAACCTTTTCAAAAGGACTCCTGATAATTGTAATTTCTTACAAGACAAGAAAAACACCACTTTCTGCCAAACTAACCACTATTAGGATCTCTGAAGACCAGTACATGGCACATATGATAAGTGAAAACACATCACTTGTACCTCCTCTCATTGATCACACACAGTTATGCAGTTACTCGCTGAAGCCCTGTTACGGACTTAATGTACGTCTTCACATTGCTTAAGACTAGATCTGAACAACTTTATATTGTGTTTTCGTTACGGTCATGCTGCTCTACCAGATTAGGCCAAGCAGAACCAGTTAACAACATTAAGCCTTTGTTTTCAGCATGGTTCCCAATAAAGTGGTTCAAGTTAAAACAATTGTATAACAAAGCTATAGAGATGATTACATGATTATTATCTGGAGCAATAACATTACAGGTCATATGGCAAAAGGGACCTGAAAATTAACACTTATACTAAACCATCATAGATCTTACCAGGCTTTCAGGCATTCACACATACATATGTGTGTGAATGGAGACAAACCAATTCACAACTGACTAATGACTGCAAACAATAACAAATCAGGTCATAGATAATATCATGAGAATGCAAATATACATCTATTTATTAACTGTCTGTAATTAAACACTAACGCAGTGTCTGACAGCTAACTGTCACGCACCACTGTGATTCCAAAAGCTAGCTGTCTGCTGCACCGCAGTTTGACAGGCATCAGTTAGTGGTTTGATTCTAATATATGAAGTCTGTCACGGCTCAAAAACATCTGGATTGTTTCAACCAAGCTAAAGCCACAGGATCAGAACTTAAATGTTGGGCCACGGCAAAAATCACATTTTTTCCTCTTGCAAATTCAGACGGCAATCAACACTAATCGCATAATTGGTCAAATGACTGTGCTGGTCCTTATATGACTACACAAACAGATTGTCTTTGGGTGGAGAACAACAAAGTTACTCACTGGTATCTTTATGGTTTTCATTATTGCTTCATGTTCAGTCTTGGATCATTTGTCCCAGTGAGAATGCAGAATACCAATCTTTAAGTAAGAATCATTTTTAGAAGAAATAATAGGCCTCTTGGATGGGAAAAGTGAGATTTTTATTTTGGCTTTGTGGGTGAAAAGAGTACTATTCAAAATACTACAGTGAAAACTAAACCACTGTATCTATGCCGTTTTTGTAAGCAATTTTTGCTTAACCTAAAATCCCTGCTCAACATTGAACAGTTTACCTAAACCAAATGTCCTTATTTCCCCTAAAGATAAGAAGAGAAGATAATCCTTTATTAGTCCAACAAGTGGCGTCTGGTGTAAGGTGCCACTGAGCAAAGCACTGTCCCCACACACTGCTCCTTGGGTGCCTTTCATGGCTGCTCACCAAGGGTGATTGTTAAAAGCAGAGGACACATTTAGTTGTGTCGCAGTGTGCTGTGCTGCAGTGTTTCACAATGACCACCCCTTCACTTTCGAAAGTGGGAAATTTGCACCAAGGACCATTTGTATAATGTATAAACATTTAAATACATGGAGAATGGGACTAAAACCCTCACGTCTGACAAGTGACCGGTCACACGCATAACAGAAAGGCCTGGAGATTGTAGGTGATGGAGATGTTGCCACACTGCATCGTGCAAGTACCCCACCCCACCCACTCCCAGAGAAATGGTGCCATGAAGCCATGAATGTAAATAAAAATGGACATCTTCCACCCTTTCAGAAAGAACAAATCAGTCATCTGTATTACAAAACTGCTTCATCAGTCATTGTTGAGTCAACAAAAGACGCGCTCAACCGTTCATTTAACAAAAACACTACATGTGAACACGGCCTGTGTCTGAACATTCCAAACGTCCAATAAAGCATGTTTTGGCATTGCTGCCACTTCCACAATCCCAGCCAGGACACTGCTGAATGCTGGCGGCATTGTCAAGCTTCTGTCACTCACGTCTCCCTCGTCAACACCAAACAGTGAATCATTAACTCCCCAATGTCTAACGAAGGAGCTGACTGCGTTAGCCGCTTGTTGGGTGTGTTTGGACGGCATGGTGGTGAGAAATAAATGATCGTTAATGCAACAAAAGCACAGTGTGGGGCTAAGTCTCGCTTCATTATTCACTCGCCACCAAACTATAGCTCCACTCCTCTGGAGCGTCAGTTCAGCTCAAAACAAAGCCAGTCTCTGCTTCTCTGAAAAATGATTCAAAGCAAAAGCAAAAAAAAAAAAAAAAAAAAAAAAAAAAAAAAAAACACTATCGGAAATGCTCTTCATTCTGCAAAAAAAAGGGAAAAGAATGGGATGAATGCAGAAGATGAGGGAATGTTATACACTTTGCAGCAAGTGCTGATTAATGCCTATTGTTCCCAGCTGCCTGGTATAAATGGGAAAACTATGGATTGATCCAAAACATTGAATTACAAGGGTTTAACATGCAAACTATGCAAGTTGCAGTCAACAGAATGTACTCATACTACTACAGCATTTTACTGTCATTAGTGTGTAAGAATACAGAATTTCTTTCTTAGCGATATTTGCTGGATTTGACTTGGCTGCTCTGAAGGCTTCATTTTACCCAGACGGCATGGATCAAAAAGAAAAAGTCCTTCTGAAACAAATTATACTGTATTGCACAGTTCCGTGTTCAATCATAAAACTCCGCTACTGCAGGCAGGATAGAACAAGGTTCAACTAAATACCTTTCTTCCCTAATGCCAGCAGGGGATGGTTGGCTTTAAAATGGATGGGGTGGTAAATGGACCGGTGACAATTTAAAAAAAAAAAAAAAAAAATGGCCAAAAACATGACTGACAAATTGTCTTACAAACCCACCTTTATTCCCCATACCATCTCCCTGCCAACTTGATTCTGTTCCAGCCTCTGGAACACACCTACAAACCTAAAGTACTAGATGAGTCCACTTGTGCATGTAACAATTAAAAATGTAACAATTCGGCCAGATTTATAGAAAGAACATTTGCATTTCTGCCGGTATTGTGTTATAACACAAAAATGATCAATGCACACACTGCAAAAGTGCCATGTAGGTTTGCGCACCAGTGAATGTCCGCAGCAGTGTGAGCCACATTTTTTTCATGAACTAAAATTGGTCCCATTATGAAATTAGCTCCACTCGCTTTCCTGCTACTGCCATTTTTCGTAGAGAAGAGAAAAAAAAATACATTTAATTAAACTGCTCAGTTGCTGTACAACAGATGCGGAAGGTGATTGCGTTTTTTTCTTTGAAATCATTACAAAATATGCCAATCTTGGTTACAGGACAGTCTAATTGATTCATTAGCAGCGCAGGCTGGAGACAACAGCAGTAGAAGCCCCTCAGGAACTCTCATTGACTGGGCTTCATCGCCATGACTGCCCCCTCTCTCTCATGCTCCTCTTTCCTTCATTGCAGGGATATAAAAAAAAAAAAAAAAAAAAAAAAAAAAAAAAGTGAGTGGCCAGCGCCCCCTATAGGTCAAAGGCAACAAGCCAATGAGCACAGATGGGGAAATGTGGAAACGAAAATACTTTCCGGTTGAGAACACAACCGTAGTATATTATTCCCACCTGAGCTGGGAAGGCATGCCCAGAGCTTTGTATTATGCGTTGTGATGATTGCCTTAACAATATCCACTGTACATTTATTCAGTAGGAGAGCAGAGGTAAGGACTTAATCATATCCCATTGAATAAAAATTATGGAAAGAAGAGGGAAAAAAAAAAAGTTATGTGACTAAATATTCTGGCATTTTAAGTACATTGCTTAAACACTCCATTCCAGCACTGCAATTTCTTATTTGGTCTAATGAATCAAGGTAATTTAAAATCATTGTTTTAAGGGCACAGCTGCATTGAGTTTCTTGGTAGAGTCCCAAATTGAGGTAAACGGGGATGGTTGAGTCATTGTAAGAATCCAGTGTAATTTTTGTGCAACATTTAATGGGTACATTTAAACCGGCAACCTAATACACAAGCAGCTTGTGTAAATATTAATATAGATATTATGTAATATTATACATTTGCTACCAGCCGAAACATGGCTCATCTTGGGTTCATCTCTCCACACAGAAAGAAAGCCAGAGGAAAGACATTTAAATTAAAAACACCACATAAGAGAGTGAGAAGCGAGGATGAGCCCGCACATGCACCCTCCCTCAAGAGAAAAGGTTGGCCTTCTTCCTAAGTGTCCATATGGAGTTGTGCAGCTGTCTGAACCAGCAGGGGGCGACAGCAGGGGAGCAGAACAGGTGGGGGCTCGCTGTGTGAGTGTTAACTCTGGGGGGGTGGTGTTCTCAGTACAGCTGCACCACACGGGGACAAAAAGAAGAGACAGGACTGTAATCCACTCTAGTCACTAGTTTCTTTTAAAATGCCGCCTCCTTGACATTTACTGTGGCAAATAAGCAGTTGTGGTGCCTCAACTGGGCAATTACGGTACCAGTAATGATCAGTTCCCACATTCTAACTCTTCATAACTACCTAACTCACCACTGATCATATGGGATGTAGCTACAGGATCATCCTAACATCACAGATTCATTTCCACAGCTTCAAGGAGGCCATGTTTCATCATCAACATGCAAGGAAATACTAACCATAGGGGTATTTAGTGTTCAGCTTGTCCTCAGCGGAGCGATTCCACGGAAGCAGGTCATCACTGCAGCCATTGGGCATCCCATTGTAGCCGATGCCCACAATTTTATTCTCCAGATTTACGATACAAGCACCGACCTTGCAGAGAACAGAGACAAAAGCAGCATATTGATATGAGAGCAGGGAGAAGAGGGAAGGGTGTTCAGAATCACATTGGCAAAAAAATGAAAAAGAAAACAAAAGAACTAGAAGCAGGGGAGGAGGAGGACATGATTTTGTTGAAAAGCATATTTTCACACGCACAATACGAAAAAAAAAAAAAAGTGGATGACATAGGGAGCATCATTAACTTCCCAGCTCAGGAGGAGAGCTTTTGTCCCTTACCTTCCTGGACACATTTCCACACCTTTGAACCAAGCGTCTGTGCGGAGACGTGCGTCTGTGAGCCGGCTTCAGGATTTAAGGACGCAATACATGTCAGCATTTCCAGCTGGTAATGCCTTTCTTACGAAGGCAATTAGAAGGAACCAAATCGAGCAGAGACGTACCGAAATCAAACGGCCACAGGGCATGGTGGCTGTGGAACCATGATGCTGGCCTGACATGGCGTTAAACATCGCTGGAGCGGCCTCACTTCACATATCCAACAAATCGGCGGCATTAAAAATGAAACAAGCCGGGTAAAGAGCGTGTACAGGGAAGATAAAAAAAAAGCGGGTTTAAATCACGCAACGGGGCAACATAGCCAAACATCAAAGCACTCGAACAAATCTAGGGTGACAAAAAAGGCAGAATCTTCTAGCAGAGTGTTGATCAGGAGGGAGAAAAAAAAAAAAAAAAAAAAGTATTGGGGCGAACCTCCCATCTTTGAGATCGCTGCCACGCATCATCAAATAGCGGGGCTAAGACGGTGCTCTTCGGGGGGCCTGCCTTTGATCTGGCCAGTATCTGCAGTGCTGGCTCTTATCACAGTCACAGCCTGATCTATTTCTATCGAGCTCCTCCACTCCAGCACCGGCCCTCACCCCCCGCTGTACCCCTCCGCCCCACCGGCACGGCGGGAAGTTCACATGCACGTTCTCGCTTCTGCGCCTGGCAAACTTGAGAAGCACAGCAAACGCTGGAAGTCACACACACACACACACACACACACTGGTATAAAGTTCCAGATGCTCCCGTGCTGTTAAGGGTGCAGATCAATGAACAGTGTGGCAGTCTGGGATTGAAAACGGGAACTGAGAATAGAAAGATTTGGCATGAATGTTGAAGGGCGTAGGCTGGTAGACACACATATAGCTCTATTACGGAAGGAAAAAAATGGTTCCGGTGGGTAGTACTGGCAACGATGCTCAGAGGTGTTTCAGTGAGAAAAGTTCTCAGACGCGACCACAAAAACATACCCCACCCATACGACCACAAAAACATTGCCCACCCATACCCCTCATTACCTGAAATGCAGCTCTCAAAAACATCCTCCAAATGAGGACTCCCAAACCCACACCCCCCTCCACCCCACTCTCTCTTTCTCTTTGCTCCCTTCATCCATCCCTCGCCTGGTGGGTCCCCCTAACTCCCAGCAGCAGGTGTGAAATAGCTGGGTGCCTGGAGAGGTGCATGCTGGGTAGGTTGTGGGATTAGTGGGACAGGAGACCCCCGCTGAGCCCCACTGGCTTATGCTGCCTACTAAGAGATGGCTCACGGACAGAGTACCTCAAACACACACCCCCACACTCAAAATCACTCATACCAAAAGTGGAATGACTTTCAATCTTGCATTATAAGAGAAAATCTAGGAGGATTACCAGTGATTAGCAAATAAACACCCTCTAGACTTCACTGCCTCCCTTCTTCATCAGCATAACCTCTTATTTTCCGAAAAGGTTCATTATGTTCACAGAATTTACTTTGCACAGAGGGCAAACTGATTTAAATTTAGCTCATTAAAATGAACTCAGAGAATTGAGAATTTTCTCAAATGCGTGCTTTCGAACCACAATGTCTGAAATGTATGGGTGTAGTATGGGTGCACAAATTGTTTTTAAAAATATGCTTCATGTAAAATCAGCCGACATGAAATAACGTGGACAGGTTGTGAGGTGGTCTGTGGATATGAGATTTGACTGCCAGCATTGGTCCTCCCATAATTCCACTCTCTGCCAGGATCTGACACACCCAGCGTTCAAAGGCCTGCTGCGGACCCTCCAGGTCAGGGGTGAAGGGCCTCACCACACCAGAGCCCAAGACGAGAGCCTGTCAGATGGGTTAATTTTTAATGTAAGACCCCTGCCTGGAACAGGTCTCATGCTGAGAGATGGGGAGAGGTGAGAAAGTGAGAGCGAGAGAGGTATGCGAGGGGGAGGGGTGAAAGATGGATGAAAAAGGAGGGGACAAGCAGGTGTGGAGGCGTGTGGGTCTAAAAGAGAAATGCAGGGGTAAAAAGAAATAAAAATGAAAAACGTAACAAAACCTAAACCAAGCAAGAGGACGGTGTATCAAAAATAAATATATAAAAAAAAAACCACCACCATTGTGGATCAATACCCAGATGGATAACTGATGGACGGATGGGTGGATGTGTGTGATGTAGTACCTGGGAGCTCGGATCCTTGCTCCTTTGAGCTGACAGGAAAGCAACAGCCATAAAATATTCAGGCCACTCCAAATAATCCTCCCTCTTCCGCGTCTGCCCTTCTCCCTGCGTCCTGGGATGGAGAGATGGAGAGGGTTAAAAAGAGGCGCGCAGGTAAGAGGAAGATGGGGGTGGGGGAAAAAAAAAAAAAAAAAGGACAGAACAGCAGGAGCATCAGCAAAAAGCATGATGGAAACTAACCAGATTTAAAACACGGAGGAATGGGAAGTTGGGAGAGCACTTAAAAGTTAGAGAAAAGCAAAAAAAATAAAAAATTTCCTCCTCCTCCTCCTCCTCCACCACACACACACACACAGCAGTCAGTCGTTCACTAAAGGCCACCATGCCCACCACAATGACGGTTAAAGGGCCGCCATACAAGCGTTGCTCCAGTTGCCACCTGTGGCCCTCCTTAAACACACGGCCACATGCAGTCCACACGCCGCGGTAAACGCGGACTCCGGCGCCCGTGCGGTGCCCTCAGCCACGCATCAGGTTTTCTAAGAGATCATTATTTGGCACGTCACTGCTGAGTTCGGAGCCGCTCATTCATCATTAGAGAAGCGGCGGTGGCGGTGGCTTCGGGACACAGGATGCAGGATTTTCCAGCGTCTCTCAGATCCCAGCTGTGAGGGGGACCTGGGCCGGAGTCAGCAATTAAAACCAACCCACGTGTGACTAAAACAGCCGGCCTCTGCTCACCGGGCACAGTGTCGTTTCATCCCAGACCGCACAGCAGCTTGACCCGACTAAAAGCCCTAAATGAAATGGCTGCATGGGAGCGTGGGCATCAAAGATGTGCCTTTGAACCTCCTCTGCCAACCTCAACAAGTCTGTGATCAGGACCAGCAGAACAGCGCCACGAACAAAGCCACTTTCAAAAAACGAGTGCGACAGATCTGACCCCATCTCAAAGCGGCAAGAATCACGTTATTACAGCCACTGTTCCAGAAAATCTACGCCACGCAGCTGATTACATATTATTCTACCCCTGGACAAATGCATCATGATGGCAAAAAAATAAATAAATAAAAAATAAAATAAAAAGCCTTTTAAAAGTTTCACAAAAAAAAATAACACCCCCACAAAAACACTGGGGTTTAACAAAACCTTAAGCCTTACATAAGCAGCACGTTTGAGAAAAGTTTCTCGGCCTTTTGTTATTTTAGGACCATTACACCATTAGTCATTAATATGCGACAGAGTCGGTACAACATGGGTGATGCATGGCCTTAATTAAGACACTTCCCCTTCATACGGCTCCCGTTACAGGGCTATTCTTCAGCGGAACGGGAGACAGGGCCCAAACAAAGGCCACCACAACAGCTAGATCAGCTCCTTAATTACCACAACTTTGTTTCTGGTGAGCCATTGGCCTAACCGTGGAAAAATCTCTTCGAGACCACAGGGCCACCCCCATCTGGCACCGGGGCTACTTATTTTCCCCCATCATGCCTACAGAACCTGCTTAATGAGATGTGTCTGAGCGCATTTTACTTCCCCGGCTCCCATTGGTCCAGGCCGCAGCATCCGCACAATTCCAAGAACGATGCCACCGCTGGGACGGGGACGGGGGGCTGGGATAATGCGCTTCCATCTCTCAGGAGAATTCACTGGAGATTCTCATCCGCATCGATTCCACAAGCGGCACGGATTACCATTCTCACCCGCCTTCTGCCTGGCACTGCTTCTTCCAGTCCTCTTTTTTTTTTTTGGCCACAGCTCCTCAGATGCAGATGCTTTTGATCCTGGAAAATTACCTGTCTGAGTTACTCAGAAGGGGGCAGGGGGGGGGGGTGTACTGCAGGTGCCTGTGATGCGCCAAGACTTCTGCAAGTGCACCATTTATAAAGGGTGAAAGGTCACCAGGCAGAGCCAGGCACACAAGCGAGCCCAATTTTACGACGACCACTCGCTGGGTTCATCAGCACCGCCCCCTTAACCCAGCATAAAATGGGCAATGTCTGCTACCGTCTGCGTATTATGATGAATCCTATTCATTAATTTTCCATTATTAACAGGTATGTTCAGAATCCTGTCTGTTCCAAAAAAATATGATTTTATTATATATCTTTTTAAGATTCAAGATTCTGTACTATTTCCAAGTTCAACCGCTCAGTAGCATTAATATATATGGTCACATAATGACATAGGATATGAACTGTTACTGGAGCAAAGCAGAAGCTATGCAGCTCAAGAAATGCTTTCACAATAAATCACGATCAACTAAAAATAATCCTATCACATACATACAATATACACCACTATCAGCAAATCACATATTTCTAATAATTAAGTCATGTAATAAGTGTAGCACCAAATACATTGGCAAAATCGTTTTTTTTTTTTTTCAGCTATCAAAAACACAAACCCAGCAGAGACAGAGACATTGCTTGCAACACACCACCCTGCCCTCAAACGAAATGAGACACCAATCGCCTGACTTTCGACCAAGAAGAGGCACAAGGGGCACATCTGAAAGCGAGAACAAGCTGTGGGTTCATTTACGAGAGGTGCTGGGGTCAAAGAACGCCACTTAAGTGTCACTCGGATGTGTCACTGAGGGGGTCAGGACTGGCATAATTTCACTTCACTGCACTTGACTGAAGCAAAGAGTCCTCCTCAGCAATGGCACAAGGGCCTTCAGTAAAGGTGGTGAGAGTACATGGCAGCGTGTTGGGGTGGCCTTGCGACCCGGAGCCGACAGTGGCACTTAACCACCACACGGTCGCACCTGGGGAGGTGGAGGAGGACACAGCTCAATTATAATGACTCAGCCGAGGGTCCTTTAGAGCAAAGCTGTGGCGGTAACCAGGTTAGCCATTCACATGTGTGTCAGTAGAACGGCACGTGGACAGTAGTGCCATCAATAGGGCCACCGTCATTGTCACCTTTGTCCAAATATACAGCACTGTGCAAGTTTTAGTACAGCCTAAAACTTTAAAGGTCTGGATCTAAAAGCATAAAACGCAATAATAATAATTATTAAAAACTGCAAGTGGGAATCATTTCATTTGATTTCAGTAAAAAAACATATAGAGATGAGATACAAGAACTATGGCTTGGTCTCTCCTGAGAACAATGAATGATCTGCAAGCAAAGGTCTAGAGAAGGAGAACAATAGGATACCATAGTCTCTTTCTCTACACACACAACGTTGTTATTTAATGAAAATTAGGAGTGTCTGCAATAAACTGTTCAGGTAAATTCAACATTTGATGTTAAAATTGCTTGAACTTTTGCTTTCACAGGTTTGTATTTTTTGCACCAACTTTATGCAGTACTGCATAAGCACAGTGGGCATGTCTGATCCTTGCATTTCTGGGACTGATGCGCGTTTATCATCGTTCTGAGCTGAGGCCTCTGAGGACAGGAAGTGTTGACCAAACCAGCACTGTACGGTCAAGACTCCCGAACCACACCACTGGTGAGGGTCGGTGAAGCTTTGGAATCAGCCTGGGAGCGATAATAAACGTCATATACCAAGTGTACAACAGAGTGAATAAAAAGATTGAATTCATAGTTGGGGGTCATAATGAACCAGAACTGATCACTTCATCGATGGTAACTTGAAAGCACGTTCTAATTCGCTCTGGATAAGGGCGTCTGCCAAATGCCTTAAATGTAAATGTAAGTCACTGGCAGGCCACTGGGACGAAACGCCAATCACAGACGACGACCTGCACTGGCCACCCCGATCACCAAACCTCGTCTGGGGGGGTACAAAATGTACCGTAGAGGAGACGTGAGGAACACGTAAATACAGCGCGTTTCATAAGGTGCACAGGTCGCCACGTGTGGCGGCGTCGCGTTGCTAACGTCTATAATACATGCCGAAACCCCCCAGAGGCGTCCACTAACGTTTACCCATTCCCGCGAATCACGTTTCCGTTCGCTTCCGCGTCCATCTCCGCTGTTGATCGCGCAGGACGACCCGCGTCTGGTTCCCTGTCGCGGTTTCAACGTGTTCGCAGCGCTGCGGTAACTTCCGCGACCCGAACTTTCCCGGGAAAACGCCCGCGTCACGTGTCCGTCTCCTTATTTGGCACGACGCAGGCAGGAAGTAACGTGGTGTTTCAGAGCTGTCTGTTTCTTCGCATTTTTTAAGTGTGTTATATCATTTTGGTAACATAATGCGCATGAAACGTGTGTTGTGTCTTTAATTTATTTACGTGGTCTGTGTTTAACGCATGTGTAGTACGGGCCGTGTCCAGCATGGGGCAGTATTGAGGTTTTCCATGTCTGAGGCCAAGAAAAATTCCGACCCGGCCACATTCCCATTAGAACCTGGATCAGAATCGTGTTTATTAGCCAAATATTTCAGTGAACACATACAAGGAATTGGATGGTGTCTCTCAAGCACAACAGTACAAAAACAACGATAATATGCAATGTACAATACAATGTAATCAAATCTTATATACACCAAAACAGTGCATATAAGTATATTAGAACAGTGTAGGCAATTCATTTTCAATCACTGATGACCACACACTGTCTCAATGCCGCTCATGAATAATGACTGACAAGCATGTCCATAGAACAAATACAGTTGCCTGATGTGTTGTGTGATTTAATTTGATCCTCAAATCACTCCCATCACCGTATGTAGGTAGGGTTCTCTCTTATGGCCACCAGTTTTGGCATTTGACAAAAGAGACATGCTGCCGATAGATCACATAGTCTTATGTCGAGCATTTTAATTTGCAGAAAGTAGTTGGCTGCATGTTCATCAGTAAATCTCATAGCTTCCAAAGGGAAGCTATACTTGTGACCATGATCTCGGAGTCTTTTGTTGTCTCGCTTTCAGGTTTTTGTGGTGTTTATACCAACTTGTCATCGATGAATCCTTTGATAATTATCTTGGTATTTTCTTTATTAATAATATGTACAGAATGTACCAAATGTGCCTCTCTTTTACAATTTTACACTATGGCCCTCATGTCATCTCCTTTAGTTAAACAAACTGTTCATTTGAAAATTCATCAAGACAGATTATCTTTCATTCTATAAATATGCCCAATTTAATTCTTATTATAACAATGAAATTTATTCAAAGCACAGTGTTACAAGAGGAAATAAATGCAATATCCTGCATTTGTCAGCTTCACAGCTATTGCTGTCCTAATGCTTCATGTGCATAAGGGCTTAACATTTCATTACAATGAAATAATCTTCTTATTCTTCACCTACAGTTTTTCACAAAACTGAGATACAAGCCAACAATGGCTTGGGTTTGCTGGTAAATAAGTCTGAAATGAATTATTTTGTTTTAGTTCATTAGTAGAAAATATGGAGAGTTACTTAAAGGAGAACATCTTGAAATAATTCCCATCAGACCAATTTTTTGTATTGCAATATATAAACTCTCCCTGCACCACTTTTCCAGGTCCCTGTGTACATGTGGGTTTTCCTCTCGGAGCTTTTACTCTCACACTCTAGAGATATTCAGTTTAGCCACATACAGATTCTTTTAGATGATCGTATATCCATTAGGTACAAACCAACAATCTCCACTAAAACTACCACTGGAACTATGCTCAGGCAGTGTCACAAAAAATGCTGCAGAATATAAAGTCTGTAAAATGGCTGTGGATTTCCCACTCCTTACGGGTGCTTGATATTTACTTAAACCAAGGGAAAAAATGGCTTCAGTGTAACTAATGAGTGCTGCATGTCTGCCTTTTGGGTGCATATGTGCAATTGCCTTTTACCACATTGCCCAGAGTCTTTCAAGGAGAGCGAACAGACACAGCCCAATGACGATGCAATTAAAAGCACAATGGCTCATACATAATCAGGCGCAACGTCCCAAAGCCACCTACACACACAGAAAACCACAGTGTCTCATCATTTCTTTAGTTGCTTGCATATTGGTTAAGGTCTAGGAAGGGCTGTCTGCAATTGTTCTTTTATACCGTATCTGCCTGATAAATTATGCTGTAAGATGGGGTGTTCTGCAGGACCACGGTACTTCTGCAACTTTGCCTTGTGGAGAGGCAAACACCTCTTTGTTCTTGTGACCATTTGGAAAATAATAGGTGTGAAGCGACAGCCATGTTTTTTGAGATCGCCTGCTCTCTTTGTCTGTCCCAGATGGGAGACTCTGAGGGCGTGACGACAGAAACAACAAATTCTGATTGGTCTGTGACAACTTCCTGTGGGTCAAATGTATAAAGGATGTTCACATGTGGTAGCGGGGGGCTTTTTTTCTCAGATTCTTTTCCATCGGAACTGGGCCTTCCAGTTCTCGAGTCTTTTCTCTCTACCCATTTTTCTCCTGGATCAGGTGATGTCTCTGACGCTTGGTTCAGGTTTTTCTGTCTTTTCTCTATCTTTTCCTCCTGTCTTTCATTTTGGTTTTCTCTGTAACATTGGTACCTTTTTTACATACAATATTTCCATGTAACTGCAATAATAATCTACTGGTGTTAATAAATTAGAAACTGTTCATCCTTTTAACCTCTATTGTGTCATGCCTCTTTCTGCCAGGTAACATCAAGTTGAAGTGGTTTGAATACAGTGCTTTTGTGTGTAGAGAGAGTTTTACTCCACAGTTTTACAATGCCACACTTTAATGCCGCACATTCACCCTGGTTCACATTAGAGACTGCGGAGCATTTCCATGAACTTGCAATACCCGTGCTGCTGTGACAGTCAAGTCTCCATCATACAGGTTTACATGATATATTATGATATTCTCTGCCACAGAGGGTTTTCTTCTACAACGATGGTGGCTCAAGAGTGGCACTCTATATTAAAAATGACATTTTTTTATTCATGCAGTTGATTACAGTGTAGTTTTGTTTGTTTACACCACTTGTCAGATTTCTTTCTAAATGCCACTTTATATTTTTACTTGTATCCTTGTGTGCATTGTAGTCCAGAAACTTTTGCGTTTGTTTTGTCATTGTGTTACACAGCATAGTGCACGGTGCATGCTATGAATTCACTCAATATGCCCTCTGCATTTAACCCATCTCCCTTAGAGAGCCCGCTTCCGTACCCACTAATCCACTACTGCCCCATGAAGCTAGAATAAGTAAGTGACTGAATTTACAAGTAAAAATTTAAAACTAATGCACTGTATTGTGTTTTAACTGAAATGGGACAAATGTATTTGGCAAAGGGAGTGATTAAACCAGATAGGTCAGAACACGTTCATGACTAGAGCAAATTTAGCTCATTAACAAATGAAGGAATGAGCCACTGGGCTTCCTTTCAGCAATGAATGATGGGAATGCAGCGGAATGCTCATGTAAGACCACAAGCAGAGCACGGGGTCTGTGACCTAACGCCACAGAAATGCAGCAAGGATTATCATGTGAACATGCATTATCCTTCATTTTATGTTTTATCCTGGGGTTTGAAAGGTTTGACCATGAATAAATGGAGGTAGTATTTTTTTTACTATTTCTTGTTTCACCTGCAACAGTTTTTAAGACGAGAAACAATTGTCAGGTAACCTGAGAGAATAAGGTTACACCATTATATTAAAAAAAATGTCCCTCAGTCCGATGAGATGACATCCCGCAACAAGACAACAAGCAAGCTGTTCCACAGGAAAGACCCCGTCTCACCAGCCCATAAGCCACCATTCATCAAACATGACAGGAAAAATGGGTGGAAAGTGGAACTTTCCTGTTTCTAAATTCAACTCCAGCTTGTTCAGCAGATGCGAGACAAAGGTGGAAGGTGTCCCTCAACCACCAAATTGAGTTTTGAAAATGGAGTCAGAACAAAAGTGAGGTGTTTACCGGTGGTGCGTGAATGATTTATTTCATCTCGCACCTTCCAACAGAAATAGGTCATCTTTTTCTTTGAGTGTGTGAGTGTTAAAGCAAGCACACACACACACACACACACTTGTTCAACTTGTTCACTCAACACTTTTTCTCCTGACTTCGCCAACCCTTTCCCACTTTCGGCTCATACACTCATGTTTCTCGCCGTCTTTGTTTTCATTCTTGCGTCTCTCCTCTCCTTTTTCACCCCCACCCACCTACTGACCTCTGTGTAACTTATGCTTTTTGCCAGTGAGACAGAATATCAGATGCAGAGCAGAAGTGATGATGGGCCAGCAGGAAGAGCATGAACACCTTTGATCAGAGTTCTCACTGGAAGTAGAGATACCAAAAGTCATCCACATAAGAAACGGCCCCTGAACCAAAGACCCTGATAAATGTGAAGACTGGAGATGGACCTTAGACTAAAATGATTAATTATGAAATAGTTACCTTCTGCCAACCCTCCTTCTCAGTGCTTTTATCTTTAAACAAATGCCTGCATTATGATAATCTCACTCCAGGAATGGTGAATATCTTTTGTCTCATATTCAAAATGACTGGTGTTTTGCTTTCCTTTTTTATTCACTTGAATGAATTACACATAAAAACAAGGCATTCATAATTGAATACATAGGCACCATGAATGTCCATCCCAGAAAATTCTTAACTGGATCTGCTGAATTAAATTTACAACAATTCAATACTTTTAAAATAAATAAAGGTATGTGGATTTCTGGGATAACCTTCTCAAATTGTAAAAATGAAGAATAATGAATAAACAAATAAAAGTCTAAAAGCCCCCTGTTCACAATTTACAGAGCTAAATTAACGTGATGCGAGGCAATGCAGGCTTGAGGTGAGGAGGCGTAAATTCTTGACACTGTAAAAATAATTGATATTTTAATTAACAGAAAAGAAAAAGGGCTTGATGGCCAAAAGACAAAGCAAAGGAACACACACAGGCATACAGATGGTAATAGATAAACGGCAAAACCCAAATGCACCTTGTGCTGCACACAAAAGTGGAGTGATTGTGAAAACGCACACTGTGACACAACAAAAAGTGGGTGGTAGTAGCCTAGTGGGTAACACACACACCTATGAACCGGAAGACCCAGGTTCAAATCCCACTTACTACCATTGTGTTCCTGAGCAAGACACTTAACCCTGAGTGTCTCCAGGAGGGGCTGTTCCTGTAACTACTGATTGTAAGTCGCTCTGGATAAGGGGTTTTAACCCCCCCATGGAATGAGCGGCAGCTGTGGGTGATTCAAACCCTTGCACACATGTGCCACGGGCCCCTGGGCCTCACACGTGAGAACCCAGTCCAAACTTTACCTGAAGACACTTATAAAACCAACCAAAGGTGAAAGTTAAACCAACACATTAACTGGCTGTATTACATTTTTTTAAACAAATGTAATAAGTAATGAAACGCATTATTTTAAGTTGTACGTTATTTGCTTTATTTAATTTGTTGTACAGACGACACGAACTCCCGGTAGTTTGGTCGCGTTAAGAGCTTCTTTCCTTCGCGGGCCGCGGCAGGAAGGCAGGCCGGGACCGGAGCGGCGCGACAGCGTCGCCGCGTCGCGCCCGAAAGGGTTACAGCCGCGCGGAATGTCGCGCTCAGGAATGCGTATGCAAATGAAGCGTTATGCTAATGCCATGCTAATGAGCGGCTGGCCGGGAACGGACTCGTGTCCGTCCAGACTGTTCGGAACTAAGATGGAGGACGGGGGAGGGCGAGTCGCGGACGTGCGCGCAGCTCTGTAGCTCCGCGGGGCTCGTTTACGCGACTTATGGCGGAACTTTTTTGCGGGTGACTATGCCTAGAAAGGGGAACGGACAGCTGCCGTTGCCCGACGGCTGGGAGGAGGCGACGGATTACGACGGAAAAGTTTTCTACATCGACCACAACACCAGGCAAACCAGCTGGATTGACCCCAGGGACAGGTAGGCGGCTGTGCGTCAGCGGTCGGCCGGGCTGGAAGTTGACAAGCGCGGCTCCCGAACCCCGAGCGGGCCGTGCGGGCGGTGACAGGCGCACGGCCCGCGGACCGCGTCCGCTCAACTTTGTTTGGGAGCAGACGCGGCGAATTTCGAGCATTTTCCACCCTGGAAATGGCGCGTGGGACTCGGCGAAACTTCCCCCCCTCCACGCGAGGATGTAGTGGGGAAAGTCGGCAGGACGTGCGCCGTGGCGGCGGGGATGCGTGTCCGGGGAAGGGGGCACAAAGGAAGGACCGTTTCCGAGCAGAAATGGCCGTGGGCCGATATAATGTCTCCCACGCTTCTCGCTGCGAACCCGCTGCGTTTGCTCTACGGTTCGTCCGAAGCCCACGGGGCCTGAAGGGGGGAAGTGGCCTGGTTCTGCCGGGCTCGGGTCTCCATGTTTAACGTCAGGAGGGGCAGGAAGAAGGTCGATCCAAACGAAGCAGCACTTTTCACACGTTCATACACACGTTACTACATCTTAATAACCTCATTTGGTAACTTCACCAATAAAGCTTGACTGTCCATGACACCCCTATTAAAAATAAAAACCTGTGCTGTGTATTAGCAATATGATAAAAATGGTACGATATGGATACAAAGTAGGTGAAGGTAACTTTACCGCTGGATATATCCTCCCAATAATGATTTATCACGAGCTGGTCCTACTGGATAAGCCCCTATCTGTATGCACTAGATCCAAATAAAATCACATTTATTCACACGATGGCCTGGTGTGATGGGTAGCAATAGCGTGGAAAATGTCAGTCTCATTCCACTTAATTTTCTTAATTTATTTAAGTAATTTTCTACTAGTGAGCATCACTTCTGTCGTAAATAGTATGCTATTTTAAACATAGTTAGAAATATGTGAGACATATATATACATCATAACTTTTTGGGGGGTTTGGGGGGTAAATTTAATTGGGTTTTTAAGCAGACATATTTGAACATATCTGTTATATATTACGCTTGCTTAGATGGAATAGACAGTGTCACCACCATCTCTACACTTCACTATCTACACTTTCAAAACGTTCAAGACTGTAGAAAAATGACCAACCATCAAGATGTTCTTCAACAGTTATTGAACAGGTGCTTTTTTTCTGTGTGTTTTCTTAGACTTTTCTGTGTGTGTTTAGGTTTAATTTAGGTAGACTAAAAGTTCTCTGGACGTCTAGATGGATTCAGTAACACACACATCAAACAAAAATACAAGACAGAATTTTTTTGTTTGTTTCACTCGGCGCAGTGTGGAGCGACAGCTGTGCATTTGATGTGTGTGTCAGCGCCGCTGAATGGCAAAACCGTTTGGACAGGTACATGAAATGCGAAATGGTTGAGCTGCCACCTCCTGAAGGTCCGGTAGGTGCCTGTGGAGAGAGCACTATGCACACATCCATGCTTCTCATGTGCATGATGTGCGATGAGTGGTCCCGGCTCCCCACCAGGGTAGGAGGGCTCCTTGCCCCCACTGTGATGCTGACATCTCCATGGCAACCACGTCCTCCTGCTGTGTGTTTCTGAGCAGGTGGAGGTGGGGGGGGGGGGGGGGGCAATAAGGCTGTTATTTACTGTCAGCTCAGAGAGAGAGCGAGAGAGGGCTGTGCACCCGGACAGGCAGGATTATGGGCCGAACATAGAGGAGTTTGGCTATGCTGATCCGGCATGATGTTGTAAATTTGGGGTCTCGAGGGGGCTGAGAAGGTGTGTGTGTGTGTGTGTGTGTGTGTGTACATTCAGTCTGTGTTAAGTAAGTGTGTGTGCATATTAGGAGATGTATTAGTGGAAACAGGGCTGACGGAGGGTCAATGGCCGGCATTGGAATGTGTGAAAAAAGGCGGGGTTTTTAAGACCATCACCCTCAACCCCCCCTTCCTTCTCCTTTCTCTGCATTGTCACGTTCGTCTGGAGGAACAAGGGGAGAGTTCTGACAGAAAACAGCCTAGACAGACAGAGTCTGCCCTGGGCTTTTGTTGGTCAGGAGTCAGGATCCGTGCTTGTACTGCTAAGCAAAACTAGAACATGAGTCTGTGGAGTAATCTGATGTTTAAAGAAATCATTTAGACACGATATGATCTTTTGTGAAGACGATGGCAGAAATGGCAAATCCAGTTCTCTGTAAACACAGGTCAGCGTGTTTCCAGTGTGTGGTAATTGTGTGTGTTCAGTGTAAATGTGTGGCTTGTGGCTTCATCGAGAGCTATTACTGTAACGCTCATTGCATGCTGACGTTGCCTCATGCAGACGTTACCTAAACCAAAATCAATGACTTTAGAAGAGAGCCTCAGTAGATTGTGTGTTAAACACTGTGTGGTTGCTGAGCAGGTATATCCCTGGTCCCTTACAACATGGACACCTGGGTTACTTTCTGTGGTGGCCCCTGCTTGAGCTTGCATGTTCCTTCAGTGTTCCTCAGGCTGTTCTTGTTTTCTGCTAATTTCCAATGTCCAATCAGACTCAGTTGTATCTTGCTGAATAGTTTAAAATAAATATAAAAATGAACTCCTCAAAAAGGAAGAGAGCTGCTTCTTCCATACAAAACCGTTGAAAGAAAAAAGGACTTTGCAATAAAAATCTATAAAACAGCTTTAAGTACATCAGTCCTCTTTTCTGCGATAGCAGGTGTTTTGTCTGCATCGTTTGTGTTTTAGCATTGTTTTTAGCTTTGCCACGGTACCCTTGAACATCTACAGTACAGGCCAAAAGTGTGGACACACCTCACATCAATGTGTTTTCTTTATTTTCAATGACATTTACGTTGGTAGATTCTCACTGAAGGCATCAAAACTATGAATGAACACATGTGGAGTTATGTACTTAATAAAAAGTGGAGACCTGACCTCCACAGTCACCGGACCTGAACCCAAAAGAGATGGTTTGGGGTGAGCTGGACCGCGGAGTGAAGTGCTAAACACCTCTGGGAACTCCTTCAAGACTGTTGGAAAACCATTTCAGGTGACGACCTCTTGAAGCTCATCGAGAGAATGCCAAGAGTGTGCAAAGCGGTAATCAGAGCAAAGGGCGGCTATTTAGAAGAAACTAGAATATAAAACATGTTTTCGATTATTTCACCTTTTTTTGTTAAGTACATAACTCCACATGTGTTCATTCTTAGTTTTGATGTCTTCAGTGAGAATCTACCAACGTAAATGGTCATGAAAATAAAGAAAACACATTAAATGAGAAGGTGTGTCCAAACTTTTGGCCTGTACTGTAGGTGTTCAGAGATGGTAAGCACACAAGTGACGTCCAGTTCCTACAAATCCTGTTCCTGGTGGTCAGGAAACATCCAATGCGGCAGAACGGAATCTGCAGAGCCCTTGACTCATTTCTCCCGTGCCGCTCTTGCGAAACCCCAGCAGTTACTGTTCATGTGCCGCGTTTATTTATGGATCCCTTTTGAGGAACATCTGCATGACTTCAGCGCGCGGTCCTCAGCAGAACTGCTTCTACAGCCTCTCTCCTGTGCTTCCTCCTGTCTGTGCGACCTGTTGAGAGAAAGCAGCTGACAGTGGCTCATCGTTCATGTGGAGTAGGCCGTCAGATCCCGGAGAGCCTCGGCATTAGTTAAAGGAGTCAGAGGCCTCAGTGTGGATATGAAGACTGTTCAAATTTATAGTAATAAAATGCCAATATGAAGCCAAGCTGAAGTGTACTGCAGCATTTATAGTGGCTTGTTTGCATTGTTTTCTTAAAGGATTTAATGTCATATTTCAAACAAAACACCTAAGCGGTCGCTTTTTCGCTCACAATGCGTGGGTAAACAGTTTAAGGCTGTAACAGTCCGTGGCATCACAGCGTAATTGTTGCCGCTGCACTTCCTCATTCCTCTCCGCTTTATTCATCCCTGTATCAGCCAGCGAGAGTCCCGGCCTTTCCGTCACCCCGGCTAGCTGATAATCATGAAGGCATTTTATCTGGGGATGAGATTTTTTATCGCACACATACACAGAGTCGGGAAACTTTGATCAAACCGGTGAAGCATTGTTTTATTTGTTTAAGCTTTATTTCACCAGAATAAGGCCGTTCTTTTTTTTTGCTTGAGTCCTGCACGTTTGATTCAAAAGCATGCTTTTCAAGGGCTTGGAGTGTTAGAGAGGAGACTGAGAAAAGTATGACTAGGTGGTTGCCTTTCGATACAAAACACTTAAGAATAAAAATGTTCAGTGTCTGTGCAAGCGAAAGATCTTACATCTGTGTTAACATGCTGAGCATTTCAGCCAGTCTGTCATCACGAGCAGGTCGAGTTAATCTCACCTCCCACGTGCTGATTCCCATGTTCTCTGTGACGCTGGTGTGTGTGGTATGCGTCTCTCAGCGTTGTTAGTCATGTTCTGCTCACGGTGAAGAAGACATTCCTGTGGTCCTTCACCGTGACGCCATGCTCCTATCCGTCAATTCCGCCACATCCACGGCCATGATCTCTCGTCAGTTTCCGGCCCGGTTTTGTACAGGGTCGAGCTGCTGCTGATTTATACAGAAATGGCAACAGACATGCAGAAACAGAAGATGCTTCCACGTCTCCACGTCCATCTGTTTCTCCCTGGTGGTAACCTTCTCCGGATTTAGAGCTGGCCTGCGAGTCAGGCAAAACCACAAATCTCCACAGCCACCAGACAGCTCATATTTCAACCAGGCTACAGGTTATTTTTCAGCAAATCACAAATGCCCAGTAATTAATGGAATGAGGACACTTAAAGCCCTTTGGGATCATTTAAGGAAGGTCGTAGAAAGCTTTCTTTTTTTGTCTTGTGTACCTGCCATATAGCTCTATACCTTTGGGGGCCGTTTGGCTCGGATTTAGAATCCACGCATGAGGATTTATGATTTGATCCCGAATTGGAGATTTAGTTTTCCAAAACTAAGACTATCATCCAACATTTAGTCATTTCTTTTGACTGCCTATGAATAATTTTGAAGGTCAGTACCCCTGCGACCTGAACTGACGTCAGTCCCACTCCAGCAAAGACGTGTTTGGAAAACATGACCACTCCCACGTCCTCCTCCGCATCACATTTTCTGTCTTCTGGGGAGCCCAGTTACTAAGGCACTTCATTTGCCCAGCTTCATGTCCATTGCAGCGTCAGCTGGACCTTTCTCCCAATTTCGCCTGTCATGGTCTACACTTTCATCACAGTCTCAGGCAGCCTGTGCGAAGTCTCTTAAGAGTGTCTGGCCCATGGTCACCAACCAGTGATTCACAGCCTCGCTGATGGCCCTGTCAGGACTAATGGCACCAGTTACGACGAGGGAGTCTCTCCTTCTGCAGCTCCAGTGCTTCGCCCCTCGGAACGTCCACGGCTCATAGCCTAATCAAGGCTCTTCGGCTTCATGTGTCTGCAACATTACACATGATACAAGAAATGTCAACGGCACACTTTGCTCTTTCAAGAACATTTTTCTTGAGTATGATTTCAAAAAGGCTATCAAATGTAATGTTATGTAGTCAATATAGGTTGTCTTATATTTTTAAGGTAGACACAGGGCAGAACACAGAGAATAAAGAAATAATCTGTTGACCAGGACCTTTAGTCAAACTATTTGATTCAATATTTGACTGGAATTGTGTGTATAGTGCACCAATAGGCACCAGTAGGCTGTGTGGTTGTCCAAAATTGTAGGTCCATTTAGCATGATAAATGCAGAATTACTGAATTGAATAAAGGAGGACTGCTGGAGGTCTGTTTGGTTACCCTAGTTAGAGAATTCCGAGGTTTCTTCTGCATGAGGCGAGTAAAGTTGTTTTGTGTGTGCTACATTTCACACATCTTCACAGGGATTTTTTAATGCTGTATTTGTATCTGTCACTGTATTCAATGAATGAGCCAGGAATTTATTACTGAGGTGCATTCTATACCTGTTCTGAAAAATAAGACCTTGAACATGCATTACACTACAGTAGAGTCTAGGTAGAGCAAAAAAGGGATTGTTGCTGTCGGACAGATTATCTACTATTCTGGACAAAAATTGGAACCACAAAACTGGCATCACAAATTGCCACATGCAGGCTGTATTTTACAGTGTAAAAAACGCACATGAAGACCATGTGGCGTTGGAGAAGAGAATAGAGTGTGTAGAAAAAACTCTTTCTCCCTCCACACAAAGCACTGTATTCAACCACTCCAATTTGATGTTACCTGGCAGAAAGAGGCATGGCACAACAGAGGTTAGAAATGAACAGTTTCTAATTTATTAACACCGGTAAATAATTATTGTAGTTACATGTGAATATTGAATGTAAAGAGGTACCAAGGTTACAGAGAAAGTAAACATGAGAAGAAAGAGTAAAGAGGGAGAAGAGAAAGAGAAGGGAAAGAGAGGGAAACCCCCCTGAGCAAGATAGCTCAGAGCTCCCTTTTCCACATGTGTGCAGACATTTATACCCCTGGCCTACAGGAAGTTGTCACTGGCCTACAGGAAGTTGTCACTGGCCTACAGGAAGTTGTCACTGGCCTACAGGAAGTTGTCACTGACCAATCAGAACCTGTTGTTTCTGATGTCACGCCCCCGGTGCCTCCCATTTGGTGAAGACAAAGAGGGTGGGCGGTCCTGACGGCTGATACTTCGCACGTTGATGTCGGACAAAGGCATGTAAAAACCGGGGTGTCGAATCTTCACCCTCAACCATCGACACAGGAATGTTACACTTCCCCCTGCAGACATCTGTTATGCAATGCAAAAACAGGCTCCTGCGATGTCCATTCTTACAGACGGCCGGTTGATCCCCTGGGGCACTCGAGTATTCAGGGTCCATGGGGATCACAATTGGGTCATGATTGTGTATCTGCTTGCTTCCTGGTCAGTCGGGAATTCAAATGTAGCCGATAGTTGTGGTTCTGTGTCCTTTGTGATCCTCAGGCATCTGAGGTCACCCTTGTAGGGAAACCTGTCTTCTTGGCATAGATCAAACACAGCAGCATACATAGAATATTCAACTGGATCCAGGGCTTTTCACACTTGGTTGGGTTCTTTGTCTGGAGTGTGATGAGGTTTGCATACAGATTGTGCATGTAGAAAAACAGTGTTCATCGTACATTAAAACCAAACCAGGAAAACAAATGACAACAATGATCAGATACTGTAATGCAAAAAACATGTAAATATAGTGGGAGGCTTAAAATGATATCAGGGAATTCATAACTCTGCGAATTTGCATCGGCTTATCAAGTCTAATCAACAACAGTGGCTGGGAAAATAAATACAAATAAATAAATAAAAAAGTCCCGCTTGTTGCCATGTGATTGGAGAATTACACCTTTATTAGGGAATTCATAACTCTGCGGATTTGCACCGGCTAACGAAGTTCAATCAACAACAGTGGCCGGAAAAATAAACACAAATAAATAAAAAAGTCCCGCTTGTTGCCATGTGATTGGAGAATTACACCTTTATTAGGGAATTCATAACTCTGCGAATTTGCATCGGCTTAACGAAGTTCAATCAACAACAGTGGCCGGAAAAATAAACACAAATAAAATCCCGCTTGTTGCCATGTGATTAGAGAATTACACCTTTATCACTAAAAGCTATTATTTGAGATTATGGCATTGTTGAGGTGTTCAGAGAGAGAAACAGTTTCACATAAATTTAAATTCTGATCCTAAACATGTTGATCATACTGAACATGAATTTAAAATAAAAACATTTAAGTTTAACAGTGCAATTTCCAATCCCTGATCAGTTATTATCAAATTGTTCACCGTGGGACATGGTTTATGATGTTCAATGTAATACCAGTAATCTAAAATGTCACAAATCCTGGTTATTACTGGTTACAGTTTGGTTTGTGGGTTCATCTATTGTGCCAGCCATATCTACATGCCACATTGTAAGTGATACAGTAATTAGTCAATGTTCATTTTATACCTTGTCGGACTGGATCTGGATTTAGAAATGCCTCGGTTTCTACGGTCCCGGGCTTTTTAGGATATGTAGATCCTTTTTATTTAAATTAAAGCACATAGATTCTATTCCTCCCTATGCAGTAAAATTCAGATAAAAGAGACTTACGGTCACAGATCCACATTCGAGCAAAGGTATCACGTCGGGATCACCATTTGTAAAAAACGCACATGAAGACCATGTGGCGTTGGAGAAGAGAATAGAGTGTGTAGAAAAAACTCTTTCTCCCTCCACACAAAGCACTGTATTCAACCACTCCAATTTGATGTTACCTGGCAGAAAGAGGCATGGCACAACAGAGGTTAGAAATGAACAGTTTCTAATTTATTAACACCGGTAAATAATTATTGTAGTTACATGTGAATATTGAATGTAAAGAGGTACCAAGGTTACAGAGAAAGTAAACATGAGAAGAAAGAGTAAAGAGGGAGAAGAGAAAGAGAAGGGAAGAGAGGGAAACCCCCCTGAGCAAGATAGCTCAGAGGTCCCTTTTCCACATGTGTGCAGACATTTATACCCCTGGCCTACAGGAAGTTGTCACTGGCCTACAGGAAGTTGTCACTGGCCTACAGGAAGTTGTCACTGGCCTACAGGAAGTTGTCACTGACCAATCAGAACCTGTTGTTTCTGATGTCACGCCCCCGGTGCCTCCCATTTGGTGAAGACAAAGAGGGTGGGCGGTCCTGACGGCTGATACTTCGCACGTTGATGTCGGACAAAGGCATGTAAAAACCGGGGTGTCGAATCTTCACCCTCAACCATCGACACAGGAATGTTACACTTCCCCCTGCAGACATCTGTTATGCAATGCAAAAACAGGCTCCTGCGATGTCCATTCTTACAACAGCATTTATATGCGTGTGCGTGGCTGATTAAATGTTCCTTTTCCAGGCAGCGGGGGTTTCCTGTTTAAGTGTGCTCATATAAAACAACTGAATATATGCAGGCCTGTCGTCCTGTCAGCAGGTTATATATGCTGCGCAGCCGGGCCGTGGCCCTCCTCTGTATGCAGTCGTCCCTCGCTCGTGTTTTCCCCTTTCCCTCCATCCCCTCTCGTCCCCATGGAAACCACCACCGCCCTGTTCACTGGAGCAGAGGAAACCCGGAGCGGTGGAAGTTTTTTTCCCCCAACTTACAGAATTTTACAGAATTAGCTGGCCAGTCGTGTCAGGCCATCTCCATTCCAAAGTTGAACGGTCTGAAGACTAAAGGAAAAATGGGAATATATCGGACTTCAGTGACACACAAAGTCTTCCGCAAGATCATGAAGGGAAAAAGAGAAAATTCGAGCCCATATCAAGTTCTGTCCATTCCTCCACGTCTTTTTTCAGCTTCTCTGTTTAAGGCTGGTCGACTTTCTTAATTAGGGCAAAGAACAAAACCAGACATGAAAGCCCTTTTCCCCACTGCTCCGTCCTGTTGTGGTGATGGTGAGGACGGTAATTAACAAAACAAACAAAAAACACTAACATAAAGGGATTCAGGGGCTTTAGGAGGGGATGACAGGGACAAAATACAAAGCAACACGGTGCCATGGCGACGGGAAAACATGGCTGCCTCCATAGCGATGCATGCACATGGTGAGCTGCTCCTCCCATTGACTCACGCCCCTCTGCCTTCCCTCTGACCACAATGCTGCTCAACCTTTATATTGAATTATACCATGATAAAAATAACCATGATACTGGTTATATCGTATACCGTATATATCGTGATCAGTGTAACTGAAGAAGAAACCTCTACAATTCTGTGTAAATAAATAAAATGAATTTAATCATGATTCACTGCATTAGCCATATTTATTGATCTACGCTGTCTGAGAATCCATGATCATGGAGATGCAGATGCACTTTGCACTGCATGAAAAGTTGCCATGCAAATTTCAACACATAAAACGTCTTACTGAAACTTAATTTTGTCTCTCGCCTAATAGGATCTGTAGAAGGCACAATTTTTATAAGTACCTGTCACAACTACGTTCCTTCTATCCAAAAATATCAAAGCATCAAAACGCACTGTTGGCCATGCCTTAATATCCCCCCACCCTGCTGTCACTGTAATTGGCCTTTATTCTGAGCTGTTGTCAACACCCATGCTAATGACGGAGCATGTCAGGGGCTTCTAGCAGACCGTCTCTGCTGTTTGATTTGTGCTGCTTTATCAAGCCCAGCAGGCTGCACTGACGAGAGAGACAAATGAAGGGTGCCTCTCTTTTTACACTTATCTGTGTCCTGCATGCTCACGCCGGCTTTCCTTTGGGCAACTTTCCACAAAGGATGCTGATGAACAGGCCCTCGCGTGGTCGGGTGCCATCAAAAGCGTGATACTGATATCTTATCGCAGCCCCGGGCTCGGGAAAGGCTCTTTGTGTCTGCCGGCACTAATTTATTGCATGGTGAGGGCCGTAAAACTCCTGTGTGTGTGTACGCAAGTGTGTAAACGTATTCGTCATGACTTTGAGTGATATGTCGCCCCAGTTCTAGGAAGACAAGGTGGTACCCAACCATCTTCAAATTTTACAAAGTCAGTGGAGCACCAGGGCTTCTCTCTGGGGGAAGGGGGTGTTGCTGGCTCCACTTTCCATGGCTTATAAAATATGCAGCGGCAGAGCGGGTCAGGATGCATCAGGATTCCAGGGCCTGAAACTGAGGCAGCGCAGGTTACGATATACCAGTCTTGGACAGCTAGTTACAGGACCTCGAATGGAATGAGAGATGTTTGACCTCTGGTATTATCAGTGTCTCTTAGCTGGCCTCAGAATATGTATTTTGTGTCATGAGAGGTCTAAACATTTAAGGTTGTATTCAACAACCTTTATTCAACAATTCAGTCTATTCATATAGAGTGTAGAGCTTTGTATTTATTCATGTAATGCAATACAGTTTCCCATTTGGTTCCACACTACAATTGTTACCATCATGTATCATGAATCATGCATCATGAATCTTACCAAGCTCTAAGAAAGTATATAGTAAGAGTGGAAAACAATCCAGACTCTGATTAGTGAAAAATATGTGCACCAACAAAGATGGCGGCACTAGCGAGTAGCAGCAATGCAAGTGAATCCAAAAAGAAACACGCTTCAATGTAAAAGGAAGTTATAAAGTGATTTGTGCTTTATACTCAATGTTGGAGTAGGCAATAATATATGGTGACCATATGGTGAGCTTGTGAAAAAGAGGACGAGCGCGAATGGGCAGGAAATTGATCCACTAGCGCAAATAGGTATGCAGGATGCCGATCACATGATGAATGTTTAAGCAGCTCAAAAACCAACTTATGTTTCAGGCTATTGTTTTTTTGGGGCCAAATTGACTTTTTTGCTTCATCTTTTCATGATGCTGCCAAGCTGTGGTAAATTTGCCTGCACCCTCAGTAACTCAGTAAAAACTTATTTTTTTTCTCATTCAGACATGTAAATTAGAATGTATAAATTGCTATATTAGTACATTAATATGGAAATAACTGCGCTTCGAATCTGTCAGGATTGGCTCAAGGTGATCACGACAATTCTGACCGCCTTTAAAAGACTGTAACTCCGCCCCTTCTGCAGCGGCGACATTTTAGTGAACTCTTTGGTGAACTTGTACCTGGCAACACTTTTGAGTTCTGGCAACCGCCACACGCCTGAGGGCTCGTTTATGTTCTCCCTTTTATTCCCATTTTTAGCCAATGCGCTGCTCTTGTTTATTTGTATTTATTATTATTAATAAAATCCCTTGTCACCTTGCCGGTGTGACAGAATCAAACTGATTTGGAAAAATGAATTGTTAGATTAATCAATGATGAATAGTAAAAAAAAAAAAAAATTATCATTTTGCCCAGTCCTAGTCCTGACCTATTCTAGTCTGGCAGGTGAGGGTCTATGTCGGTTTTCCTGATCAAGAACTAGTATATCCAGCCCCATTCCAAATCATACATTTTAAAACCCACACATGCAGATTTGTCATAGAAAGCATTAACTCAAAATGAGGTATGAATGAAAAGTTATTGACCATTGATAGAGCAATTAAAATACTAGTTATAAAATGTTTAAACATGAAGAAATATTAATATCATTTGAGCTGATTGGTGGGAGTAACAGAGATTAAAATGCATCTAAAGTGGTTGAAACAGACAGAAACCTCATCTTTGGTGCTGCTTCTTTTTGTATATACATTTCCGTTCTTTAGCACTGAATGCAAAGGTCAGCTGACAGAATGGAAGAGGAAGGCATAAAAAACGAGAGAGCGATACACACAGGTATATACAGTAGAGCAATCGGTCAGAGATACAGACTCCTGTTCCTGCTGATGGTGCATTCCTGACATTCCCCCTGTCTAATTTTTAACTTTTATGGCTCGACTACAGCAGCGCCTGTGCATACCATACTGACAGCCAACCAGAGGCAGCCTGTGTTTGTGCAAGTCAAGCAGCGTCTATCCTCCACAGTGTGCCCCTTTTACCCAGTATGTTGCAAAATTAATCGGCTCACCACACTTGCTCAAAATTAAAAACAAACCAGCCAATTAATACATGCTGTTGGGAAAATTGCCTCTTGTTAGTATAATTAGTAGTATTCTGTGTGAATGTTTTACTTCACCTTGCAGCAGATTACTGATGACCTTTCCCTTTTTCATAGTTGAAATATTTTAGGCCGTGGAAGGCCCTTGGAGACAGCCTAGGCTGTGAACTCTGACCTTGCATGTGAACTCTGACCCCATCTTTATTAGATAAGTGCAGTAGCCCTGAGGCCACATACCACTGGCATGTGTTCACACAGTGCTAATCAGGTAGCCTTGACCTTTTCTGTCTCTCAGTGGCCATCAGCAGTAGATGTGTTGGTCTGCTGCTGGCCCTGACAGGAACCTCAGATGCTGGAACTGATGATGAGCACAAAGCTGCAGGCATGAAAGTGAAATGAAAGTTAAACTTATTTGGTTTAGTGACAATCATTTGAATTCATTAATAAAGAAAAAACTCATAATGTTTACTGATAATTTAATTTGGAATGACCACTTGTTCCGTGTATTCCAGGCCAGAGCTTTATGTTTCCATTATTCTCTTTATTGTCATTATTCCATGATAACCTTTGATGTGCTCACCTGTGGTAGACTGTATACATCTATCTATGCCATGCCTTGTCCTTATCTGTCCACTGGCAGTCCTACCCTCGGTCCATGTTGGTTTTGTTTTGTGTTTTGTATTATATTTACTATTAAACACTGTTATGTTTAAATAGAGCATGTGTCTTCCCATCCTCTTGCCATGCGTTTGTGACATAAACACATGTGTGTGCATATATGATTATTAAAAACTTTTATATTTAGGTGTTTAATGCTGTAGCAAAGTAGTGAGAGTAAAGCAGCTATGCTTTTCATTTTATATCCAAAGGTTTGTGTTGTAACTGTAGAATGGATAAAATATCATCATAGCCCTGAGAGAACAGCTTTGAAAAATAGATGGAATGCTGGTTGGATTGTTTATATTTTTGGAGTGCTCTGGTTTATGGGCAAAGGAGTAAATGATAGCATACAGTTTTCAACATAAATGTTGACTAAAGAGAACAGTTGCCTGTCATGGCTGCCCACTTAAATGCCAAAAAGATCACTTAAGCCCACTCCAAGCTTAAATGCAGAAGACACATTTTGTTGTGTCACCGTGTGCTGTGCTGCAGTGTTTCACAATGGCAATCACCTCACGTTCTCTTCCACACTCTGAAATTTTGAAAACTTGCTGACTTTACACACTGCTCGCTTGGTCTTCTCACACACACACACACACACACACACACACACACGCATGAGGGCTGGTACCACACAACTCTGTAACTCCAATATTAGACTTTGGTCATACTTTGTTGAGGATCAGGAATGTAATGTTCTTGTTGCTGTTTTATTTCCATTAGCTGACAGCATCCCTGCACGTCTGAGTGTGTGAAACTTGCACAAGTGACTGAAGCATCAACAACACGTGTGTGTCTGACTGACTGAACTAAACTCCCAGCTATATTATCCTGTTTGAGAGCAAACTGACCCCTCAGTCACTCTGAAGTGATCTTTTGGCAGTGAAAATGGTGCACATTTGGAGATCACACCCATTGTCTTGTGTTACAACTCTCCTGTGGAGCCAGTGAGGATAGGTTTACAGTGAGATTCCACAGCTCGGGATCTGGTTTGATGCTGCTATTTTCACATATAGTCCTTAATTAAAGGCATAAATAAATGTTGGTATTGTTGACTTTTAGACTGAAATTTAAATAGATTTCTGAGTGTAAAAATGCAGAAGTTATTTTCTCTCAGTTTCTGCATTGTTGCACCCATCTTCCCTGCTCTTTGTTCAGCCCTTCTTCTCCCCTGGTGCCTTCATCAGTCATAGTCACCTTAACGTACTGAACAGAATGTGCTCTTGGCCAAGCACAAAGAAAAAAAAATAGTAAAAGAGGGAAAATAGCCCTCTAAATAAAGAAAAATAAACACTTAACGTGCATCTGTTTACTCTCTTCACTTATCTTGCAGGTTGACGAAACCGCTGTCATTTGCTGACTGTGTGGGTGATGAGCTGCCATGGGGATGGGAGGCCGCGTACGACCCCCAGATTGGGATTTACTACATCGACCATGTCAGCAGTAAGTGTTTGCATCAGGTTCAGCATGGTAATTGTTGTTTATCGTAACAATAATATATACTCCAGACAGGTAGTATAGACCTTATTATCAACATTATTTGAATAGAAATTATGAATCAAGTGATACAGGCTTTCCGCGTATCCTTAAAAAGTCTTAAATTGGATTGTCTAAAATTAAGGCCTTAAATGTAATTGAAAATAACTAGTAATCCTTAAATCCTTAAAATAAATAAGTTAAAGATCTTCAAAATACTGCAGACCCAATAAGTTTACTTACTGATGACCTCAAAATATCTAGGCGAATTTTTAATATGTGTTTTGTATTAGATTGGAATTAGTGGAAGGCTAAATTCTACACGTCCTGGCGGACATGTTCTACTTATATTAAAATTCGCTAAATTGCCTAGTGAGGAGGGAAAAGTATGTTCCTACAAATGAAACAAAACTTCAATCTGTCAGTAATCACAATGTCAGATTGTGCAATTACATGAACAAAATTGTGTAATACATGGACCGAAGCGGTTTACAATATATTATATAAAGTAAATAAAGTGAAGTGATTGTCACTTGTGATACACAGCAGCACAGCACACGGTGCATATGTTCTCTGCATTTAACCCATCACCCTTAGTGAGTGGTGGGCAGCCATGACAGGTGCCCGGGGAGCAGTGTGTGGGGTCACCTCAGTGGCTCCTTGGCAGATTGGGATTCAAACCAGCAACCTTCTGATTACAGGGCTGATTCCTTAACCGCTAGGCTAAGGAAGAGAATATGTCATTCTCTCAAAGTTTACCAGCCAAATAAACTGAGACCGGCTGCTCAGTCTCACTTCAGTCTGTTAACCGTTCATGTCGTGTTCCGGACTGGAGTCGGGGAACGCAGGGCAGAGCTGGAAATATAATTTCAGTCTGTTTTACCTATTATTTTCTGTATGATTCACTGCTTGTACATTTGTTTTGGTGATTGGTTAAATTTTTTGCATGTTGTAAATAAATGTATTAAATGTTTTTTAATAAAATGTTAACTCAATTTGCAGCCACCGTCGTCAGGTAATGGTGAACGCATATATAAAACGGTGGGGCTAACACTGCTACATTCTTATTAGGGGAAATGCACATGTGAGATATTTACAATCCGGTTCTTACTATTCACAATATTTGAATATACAAAATTAAATATCTCATGTGCATTTCTCCTAGTAAGAATGTTACGGCAGATAGGTAGAATACTCATTCTGGATGTCTGAAATGTACTTTTGGATATTTGAAATAGACAGACCAATAGACATGAATGTGAACTGTGACATCATTTAATGTAGCGGATGTCTGAAAGGGAGATTGTGGATAGGAAGCGTTTCACTGTGATTATGTGAAATGTTAATTTGGGAAGAATTAAATAATGGATATGTGCAATACATATTCATTCTAGCTATTAAATGTTAAAAGCGCTTGCCATAGGTGATGGTGAACGCATAGTTAAAAATGCAACAACACAAGGCAACACAACAAATTTGTGTCAGCAGCAATAAACATTTTTTATGAAGCCGCAGTATTGGGAAACTACCATTTGCAGCGATGTAAAGATTTAGTAATTATTAATTTTATGTGATTTTTTTTATTGATAGGCAAGCAAGTGCCATTTATCATATTGCATATCACAATATTGATCTCAGATTTTTTTTTTTCCGAATTGTGCAGCCCTGAAATAAGAAACCAAAAACTTTGCAGTTGCCCCCTAGTGGCTTGCTGCAGTACAGGTAATGTGAGTCTGAATATTAATCTTGGAAGGAAAAGTAATATGTCATATAATAATATATTTCTCAACATAAAATGCAATGAATATTGTATTTGAGAAGAGAATCTGGCCCTCACAGTCTGCCTAGAAAAACAATTTGGCCTTTGGGCAAATGTAGTTGACGACCCTGATGGAAGGGTCTAAAATTTGATGAAAGGTCTTGTAAAATGTATTAAAAAGTCTGGCTTCCTTAAACCTACAGAACCTGTGAAAGGATCAGTTCTATTAGATTTGTCACAATATTGACAATGTTTATCTGATGATTCCATGAGTATTATTATTGCAGTATTATACAAATTATTACTCTATTAGTCTTTGTTTTATGTCTAGAATTTGGTGGTATAATCCATAAGAATGCTTTTGGAGTGATAATATACCAAATAAATTATTAGGAAGGTGAGAAAAAGATGATGTATGTGTGATTTATGCTCTTTGCTGTGAAAGGGTGTTGGCCCAATGTATAACACTCATTTTTCATTTTTTCATTTGCCAGCGCTTCCTGTAGCCCCATTAAAAATTTCCAGTGCAAACACTGAACATCTGTAAAGGACCTAAGACATAAAGTCTGTTCATCAATTCTATAGTAGAGACTGATGTATCATTTGTGAGCATTTTTATATGACTTTACATCAGGCTGGACATTTGTTAATATTGGCACTTGGCTCAAATTTTCATTCAGTCACTCGCACACAAATACCTTGTTGCATCTAGATATTTGCCATTATTTCAAATTATTATTGGACTGGCCCGTAAATATATTTCATTCACTACATATTTTATTTCTGAGCACAAACCACATCTCTACTATTGATTTGCATGGTGTTACTGCTCCAGGGTTAGCTTAGTGGTTTTGTGCAGTGTAGGTGGGGATTGTGGGAGATTGCTTCCCATCCATGCATTGGTGTGTGTGTGTGTGTGTCTGTGAGAGAGAGTGTGCGTGCGGTTGGTATGTATTTTTGTTTGTTGGTGCTTTCCTCTGAGCTTGCTAAGTAAACATGGCCATCTGTCAATCATGTGGAAAAGCAGGGCTTTGTGAACAGTGCGGTAATAAGGCGCGTGAAGCGTTGGGTATAGCGGAGGGGGTGAGATCCGCTTAACTACACACACACAGAGTGCAGCCGCATATTTCTGTTTAATTATTTACAGTGCGCTGAGTATGTGCTTAGAAAGCACACGTGGTGCATATAAGATATGGTAGACAGGCTTACCTGCACTGGCATTGTACACACACTGCGTTTTTTACACACATGTTGAAGGCTCTTATCTTTCTATAAGTGCAGGCTACCAGGAGAGGTAGTGCTTGTAGATTCCTGATTATTTAGCGACAGGGATCAAGAATTATATATTGGCACTTATTCCAAAATATATGACAGAATAATCATGCTTAGTTTTCTAGATTCAGTGTTTAACTGTGGCTAAGCTTGAGTGTTTTGGGGATAAAGCATTTAAATATTTGTGACCTAGCATTTACAGAGTATTGTGAAATTGTTTCTTTAAATCTGAGAAAAGTCCACAAAATCAAATATGCATTTTACAGTATCGAATACAATTTTTGCAATAATGATTAAGCAAGGTAAGCAAGGTCCAACATTTTTGTCCATTCTCTTTCTTTGTTGCATACCTGCATTACTGCCAGTTTGGAGTGACTTAGCACAGTGTCACATAAATGTAAGATAAATGTAACATTTGAACCATTGAGGAGGGAGAATGGGTCTTTGCTTATATGTGCGACTCATATGAATGTACACATTACTGAATTGGTCCTGTTAGGGTGTGTGTAATTTTTTTCTGTGCTCTGTTACATTTGTGAAATTTGTGTCTGATATCATTCACTTACATTTAAATTTACATTCATGGTAATTGGCAGACGCCCTTATCTAGAGCGACACACAACGTGAGTCATCTGTAAGGATTAGCCTGAAACCAATTGGTAGCAATTAAACCTGAAACATTAAACAGATTTAATGGTTATTCAGATAGAAGAATATTAAATGTAACCATTAAGCCTCCGTCAACTCCTCTAACTTGGAACCTGGAGATGCAGTTTGCTTATGTTCAGAGTTATGCACACACACTCCCACATACACACAACCATATCAGGCCCTTAGTTTACTGTGTAAGTGTCAGCAGGGATCTCTGTGTGAGCACCGTGGTTATGATGATGAAATGCTTTTGCAATAACTCAGGAGTTGCTATTGTGCACCAGCAGGTGTTTCATGCTGGTTTGGTTGTTGAGAGGTCACCTGAGAAGGTTCATTGTGCCTATTGATGTTTGTATGTGTTGGTGTGTGTGTGTGTTTGCAAGCAAGCTAGTAAATTGTATGCACACATTTTATTTCTCTTACTGGCTGCTCTCCAGTCGTCTCATCCATTTGCAGCAACAGGTTAGCCCGAGGCCAGTGGATCGCGTTGACCCGTGAAGAAAACCCATACTTTATGTGGTATAGCTGATGTTCGGCTGATGTTGCCGATGTGAAGAGGACCAGGCTCGGGGCGATGTTCTGTCTGAGAGGTCTTGTGTTGCCAGGATTCAGGCTCTGATGAGGGCCGCAATCCGAAGGCAGCAGCTGAGACTGCCTCAGGGAGTCAACAGCCTGAACTGTTGTCTGTTCTCTTTGTGATATGTTTAGGACATTTTGAAGCATTGAGTGTGTTATTGGTGGTGGTTTTAGAGAGTACTCGAGTCTAGGGGAATGAGGATCCCCCCCGCTACAACGAACATCCCCCCGTTCCATTCCGTGTGCTATTTTAACAATGAATGCATAGGTCTATTGAGTAAAATTTGTTACATACTCCAGGCACACATTGTAATTCTCATGCTGAAAAATTATTTGTAGGCTAATATACAGCAGCACTGAATATTTCTCAGACTGTGGCACAGTCGCTATGAAACAAGTCCCAGCGCCTGTCTCTTACCAGCCAATCAAAAAAAGGAAAAGGCCTAGACAATAACCAATCAGAAAATAGCAGTATTGTATTCAAATATAATCAGAAATATCAGGACACCCTTTTTATAAGACCACCATCATGCTACCAAAGGTGTAATCTGTGGAAATAGCAATAACAACACAGCTAATGATGCAGTCATTTGTTTGCAGTCAAGCTTACGATAACGTTACTAGTGAGGTTCAAGGCAGGTAGGCTAAAGTAAACGTCGCTAACATTAACATCATTAATCCTACTGAGGAGGAACCAGATAGTGTTCTGTAGCAGAGATACTTTGACTGCAGCCATGAGAGTAGGCTTCAATCAAAGTGCAGCACACACACTGATATTCGAGTGAAAGTTCATTTTGAGTAAATCTGAATATCTGACACGACATCCACACCATGCATGTCGTTTTAGGATAGTAGAATATATTAATCATGTTTTTGCTTAAACAACCATAAAAATGGTACACGGTTGGTCTCCCATCATGTGCACTGTCATCGGCACATAATATGTCTGGTAAACTGATTTGCTTTTACAACTCGACTACTGGTTTTAGGAAGTGGTGAAAGGAGAGGCACACTGAAACAGGGACGGGACAAAATAGCCCTGGGAAGAGAGAAATGTTGCTGATCCTCATAGTCCAGAGTGCAGGCATTGCTCACATAGCTAAGCGAGAGAAGAGCCCTCCCTGCGCCCTACCTACTGCCAGCACTCTGACTGACAGAGCAGGTTTCTGTGAGTGACCAGGTATGCATGTGTATGTGTGTGTCTGTGTGTTTGTGTGAACTTTTGAAGATGAAACCATAAGCTATATGTGCCTGTCATAACTATTTATTCCTCCTTGCCTATCCTAACCTTATACAGTAGGGAAGTAAAGGTTATGCAGTGTAAAGATACCTAATAAAAACAGACAAACAAAACAAAAAAGAACATAGCCATTTAGTACATAAAAAAGTACAAAACCAAATAAGAATGTTTAGCAATGCTGATTATAATGATATCTGTAATTAATTAGTAACCGTAAGCTTTGTTTTTCTGCCAAATAAATCTGCATGCATACATGGTTAGAAGAGGTATGGTCATACTGGCAGCCCCGGTATCTACTACTGTAGCAATAAATACTGCTGTTGCTTTAGTCACAACCCAGCTTCAACTCTGATTGAGGTATCATATAGCTTATGAACTGCCTCAATGGTACGCACATTTGGTAGGGGTCGGCAAAACAGCCACTTATTTTGGTGAATCAAGAGGCCTTCCTACTACCCACTGTCCAGTTTCAGTACAAATTACTATTGAATGTGTTAGGGCTCTGTTCTCAACAAATAGTTTAGATCGCAAAGATTCCTTGTGTGGATGGGTTGGGGTGAATGCTGCCAGAACGCCTTTTTACTAGCACAAATATGTGTGTAGAAGCCGATGGCGTGACGAATATTTAATCGCCCAGACAAGTACTAAAACCCGACCAGACATGTTCAGGGAAAAGAGGAGATCTAGTCACCATAAATTAGCAGCGCTATGCTAACTTACTTATCAACATATGCAAATCATTAAATATTTCAAACAACTGTTTACTTACCACAAGAGCCTTCAGATTTTGAAATGCGACTCTAATTGAAGAAACTTAACAGCTCGGGTGTGGGTGGCTAAGCGGGGTAGTGGACATATACTCAAATATTTTTTATTCACTTAAATACACTTATATAATAAGGCCAGTGTTTCATGAACAACATATTTTGAACATTTTGCGGAAATGTGTTGATATGTGTGTACAACTACCATCGTTGTTGTTTTTGTTTCAGTTCGTGGAAGAGTAGTACATATACACCCGGCATTTGTATGGACCTGCTTCTCACTACTTCCCTACACTACAGCAGTTGAGCCAGTCTCCAAACAGAAAGGCCATTCATTCTCTCTGTGCACTATGATGGGATGGACTGTCTTCAGTTGTCCCTGAGTGCAGGGGAGGCAGCATGAGAAAGTAAGACGTGTTGGTTGCAACGCACAGACCAACAAAGCCATGTCAGAGACTGGCTGTCTGAAAGCTTCAGTGTGACACGTTCATACCCTTTCCTTGCCAGAAAGACAAAACCCCCTTCACCGTGTAGGTCTGACATGTGAATGGTCAACCTGATGGCAGCTAGCCCAATTGTGATTCATTTTTCCCCCTCTGCACTGGTAATTTGTAGAAATATTCTGTCAATTCCTATTTTAATCAGCTTCAGAGAGAATTTTTGATTACTTGAAAGGTTTGTTTCTTTTTGGCCTCAAATCACAAATCTGACATATGGTTTCATAAATAATAATATACTGCACAATTTAACATTTTATGAAATGTTTTTTTTATGAAACCTTGATCTTTCCTAATTGATCGTTTTCACTTCACCTGCTGCTAAGATTGTGTTTTAGAGCACACACGTTAAACTCGGCCACATCCCACAAAATCACTTTTATATAGATAGACTTTGACTTTGCAGCATGAAAACAGAATTTTGACCTGCTTTTGACCTTTGTCATTGACATGGAAACTGCTCCTGTACAGATTCAGCTTCAGAGTAAAGATCATGTTTGGCAAGGCAACTGAAGCACAGCATTATGGGATCTGTAGTTTGTGTGCTTTGAGTGCTTCATATTGCTGTGCCAAATTAATAGACCTATATAAAATGATCTTGCAGGATGTGTCCCACAGGCTGTGAGTTTGACTGGTTTAAAGGATGTCATGTCCTCGTCTCGGGGTGGAGACCCTATGTGACCAGGATGGGTTCGAGAAAGGGGTAGTGGGACACATGAGGGCTAACAATCTGTAAAAAAGTGTGTTTATTTACAGTGAAGCTATCTACAAGTACCAATTATACATTCACCACAAATAAACACACAATATGGAGGCCTAACAAAGGTAGGGAGGTATTAGGGGACATCAAACAAGAAACAGGCAACAAATCTTACACACAGAGCATGAGATATATCTCATACACACCTCTTGAGCATAAACCAAGGTCTCTTTTTATGTGTTGTGCCAGCCGATCGGTCAGCGGTAGGTGGAGCCGGTAGGCATGGACATCCTTCCACAGCAGCCTAAAAGAGATAAATGCACTGTCCCTGTAACTACTGATTGTAAGTCGTTCTGGATAAGGGTGTATGATAAATGCTGTAAATGTAAAAAATACAAACACACATGGCCTACAACCCGACAACACCGGGACGTAACACGGGTAATGATGCTGTTTAGGCCTAGAAAACAGAACCTGACAGATCACAGATCTCTTTTTGTAGTGTTTAGAAATGTGTCTGAGTATACATCAGTATTTCTTAACGTTACAGCAGACATTCAGGCTTCATACATTTTTTGTCACTTCTGACACAATACTTTGATTAAGCATGTTAGATGCAGTTTCTTATGGTCTGCATAGAAAAGAGTTTTAGACTTGTGGGCTATGGCACATTGAAGGTGTTGGGCACCACTGACCACCTCAACACAGAGTCATGTTTTACCCACCTCGTTTAAATGTTGAAATGTTAAGTTAATTATCAAATGAATGAACACAGTTGTGCGTTTCTTTTTTTTTTGTTGTTGCTAAAGCTGGATTGAATCACGGCCCATCTGCCCCTCACTTTCTGTTGAAAAAAATACTCATACATTTGATCATCCCCAATCAATGAATTCGTATAAAACCATTAAATCGGCATTAAAGTAAAAATACTGACCAGTGATTTTAATTTTGCAGTGAAGTAACATTAAAAGCTGGCAACAGCAGCATTTGTCACAAGGTAGGTAGCAAGTGACAAGATGAGTGGCATAGTTTAGGGTCTTGAACCAGTGATGAGTCATGGTTGCCCAAGGTTCAGTAATACATGTAGGAGTGAAGCCTATCCTGTCTGATCCTATACCGCATACAAATTAATTTTTTTAGTCTGCTGTCAGGAACATGAGCACTCTGCTATTATTGTTAGATCTATTAGACAGGCCAAGGAACAAATACTAATGAGAGCTGAGTCTCATATTTTCACATGGACCGAGCAATTGTAGTAGAGCAAGGAAACAGTGGTCCTTTTATGTGTCTTGATTTGTACATGGATTTCACGACCCATTTACATTTATTTTATTCCTTAATTCCAGAGCCGGCCTACTTGGAGGAACAATGACTTAGGAGCTTTGCTTCTGCACCCAATGGTGACAGTATAAACAGGGTTTCACATTTGGTTGGACTGTTAGTTTGCATGTCACAGGATCAACGGCAGTGAAGCCCAGTCTGGTTGCATCTTACAGAAGAGCTGCTGTAGCTTTGCTCAACACTGGGCATGACAGAAGGGTGACAGAAAATGCAGTGTGTCACAGCTTGAATGTGGGTGTTTACCTGCTGACCAATCAGTGTGACAATGCTGAATCTTGTCCTTTGCAGAAGGAACATACACAGAAACGTATTTTAGGAATGAGTGGAAGCGGTGGTAGCAGATGCACTATGGGTAGCATGCTCCAGGCGATGTTCTGTTGGGAAACCTTGGGTCCTGGTGGATGTTACTTTGAATACCACAAAGATTTATTTGAGGCAAGAATCATTCTTTCAGTTGAATAATGTACCCTGAGCCTCTGTAAAGTGTGAAAGAATGGGAACATTGCAACAGGGCAATGAGTTCTAGATGTTAACATGTACTTAAAAATTCCCCAGTTCTTAATTGAATATCTGTGAAAGTAATTTCCATGGATTTCAATTCTAAGCCAGAAACCCAATATTACTCAGGAGGTTTCAATATTAAATCTGATTGGTATATATGATTTAAAAGGAGCCAGCAACTCTTTTATTCTATACCACTCACATTTCACCATCATAGCCAAAGTTGTGAATTAGAATAATATTCTTCTTTGACCCAATCTCCCCTTCGGCAGATGGTATAGAAGTCTGCACACCAGAACCAACTGACACAGAAGCTGCTTCTTCTCCCACAACATCATCCTCATATACAGCAAACTTATTAAACCATGTTCCATATCCAGTATTACTTGGTCTACACTCCATACTTGCACTGTTCTTATTGCATTTCATGTGTATAGTCTATATTTTGTGCATGTCTATAAATAATATCCTGGTTTTATATATTGTATATATTATATTGTATTGTACTGTGTTGCTTGACAGACATCAACGGCCAGACCCAGATTCATTTGGTTTGTGCTAACATATTTAGCCAATAAGCATGATTCTGATTCTAATTCTGATTTTGATAAAGGCTGTTACCAGTACAAAAGTTGCTGTTGATTAAACCACACATACTGCCATTCACAATAACATTAATTTCCCTTTCCCTTTCATAATGTAAACAGATCTGCCTTTGTTTCCCAATAAATTCATCATTCATCATAAATTTCCAATCCCATTGGCAGAGACTCCAACCATGTAGGTGTTTTGTTGGCAGAGAATGTGGTTCAGGTGAGAAAGTCAGACAGAAAAAGATAGATCACCAGCAAGTGGCAGGTTGTCCTGCTGTTTCTTCACACCCAAGGCAGGTAGCTAATTGCCTGCCTTCAGGCAGGTATCTGAAGCAGCATAAGCAGCCACGGGTGGGATTTGAACCTGTGATCCTGTGAACTGTCAGGTCTTTGTGTGAAACCTGCTTCTGTGCTGTTAAGGTGGGACATGATGGGTCTGTCCCAGAGCCCATGAGAATAGAGTTGAATAAATTGAATTGAGACATCAAAACATTAATGGTAAATAACTAATTTATCCTTGAAAAAAAAAACATGAAATGTGTTTGAACAGAATAAATTACAAAATGATTAAGTCACAATAATTTGCTAATGCACCAGATATTCAATGAGTCTGAAGAAGATGAGTTTTATTTCTTCTTTAATCATTCCAAGTGTTTTCTGATATACTAAGATCATTGAAAAGTTTCAATCACTGAAACTTTTAAAGAGAGGTTCATTAGTGAACACAACATTCTTTGGAACTCAAGACTATTTGCAACATTTGCTGTATTTTCTGCATAAAGCTTAATTTATACATATATTCTATTTAACAGCCAGCTACAGTATTAATTAGAAACATTAAAATGTTTTGACAGTCATTTCTATAAAAATTTAGTTTGAATTTTTAAAGTTAGTACCAATTTTGATAGTGCCAAATTTAATCTCTCAAATCGGCACTGAGCACAGTGCTAGCAGTTCCATACAAAACCTTATCTTACACTAGTGAACAAGGATCCTGTTTAGTGTGTAGCACTGCACTTCCAAAAAGAGTGGCCATTGGGGTTACCCATTGTTTCAAACTAAATGTTATTAATGAACGATTACTAAAATTATTTCATATTTTCACAGCATGGCAATGATGCAGACTTTGATATCTTTCCCTTGTGAACATGCATTGAAAGTCTGCTATTGAATCAACTTTTCATTGGCTTTGTTGCTCACAGAGCAGTTTCCTGTGCAGTGACCATTAGTCCATTTTACACTGACACTGAGTGGAATAAAACAATTCCAATTCCATAATTGCTTTATAACCATAACTCTGACTTTCCCTCTCTCTCTCAGAAATGACTCAGTTGGAAGACCCACGTAAGGAATGGCGTGGTGAGCAAGAGCGGATGCTGAAGGAATATCTGAGCGTGGCTCAGGACGCGCTCTCTGCCCAGAAGGAGCTCTGCCAGGTCAAAGAGCAGAGGCTAGCTCTCGCCCTCGACCAGTACGTCCGCCTTAACGACGCCTACAAGGAGACGTCCGGCTCGCGCACCAGCTGTGAGTGCACACAGATATAACTTTTTCCCTACAGAACTCTTTTGAAAATGCGTGTAGTTTGACATCTTGAGTAGGAGGACTGAAGTACTGCAATTTTGTCATCTCTTCATGTACACAGATACTAATTAAACATGTCTCTCATCTGTCCACCAAAACATGAGATGAATGCAGCACATATATCCATTGTTCCAGATGTCCAGTGAAATTAGACAGTAGTAGTTGGGATCCGGATTGGATGCTGCGCCCTATCACGCCACCATCTTTGTTAATGAGTGCTCTTTCGATGGTGATTTACATAACCATCCCTGGTTCTTGAGGGCACTCACATTTTTTGGTTCAAGCCCTCTACTCATTAACACAAAGTTCTTGAGTCAGGATTTTCATTTTTGTCCTCTATCAGCAGGAATACCTGGACACCATGTCCTGCATCCTTGGAAAAACCACCACCTAGTGGAGAATCAGAGGTTGTCCTGAATTTCTTTTAAGTACATTGCTCTTTGTTTCACAGTGTTCTCAGGATCCTCTTCAAGTACAAAGTATGACCCTGACATATTAAAGGCTGAGATCTCCACCACCAAAGTCAGGGTAAGAAATGAATGAAAATGTTCTTCTGCTTGGTCTTCTACTGTTGTGTCTTTGCAAATGAGTGGCACTTGCTTAACAAAGAGCTTGTTATTTTTAAAAAGGACTGCATGTGGTTTTTCTCACTCTCCTCCTCACAGGTCAATAAGCTGAAGAGAGAACTGTCGCAGATGAAGCAGGAGCTCCTCTATAAAGAGCAGGGCTATGAAACTCTGCAGCAGTAAGTGTTCTTTTGTTGTTTCTAACACACGTGCACACAGAGATTGACCTTGTGATGTTTTTTTTTTCATTATTCTGTCTGACTGGCCTGTACCTGGGCTTTTAACAGGATGTTAACAAGTTCATTTAAATACACATATCTTACTTATCTTACTTGGATTGCTCAATTGTTATTATTACACTAAGTACAGAAAGGAAAGTAAGGGAAGGGGTTAGAAACCCACGTTTTGTGTGAGGATATATGCGCTTTGTTCCATGTTGCCTATGCTGTATTGGGTATTGATCAGGACTGCTATATTTCATCATACATTTACAGAGAGCTGGCATTGCAGCCTCATAATAACTATATCTTCTAAAATCTGGGAGAAGGGAGGTGAAATTGGAATGTGAATAAGGAATGTGATACAGGTTTCTAAGAACTGTTGCACTCTGCTGTTGCACATTACAGAGTTCTTTTTCTTTAAAAAATCTGCTGCAGACAGTTATATTTTATGGCTGCATAATGTATCATGTCCACATGACATACATAGTCAGTGAGCATTACAACAGGGCCGTGTATTTAACAAGAAATTGTTTCAAACATGAACGCACCAAAAAATAATAGGTTTGATCGGTTTTAAATGCTTCAAATGAATATGAAGGGAGAAAGTACTCACATCGATATAATTTTTCTGTGTTCTGTGTTAATTGGAATTGCAAATACATCACAAGGCTTGTTAGGTGCTTAATGTGACACATTAACGTTTTTACCTTCACATCCTGTCAGTTGAATTGAAAGTGAATATTATTTGGTAGAATAGTACAACTCTCAGTTGCTGTTGATTAAATCTTACAAAGAAATGTTCACTGTATTACTCTGAGATTAAACATAGTTAATTCAGCAAACATTATGTGTATTATGTCAAAGGCATCCTTTTCAGCTCACAGCTTTGAAGAAATCCCATAATTCTGTAAACCGTAGTTACTAGTTACTAAACCGTAGTTACGGTTACTAAACTGAATTTCTTGCAGGATTGACCAAAAAATGTCTGGAGACCAGAGTGGCTATCGTCTCAAAGAGGCCAAGGCCATTGTGAGTGAACTCAAGTCCTTGCGCAAAGCCATCATCTCAGGGGAAAAGGAGAAACAGGACCTCATGCAGGTGTGTGTGTGTGTGTGTGTGTGTGTGTCGAAATGTGTGCATGTGTGTGTTTTGGGTGCTTCTGCTTACTTACCATTTATCTGTGCAGTAAACAGTGTGCAGCCGTGTGAATTCCCCTTATTCTCACGCAGTGTTTGGCCAAGCTGAAGGAACGGTTCTATGCCGGCCAGAATATGGGGCAGTCAGAACCCGACCTACGGAACAACACAGGTTCTGACCCCTCCCTCTTCAGACAGACGCTGGATGCTGGTTCACAAACGGACATATCTGGAGAGGTCAGTTGGGGTCATTTTGAATCAGGGGTCGAACAGGAGTAGACCACACAGTTAAGAGATGTGAGGGTTCAGGTTTTAATTCTATTAAACAGACTCTTTGGAATTAGGTACATGTGATGTTTCCTGAGCATAGCTCAGATCTCTTCCCTCTTTGATTCGCCGCTCACCTGACTCTTTTTAGGCTGGTTTGCGGGGCCGGTCATCACTAGCTGAGAGAGTCAGGCTGAGTCTCCAGTATGAGGAGGCCAAAAGAAGGTATGTCTGTTTTCGTGTTTCTTGTCCTACCGCTGCTACATTTATCATCATCCATTTCTGCCCCCTGTGGAGGTATTTTCACACTGTGGTGTGTGTTCTGAGGGAGGTCTGTATGTGTCTCAGTTGTTTTACTATGGTCTTTTTTTTTATTTACAAAAGGTAATCAGAGGGGGACACGACCTCATAGATACGCACGCACACACACACACACACACACACGCAAAATTTACAGACTAATCCCTCACACTTGGCCGCTCAGACATCCTAATCCCACAGTGTGAACCAGGCCCAGATACAGCAGGTGTTTCACACCCAGCCAAGGGAGAGAGACTCCTCTCCTTTCCTCTCCCAACCTCTTCTGATTTTTTGTGCGAATAAACGCCCTTATAAATGCTTCTCATACTGAGAAGTTCACTTCTCAGTATGAGAATGTCTGTGCATGTGTATGTGTCTGGATTGTTGTCTGTTAGCATATAGGTTGGAAATGTTGTCTATTAATGCATATATGTGGGTTAGCATTGCAAATCTGAAGATTGAGCTGGCTAAACTGGACGGGGAGGCATGGCCTGGCTCGGTGGATGTGGAACAGGAGCGACTGCGCCTCATCAGTGAGAAGGAGGAACTCCTGAAAGAGCTGCAGTTTGTCACACCACGCTGGCGGTCCCCCAATGAGCTGCAGAAACTGGAGGAGGAACGTTCACGACTGGAGGAGGACCTGCAGTCTGTCAAGAACACGCCCAGCGAGGCACTAGCACAGAGGTTAGCATTTTCTTTTTTTTGTTTGCTCCACATCTGTCAGATGAAAGAGTAAGCCAAGTTGTCACCTCCAATGACTACTTACAAGTGATCACACCTGCCACCACATCAGAAACAGGTATATTATTATATTCAGAATAACAATGCACATTGGCCACATCACTACCTTGTTAATAAATTGTCGTCTTCTAAACTAATGCACTATTGCTGACCATTTACTAATTTAGTTCACAGTAGTGATACTGACATTGTAATAGGAGGGTCTTGATGGTGGGGGGGTCAGTGAATTTGTATGACGATTAGTAGATGTCACAGACAGAATGTAGTTGAATTCAGGGGTTTACATACACTTTGGTTCAAATATTTTACAAATATGGGCTCTTTTTCTTTTTACAAAGTTAGTGCAGGTTTCTGAGTGCTGAAGCCAATTTGTTATATTCTTGAAAATGAATATATTAATTCTTTAATGAATTTATATAGGTGAGTATGAAGTGAAAGTTAGTTTTTGTTATTGTGATATAGCACAATAACAGAACGAAATATGTCCTTGACATTTACTCCATCACCCTTAGTGATGAAAAGGTGCTCGGGGAGCAGTGTGTGGGGACGGTACCTTGCTGAAGGGGACCTGAGTGGACCTTGATTGTTTGGGATTTGACCCTGCATCTTTTCAGTTATGAGTCTGCTTCCTGCTAAGCCATCACTGCCCTGCCTCCTTCAGTTATCCCGTGTATACTGAGACACAGATAGAGATATATAACCGGTCTAATAATTTTTAAACCTCACACCTGTGTAATTATAATGGGGCAGTGGTGGCCTAGCAATTATGGAAGTGGCCCCATAATCAAAAGGTTGCCGGTTCGAATCCCTATCCGCCAAGGTGCCACTGAGTTGCCACTGAGCACTGAGCACCTTTAACCAAGGGTGTGCTGGGTTAAAAGCAGAGGACACCTTTTACTGTGTGCTGTGCTACAGTGTCTCATAATCAGAATCACTTCACTTTCATTATATTTTCAGAACAAGAAAAAGATGGTGATTAAAAGTTCACAATAAACTCTTTATATAATGCTTGTACTTTTGATTGGAAAGATGTAAGTTTTTGTGTGCGGGTTGAAGTGTGGAGGTTGATAAGTCCCAAATACTTTGCCTCCTGCAAGGTTGATATTTGTGTCTGATGAATGCACCAAAAGGGTAAACACTGTAGGTGCCTTTAATTAGTAGTCATTTGCATACTAATTGTGCGGTAATTGTGTTCAGAGACTCTGACGATAGAGCAGTTCGTTGGAAAGGGCAACAGTAGTGACATTGTAATTGGAGACATTGTGAATTTTTTTTTCTTTCCCCATAATTATAATTACATATTGTTCTGTGTGCACTCTCAGACACACACATTGATGTTCACACACTCATCGCCACACATTAACCACATTGGAAACAGCTGATAATTGTACTGTGTCTGCGCATAATTAGTCGCTGTGTAATTGTTCCGTTAGCACAACAGTAATTAAGGGTAGTGGTTTAAGCCTGGCTAATGTTAATTTGGCTACACGGAGGAGATGATTCCTTTTGGAAGAGAAGAGGACACGCTATAGATGAACAGCCCCCCCCATACTCTTTAATTATGATAGAGACTAGTGAAAGCCGCTGGCAGCAGATGTTGCTGTGAAAGCTGGAGAGCGGCTTGTTTTTCTAATGTGAGAGACAAATATTCTCTTTTCTTGAAGCTTTTTAGATCACAACCAACTTCAGAGGGATGTGTTTTTGATTGACAGTGACTAGCAGGGTTGTTTCCTAATTACAGAGCTTTTGCTGAGCGCAATGTTCGTTTTTTTCCTTAGCAGAAACAAGAACTTCATTGTTCAAAACTTTCTTCTTTTTTTGCCAAATGAACATGTGCATTGTGGAGACTGCATTAAATATGACAGTGTTTTATGTGTGTGTGTTCACATATATAGACTTAAGGTCCAGGAAAGGAGGCGTGTTCTGGTTCAGAGGCTGGAGGAGTCCACTCGATTGGCCACAGTGCTTCATTCACAACTGAAAAGGTGTGCAATACACATACAGAAATCCATCACATGATGAACAAAACAGGCAGAATTTCAACACTGATAAGAGTTCTCAAGGGTCCATTTTACGGCTAAACAACATTTTCAGTTAAAACATGCATGGACTACATGGAATACATTTTTTTTCAAATGTTCTTTTTGCATTGCCATTTTGAAATATGCCCCTTTGGGGATTGCACTCTGATGGTATAATTTAAACAAAGTTGCCGTCAGATGCAAGCGACGCATCCACTGCAGTGATGCTCAGAGTGCAATGAGAGATTACAAAATAGTTTACTAAAATAGATTAAAAAGCATTGCACCAATTTTTAAAATGCCATGGCACTACTTTTATACTGGAATACAACACACAATCATAGACATATACAATGATCATTTACTATCCTTTCTCTGCTCACAAAATAGGATTACGTCTGTATGTGTGTCTGTCTTTTGTAGCCTCTCAGCCAGCACATTGTCCGTGTCATCTGGTAGCAGTCTGGGATCTCTGGCATCTAGCCGTGGCTCTCTCAACACCTCCAGTAGCCGTGGTTCTCTAAATTCTCTGAGCTCTGGGGACCTGTTCTACACACAGCCTGACTCAGCCCCTCTGGACTTAGATTATCAGTACAAACTGGACCTCCTGCTCCAGGAGCACTCTCCATCCTCCTACCCTCCACCTGGGCCCATCACAACCATCCACGAGCACGAGGTTGCCAAGACCCCTTCTGCCACCCCCATCTCCTCCCATTCTGACAATCCTGCCTCAGTTCAGTGCCACCCCCCAAAACCAACAGAGCCTTCCATATCGGTCACTTCCCTGTCCTCTCGTTCCTCTCTTTCCTCACTATCTCCCCCTGGGTCACCTCTGGTTCTAGAGGGAACATTCCTTCCAAGCTTGGCCCAGGATCAGGTCACACAGTACTTTGGGGATGGGGACCTGGCAGTGGAATTTGCAAGGGTGGGATTCTATGAGAGCCAGGGGGCGTTTGACCCTGAGAGTGGGGAAAAGGAGATGGGGGCAGGAGTGAGGAGAGTACCGCTTACCACCCTCCGAGAGGGCACAACAGGTAAGGAGATAAGGAAGACCTTTGAAAATTAACTACTTTTTTAACATGGGTTCCACTGTCCCTGTTCCTGTTAAGCAAATGATTATTCATGCTTCTGTGCTTTCAAAAGGACCTGATTCAGCCTGTTTCAGATGAAAGCATAATTATAAGAATTTTGTGTGCAGTAATTACAAGATGCCAGTGTAGTTCGCCGCTTGGGAATTAGGTACATTTCTGTGACAAATAATAACATATAAAGACTGGAGACAAATTAAAGGAAAATCCAACATAGCATATATAGCTGATATACCCAGCTGATATACATTGTTTTCATACTCTTTAACCAATCAGCATTTTTTACGAATGATGGACATTGTTATCATGCAGCATAGAGCATATCCATCAGGACAAAAATGTTTTTGTTCATTACTTTATTCAGTCATTTCATTAATTTGCCATATATATGTGTTCAGTTCTACAGGTTTATAGGCATCATTGTAATGCCATTGCTATGATGAAATTACAATAGAGCCAAAAGACCTAAAGGAGAGCTGTGGGAACCCTGTCAAGAATTTGGCATGTTTGAGAACACATTTCACAGTAACTGACATGGAGGGGTGGTTGGAACCAGGTGCTGTTATAAACGTCACTGATGATTACATGCTGCACATTTTTTGGTACAGGGGAGGCTGGAGTGGATTTTGAACAGACGTGTATAGCTTTAGCATATGCACCATTCCATTCCATAATGGAATTGGAATGATCTTAAATCAGAGCCAAATGACTAAGGGTCTGTTGCAATGTGTGCAAATAGCGCTGTCTACAATCAACACTGAGGACAAGATTCTATCTGACGTGCATATCTGACTTGATGGTTTGGGGCGTATAAACTAGTATTGATTTACTAAGATCTCAGCTTCAACAGAAGCTTTCCCCTAGACTCACAAGATGTTTTAGTCTGTGTGGTTATATCAATGTCAATAATGTCAATAACACTTAAATCACAAGGAGGAAATTCAACAACTTTTTAACTCATGTCTCATATGGCAAAGCTCAAATGAGTTGTTCTCACAAACAGGCTTCAGGTTAATGTTGAATTGGACAGAGTGGACTCTTTACCTGTTATTGAAGTTACATTTATTCTTTCTGCAGATTTTTAAAATGCTGGATGTACATGCTTTTAAAATATTAATTTCCTAACTTAAATAGGTTTGTTGTAGAAGGTCAGGGAACTGGGATGAAACAAAGAGGTTTTTAGGTCATGGTGAGATGCATCTTTGCATTTGGTTATGGACCAGACTTGTTGGGAAGTGCTACCCACGGCCCCTGAAGCAGGTATACCATCTCTTGTGTGAAAAACAGTAGTCTCCCAATTTTGACTTGAGAGGTTCCTCTTAAAACTACTTCTAAAGAAGGGTTTTAGTTTTGACCTATAAAAGTTTTGCCATGCGATATCATACCATGGTGCCTTTAAACTGAAACTGAAATGAACTCTTAATCATTTCCCCATTCGCTGTTTACTGTTGTAAGGTCTTGTTGGCCTGATTTAAAATATATACCTTTTTTACTTATATATAAAAACATATAACTTTACCCTCAATGGATTACATAAACACCTCCAGTGAGCAATATTGAGGTTTCAATGCTTTTTCTTTCTTTTGCCAAGCCACGGCCAAGTAACTCCATGTTTATTTCATCTGATCACAGAAATGATGAAAACAGAATTTCCTCATTGTCCAGAAGAGCTTTTTCAAAGTCAAGGCAAGCTTGTGTGTGTCTTGCCTTGGTCAGAGTTCATCAAGGCCAGCCTTGTTTAGTTTGCCCTGGATTGTTTGCAACATTGCGCTAACTTTGTTGAGAGGTCAACATGATGATTCTTCTTCACCTGTCACCACTCCAGCACATTCATCATTTTGACATTTCGACCCATCATGTATTCTAATACTCTTAATAATATTTCATTTGTCAGTGCATATGATAGAATGGTCTATGTATTAACAGTGGCTAGGAACTCTGGCCAAACAGAAAGAAACACTACTCTAGGCCCCTTTAGCCTATGCATGTATTATGTATTGCCTAGTCATATTTGGATGTGCCTGTTCAGCTGAAGGTGCTATAATTATTTCTATGAGTAATTATGGGGCTTAATGGTATGTAGCAGATAAGGCTGTCCTGTTATCAGCTTGGATACCAAGAAGTGTATCTGATAATGATGTAACTAAAATATCTGAATGTTGTCTTAACACACCAACCTTACATTTTAAAAGCAGGCCTGGAAATTACATGTCTACCATTTCATACCACATATTTTTCTCCATTTGTCTGTTTAGCCAGCAGGTATGTTTCCAGCAGTCTGCTTTTATATTGTTCAACTGGTATGCTTGGTGCTCTTAGGTGAAATGCATTTCCTGTAATCAGTGAATAAATCAGAAGTGCTTTTGAACATCTCAAAACACAAAACATGGAAAAATGAAAAATAACCTTTTCTGCTACCCTTAAAATACAGTTCTTTCCTCAGTGACATTTTTTTGGTTTCTGCCCCATGCTGGGCCCGTTATTCTGTTCTTATTCTTATTCTTGGTGTTACACTGCCATCTGTTGGCAAAGGGGTTGTAAAAGGAATGTGTTTTGCAGTGTACATTATCTTATGAGAATCAAAAGTGACTTCTGATTCAGGGTTTTTTGTCCCCTTAATGGGAAGTGTAAGGTAGGTGAATATGAAAATAAATCAGGTCATATGACCTGCAGTTGCCCAATCTCCAGGCTGGAACAACAATTTAAAGCAACATCTTGGGCAGCATCTCCACCAACATCTCCAAAATGAGGTCAGCTTAAATTTTTTTTTTCCTCCTTCTCTGTAGATATGGATTTGCAGATGAGCTCTGCCCATTCTCTTGACGACCAGCCAACGTGTGTGTCTGCTGCTGTGTCTGATGAGTCTGTGGCTGGGGACAGTGGGGTGTACGAGGCATCTGTCAAACGGTATCCACCCTTTATTCATCCTTTCATCTTTTCCTGCAATCTTTCTTCTCCTGTTTATTTCATTCTGTGGCAGAGCCACAATAGGCAGATTGGAGTGAATGGACTAAGCCGCCGTGGCAGTGGCTGCCCAGGTTGGGGCAAATTAATTTGGACCCCAGTGCTTGGAACAGAAATGATTGACTCTCAACATTTAATTTGGGCTTGTAGCTGAAAGATTGGTAGACAACCCGTAACTCCTCTGTGTACTCAGTTAGACATACAAGCACTGTTGGCTACACAGGCTTACACCTCTGACTGGACTAGTCGGTGAGAATTGTGTTCCCTTTGCTTTCATGTTCGCAGCAAGATCCTTAAATCCAGTCAGGGTTTTAAAAGCGTGGAAGGACTGACAGAGGAAACCTGTCCATTTTGGTCTCACAAAAGAACGGGGGCTGAGAGTGTTTTCTGGCTCTAACTTACACACACACACACACACACACACACGCACACATTCTGTGTTAAGTGCTGACGTCCATTCCCCCCCAGCACCCTCCACAGTGTAACTCTTTCATCCATTCTAAACACTTTAATGAAAGCTTTTTAGCCACTGTGGACATCCTGGGAACACCCGTATGATCCCTACAGGGATGTTTCCCCACTCTTCCTTTCACTTCAACTTTTACATGACTTTTATTTCTACATTTCAATTTCACTCTCAGGTGCACCTTTCTCTACACCTCTTTGTTCTGTAATTAAACCACTTAGTGAGGACAGGATCCAGCTGGCCAGATTCTTCTCTTCAGAGCGTAATTAATCTGATCACAGCCCCTTTACTCTCCCCACGCTTTTGCTCTTTTACAGAGACAGTGAATGAAAAAATTATATAGAAGCACTTTAACAACATTTTGATTTGCTGAAATGTGTGCGTGTGTGTGTGCATGCACATGCTCAGGACCAATGAAGCTGAAGACGCTGTTTATATTGAAGATGAGTTGGTGATGCCGGAGGCTGTCCAAGTTCAGATGGGTTTGAAGTAAGTCCATCCCCGCTACAACACACAGAGGCATTCTAAGCCTACACGTCATGAATATTAGTATTTACACAGAAAATCCACTTTTAGAGATCTTTAAAATGCTTGCCTTTGGGTGGTTCTGTGAAATCGCTTTAAATCACAGGGGGTTTTATGCTGTTTTCAGCACTCAGCTAGTATATCCACACAACTCGGATGGAAGATGAATGGATTTAATCTGTGTGGGTGCTCTTCAGTATGGGTGTGAGGCTAGCAACTGTGTTCCAGGCATCCGCATATGTAATTGGTTTTATTTCCATTCCTAGTTAATAATCACTTTTCTTGACTTTTCATTATATGGGAAAATGTATTAGATGCCATATGAGTAGTAAAACACAAAAATGCTATAAATAAGATTCTATCAGAGGTTAGGCTTGAGGACACAGTCGTGGACATGGTGGAAGCATCCCTGGCTGTGGGGAAGAGGGATCAAGCCTGCTGGCGCTGAGGCAAGGATGAGAGTCCAGTGGCAGAGGACATGTGTAGAAGGTGGCGAGTAGGAGATCAGGTCAATGGGAGGGTGTAGTAGTGGACCACCTCCCAGAGGACGACTGGGTGCTGAACTGGGCAGCTTTGGTGACCAGCACTACAATGTTGTTGTTTGATGGGAACAGCACCAACAAGCACAAACATCATAATTTCGCTTGGTTGGGAGTTAGGCGCCAGAAGAAGGACGCTGGGAGAGGACGGTGCCCATGCCAATGTTGGACGCATTCACCTTTACAGTGAAGGGCTGCAGATAGATGGCCATATCGCAGGCCTCATTTGGGGGTATGGAGGACGCCTGGTCTTTGTTGAATGGGCACCGCTGGTGCATTTGGGTCAGCCCTGGGCAGGGCACAGAGGTGACTCGGCCCAGGGAGCACAGCATGGGCCGGCATTCCACATTGGGCTGTGCACAAGGGCTGAAGTGGTGTTCCATAACAGAGACGCTCCTAGGCAGAGGGCACGACTTGGCAAGGGGCTTGGCTTGGTGATGGGTTTGGTATGGATGGAGGCATGGCATTTGACGATGAGCATGGCTTGGCAGCAAATGTGGCACTTTGTGATGGGCATGGCCTGTTGATGGGTGTGGCTAGGCCCTGGGGGTTTGGGCTGCAGTACCATCCCTCCAGTTGATATGTGGTTCTCTCGGACTCAGCCAGGGGTACCCCAGGACCATCAGGCGAGGGGGTGAGAAAGAAGGCTGTGGGTGGCCTGGTGTTGATCCAAGGATGTGGCTAGGCAGATGATGCTGTTCAGGGTCGGACCCCACTCACCATCTCAATTTTGATTGTGGTGGAAGTGACTGGGGTGGTAGTAGCCTAGTTGGTAACACACTCGCCTATGAACCAGAAGACCCTGGTTCAAACCCCACATACTACCATTGTGTCCCTGACACTTAACCCTTAAAAGTTGCTCCAGGGGAGGTCTGTCCCTGTAACTACTGATTGTAAGTTGCTCTGAAAAATGCTGTAAATGTAAATAGATTGTCTTGTTGGGGTAAAATGGGGTAAAATGTGGTGGGGAGTGCCACCTCAGTCCAGCCGTTTTGGTGGCCAAAGTGCAGATCTCTATGGCATAGACATGACTTACACGGAGGCTGGTGCAAGGGCGAGGGGTGGCACGGCGACACCCACGTCAGCGCTTGAGGCACCCCTCTGCTGGTGTGGCGGGGTTTGGCTGTGAGGGGACAGCACTCAGCACTCTGCAATCTGATAATTGGCTTTGTTGCTGCTGATGTCAGAACAAAGGCTGGAGAACACAGGTGTGGACATGGTGCAGATGTCCCTGAGTGTGGGGAAGGAGGATCGACCCCACTGGGGCTGAGGCGAGGACGAGAGCGTGTATTCAGTGGTTCAACAAGGGGGCATAGTCAGATGGGCAAGAATCGATGCACAACGGGGTGAAGTCAGTAGGAGGATAATTCATGTAGCAAGAGTCGTGGCCATAAAGGAGGTTGAGTATTGTGGCTCGTGAAACACAAACAATGAACCGGCGGGTGTCTCATGGTCGACCAGCGATTTATACTGAGGGTTCCTCAGTGGTGGTGGATCGCACCTCGACTTTGCTCCCCTTGTGGGCATTGTGGGTGAACAGGATCTGTGACCGCTTCATTTCGAACTCTTTGTCTTTCTGGGTTATGAAATAGCTCTTTTAGTTTATTAAGTGAGGCAGGCTGAATAGGCTCAGAGCCTGAACCCGGTCAATAATGAAACTGGTAAAGGATTCATAGGACTCGGAGTTATGTAATAATTATGTAATAATTTTCATATGTAAAGATATAATACAAATGTAAAAATTGAGATTGAGATTTTGTAGTTATTTTATTATTTTCATTAATATAAGATATAATTTTCCATTGTTCTAAGCTCAGACTGATATATCATGGAAAATTGACTTTAGTTTCTTGTTTTGTTATTTTCTTATTTTCTTACTTTATAGTTGTAATTTTTACATGATAGATGAAAATGTGAATGGTTAATTGTGTCATAATAGCAATCTCCTAATTTCCTTGTTTTAGTTAGTTTAGAACTGTCTCACTTACTCACTTTCCATAAGCACTGAGTCCAGTTACTGCTGGAGCCCGTTCAGGGACACTGAGCATCGGCGCCACTGCATTAGAACTATGCAACCAAATTCATGTAGATATGATTCTGACATGGTTCAGATTTACACCTGTAACTTTGTGTTCCGAAGTGAGCCACATGAATGCTGTGTTTTTCTTTGCAGGTACGATGCAGTCAGCTCAAGCTTCATCATCTTCATCATGCAACTGCAGAATGGCACAGCCCTGCTGGTGCCACCTACAACTCGAGTGTGAGTAGAATGTGCTTTTTAGAGGAATCCCAAATACTCTTTATTTCAACCTATGAACTAATTTGCATTTCAATTTGCATTTCTTTTATTGAGAATTATTAATATGTCTATATAATTCTTTGGGGTTTTGGATTCATTGGGCCCTGTTAAATCTGATCTTAATAAATTATTGGAAACTATTTAAGTATGAGTATATATAAATAGTATATGAGAATAAAATGTACAACTCTTTTCAACCCCCCTGAGGGCAGATTCATAGACACCTCTTCATTGAGAGGTACAAGGCTGAACCCCACTGTGCTCTAGTCAGTACATTGTGACTTTATTGCTGATTTGTGTCACAGAAATGGCATCATGGTGACATTCCACCTGAGCTTGTATGAGTCATCTCTGTCTGGGTGTCATAACAAGATGCTTCTTAATTTTGCATCCTTTAAGCAGTACTCCCTAGAGCACTTTTACACCCAAGTGGTCTTAACTAGTAACTATTATGGTTTCTTTTTTTACTTAGACCTTTAATTAGAAGGTTCCTGTGGAGGAAGAGTATCAGCTAACAGCAGCTTATGCACAATCCATTATTATTGTTGTTATTATTATTATTTAAATTAATTGTATTATGTTTGTGTGTGTATATGTGTGTGTGTATAATTAATTTACATAACATAATATAATTTAACATTTAAATAATAATAATAATGAATTGTGCATAAGATGCTGTTAGCTGACCATATATATATATATATATATATGTGTGTGTGTGTGTGTGTGTGTGTGTGTGTGTATGTATATATATATATATAAAAACATAATATATATATTATATAATATATGTGTGTGTCTACGTGTAGGTAATTTAATGCTTAAAATTAGGCTTTAACACTGTAAGATGTGCAGTATAAATTGTTCATATAGTCATATAATACTTTTTTTTATCATGCATCCTTACTCCAGTCAAGGAGTAAACTAAACTTGTTTATATCAGCTGAGGAACATCTCACAGTTCTGTCCAGAACTCTAATTAGCCTGTAATGAATTGCATTAAATGACTTCACAGTTGCATGCAGTGGAAATCTAGCTAATTATTTCCTATTCATGACTGCTCATTATTTGTGCATGAGAAGAAAATGCTGAAATTGGGCACAAATGTTTTTGCACTTTTGAATTTGTGTTAATTATTTTACATTTTTATTCTATGAGGATAGTTATATTATGGTGGAGCCATGGAAATGCCACATTTATTGATACAGTCCTCACTGTGAGGCCTCAAAGGATCTGCAACTGATGGCTTGAGTTCCAGTGGAGTTGATGCCATGATGAGCTGTTGGGAATTGTTTTTAAAGTGGGACCTAAACAGTATTAGTAACAGCCTATAACAATTTTATGCATGATTTGTGTACATACACTATGCTTACAACAAATGTAAGTGTGCCCTGCATGCATACATTTTCCCACCTGCATACGCACACACACACACTGGTATTCACACAGGTGCTGTGAGTGAGCAGCAGAGTGATCATCAGTAGGGGGTCTAGCTGCCTGACTGTGTTAATTATTTATTTGAGCCTTACTTCTTCTTCCACTGCACCCCTGTAGCTCTCCTGCCAGCAACTTTTTCATGTTTCTTTTATGGCAGCAGAAATTAAATCTCTCTGCTCAAGCAGGATCGAGAGCTTGAAAAGACACGTGTCAAATCGAACAGCGGGTTTATTGCTTTGAATTGCAGGATTGTGAAATATGTGCCAGAAAATTATGATAAAAAATAGTGGGGGTCGTTGTAAGTGTTTTTTCGCCATCTTTTTTTCCTCTAGCAGCAACCCTTGGCCAAGTTTTAAAAGTGCAGTCTTTGTAGTCTAATTCACATATAAATTCACATGCTCATGGAAGCAAAGGATCATGGGTATTTGGCGGTGGTGACAGCAGTTTGGATGGGATCTCAGGGTCCTCTCCCACGGGTTGGCCTTTTGGCAGTGTTCCTCTGGGGCTGGACATGGCCTGTAGGAGGACTGTGGGAATTAGAAATGACAGATGGTCACAGGGACGCTGGCATGCCCAGACGTGGATGCATCTGTGGGGAGAGAGTGAGAGCTCTCTTTTTCTTTTTTGCTCGTCTCAGTCTCTGTTTTGATTATTTAAGTGTGAAAATCTATACTGAATGAGTAGATTTACACCCGTACCCAGTGACTTACTTTCATCATCAGGATTTGTCTGATTCTGATTGTCTAGATTAGTGATAGCTTAGGTGCTTCCATTTATCTGTGTGTTGCCGGGATGCTGCTGTCTGTGGTGCTGCCACCTAGAGTTGCGGAAGGTAACTTGCTTCCTCAAATGATTTATTGCTGTAGTGTTGACATTTTCTCTCCCTTTTGGTCCACTCAGATACCTGCGGGTGGCACTGCTGCCCTCCTCCAGTGATGTGAGCAGCTTGTTTAGGACAAAGGTTGTGCCGCTGGCTGAGCCCATTGTGTATAACGAGGTGTTTCGGGCATCAGCTACACAAGCCCTGTTGCGGCTCAAGACGCTCCGCATCGATGTGTGCACTGTGACGAAAGACCATCATGAAGAGTGTCTGGTATTTACACACATGCAATCACATACATTCATATGCAAAGATATGCCCATATATAAATGTATAATGAACAATGTGTGTTGTGTGTTTAGGCTCAAACACAGGTCAGCCTGGCCGATATGACTTTGAGTGGGGATATGTGCAGTATGTGTTACCGCCTGCAGAAATATGGTAGGAGAAGAGAGGAGCGCAGTGTGCAGAGACAGATGCCTGTTGCCCTGGACTTGGTGAGCAGCTCCTGGAGGACGCAACAGCATGCCTCACCTATACACTTAAAACCATAATCAACAATGCTCTCAGCAGCGCATCCAACAGCACATGCATCATTTACATTTACAGCATATATCAGACACCCTTATCCACTGAGACTTGCAATCAGTAGTTACTGGCAACATGCTCAGGGACACAATGGTAGTAAGTTGGATTTGAACCTGGGTCTTCTGGTTCATTGGCGAGTGTGTTAGCCACCAGGCTGCTACCACCCTCATCATCACATTTACATTTACAGCATTTATCAGACGCTCTTATCCAGGGCGACTTACAATCAGTAGTTACAGGGGACAGTCCCCCCACTAGGCTCACATCACATTCATCAAAAGTTCCACAGACGTGGAGTAATCCAATTGCATGACTTTTTAAGGGGGAACTCATGCAGATTTAACTCATCATGTAAGTCCAGTTTTTAGAAAAAAATCTCTTTGGCCTGTGGTTGGCCTGAGCAAGGTATTGTCCCCACACACGGCTCCCCGGGTGCCTTTCATGGCTCCCTCAGGGGATGGGTTAAATGCAGAGACCATATTTCACTGTGTGCACAGGGTGCTGTGCTGTGGTGTGTAACATGGCAACAAATCACTTTCACTTCAGAACACCATGCATATTTATTCAAGGTTTATTTGACGTATTTTTGTGATGTGTGTGTATGTATGTTTAGGATGCTGTGTCAGCCTTGTTGCAGAAGACCTCCAGCGAACTTGAGGCTGTAGAGAAAGAGCTTGCTCGGGAAGAGAGCATGGGGGAGGAATGGTACATTTTACACACACCCTTGGTCTTGTTCTTAACCTTACATGCTATTCTAAAATCACTCTATATTCAATTTTCCACAGCAATCAGAGGGAAAAGGACCAGGTCACAGACAAATTATGTTTCAGCCAGGCAGAAGTTGGTCAATATATGTGAATATGTCATTGTTTTTTAACTGTTCAAACCACAAAATCCAAGAGATTCACTTATGAAATGCCACAAAGCTGTTCATCAGGCTGTTCAATGAAAAAAAAACAGCAGAGGCGCCCATGTCACTCATTCTCCCACCGGTATTCGTTACTTTCCCTTTCTAGTTTCTCAGTACAATCAGTGAACAGTAGATCAGCCATATAGAAACATAAAATACCCTCAGTGACGATAAAGTAGCAGTAAAGAAAACAATAACAATAATCCAAATGCATGATGAGTGTGTCTCACTGTAGGAAATTTGCTTTCTTCTGATGGCGTGACTAACATCAGAACAGATGGAGTGATGCTATTTTAAAATTAATCAAGCCTACATAAATGATTCATTTAAAAAAGGGCTGTATACAACCATGTAACCTCATAAGAGATGTATGCTAATTAATTGTGCATTGTTTGTGTTCTGGGAATTCCTAAGCATTTAGCATTTAATTGTTTGTACACACACACACTCAGACAATGAGACATGTAGACTTGTCCCTGACAGGACTGTATGGCAAGGATCACAAACAACACATAACAAAAAGGAAAGGAAATCAAACATGGCAACGTGGTATGGGACACTTTATCCATAGTGGCTGAGTGTATTTAATGAAGTACATTTTTTTCTTGCTCACTGTGTACATATATGAAGAAGCAGAGCTATTTATTGGCATTGAGCAGAGGAACATATAAATAATTTAGCTGCAAATCTGACAAATCACCTCCTTTGTGTTTTTCATTTGGCATAAATCCAAATGTTCACTGTGGTGCTGTGCATATTGGCTTTTTAACTATATCAGTGAATTGACTGTCAGTAGATTTAAAGAAAAATGTGGTTCGTCAAATGACAAAAACTGTGGGTAAGTGTCACGATAGATGACGGGGGAAGGAAGCACAGACACAGACATCTGGGCAAAAGGGATTTCATGATAAACACATACACCAGTAAGATAATAAATTGGTGCTGCTCAAACCAATGCTGAGGGGACACTAGAGATGACTTTAGGGAATATATCCAGTGGACTTTTTCTATAATTGTTGTTAATATAGCAGCAGACTTTTGAATGTTTTGAACTTATTGAATGAATTGAACGCAGTATTGTAGTGAAATTACATTGACATTTATTGGTATGTTGCTTTACGATATTTTGAATGCTATGATAAAACACTATAGTTAAGTAATTACATATCAGTTGTAATATATGCACAATGTATTATAATATCATGCACGATATAAAAACTCCTTTTCAGACTCTCAGCCATTCCTATTAACTTGTACACACACACACACACACACACACACACATTTATTTATTTAGCAACTTTTAGGTGTAACCATCACCACTCTGCCTCATCATCATTTCCTTCTTTGTTTATGGCAGGTTGGCTATGCTGGAAGAGCAAAGCTCAGATCTGATCCAAGGAGAGGAGGAGGAAGAGGAACTGAGGGAGGGAGAGGAAGTGAAGAATGGCACTGATGCAGATGAGTATGTGAGCCCTGTTGGAGAATTAGGAGCCAAAGGGAATGTGAAGGAGGAGAGGGAGGAAGTCTCCATTGAGGAAGATGGGAATGTGGGAGTGGAAGAGGGAATGTGTGAAGACGAGAAACTTCCTGAGCTGGTTGAAGGCCCAGCATTGGTAAGCAGTGTTTGTGTGTGTGTGTGTGTGTGTGTGTGTGTGTGTGTGTGTGCCTGTGTGTAAAGAATTGCACAGTCTCAGAAACTTGGTGGCTCTTGTCGCCCTCCTACTCTTATAAAAGAAGCCTTTAATCTGAATCGACTTTTTTCAAGGCTGTTATACACTTCTGTGTATGTCTGTACCAAATCTCTCCAAACTGACCATGATATGTCTCTGTTCATGTTCATTCACATTTACTTTTCCAAAAGTAAGACCAAAGATACAACCCTTTGTATATCAGTTTATTTTATTATTGTTGTATAGCATAGCATGATAGTGTATTAGTTAACAGCACAGCTTGGACATATGAAGATTACAATCAGGATTGTATGCAATGAATTCCCTTTTAACATTAAAAAGCTGTAAAATTGTTTACTAAATAAATTCTGGCAGAGATTATCCTGGCCTTGTGTGAAGGGCATCAGTGGTAAAAAATAACAAGCAACCTCAAGGTTGCCTGGCAAGTTTTCTTGGTAAAGTTGAGGAAGTGAAAATGTGATTTCTCTGCTGTCTTTGAACAACAAAGTCCATCTATTCCAGCAGCAACCCAGTTGGGGACTCCTTGACCCCCAATTTAGGAAATTGCTGCAGCGAATTGGTTTATATACGTTATTTCTCTGAACAGCCACTTACTAATTGAGGTCAGTGCAACACAAACCCACTTTAGAGAGGTCACAACCTTGTGTGCTTCTTTTGTTCCCTTCAGGTGGACAAGGAGACGAACACAGAGGAGGCCCTGGGTGAAAGGATTTCAGTACGCCCAAAAGACAGACCCAGCCTGGGGCACCATTCCCAGCGAGGGTTCGTTCGAAACAGCCTGATCATGCGTTCACAGACATTCTCACCAGGAGAGCGCAACCAGTACATCTGTAGGGTTAGTATTGCACACTACACACTGTCAAAAAGGAGGCTATAGGCCGAAAACCACAGACACTGTTGTAGGGTTTAACACGCCCCAGAGAGGCTGTTTAATAGGGTGAAAAAACATTAAGGGTGTGAGGCTGGTGGCTTCCAGGCTTTGAAAGGCCATGCTGTGTGTGCCTTTTTCTAATGTCCCCGACACCAACTCTTGGCTTGTGCTCAGGAGGGAAGGGAGAGGGAAAGAGCTGGGAGAAGAAAGGTAAACAGTTTGTGGTCTGGTTTCTGGCATACACTTGGGCACGAATCACCAACCCCATTCTCTACGGGACTTCCTTTCATCCATGTCTCCAGTGGCGCTGATGAAGTGGTGACGCAGTCAGTTTCGCCAGTTCACAACAGCGGTGCTGAATTGGAACTCTTGACGGTGACAAATCCTGGCAGTCGTCCGTCACATGGGCAGGGTCTTGGGGGTGCAATTAAGAGTAAATATTTTTTATTGTTCACTGTGTAAATTATGAAGAAGCAGAGCTATTTATTGCATATTTATTCATATAAATATGCATATTATTGGAACATATAACATATCATGAACATATCTTGTGGCTGAGCACATAGACGCACACAAATTCATGCTAATGCTGATCATGTTCTCACTGCTCCTCTAACCTGGAGATAGCAGTTCTTCTGCTGCAAGTGCATGAGAGATTAAAGTAAATTCATCTCTAATACAATGTATTATAATATTAATTGCCTTATTAGCATCTTATTAATTGTTTATTAGCATTTAGGGTTAATTGTATTTTATAACCTTTACAACCTATTTATGTGTTGTAACTTATGTGTTTACAACACATTTAACTGCATCTTTTTAAGAACATATCTTAAACACTTTGCTTTTATCCCCTTCCATCCTGTCTTTTTGTCTTCATATATGTTCATTTCCAAAGATCCAGCAGAAACAGTTGTGCTGTTAAAATGCTATTTTAACCTTTAATATGGGACTTTTATTAAGATGAAGTCACACAATCAACTTTTTCACTTCATCTCATGTGGTGGTATTCAATATAGTTTGGCAATCCCCATGGTCTGCTAGTAAGATCATACAAACAATCTGCCCATCCGTCCTCAACAGTTGCATCAATTCCCTGCTCTGCTGTTCCATAACAACAGACAGGCCAGAACAATCCCTGCTGCCAAGTGCCAATGTGTGACTTTTAGGAAACGTGTACTTCATCGTCTGCAAAGCCTCCAGCCATCTTTCAGGCTGATACTGATGCCTGATCTGCTAAAAAAATGATGCTTCATATTTTAGAAATCTTTATTTTTTTTCTTTTCTCAAAAAGTAATACTGTCTTCCTTCCTCTATGCAGCTGAACAGAAGCGACAGTGACAGCTCCACCTTATCCAGAAAATCCCAATTTATTCGGAATGCCTCAGAACGGCGCAGTCTCAGAGTTAAGAGGGTATCTATTTGTTTATATATATTTATATTATTTGATATTGTACAGCTCATCCTATCCGGACCTCTGTGAAAGCTACTTGATGTGGGATTTCTGCCAGGAGTGTCTGCATACTCATTAAAAGAGATATTATTTAATGGGAGATGTTCTTTCATAAAGTGAACAGGCAAACGAGATCCATAACTGGTGTTTTGTTAGGGCACACATTTTCCAGCACTGTACACAGAAATGGAAATTAATTGGACAGAAATGTATAGAAGCTTAGTTGATTCAACATTTTTTTATTAATCATATTTTTATTAATATTTCTGTATATCTAATTATTAAACAAGTACAAACATTTCATGTTTTTATAAGTGCTGCATAGGCTACAGTTTCATTATACAGCATTCCTTTATAACCTTGTATTTGTCAGAGTGCAAATATGTGACCAAATTAAAATAAATTTAGCTTCTGATATTCATAAACCTGGATAATGAAACATATTGGTTTGGGGAAAAGATCTTGGGTAATAATATTGATTATCTGGCACACCATATTGCACTTTGTGCTATACACTCAGACTGTCAGCACATTTCTGTTTATCTGTAGTTCGTGTTGTAAAGCCTTTTAAGCTCCTTTATAAACAAGATTAGTTTAATGTCACATTAGTATGCACAAACACTGACAGTTGTCTCTTGGGGAGCCAAGACTCGGTTAGACTGTGGTTAAACACACGTTGCAGGATTGTGAGAGTAAATTAGCCATGCTAGGGTTTATGTACGGAAAGACAGATGGGTTTGAGTGGTGTGACCACTGCGCTTTTTGCACAGGTAATGATCCTCAGGTCATAATTAACATAGAAGGCTCCATATTGTGATCAGAAAAGGAACAAGATGTGTTCAGAAGTTGGGGTGGAGGGATGGTTTATTTATAACTGCTGTATAGTCCTGGCGTCTAGGATGTCCATTGACCTTGTGACTTTGCCATACATTTATGGGTGACCTCTGCTCCTCAGACGCTGTGCCAGCCAGCCGTGAGACGGTCAGGGTCGGAGCAGGCGGCCCGCACCTCCCTTGACCTGGAGCTGGACCTGCAGGCATCACGCACCCGGCAGAGTCGACTCAATGCTGAGCTGCAGACACTGAGGGAGCTGCGAGCCCATCTGGAGGCACTGAAGGTCGACGGGGAGGTGCAACTGCAGCAGCCGCCGCCTGCTGTACTGCAGGACGAGCGATTCCACAGCCTGCTCCGACAGGCGGAGAAACAGGTATTCTCATGGTATAATGATCACTGAATATATTATCACTGTTCAGAATACGTCTGTATGTTGAGATTTGGAATACATATACTTTCCATAGTTTGGTGGTGATGGTTTCCTCTGGGTTTTCTGGTTTCCTCCTGTCATCTAAATGCATGCACACTAGGTGGATTGGCGACTCTAAATTGATCATAGGTTTGAGTGTGTGAGTGAATGCTGTGTGTTTGCACCCGGTCCTGCTTGAGTCCCCGCCCTGCGCCCAGATTCCAGGGATGGGCTCCGGCAGACCAACCCTGATTAACCGGATTAAGTAGTTAAGCATACGGAGTGAGTGAGTGCAGTAAGAATGGTGTGGACATTCACTAGATACAGTGGGTGTGGAAATTATTCAGACCCCCTTAAATTTTTCACTCTTTGTTATATTGCAGCCATTTGCTAAAATAATTCAAGTTAACATTTCTCTCATTAATGTACACATAGCACCCACATTGACAGAAAAACACTTGTTGACATTTTTGCACATTTATTAACAAAGAAAAAATGAAATATCAGTTTTAAGTTGTGTTTGATTCTCTGGTCTGATTAGACAGAGATAGAATTTTTGGTTAATAATTCTAAGCAGTATGTGTGTGTCACGTTCCCCTCTAGCTCAGGTGAAAAATGGAGGATGCAGGTTGAAGAAATAACAATGCGTATTTTATTTGAACTCAAAAACAAAATGAAAGAACTGAAATGTCCTTGCGTGAAGTGCCACACCTCTCCTCTAGAAGTCAGGTTGTGGGATCTTCCGCGAGGCCCTCAGCGAGAGCCAAAGATCGACCTTGTCTTTCCCAGGCTTCGAACCGGCGTGGCTGAGCTGTATTGAGCCTAGAGGGGAGAGTTGAGTTCCAGTCCTTCTGTGGGGTTCACTGTCAATTGCCGTTAAGGACAGCATGCGGTGCAGCAACGAACTCTGGTTGTGTGAGGGAGACCGAACGCAGGACTAAAGGGACCGGCTGGTTATAAAGAGGAGTGGACAGACCCATTACCGCTAAACTAACCAATCACCGATCAGAAGTCATTACCCCGCTAAGCACCCGTGATTACCACCACTTACCTGTGATGAAGAACAGGTGGGAATAATCAGGGTGCTAGTGAGCCCCGGAAGAACACACACTAATACATGGGAGAGGTCGACCGCTGGGGGCGTGGCAGAGGTGGCACGAATGTTACAGTGTGGAGTAAACGCTGTTACATCATGCTGTGGGGGTGTTTTGCAGCAGCAGGGACAGGACGACTGGTTGCAATCGAGGAAAGATGAATGTGGCCAAGTACAGGGAAATCCTGGACTAAAACCTTCTCCAGACTGCTCAGGACTGGGCAGATGGTTTACCTTCCAACAAGACAATGACCCTAAGCACACAGCTAAAATAACAAAGGAGTGACTTCACAACAGCAAAAGGTTATTTCTACTAAATTTTAAGGGTCTGAATACTTAGGACCATGTGAAATTTCTGTATATTGAGATTCACAATCCAATTGAACGTTTCAGCTCTATAGTTACAGGCCAGGTGACATTTGAGTGACAGCTTGTGGTGCTTGTGGAGATGTGGTGATTTTGAGACTCTCAGCATGTGTCTTGTAATTAGTTACAGATGTGTATCTCACAGACCATGAGATAGACAAGTGTTGCAGTACAGTATGAGCTACACATGAAAGTAATAGTGAAAATAGCATTCCAGTGATGATATTGAGTACCTGTCACTACAGCACAATAGACAATAAATAAACAGAAGTATTTGCTTGTCAAAAATGATGCTGTATGTATGTCTAGATGAGGGCTCATTATTTAACACCAGAGGGTTATAGCATGTTGACAAGATATTTATTGATCTGATGATCTGTAAACCACGAATACATGAATACAATACTGATTTATTTATGTAATAATGTTGAAAGGTGCTGTATTTCCAGAATGCTTGCATGCATCTAAAATAATGATATTGTTTACTACTGGCTGTGAGTCCCACATTGAACAATAAACACGAGGAAACATGTAATCAGGAATTTGTCATGCACAGTTCTAATACATGACGTTTTCCTTCAGCTGTAATTGTATATGCTTTGCATTTTGATTTCCCATTATTCTGATCTCTTGTCAAATTTGTGAACAAGCATGCTGTACAATACCTCTTGGAGCACGGAGATGAATGGACATATTTCTACGCTCTTATATAAGACTTGTGGGCATGTGGGCCATGTTAATGTATGGTGCATTTACTGAATTATATTGCTTCTAATCTGGACTGGTAGCAGCTGTTTGAGGACAAGGGGCATAAAGAGTGTCGAGAACAGAGGGAAAGGGGAAGGGAAAGGTCATGCATCTCGGCAGGGCTGGCCCTAGCCAATTTGGATTTTTTTCATGGTGCAGGTAAATACATGTTGATTTGTAATTTTTGTTATAAAGATACAAAATAATATTAACTATTTTAAAGAAAAGTGGAATGTTTTTTTTTGTTGGATAGCACACTTAGCATTGGCTTATGCTCTTGGTCTTGGAAAAGACATTTACATTTATGTTTATGACATTTGGCAGACGCCCTTATCCAGAGCAACTTACAACGTGCTTTCAAGTTACCATCGATGAAGTGATCAGTTCCGGTTCACTAGGACCCCAACTATGAATACATCTATTTAATTCACTCTGTTGTAGATTCTGTACACAAAGTTCGACAACAAGAAAATTACAATTTAATCTAAATATTCTTTAAAGAGGAAGGTCTTGAGCTGTCGTTTGAAAGTCCTCAGTGACTGAGCTGTTCTGACCTCGAGGGGAAGTTCATTCCACCACCGAGGGGCCAAGACGGAGAAGAGTCTAGATGAATGTCTTCCTCGTACCTTTAGTGATGGAGGGACCAGGCGAGCAGTACTGGAGGATCGGAGTATAGACAAATGGATAAACAAATAAAGAGCATAAAGACATTATCAGTGGGCACAGTTAGGGTCGATCGAATATGGGTGACAAGATAACTAGCGAGCAGTTCTTTCTTGTTTGTATCTGTTCATTACAGAAGTCCAGAAGACATAAATGCTGTGAGGAACTGCTAGCATCAGTCAAGTTTTCTGCCTGAAAGTGAGAGAGACATGATTAAGCTTTGTAATGTCTCCATTATGTAAAGACTTTTTTTTTTGTTAAGGTGATGGAGGCTTGTTTCAGCACTGGGGTGCAAATGAAATTGCCGATGCGCTTGCACCCACTAAATTACAAGGAAGGGGTCAGTGGGGGGTACCATACCCCTGAATCACAGATTAATTGTAGTCAAAGTCAGCTTCCTGTTCCAGCTCTCTCCCTCGCGCTCTGTCTCTTTCTGACGGTGTAATTTTCCCTCAGCGCTCACCCGGTTCAGTGCCCCTTTCTCCACCCCTGCCTCTCTTCACTGCGCCGTGAAAAGGAGAAGTAAAAAAAAAAGAAAACATCCTTCCCGCTTACCGCGGGCTTCTGTGTTTTTTCGACAGAGCTCTTCTGCACCCTCCGCTGAGGTGGACAGAATAAAAGCATCCCAGATCAGACAGATTTCATGTTAAGTCGCTGAGGAGGTTTTGCAGCAGGTGTGTCTACCTCAGACGGGTCTCTGGCTGTCATTAATGCAAACGCCAGGAGTCTCTGCACATTTGGAGGGTTTTACTGAGTGCCAGCCATCAGGTCGAAGATTTCCTCTTTATTTCCCTGGTGATTTAAAGGACAGTGCAAAGTAAAAGGCTTCTCTCCGGGGCCTCTTTACTTTCTTGTTTTGCTTTTGACTTCTTTTCTTTGCTTTTTCTTTTGAATCTGCATCAAACTGTGCGTGCGCATTAGTGTTTGTGTATATGTGTGTGTGCACTTGCCCTTGTGATAACCTTCGTTTTAGCATCTTGCTGCAGTTTCAGCTCTGGGGTGGATCCTTGTTCTTTGTTCTGGGGCTGATTGAATAAGGGGGTCTTATCCTCTGGGGGTCTCCCTTGCTTCTAGTTACAAAAAGAAAATTTACCGTGGTACCAAAATTGGCTGATCCTCATTCAAACTGAAAACTATTTGGCACAATGACATTTTTATAAAAAGGAGGATGAGTTTAGGTTAGGCTGATGAATGAGTACTGCACTTTGTTTCCTCTCCAGAATATCCGAGGGGGAGGATGGACAGGAAGTTGGAGGATGTATCTTGTGTATTAATGTGGATGTTTTAACCCACTTTATTCCATCCTCCTCCAGGCAGAGCAGTCGAAGGAGGAGCAGAAGCAGGAGCGGCAGGCTGAAAAGCTGATGAGGAGAGCCTCCAAAGACGTGTGTCGTCTGCGTGAACAGAGCCAGAAGGTCCCGCTGCAGGTGCAGTCCTTCAGGTGGGATGTCAAAACTTGTAACAACACATCTACCAAACATTAAAACCACAGAATTAAATGCTGAAACTGCTGATTAGTACATTTGGTAAAGTCTGGGCTTTGTTTTGCACTTTATTTTGCACTTTTTTTAAAAAAAAATCTGCGACCTATAATGCACAGCATAAGTGTTAAAAAAATTATAAAAATAAGTGTTATTTTTGTGACAAATTTCTTGTCTACTGAAATTTTGCCCTGTGTGTGTAGTTTTTAATGAATGAAATTTATTTATTGTCACATGTGACATATCATAGCACCCAGTGCACACAGTGACAGTACCTTGATTAAGGAGACCTCAGTGGAACCTTGGTGGTTCAGGATTCGAACCAGCAACCTTCTGATTACGGATCTGTTTCCTTCCCCGCCACCTGCTTCCTTACCCACTAGGCCACCACTGCTCCAAAGTCACAGTGAAGTGATTGTCATTGTGAAACACTTAGTGAGCAGTGGGCAGCCATGAAAAGCATCCGGGGAGCAGTGTGTGGGGACGGTACTTTGCTCAGTGACACTGAAGTGGCACCTTGGTGGTTCGGGATTCAAACCAGCAACCTGTTCACTGAGCCATTGTCTTTTTGATGACCTAAATACTTGAATAGAATCACTACTACTTGTAGGACTATTGGAAAATCTTGTATGCCTATAAGCATGACCTATGCAGGAGGAAAAAATATAATATATAATGTTCAAGCGCCATCCAGTGGCAACTGGGCTCCACTGCAGTTTAAAGCACTGATATTTTTAAGTCATAGCAGAGCTGACAGCAAAATCTGATTATATTTTATATTTTTTGTTCACTGTGTGTTGTGCACCTTAAATCATGAAACAATAGCTGTAGTACATCATCATCCAATGATCTCAGTTTTGGCCATCCCCTGTAAGACTATACGATGTCACACTGGCTGCGGGTGAGACAGTGCAATACTGCAATGCCTTCTAAATCATGAAAACAGAGTCACAGTACACAAAGATGACAGAATCTTTGTCATACCCATCTCATAGTGAAAATCAGTAGAAAAAGGTCTTCTTATTTTTAAGGTCTTTACAGCCGTGAAACATTTGCTTAATACCATTAAAACCCTGATCGTTCTGAGTGTCACTGAATTCAGTGTCCCTGTAGGGGCTCTGAGTAGAAGCTGTTTAACTTGATTAAGGTGTAAGGTTAAGGATTAAGGTCTCACAGATGACAGACCAATGACAGAACAGACACAGATTTGTATCATTTCTCCGGACTGTCGAATATCAGATGCAGCAGCAACACTCATACACTCTTCGTGTTCCTTTAGAAAACAGAACTAACTTCAGATGAGTGACTCTCTCTGCCCTGCTCTGCTCTTAGGGCACAGAGGAAATTGTTGTCCTAAAGGTACATGTATGCAAACTAGAGTTTAATGTTTAACTGTCATTGCTTGATGGGTCTCTCTCTGTCTTTTTTAACTCCAGGGAGAAGATGGCCTACTTCACGCGGGGAAAGATTAATATCCCATCCCTGCCAGCTCACGACGTGTAATCACACTTTACTGCAAATCATGAAGTATTTTTCTGCCTCTGTAGCATAGTATTTTAATAGCGTAGCCTCTTTGGGTCAAAGCAAACACAATAAAAACCTGTAACATTGTTAGTTCTATATGATGTAGGTTAATGTATTTGTATAAAAAGTTGTAATTGACATTGTGTTAAAAAAAAAAAAAGTAATGGTTTCTGTTTTCAGAGAAAACCAAAGTAAGGTCATTTTGGTACAAGTTCTTCCTAAGTGAAAATGAGCCTGTACAGTTTTGTAAAAGTGTGGTATGGGGATGTGGGTGGAGAAAGAACAAACTGCTGCTCTTTCAGTGTGTGTGTGTGTGTGTCTAGTTAGGAAGAGCCGGTTTTCCTGTTCCTCTGAGTGTTTGGATCTGACAGGAGTCAGTGTTGTGAATGTTCACTGTCACACCCCCCAGTCATCCCTGCACTGACTTCATACCATTCAGTTTTTCTTTTCTGCTCTCCGTTTTTGAGTATGATAGTAGCTACATTAGCTAGATACACAAGCCGGTCTACACACACACACCTCCCTCCCTTTGTTTTCTTAGAGCCCATTGATCAAAATCAAGAGAAGAAGCTGTTTTTTTTTACAGTGTTACAAAGACATGAAAAAAACATCTTTTGTGTTTTTGGCCAATTACAAGATTTTGCCATGCTTTGTTACGTGTTTTACAAATTTGATTCACTTTAATCACTTTGTTTATTATAATATTATAATAAAGATATGTAAGTTAGGGTTACATTCCATCAAAACACATTCTGTAATTACAGAAAAGAATTTAATTTCTGCATGTCACGCTATTGTCACATCACATATCACGGGTGCTGTAATGTGAGTGAAATGCTTATAACAAAAGACATATGAGATGCAATTGAAATATATATAAAATAATATAAAACTGGTATACAAATGTACAAAAATATATATACAGCATAAACAATGTGCATAATGTACTCCTTCACATAAACAGGTCTGTTTAGATGGTGAAAATTTGGCATGATGACAGGATTTTGATCTATTTGAATTCTGAGATGCCCAAACTACAGGAATTGTGGGACAGTTTCTACTGAAGCAGCTCCCTGCTCATACAATCTATTCATGAAATCAGAATGTTAATTTACTCTAAATGTATTTTTTTAAACATATTTCCCTTCCTTTTAATTCCCTTTGCCTTTTATTTATTGGCCGTTCTATTATTTATAGTTTTTGTTGTTTGAGAAATTACAACTTGTTTTGTCACTTGTCACAAAATTCAGCAGGCATATGTATGCTTGGCATGGCTTTGATGTCAGTTTAAATGAAATGTTACAGTAATTCAGACATATTTCAACACAGTGGGCCTCCAACTGAAAATGATGATGTAGGCATAGATTACATAGATGTAAAAAATTGAAGTTAGAATTTATTTCCATTGTCACCGGTACCCATATTTTTAAATGTTGTTACAATATTAAAATTCCCCCATGTATGTGACCGCATCTTTTTTACCTCTGACATCACAGTTATCAAATTCAGAGAACAATAAGTTTAAATGAATGAAGTTGTATGAATTGCCCTTTTAAATACCTGCACATAAGGCCTGTTTTTATATTTAAGTAATGCACGAGAGGGTTTTGTCAAATGCCAGTTTTCTCATACTGTAATCATATTTCATGAAGATGCATCAGTGTAATTTAGATCAAGAAAATATTTAATGAAATCTGTCATTTGTAAATATTTGTATGACTTTTGCTTATCAAAATTAAAAGTATTCAGAACATGGAATCATTCTTAATAATTGTGAGAGAAATTTCTTCACTCCATAGATAAATACAATAAGCTGAAGTCATTCACAAGTTCTTTCTTCATCGGTTCCTGTTAGGGGTCGCCGGAGGGCTCAGCCAGCCTGGTTGTCTGCACAATTGACCTGCAAAAGTTTTACGCAGCATGCCCTTCCTGAGGCAACCCTCCCCATTTACCAGGGTGGGACCTTCACCAAGAAAAACATGCATCCCCACTGACTGGGTTTGAGGTCATTCACAATTAATAATTATGAATTACTTCTGTGAAGTAATTCATTAGTTATTTTATCACAATATCAATTAAGTGGTGGTAGTAGCCTAGTGGGTAACACACTCACCTATGAACCAGAAGACCCAGGTTCAAATCCTGCTTACTACCATTGTGTCCCTGAGCAAGACACTTAACCCTAAGTTGCTCCAGGGGGACTGTCCCTGTAACTACTGATTGTAAGTCGCCCTGGATAAGGGCGTCTGATAAATGCTGTAAATGTAAAATGAAGTAAATTTTAATACAGTCACTTAATCAAGTACAGACAGTGTTGAATTCACCTTAGTTAGGCTGTCCTAGTTAGGGCCACTGTTACACAAATGTACCACTATAACCAGATATTTCTGTACCAGTTGTACAATGTCACTGTCTGCCACTGCTTCTGTTTGTTCTCTCTGAGGAACTGAATCAAGACCACCTCCAGTCCAATGATGAGACCACCAGAGGGATCATGGTTCCTGGCAATGAGCTGCTGACGAGACAACCCAGCATGAAACGTACCAGACAGGCACCATCACGTACCAGCTAAAGCTGGCACTTCAAATAGACCAGTAGCATCATAATGGACACACAATGTACACCATGACACTGAACTAAATCACTGTCCAATACCTTTAAAAATTGACATGTGCTCTATACTGCACTCTATACTGTCCCACCACTACACCTGTTGGACTATTTTTTCTTAGACAAATCATTACCGGCCCCACACTGAAACCAATTGCAGGCTCACTCTACCCTGGAAGGGCGTCCCTCTCATCCCTCATCTCGTCCCTTCCCAAGGTTTCTCCCCTTTTTTGGGGGAGTTTTTCCTTGTGTACAGAAGGGTAAAGTGGGGGTGTCAACTGCAGGGTCTGTCAAAGCTTTTTGAGACATACTGTATGAGATAATGGGTTGAATAAGAAATAAATGTTGTTGTTCATGTATTTGAGTAAATTGTCAGATTGTCTGAATTTTCTTCTCAACCTCTTGCAAATATAACACAAAGTGATTGAGTTTTGTGATTGTGATGCACAGCACAGTACATGATGATTATTTCATTCATTCATTTACTGTTCATATATTTGGTTTAATCACATCAATATCTACACACTTCATGCTTGACCATGTGGATAATTTGCCAATTCAGAAATGAGTTCATAATGCAATATTTCCCAAGCCTTTCCTGCCATTATGTTTTCACTCCCACCATATCTTACTTAAGTCTATAGTCTAGCAATGAATATGGCAGGTTCACAGTAATGAAAACACTTCGGAAGGCTGTCCTGGGAATAAAAATGGTATACAGTGGATTTCACAAAGTATCTGGACATTTCAGCTCAACACTGGCAGGTGAATATTTCAACATTTCCACTGATCAGGCAGTGGAATAAAATCACTGTGGTAAGGATTCGGTTTTTTACACTGTTAAAACTGACAAAAAGAAGACCTGTTGCTTGTGAATTAATTATGAAATAACTAGATACATGTCGACTAATGTCAAAGTGTATTGTAATGGATGCGTCTAATGGACGTTCTCTAATTATTCGTGAGGAAATCGAACAAAAATATGCCGTGTCCGGTGTCCTCTGGGTGTCTATTATATCTTATAAAAAATATGGTAAGTTTTAAAAACCTGCGGTAGGGAAAAAATACGGCACGTTTTCTTACAAACGGGTACTTCCGGTCGCGCAGGGAAATCACGAGCGTCTGTTTTTTGCGAGGCCTCCCCTGCCGAATAGTGCTGCCCGCGGAGCCCACTGCGCATGCCCGGGAAATGGAGAGCGAAGTGGGCCAAGTGTTTTGAGTTGAATCCCGTGTGCAGATTCGGGCTGAGGCGCCCAGCGACGCGGGTAGTGGCTCCCGGGGTGAAATTACAAAACCACGCGGCGCCGAGAGCGACCGTAAGCCCGGCCGCCCCGCGGGCCAGGAAACGGACTTTATCCTGCCGAGAGGGCCGGAGACGGACCGGGGTTTCCGCGGAGCCAGGGAGACGGGGCCTGCTGACCCACGTTCGAGCTGAGAGCGCAGCGCGGCGGGCCTCGCCGCCTCCGCATGGGCGCGAAAGGCTGAAGTCGGCGCGGCGCGGCTCTCCGACCTTCTTCCTCCCGCCGCGGCCACGACCGAAGGTGGGTTCGTGTCAGGCTTCGTGCTGCACGCGTGACAGCTCCGGGTCCGACCTCCGTTCGGCTCACGCCGGACGCACGCTGCGCGAGTTAGACCTGTCACACAGATTTAACTCGTTCGAGCGCAACCTGGCTCTTTCGCCGTTTGCGAGCAGCTTTGCGAGCCGCGCTGGTTGTAGGGAGCCGAGTACCTGCAGCCCGCTGAGAGACCAAGTTCCCGCCTCGTGGCCAGCTGTGTCAAACTTGAACCTTCGGCTCACTCCGAGTCCCCGTAGCTGCTTTAACCTGGGGCGCTGGGGGAAAGAAACCCGCTCCCACAAGCACGCTTCCTTCCTGTAGATGGTAACATCGTGCCGGCTGCTCTCTCCAACTTCTGTTTGGCCCCATTTGTTAGGTTGTTTTCTGCAAGAAGAGGAACTGTGTCGTTTTGCCCTCGTCTCTGTGGATCGCAGCGGACTGTCCAGCCTTGACCTTCTGAGACAAGAAGTGCTTCACTATCTGGGTACAGCAGCTGCCTAGAGGTATGCAACACACACACACACCACACTAAATTGCATTATATAGAAAAGTGATAAACGGTGCACACAGTGAAATTTGTCCTCTGCATTTAACCCATCACGCTTGGTGATGCCATGACAGGCGCCCGGGGAGCAGTGTGTGGGGACGGTGCATTGCTCAGTGGCACCTCAGCGGATCAGGATTCGGACCGGCAACCTTCTGATTATGGGGCCACTTCCTTAATCGCTAGGCCATGATGTCCATGGCACTAACATAATTCTTTTTCCTGTTGTGTTTTTGTGCTTTGGTAGCGAACACTTCAGCATCCTTGATTCTTGCACTTAACTTTTAAGTGTTTTTTTTTTTTTTTTTTTCAAGCCTTAGTCGACTTATTTATTTCAGTAACAGTATAATTGTGTCTGACCAATCACTCTAAGCAGAAGAAAGAAAGCTATGGGGAAATACTGTAAGTTGCCAGATTTATTAATAAAGTCAGGCCAGTTTATGATGATGGTGCGTTGGTGCAACAGGTCACATTTAATCACCAGGCCCTGTGCAGTATGTTCAAATGATTGCTTTTTGCAATTATTTTTCTTTTTTTTTTTTAAGAATGTTAAAGTGTTCTCTGTCCCCATCCAGGCTCTGCTCCCAATGTCTTCCTCACGCCTCAAGAGTCTTCATCCACTACGGCAACCCTGAAACGGTTCCAAAATGTCAAGTATAGACAGGTATCTATTGTATCTATATTTGGGACACTTCAGACACACACTGATTATAACATCTGGTTTTAGGGCCTAATTGAGAATCATGGGATAGATAATTAATTACATTGATTAATGCATGTACATGGAGTGGACAGTTTCAATATTTTCATTTTTGTTCATTATTATTATCGATACTCATGCTCATTATATAAAGCTGACTGGATTTTTCGGGTATATTACTGTAGCCAGTGTAAATATTGTTTATTTTTAACATTATTTTAGGGACGATCTGTTGGATGGGTTGATGGAGGAAGATGAGAAAGACAAGGCAAAGCGGTGAGTAACTTGCTCCCGCAGAAAGTGTCCTTTTTTGATGATGAAATGATGATGACTTTTTAATGGTTTAAAACAAAATTAGAGTTTCCAGAAACAAATCAGAGAAGAAGCGCAGAGACCAGTTCAATGTGCTCATCAAGGAGCTTGGAACCATGCTTCCTGGCAACACCCGGAAGATGGACAAGTCCACCATCTTGCAGAAGAGCATTGATTTCCTGCGTAAGCACAAAGGTAGGACTGCTCCTGCTTCTCTGGTGATGTGATGTGATGTGATGTGGCTGAAATGACTGCAGAATAACACACTGCTCCTGTGTTCCTGTGCATCTGCCAGAGATTGCAGTGCAGTCTGAATCCAGTGAAATCCGACAGGACTGGAAACCGCCGTTCCTCAGCAATGAGGAGTTTACGCAGCTCATGCTGGAGGTGAGAAGCGCAACGTTCATTATTTATTTTGTGATATAGAATTTTATGTTATCTCCTGAACTAATGTTGTGTCCTAAACTAACAACATTGCCAGGCTCTGGATGGTTTCTTTCTAGCAATAATGACTGATGGGAACATCATCTACGTCTCCGACAGTGTTACTTCCTTACTGGAACACCTCCCTGTGAGTCTTTTATTAACAACCACAAAATAAATAGATCAGAATATCTGGAACATGAACTGAACTGAGGAGCCTGGTTGTGATTTCTTTGTTTTTTAGTCCGACCTGGTGGACCAGAACCTGTTGAACTTCCTGCCCATGGGGGAACACTCAGAGGTTTACAAAGCTCTATCTTCCCATCCCGAAGGGGAAAACCTAAGCCCAGAGTACCTCAAGAGTAAGTACTTGTTCTGATACAGTTGTTCAAACCTTAAGTCAATCCTTGACTTAAGGATTGAGGTCCTGAAGCATACACTGTGTAGTTTGATCCATATTGTATTGGCCATAAAGTCAGCTTTCTATTACCTGTCAGAAAATCATATGCTTTTCTTCACTATGTATTTAAGCCAAGAACCAGATGGAGTTTTGCTGTCATATGCTACGGGGCAACATGGACCCCAGAGAGCCACAGGTGTACGAATATGTTAAGTTCATTGGTAACTTCAGATCTCTGAATAATGGTGAGTGAATTATGTATATTTCAGACATATGTTTCAGCAAGGACCCTCTGTATGTAGGTATGAGAGAAATAACTAATCAGTTTTGTATTTTTAAAACCATGCAGTGCCTCAGGCAACACGAAACGGTTTAGAGGGGGTGCTGCAGCGTTCATTGCGACCAGCATTTGATGACCAAGTCTGTTTTGTAGCAACAGTGAGGTTGGCCAAGCCTCAGTTTATCAAGGTGAGAAGCAGTTTGTACATACAGTGTGTACAATGTAACTCCAAGTCAATCACACTTCTGTGAAATCCATCCAACTGTCTATCTAGGAAGCAACACTGATTGACAAGCAATTTCACATGCTGTTGTGCAAATGGAATAGACAACAGGAGGAAATTATAGTCAATTAGCAAGACATAAATTGAGCAATTTACATTCACAGCATTTGTCAGATGGCCTTATCCAGAACGACTTGCAATCAGTAGTTACAGGGACAGTCCCCCCCCTGGAGCAACTTAGGGTTAAGTGTCTTGGACACGATGGTAGTAAGTGGGATTTGAACCTGAGACTTCTGGTTCATAGGCGAGTGTGTTACCCACTAGGCTACTACCACAACCAACTACCACAATGTATATACATAGATCTTCACATAGACTGAAATTTAATTCATGCCTGGCTGTCAATTAAAAAATATAACAAATGAATCACTCATTTTGCAAGTAATCACAAGGAATTCTCAAAACTAAAATGCATATTTGAAACATAGATAAGTGTGGGAAAGTGGCTCAGGTGCGTAGACTCAGACTGACAATACATTAAATTGTAATTAGCTTGTGTCTGTCTTTATGTAAGGATTGAATTGGAATGTTAGGATGAATTTGTCTTCCATGTCATAGGTCAGACCTAATCAGGAAGTAAATCAAGTGCTGCTATGCTGTGTGTAAAACAAATGCTAATTTCTGTGTGTGACATGTTTTAATTAGGAGATGTGTACAGTGGAGGAGCCCAATGAGGAGTTCACCTCCAGACACAGCCTGGAGTGGAAGTTTCTCTTCCTGGATCACAGGTGGGTGGCAGATTATTTTCAGTGTGTACAAAATGAAAAATTTTTGGATGCGTTTTTTTTTTGTTTTTTTTTTTTGCATCAATTAGCAACCCAGTATCCATTTTTGCATATTACTTGCATATTGAACGTCTTTGGAACATAGTCGGAATGCATGTTAAAATTTGGTTTATGTTTTGTTGTTTCAGGGCTCCTCCTATCATAGGATACTTGCCTTTTGAGGTTTTGGGCACATCAGGATATGACTATTATCACGTGGATGATCTTGAGAACCTGGCCAAGTGCCATGAACACTGTGAGTAAGGCAAAACTTACTTTTTTTTTTTTTTATTATTTATTTAGGCCTTATATGTCCCCTAATTCTGTATCTGAAGTCTCTTTCTGAAATTCGGCCTTGGTGCAGTATTACAGCCACCTTTAACCAGTCACACAATGAGATTTCCCCAGGACAGCCATTTTGGTCTGTGTAGCTTTAAATGCAAATGAGGAGGAGAGATGCGGGACAGCGGCCTATAGAAGTGAGCAGACATTCGTGGAAGTGACGTCATCAACACCATTCACCACCCACAATTTTGGTCACAGACAGGAAGTCGTGTCTGCATTTTTCCAGGAAAAAATAACTTTTAAATGAACAAACGATTCAAATTAAAGTAAAATTAACCCAATAAAATTGACAATACATCTATGCTCATTTTTACATCCAATCACAGAGCAATTTCGATGGAAGCCATGACTGCAGGTAGAGATGATGTTTTATGGGAGGGGTGGGAAACTCTTTGAGGTTGACTCATTATAAAGGGAAAAGGGGGTAACCTTTCTCCTTATGATGACTTAAGGGGACAAATTCCAGATCCGGCTGTCTGAACAGCGAAGCAGAATGGCCAAAGCAGACACCTATCACCCTTTTTAGTCACTGCAGGACCATAGACCGACTAGGGGAAGTCATATTAATGTTAAAATCTCTAAAGTGAAATTTTCATGATAGCGGACCTTTAATTTACACACACAAAGAAAATCTGGCTCTGGACCCATCACAGCATCACAGACATGCATATTGCTCAATCATACAACTTTTCTTTTTCTTTTATTCTTTTTTTCTTTTGAACGATTAGCAACCCAGTATTGGACAATTAATTAGTCTTACATTCTTTCCCCATTTTAATATCTTCTCTCCCAGTGATGCAGTATGGGAAAGGGAAGTCCTGCTACTATCGTTTCCTGACCAAAGGCCAGCAGTGGATCTGGCTACAGACTCAGTACTACATCACCTATCACCAGTGGAACTCCAGACCAGAGTTCATAGTCTGTACACACACAGTGGTCAGGTGTGAAGAACAGACACTTACACATACAGACAGAATGTCACGTATTTATGTTTTAAGGCCTTTTTGACACTCCTCCTTTCTGTCTGCCTCTCACTCAGCTATGCTGAGGTGAGGGCTGAACACCGTCGGGCAATGGGCATTGAAGATTCTGCTCCTGAAATGTTAGCCGACAAGGTGAGGTATCAGTAGTTGATTTGAAATTACAGTCAGATCATTAAATGCCTTTTATTTTGTAGGAAACACAGTACACGAACAAAATATCACAGTCCTTTAAACATGCAGCATTAACTCTGTTTTATTTTTTGAAGAGTCAGGACTCGGGGTCTGAAACACAGCTCAACACTTCCAGCCTGAAGGAAGCACTAGAGCGTTTCAACCACAGCCGTACACCCTCCACCTCTTCACGCAGTTCCAGAAAATCATCTCACACAGCTGTCTCTGACAACACTTGTACATGTGCGTACCACATTATCTCTCAGACATTTTAAAATAAAATCCGCTCTTGAGTCTTGTGCCTTTATACCAGCAGGGTGTTTATGTGACCATTTGTGTGTCTTTCAGCCACTCCTTCCAAACTCCAAATGGACACAAGCACACCACCACAGCCATCTGGAACTTCAACAGTGGAGATGGTCTCGCAGCGGCGCTCCTCCACCAGTAGCCAGGTGAGCTTCGGGGTAAAGAGATTTTTTTAAAGGGGTATCAATGGGTTTACTAGAACAGCTTTTAAATGTGATGTTTTAGAAATTTGGTGTTAATTTCTCATCTATTCCTGTTACTGCAGTCCATGAGCTCCCAAGCCACAGCGCAAAACTCAGCTCCACAGATCATCACCCAGCAGCAGCAGGCACCCTCACAAGTTCAACCAAACCCACAGGTGAGACTGTGCTGGGGAGACAGAGAGTTTCTCATTCCTGCTCATGTCAGAATGTGTACACTCTAAACATCCATTACTTAGTTTCATGAGTTGCGAATAAGGAATGTGGCTGATTGACAGTCAGGGTCGTAGCACTCAGATGCCTGATCATCTCTTATTTTGGAGGTTGCTCAAGGTTGTTAGACTCATTGAAGGTTGTGCTGAAGTTGCATGCCTATGGGAATATAGCCTCAAAATTATATTGTGATGTTTAATGTAATAGTGACATTATATAGTAGCTGCAAATGAGCTATTCCCCAAAGTGCTAGAAACTGCAACACTTAGCAGTTTAGACATTAATGGCTGTGTTTTGGTTTTGAGGCCAAAGCAACTTTAGTTATTCAAGCTGTACACTGTGTTGGTTATTATAAGTAAAAAATCGGTTATTATAAGTAAATAAGCCATTGCACATAAAAGATGCTTGTTCCAAAGTGCAATTTATACTGTTATGGCACTGTAGAGACATACACACAAAAACTGTCCCATTGGTCTGTCAAGAAAAAAATTCACCCTAACCCTACATCATTGTATGTATTTTCATCATGATCACGTTATACGTTACAAGACTTGATTTAGGTTTGCAGCACTTATCAGATTCCTTTATTCAGAGTGACTTGTAGTTACAGGGACCGTCCCACTGGAGCAACTCATGGTTAAGCATCTTGCTCATGAATACAGTGGGAGTAGGTTTTGAACCTTTTTACTTTGTGATCGTGTGGTGTGTTATCCACTAGGGTACTACCACTCTAGAATAGATTTCTTGTCTGACCCCATGCAGCATGTTGTCCTAACTTTTCCCGTCCTTGTGTAGTTCACGGCTCAAATCAATGCTATGCAGCACTTGAAAGAGCAGCTGGAGCAGCGCACGCGTATGATCGAGGCCAACATCCATAAACAGCAGGAGGAGCTGCGGCAAATTCAAGACCAGCTTCAACGCGTGCAGGGCCAGGGCCTGCAGGGCCAGGGCCTGCAGGTACAGCTCACCCTACCAATACATCACAAATAGTGAAGTGGTATCTTTTAATCTGGTGCCTGCCGGTCACTAAGGGCGATTGTTTTAAATGCAGAGGACACATTTCACTATGTGCACCGTGTGCTGTGCTGCTGTGTATCACAATGACAATCACTTCACAGTCATATTCAAATATGTGCTTTATGTGTAGTCCTGAGTCCATGTCTTGCGATACAAATTACTTGCTAATCTAATTAGTAAATGAGTCAGCAGTAGCTCCTTAAAAGCAGGCTTTTAATGTTGAGTCACTCTTTGATGAAATCCACTTATTTAACTAATGCTGCTCTGACTCATTTGCTGCCCACTTCAGATGTTTCTTCAGCAGCCAGGGTCAGGAGTGAATGTCCAGCTATCTCAGGTAGGGGCCACAGTGTTGGGGACTGGCTCACAGACCGGAGTCTTGACCATTCAGGGCCAGCAGGACGTCCAAAGCTCCGACCATACAGGAAGTCAGCATGCCCTCCAGCAGCAACAGGGTCCTCCTCCTCCTCCTCCTCAGCAGCATCAACAGCAGCAGAGCTTACAAAACTCCAGCCATCCACAGGTCAGCCACACCCCTTGCATATGCCAGTGTGACTTTTCACATCATTATTTTATTTGTTTATTGTTTTTGGGGTGATTTTATTGAGTCGTTCTTATTGACTAATCCAGATGTTCCAGAAGTCAATCTGGTCAAGTTATTCAGTCCATGGCACTAAATCTGTTGTGCACTAAATCTGCCCATTCCCCAGAGGGTGTCACAGAATGCCTTGCCCACTCCACTCTACAACACCATGATGATCACACAGCCCTCCTCTACCAACGTTTTGCCCATCCCCAGCACCATGGCACACAGCAGTAACCAGGGGAATGCCATTACCAGTTTCAGCCCGGACCGGCAGATCAGGTACACACTGACCTCCGCTGTGATCTGTGGATTAAATGTGAACATGTAATTTACACATTTTAAGGCCTAAAATCCTCTATCTCCCACTTTTTCCCCACTCCATTCCCAGGTTTCAAGCAGGTCAACAGTTGGTCACCAAACTGGTGACCCCGATGGCATGTGGTGCAGTCATGGTTCCTACAACCATGTTTATGGGGCAGGTGGTGACTGCCTACAGTCCATTTGCCCAGCAAGGTCAGGCGCAGGCGATCACACTACAGTCACAGGCCCAAGCTCAGGTGGACATGCAGGCGCAGGCGACCTCGGTGCAGTCCATGCAACCTGGTTCCACACAGCAGCAACAGCAGCAGCAGGCGCAGTTCTTACAGGTGACCAGCATGGGGTCAAAGAGCGAAATATTTCACACGTTTACTATGTTGCTGTGATAATCTTACAGCACAGGGGAAAAATGGGGAAAAAAATCCGTATATCAGTAACCTATGGTGAATAGACGCTCGAACATTACAGGTTTCCTATGCTCTGTGGTTCAGCTACATATATCTGATTTATTGATTTGTTTTAAAGGCTAATTTCTCTTTCTCTGTGTTAGGGAACTCGTTTGCTTCACAGCAACCAGTCTACACAGCTTATTCTGCAAGCAGCTTTTCCAATTCAGCAGCAGGGCAGCACATTTACCACAGCGCAACAACAACAACAACAACAGCAGCAGCAGCAGCGGCATCAACAGCGGCAGCAGAAACCCCAGACACAAAAACAGCAGAAATCTCACAGGACTGACAGCTCCAGTACCCAGTCACAGTAGTCATGGCATTCAGCAACCAATCAGACCTCATTTTTGTTGGCTGCGGGTGTGGTTACCTAATGTGATTTTGTATTTTTTTTTATTTTTTTTTTATTTTATTTTTTTCTCATTATTATTTTTTGGAATCTCAGAATTGCAGCTGGACCACATAGGTGCTAATGATCTCTTTGGGTCATTGCAACTACAGAACTTGTAACCTGTACCCTGGTGACCAGAGCATTCACACCAGCGATGCCTCTCTGCGGAATGGAACTCACCATGGCAACAGTAAGATCAAGTAATGTACTCACAAAAATTCCAGGGTTCTAACGGTTGTCCTGGCCATCCAGCAGGATCTTTCACACTATAAACAAGCTCCTCAATTATTATCTATTTTTTCTAATAGTTATTTATTCACAGAGAACCAACAATAAGCAAAGAGACTGTTAGTCATAACTCTGTACACACAGAGTGAAGGACTGAACTAGTCACAGACTTACAATCATTATATTACTGTACAGTCATTCATGTAATATAACCTGTAAATATCAAAACCAGAACAAACAGAAGAACTGAATATTTTATAACGTGCATGACGTGTAAGACTTTTATTCCTGTCTTTGGTTTAATAATAATACTTTTTTTTTTTTTATTTCTAGTCTTATGTTAAAGGGCAGAAAAGATTTATTAATGCTAAGGTTAAACCTTTTGTCTAATGCTCCTCAGACAAGTGTTTTGGGTTTGTAGGGTTGTCACAGTTTGTTTAATAAGATTTCAGGACCCCCCCTGAGGTGTCTATAGGAATTTCTGTATTTCCAAATTGGTGTCCTAGACATAGTAGCTAAGCTTCTTTAGACAAATGTACTAGTAAAACATGAAATGAAGCCAAAGTGCCAACAGATTGATCTCAACACTATTTAATGGTGTTTTGAATGTTTACCCTATGTATAACTAAACCCATGAGTATAGTAAAGGAGAGTGGGGCATAACTGAAAGCAGAGATGCAAACAAAATTGTTTTTACCAGAAGTCCAAAAGTGTCCATTGATTAACATAATGAATTTGCACTAATTTAGAAATATCACTCCCTCTCCCGCAAGGCTAACAGCAAATAGCAAACATCAGGAAATCCGTTCAAAAAACATAATGTTAAAAGAACAACTTAAAATTTTAAAATGTTGCCAAAAAATTCAACACAATTATTAACAGCATTCAGAGGCACAGCCCTGAGCCTGTTAATACTGGGTAGTTTCATGTAGTTTTGAAACTGAATTGAATGTTATAATTCTATCATTATAAAAAAAAGAAATTACGATTATAATAATTTTTATGCAAATATGCAATGATTTATGAATAGCCCTGCTCTCCACTACTGATTGATTTATTACTAAATTGTAAAATGTCTACCACATGTATTTAATCCCCCCAACATTTTCTAGCACTTAATTTTTTTACGTTTCAGTGTTTGTAACGTTTTTAAATGATTAGTTTAGCTACGTGTTTTCTGTTTGCTTGAGAGAATGTTTATGCTGTGTGTGTGTGTGTGTGTGTGTCTCTGTCTGTCTGTCTGTCAATCAGACCCAGATGTCTTACACAAGTTGCAAGTGACACTGAAGCTACACAATACTACATGTGTTTCTTAGTGCATCTCAGGAATAAGAACACACACAGATTATTGTCTGCAGAGATCAGTATCAGTGGTAGGAGTGGCCACGCCCTCTCTACACTGCTGCATTAGTACAAAAAGCCATATCTAGTGCAAGCCTTTGTTTTCTTGGAAGGTGTAGTGGTGGCTGGTTACTTTGCATTACTGTGCCATACATAGTAGAGCAACACAGTGTTTTTAACTAATTCTCTGATTTGGTCCACATACAAATCACTTAATTAATTAAGGCTCATTTGTTTTGTTGAAATGGAGGACAACGTGATTGATTCTGCTCCAGATTTCGAAAAGCAGATGAGTTCAATCACTGGATAAATGCAGTGCAGTGGACAGCAGATTGCTGGCCCTGATGCCTGTATGGGTGCTATTACAGTGTACATACACATCTCATATTAGTCAGACTAAAATCCTTCTAAATGCCACAGTTGTAATGAAATAAATGGCATGATTGAATTGTGTGAGCTGAATATAATAGATGTCAGTTTAAAAAAAAAAAAGGGAAAGAGAGAAAGCTTGGCACAGCATTTTAATGCAAAGTGTATGTCATCAGTGTAATTGTGTGCATGTGTGAGAGAGAATGAAAGTTATGGAGTTACAATGTCATTATCTTTCAGGGGTTCACCATGGTGCTCCTGGCGATAACCAATCAGTTCTTACTTTGCAGTATGTGAATGCTCCTGAAGCGTACATTTATGAGAACACTTACCTCTGAGATCATAAACATGATCCATATTGTCAAGAACATTTTTATATACTGAAGATCAGAGCTTACTTTATTTTCGTAGAGGAGTTTCTGTGTACAGGGGATGGGTAGGATGACAGAGACCGTTATTACTGTTGAACTTGAAAAGGTTGGAGAGTGATATTAAACAAGCTGTGACACTCAGGCTATGTAAAACAGTCTACTTCCAAACATTCTTTCCCTTTACTCCTTTTATCCTCCACCCCCCCCCCCCCCAATTGTTTTCCCTCAAGAATGCAATGTAAAACGCATTTCAGACATATAGTAGTGTAGTCCTTTGACCACATAACAACACATTAATAAGAAATTAATGACATGGAGTTGTACTGTCCAGTGTGTTTTTCTTGAAGGATCTAAATCTCTCACTTGCTCAGTTGGTGTACGTGTAGTTTACCACAGAATTGTTGTTAAATGTAAGGCTGTAACTGAAACCTGGGATTTCTGCCCCTTTCCCTTCAAAGTAATTTTTTTTTTATCAATTACGTAAGTGTTGAAAAAAAAAAATGGTGCTACACTGTGGGCTGTGTACTTCATGTACATGTGAATGAAAAGCCTGTTCTGTGCGTTCTCCCTTAAAATGAACATCATTTTACAACTGTGTCCTAGAATAACCATTGCCCCATCATTCAATATGAAATGAATTAAAGCCAGCTCCATATATAAGACTTTGGTTGTCATAACTCTTCTTTTTGAGGGAAAAAATAAATCACATTTGTTTCATCTTTAATCAGTCAACTTTATGAAAACTGCAAAGACTTTACCAAAAATTCAACAACTACAGTAAGTAAAACCCATCTGTACATACATGATGATTATATACTAGAAATATGTACATTTACATCATGTTAATTTCAAACTGTTCCACTGAACACTTCCGTAACCTAAAGTAATACAAGGGTCTGTACACAAGTGCTAACTTTCAGATGATGTCATCTGTACAAGACAAAACGTCTCTGATCTATCATTCTATGATCTACTGACCACACAGAGGATGTATGTTATTACTGATCATGTAATGGATGTCATCTTTGGATAATGCTTGCTCAGCAGTCTGCACACTTCAGATACCACACTGATCAATGCTTTGAAATGGATTCCAGCCACAGTTTAAGAAGCACAAAGGCATTCTTATTCACCGCTAAGGTGGGGCAAGTACACAAGTCGAGACAAAGGCCATGCAAAGCAGGTGAACGCTGACTTTGCTGAGCCACAACGGGAGAACGAGTCAATAAGGCAGATGCACTTGTGGTTTGGCTCAATGAAGTAAACACATGCACAGCCAGAATGGCAAAATGGTCTTTTGACAAGGCATGGACCGTGGAGCAGACAAAGGAGACCAATGCATTCTTCCAGACCCTAATGGCTGAACAAAATGGCTTGTGGAGCTTTAATTTACTGACCAAAGCAGAAGTATACACACTGCTGAAATGTCTGTCTAGGCACAAATGCACAAAATCACAGTTGGTGGGTTTTCCACAAACATGGGCTTCCCCGGCACTACACTAGTAAGAAGTTCGAATCATTTGACCTTACTAACAACGGTTAAGCTGTGATTTTCGCTGCGTGTGACGTTAGTTAAGTTTGGTTGATCTCGCTATGCCTCAGGTGGTGGAATTATCATTAGCCGAGACACTTCAGATGGTCTCATACTCCGTGAAGACATCGTTGCTGGACAGTAGTGGCTGAGTTGGGGCGGTGGTGCTGCTGATGGAGCTCAGCCTCGTTGATGGTGCCCTTTCCTGGTCTGGAGGAGCCCCTGGTTCACTGCTGCTGTCACTGCTACTGCTCACATTCAGATAGACCTAGTAACAAGATGTTGTTACACAAATTTTAGAACGAGTACATTAGAACATACATATTCATAAGTAGTATATATTTGCCAAAAACAAGAACTTGATTTGCAGCTTCATACATGTTTGGTGTGCTCTGATAGCAGATTTTCTGTCCTCTCCACCAGTTTCTTGAATGATGGCCTTTTGAGAGGATCTGTGTTCCAACAGTTCCTCATCAGTTCATATCTAATGGAACAAATGATACCGGTTTTACATTCTGCAGGACCACCACCATTTATCACACCATTTACATGTGAAATACACATGTATGTAATTCTTTTTTTCAACTTTCAGTATTATGTATAGAGGATCCCAGCCCTAACAGTCTGATGGAACTTCAGCCAAGGAGAGGGATAGCAACCACTGCTACAATTGTCAAGTTTATTGGTATTGTTATTATTAAGGTATTATTCCTTACATTTCACTGGGTGCAAACTCTGGCTCAGTCATCCTATACCCATCCTGAATCATCCTGTAAAAAGTAATGTCCACTGGAATACCTGGGTAGGGGCTGTTGCCTACACAAGGAACACAGTAAAGTGCCAGAGATAAGTATGGTTAACAGGTCCTGAGCACAAATACGTTTGTTTTGGGGGGGGGGGGTTTGTACACAGTGGTTTGTGGCTACAGTTCAAATTGAATTCGTTTGGTGCTCCTGTACCAATAGCAAAATTCTGTAGACACCTACCCAGAGAGAAGATCTCCCAGAGAAGAATGCCATAGGACCAGACATCACTCTCAAATGTGTACACACATTCAAAGAGGCTCTCTGGGGACATCCACTTCACAGGAAGACGCGCCTGCACATGAAGAACAATAAAGAAAAAAATTGAAAAATTCCACAAAATTTTAATGTTGCTGCATGCAAGATGCTTTTGGGCTAAGGGTGACTAGACTGAAGTTGAATGCTTGCATTAGGCTCTCACTCACATTGCCCTTGAGAACATAGCTGGAGTCAGTCGTGATATCTCGGGCAAGACCAAAGTCACAGATCTTTGTTACTCTTCCCTGAGTCAGTAGGACGTTCCTGGCTGCCAGGTCTCTGTGGATGCACTGAAGCGCACACTCAAGTAAAATACATTTACTGCAGCGACCATGCTGTTCTTAACTCCTTCACACATGAAGAGCCACATCCTTACATTTTTGGAGGTGAGGAACTCCATGCCTCTGGCTACTTGATAGGAGAAGCTTAGAAGGTCTTCGGTGTCCAGAGATAGGTCATCTTTTCCACTACAGCAGTCTGTTGGAGGAAGAAGAGGTTATGTTATATCACCTCATCTTTGTTGAGTTGCATGAGAATGTAAATCGACTTCGATTGAGATTGGAGTTTATTTACTAGAAGTAAATAAATCAAGTGTTCTTTACTTGTGCTTACCAGACAGGTTGGATTTCCTCTGATAGGACCTCATGGGCATGTAGCCATTATCATTCCCATCCCTAAATTCATGAAATACACACGAAAAACAAACAAAACATAGAGAAGTTGCTCCTGGACAGCACAAGCATGATGATGTACACTACACTAAAGTTCTGTCCTGCTCTGGCTGGCCCTCACCTCAATGGCTGAGGCTGGCTCAGGATGTTCTTGTAATATCCATCCCCAGTTTTCAGACTGAAAAACTCATCCCTTTTCCGGCGCAGAAAATTCAAAAGGTCACCATAGCAACAGTATTCCGTAATCACAAGGAGTGGTCCTGGGAAGCAAAAAAAAAAAAAAACCACCAAAATAAGAGTGCAAGTTTACAGCAATGTAATTGTCCTACTTCTCTTTCCTTTATTTCTTTATCTGGCTTGAATATGGGGTTAATACAGCTGAAACCATAAGTTTACATACGCTGCATAAAAAGACACATTTCTTACTGTCTGATATTAAATCATACAAAACCCTTTCAGTTTTAGGCCCTTTCCGATTCCCAAAATAATTTCGATTTGCTAAATGTCAAAATAATGTGTGAATTTTTTTGAGATTTTTATTACTTTCTTCAAAATGAAAGTTTACATACACTAAGGTTACTATGCCTTTAAACTATTTTGCCCCGATTATGATGTCATGGATTTGGAAGCATGTGATGGGTTAACTGACACCACTCGAGTTGATTGGAGGCACATCTGTGGATGTATTTAAAGGCACACCTCAACACACTGCTTCCTTTTGTGACACCATGGGAAAGTCTAAAGAAATCAGCCAAGACATCAGGAAGAGAATTGTGGACCTCCACAAGACTGTTTCATCTTTGGGAGCAATTTCCAGATTCCTAAAGGTGACAAAGACCCTAATTTCTGGAGACATGTCCTGTGGTCTGACTAAACAAAAATTGAACTGTTTGGCCATAATGACCATAGTCATAATTGGAGGAAAAAGGGAGAAGCCTTCAAGCCTGAGAAATACGGTGGTGGCAGCATCATGTTGTGGGGGTGTTTTGATGCAGGAGGGACTGGTGCACTTCACAAAATAGATGGCATCATGAAGAAAGAACAGTATGTTGAAATATTGAAGCAGCATCTCAAGACAGCAGCCAGGAAGTTAAAGACTGGGCGCAAATGGGTCTTTCAAATGGACAGTGACCATAAGCATATTGCAAAATTGGTTACAAAGTGGCTTAAGGACAACAAAGTCAATGTTTTTGAGTGGCCATCACAAAGTCCTGATCTCAATCGCTTAGAAAATTTGTGGTCAGAGCTGAAAAGACGTGTGCAGCCTACAAACCTGACTCAATTACACCAGTTCTGGAGGAATGGGCCAAAATTCCATTAAAATATTGTGATGCTTGTGGAAGGATACCCAAAGTGTTTGCGTCAAGTTTGAAGAAAGTAATAAAAAATTCTCTCACACATTATTTTGACATTTAGCAAATAATTTTTTTTTTCGGGAAAAAACAAGGGTTTTATATGATTTAATATGAGAGTTTTTATACAGTGTATGTAAACTTTTGGTTTCAACAGTGTGGGGTGAGACATAAGGAAAGGGGCGAAAAGGAAATATAATACTTTGGTGTTTATTTTGCCTCTTCTGATTCTAATCTAACGGAAAAATAACGCCACATCCTAAAACATGCCAACACGGTACCTCTACACCCTTTACAAATAATTTGGAACCTGCTGAACAGGTTTCCTCGCTGGGCTTAAAGTAAACTACAGTGGTGGAAGTTGGTGATAACCCAGAGCAAGAAGAAACATTAGAACACGGAAACATTTGAAATATATTACATATCCAATTACCCACAATGACTGTTATTTATCCCCAACGCACAGGACGCACACTACACACTGCCATGCACAATCAGAGGAGCCCCAAATCCTGAACCAGCAGACTTACAGTTTTACTCCAACGGTTTGGCTCATTTCTTGAAACAAAGGGAATTCTCAAAATAACACATCTCCAAACCACCTTGCAATTGTTCATAACAGAATTGCATTTCTCATAGATTTCATCAACTTGCAAACGTCTTAGTACATGTCTCAAGTGTCTCAGTTCATCTTTGCAAATGGTTATGTACAAGTATGCTTCAGTGAGCACAATGAGGACACATTTAGCACATTTTCCAAATAGATCTTGCTGATCTAAACTCATTAGTTAATTCTCAGCCTAATTGTTGTTCTCTCCAAAACCTGTCAGCATGGTTTCATTGTGTAAGTCATCATATGCAGCATAGTCTGATCAATTGTCAAAAATAGTCAAGAACATAATCCCATGAACACTATAAATGAATTTCTTGGAACATTTGACAATTCATAAATTCCTGATAAATTCAAAAAGTTTGGAGGCTGCTTGAAAGTGATTAATTGTCACATGTGACACAGCACCCAGTGCACACAGTGAAATGTGTCCTCTGCATTTATTGTGTGTGGCATCTTAGCAGTTTGGTTTGAACCATCAACCTTCTGATTATGGGTCCACTTCCTTGGCCGGCTGGCCACCACAGCCGTTCTTACTGTAAAATCCTTTGTTTCAGTTTTATACATAATTGTATTTGGTTAGATTTCTTCCACAGTGACAAAACATATAGCCATTTTGACTAGTTTTGGGAGAGATATGAACTTTTGTAGTGAGCTCTAATGTTGCGCATTTGCATTACATTTACATTTACGGCATTTATCAGACACCCTTATCCAGAGCGACTTACATTCGGTAGTTACAGGGACAGTCCCCCCCTGGAGACACTCAGGGTTAAGTGTCTTGCTCAGGGACACAATGGTAGTAAGTGGAATTTGAACCGGGATCTTCTGGTTCATAGGCGAGTGTGTTACAGACTAGGCTACTACCACCTTATTCCACATACTTGATGACGATGACATATAAAATGAGGTTAGGAAGGTGACACAAACACAAATTTTCTTGGGATGTCTGGGCAAAAGGTGGAGGCAACACTGATGCATGTCATTTACATAACCTTGTTTAACCTCACTATGGTTTCAGGCAAGTAAACCTCTTACCTCCCAAAGTGCACGCTCCCATCAGGTTCACAATGTTCACATGGTTCCCAATGTAACTGAGGACCTTCAGTTCCGACATCAAAGCCTCCTTCTCAGTGGAGTGGGCGCTAGCTGTGGAAAGACTAGCGTGTGTGACACGCGTATGCAATTTTTCTGTGTGCAATTTCAACGGTTTAACAGAGACACTTACGCTTCAGCATCTTCACAGCTACTGTTGTGACTGAGTCTGGAGATAGGAGTCCATATGCCGTGGCTTGAACCACTTTACCAAAGGCTCCCGAACCCAAGACCTTTCCTGTACACACACAGACCCATGTTAAAATTTGCCATTTCTACATCCCTTATGCAATATTTCCAATTATTCTACAAGGAATCATGCAAAAATGTGCATTATGAACACAGATATAGGATTTATAGTCGCTGGTACTTTATTTACAGACAGCAGCGATATTATTCATTAATCTCTGGTTTGTCAACTGTAGGGCCCATTGAGACATACTGTATGTGATTATGGGCTATATAAGAAATGAATGTTGATGTATATGTTGTGCTGGTTCAATGTCCCACAAACAGGAGACACAAAATGATCACACATAAAATCATCCGCTGTGCCACGAGCTGCCCTGCTTACCAAAGCGCAACCTCTCACGAGGGAACTCCCACTTTGGGTCATAGGGCAGCTGGGTGGGGTCTATGTAAATATAGTTGTTCCCATGGATACTCTCAATCACCTTCCAGTGAATCTGATACTTGGGCTTCTGTGAACAGAAACATGATAGGTGCTGTTGGTGAGGAAGGGGCTCTCAAGACAGTGCTATACTGGAAGAAATGAACGTTTTGTTGTAATGCATTTATACTTTTTACAAATGTTGGTAACAGTTTTATGTTAACAGTTTTATGTTAACTGCATTCAGTTTGCTCGCATGCATGGTCTGTGTTACCTGTGCATATTTGTATAGCAGCACCACCAGTATGAAGCTTAATAGAGCTGCAGCACTCACAACACCCATCAGCAGAGGGGTGAAGAGCCTGTGAGGCACTGTGCGCTCTACAACAAAAAACACACGCACACAGCGATTACCAGGAGCCCAAAGAGGGAACTTTACCGATCAAATCCTAAAACCATTCATTATTAGCCGAACGACTGGGTCTGGGGGTTCTTTTTTTTTACCTATATTGCATCATTACCAAATTAAGCTGTAGGTTGAATTTCTGAGCAGAATTATAACAGAACAGTCTGTTATATCTGATTCTCCCCTTATCTGCACTTTGTCTACAGGATGTACGCCAGTTAGCCTGTTCCTGTTAGAAAATGACGCGGCACCCCAGTCCGCTGAAGTATACTTTCTTTTCTGGTTTTTCTTAGACGACAGCTGCGCCAGTGGGAGGCAGAGTAGGACGTGGTGCGTTGTTTACATGGCCTCAGTAACCTCTGCTGTTGCTGGTAGAGAAATAATCTGTGTTTTAATCCCTGATCTGCAGACGCAGCAAAAAATAATTCCTCCCAATCTGTCCGCTCACACTCATGCCCGCCTGCCAGAAACAGTTACACAGCACAGTGCTGTCAGTGTCAGCAGCTGCTGTTTATGTTGTAAAGGGATTAATATGGACATCGCATGGGATTATGAGAATCTTTGTCAACGGAACAGAAAGGAAAAGGAAAGGCACTGTGTGTTTGTCCTAACAAAACTTGTGTTCTACGGTCATACGTTCTAATTTATATTTTTTGTATGGGAAAACAATTGTTTGTTGCCTTAAAAATATATCAAATTGGTCAAATTGGCTGTTAATCATGGAATATCTGCACACATGTAGAAGATCTTAGGTGAGGTCCAATGGATGCTCTGTTTGTTTATGGACAAACAAGGACATTTCTAAATGACCCCAAACTTCTCAACAGTGTTGCAAACAATTATATTTTAAATGGAAAAGGAATAAGGAAAGGAATAATTACAATTTAAGATAAAAATGAAGGAACGGGGCTAAATTTACACATTTATGAAGTGTGTGGGTGTTTTACCGCTGATAGAGAACAGTGTGTACACCTCCTCTCCCTCAGTTGTGGCCACACACTCCAGAGTGTTGTAGTTCCCTCTACTGATGTTCAGTCGGCTCTCAACCTGACTTCTCCCGAAGTCTGAACCGGACACTGTTACCATGGCAGCCTCTTCCTCCTCTGTGGCATTAAGCAGCAGCGAGCACCTACATTGCAGGGGGAACACAGTCCAGTGAGATTTTAAAATAAAGGTCATAGCTACATGCACAAGGCAATGAAAGGCATGTAAAAAAAAAAAAAATGAAACGTATAATTACACAGTTTCACTATATTATTAGAATGTTCCAGAATGTTATCTAAAGGTGTATATAACAGTAATTATGCATTATGTTTTAGCCATGAACAGAAACAAAATATGAAACAAGTTATACAGTTATTTGAAGAGATCTTGATGTTACTGTACACAGGGTTTATAGACATGAAACATTTCTGGCTCGAAGCCCAACTTCAACCTCCTGCCTGTTCTCAACCACAGCACTAAATCTTCCTGCAGCCTCACTGCTGTCTGCTTCTAACGGACACATTTTCACGTACCGAGTGTGTGGGGGCTCACAGTAGTACCAGGAGATTTTCGGGGCGGGATATCCTGAGGCAACACACCGTACCTGTCCATTAACCGGGCCCTCGTGATGAACTATAACTGGTTTGCCTGGGAGAGACAGTGATAATTCACATGGAGGGTGCCACTCCTTGAAGGATGTGCGCTCTCTGTGTAAATAAGTGAACTTTGCAAATATTAGCACTTACAAATGACATGGACAGAGAAGGACTGGTTGACGGTAGCATCTTTGTGATGGGCCAGGAAGGTGTATATGCCGCCTTCAAAGCCATGAACACGGACTAGCCTCAGCTCGCTCGTACACCTTTAACACAGAAGCCTCATTGTACTACATGTCATACTGAACCTTTATCTTCTTCTAAAATTGTATATACCACGTTGGCACGATTAGGACTATGTATCTAATAAGCGAATATTTAATTCATGCCAGTATGGTACTTGAATGGTAATATAAACAGAAATGGGTATCCATGGTTACTTCAGAAAGTGCAATATGTATTCACACACCTGTATCCATGCCTGTGTGCAGTGATTATGTGTTCGGAGGTGTTTTTGAGCGCCACGCCCTGGTAAGCCCAAGACAGAGCCGTGGGAGATGGGTACGCCTCCAGCTGTACCTTCAGGCTCAGGCTGTCCCCCTCGCGCACGCGGAACACCGCCTCCTCCGGATCGTTCAGCGTGATGAAACCGCGCTCTGAGGGAGCAAATACGGACAAAATCCAGTTAAACTGGCAACACCCTGCTGGTTATCAGACACAGATGACCAGCATTGTGTTTGCCTTTGCCATGTTGTTATGTTGTTATATTAATCAATAATATAATTCTCATTGCCAAAATTAATTGCTGTGATTAATCTATAAATATGCTATATGTTAAAATAAAGATTAACGCAGTTAATGGAGCTGAATTTGATTTATTTCTTGTGTGGGCCTGACCTATGACATGAATTCATCCTGTCCAGAGATGGACAGAGTCAATTCAGATGATGCATCAGATGTGCAATCAAAAAATGTGGTCACCCTAAAAAGAAGAAGAGAGTAAAGTCAGTCATGGAGCTCTTGTCTCACCATAAACATCCAACCGAACATCTGCAGTAGTCGTGCCCCTCTCGTTTCGCGCTTCACATCGGTACACCCCCGAATCGGTCACCGTCGCCGACTTGATCCTCAGTGTAGCTGAGCGGTGATAGCTGCGAGACCCGGGCTGGATATTTGATGAATGCCTTTCAAGCGCGATCTAGTCACAGACGACAGAGGCGTGTGAAACGCACATGTCAGGTTTATACAGTTATCCTGCATTAACACGCGTTCATCGTCACACGTTCATCAGCGCTAGTCTACTAAATCATATGATAAGCATGATTTTTTTCTCTGATGTGCTTAATGTGCAATGGCTTAGTGCACTAAAGGTGCTGTATGAATAAAGTATAATTGATACATGAAAACAAAGGTCATTATGGCATATTGAATAAATCCTGGGGACAATTGTGTCATCTGAGTAAAGTCGCCTAGTCCAAGACGTATAGGAAAACACAACTGGCAACTCACGGCATCCTTTGGCAAGTTCCATTTCACGTGGAAGTCATAGTTCACGTTGGCTGTACTGCAGATCAATTCAAACTCTTGGCCTTTGGTCAGAATGACGTTTTCTCTCCTGGACAGAGTGATGTTGGGTGGCCTTTCTGGAACTGAGGACAGAAATGGTTAACATTCGTTCAACAGAAGGTGGACAGAAGCTTCCGGCGCGTCCTCCCTGTGTTGCCCTCACCGTGCAGCACATTGAGGATGTACTGGCTGGACTTCACCGTGCCCTCGTTGAGCTGCCCGCTGCAGATGTAGCAGCCCTCGTGCCCTTTGCTGATGTTGGCGATGAACACGCCCCTCTGGTGGCTGGCGGTGTAGGTGAGGTCAGGTGGGAGGGGCTCCCCACCGCAGGTGTGGAGGCTCAAATGGCGGACCGCCGGATCGGTAACCAGGCAAGGCAGCGTGTAGGACTCCCCCTCACGCACCAGAAGGTCATTAACCATGGAGCGCAGGAACACATTCTCAGAGTCTGAGACGGTGAGAAAGAACAGGCCGTTTTTACCAATCCTTTTAAACGTGCGATGTTCTGCAGCACCAGGGCAAATTCTGGCCAATCAGACACACGCACACCTTTTACGTAAACATATATGGAGCTCAGGTTGCGTGTTTGGAGGTTTCGGCAGGTGTAGCGGCCCATGTGCTGGACTTGTGCCGAGGTGACGGTGATGAAGGCGGCTCCACTCTCCTCCGCCTCGCCCTCGATCCTCCGGCCCTTCTCCCTCTGCCATTTGACCACGCCCTCCTGGTCGTCATGGCAACGGAGCAGCAGTTGACTACCTTTCAAGACCACCAGTTCAGGAAGGGCCGGGGTGATCACTGGTCCGGCCCAGCCTGAGTCACCAAAAAAAACAAGATGCACTTAATCCATAAACGTAAACCGCTGCTGTACAAAAACAAGCGTTTATTAATATCATGTTTCAGAAGAAGAGTTTTTATTCACTACAACATAGTGAATAAAAAAATGTATTCATAGTTGGGGGTCCTAGTGAACCACAATTGATCACTTCATCGATGGTACCATGGAAGCACGTTGTAAGTCGCTCTGGATAAGTATGTCTGGTGGTGGGTGGTAGTGGCCTAGTGGGTAACACACTCGCCTACGAACCAGAAGACCCAGGTTCAAATCCCACTTACTACCATTGTGTCCCTGAGCAAGACACTTAACCCTGAGTGTCTCCAGGGGGACTGTCCCTGTAACTACTGATTAAGTCGCTCTGGATACATGCGTCTGCCAAATGCCTTAAATGTAAATGTTTTCAGCCAGGTCACTTGTTTATTTCCTTAAATACAAGTCTCCATCGTGCGCCGTAATAAGAAGGCTGAGTGGGGAACACGGTCCCCACTCGTGATCCGACTCCTGCGGAACTGCGCGCATTTGCATAACCCTCCGGATTCCCGGGAAAACAAATATCCCGCAGGCTGTAACTGTCTCTCCCGGCGGAGGGGTGCGGGTGTGACGTCACTGCTGTTTGGGGGGGATTTTGCGGGCCTGTCGGTGCAGAAAGAAAACGGGAAGCAGCGCGCGCTACGCCCAGATATGCAAATAAGGAAAACAACCGGAGGGGCTCGGGACAGGACTGGACTACTTTTATTACAGTTAATAATAGAAAAAAAATCCCCACGACGATTTTAACATATTAACTCCGATCCCTATCCCTAACACACCCCCCCCCCCCCCCACACACACACACACACACGTCCAACGCTGTGTACTTTAAACATGAAATCAGATTCGCGGTGTAGATGCATTATTAATTCCACAGACACCCTGTCCCGCACCTGTTGGTCCTCCAGGAGTCACGCAGCAGCATACCTCCACAACGCGACACTCCGCATCCAAAATAATAATTATTAATAATAATAACAACTATATATATATATATATATATATATATATATATATATATATATATATATATATATATATAAAACAATAAATAAACATGGACCACGTATGAACATGAACGTGTGGAGTAAACTCTTAACCCCGCAGGGGTTAGCAAGTCGCACACAAAGAGAGGAAAGTGGATGATGATCTCACTGACAATAAAACTGAACAAGCTCTACAACAATCACCCATTCAAATATTATTATTATTATTATTATTATTATTATTATTACATTATTACATCTAGCCACAATTTTACATCTGTGGTTGACTGATGTAAAAAACGCTGCGTCGACGGTTGTTAATTAAATGTAAGTACGTACCTGTAATTGAGGTAAACAGCAGGCAGGATGCGGAGAAGAACCAGGCGTGTCCCATCCCGACCTCTCGGCGCGCGTCCGGGGAGCGAATGACCCGCTGCGTCCCGGCGTCCCGGCGGCGCGACGTTACGCGACGAGCGTCTTAAAGGCGCAGCGCCGCCTGCGTCCCCGCTCCTCCACTTACAGGAAACCCCGAACTGCCTCTTGGCGTCAAAATGGCCCTAATTTGGTTAAGTGGGGAACAGTTTGGCTCAAATCTTCCCTCGCTCTCGATTTCAATCTCCACTGTAATCAATATTGCTGCATATGAGCGGTAATGTGATGAATCAGACTTTATTTCTCTCTTTCTATGCGCACAAGTTCTGTGTTTATTTGAGTGAAGATCAGTGTGTCTTTGTGCTTGAATTTATGTTCTGTCTGTGTTATGTATGTGCGATGTGCGTGTGACCCCCCCTCCTCTGACCTTAGGGGTTCTGAATAAAGATGACATTGAGTTTTAGGGATGAATCAGCCTTCTTGTTTCCTCATGTGACCAAAAAGAGCTGCGCTCTGTCACACGGAAGCCTCGCTGCCCCTCTGGGCTTTTGAGGGGATGAGCGAGTGTCTTAACAATCAGAAAGTGTTCACAAATCACAAATATTGTGTCTGTTGTGTGACGGGGGTGAAAAGTTTGACGTTGTCAGCACACGCCCTGAGCGCAGAGTTGTGCAAAAGCGTCTGCTGCACCAGCATCATGAGCAGGACACTGAACAACAAGCCATGGGAACATGCGGTCCTTCCCCCGGCCCTGCCACTCGCACAATTCTCACCGACGAACGCACGCCCGGTGCTTCTGTGAATGCAGGGCCTCCTGAGTCCCCACCCAGGTCTCCATCTGCTGCAGACTGTAAACACGGCGCGGGGAAGGGGGGTGTAAGTTACAGCGAGCGCGTGCATTATTGATGGACGGCCGGCGAGGGATGACTCACCTTGAGTCCTCCCCTCCGCAGCCTGACTCACTCCCCTGCGGACAGACGGACGGCCGAGGGGCTCGGCCAAGGCTGCAGTCCGATGGACACGGAGTCTCCGCTCCAAAGGGCTAATGGCTGGATGCTGATGGATGGATATTTGTGTCTGTGTGTGTGTGTGTGTATGTGTGTGGGTTTCTATAATTGTAAAACACATGGCAGAAGAAAGAAAAGATCATTTGTCTGTATTGCTCAGGCAAAATTAGGGTCATCTGGTATAAAATGCATTTTAACATTTTTTGCTCAGTTCTCCCACATATCCCATAGTTTCATAGTGCCCTAAGTCAAGTCATGCCTTGACTTTTGATAAAGTGTGTGTGTGTGTGTGTGTAGGGGGGGGTTAGGGGGCTCAGTGCTTTTGTCTAAGTACAAAAGCGCATCTCTAATGAGATGAGTGGCTGAATTACATGGCTGCGGTTCAATACTGCAAAGCTCTTCGCATGGCTGCAGTTTCAGACACAATATGTGTACATGCTGCACAATAATATTAACCAGTTAGAGACATCGATTTCACTTCCCTCTACAAAATATCAATAACTATAATTAGTCACATACATACAAGTCATTTCACATTTTATGGCTGTAAAGACTGAAATTAATGCCCATAAATGGCCATTGTGGTCAAACAACATGCATTGATATTTGGTTAATTTTAGGTTTGCTGGTTTATAGAAGGTCCGTTTGGTGTTATTTCATGGTTGTGTTTAAAATAAGTCTTCATTTTTATTATTTACTCATGGGCCATGTGACTGGTGCTTTGCTCTTGATCTACGCTTTGTTCCATCTGTTGTAATGATATGGCCACTCTCTGCGGCTGAAACCCAAGATAATGAGCATCACACTTAAAAATTTGTTCCAAAATGGTTAATATCCTCCCTGTCTGTCTGTTGGACAGTGAGTGAACATAATTTTCATAGCAGATTTTATTCAGTTATGCATCTTGTGTTATGTTCTTTACAAGAATTTGACATTAGAATTGCCAGTAGTAGGCATGTTCGCAGTTATTGATTGAATCAGTGATTCTTCATGAGCTATCGTTTCTTTTATCTCATGTTTTAGACCCTTTAAAATAAAGCCCCCTAAAAGCCGGAGGGGGCTGTGCCGCTTCTTAAATGAAAAGAAAGAGTCAGAAATAACACTTTAAACATCTGTATGATTGATTTTAGATTAGACAGGAGCATTATAGAGGTACAGTTACACACAAGCTGTGCTGGAGTGCTGCCTCTATTGAGCTCAGGGCATTAATATTGAACCCCAGCAGTCCCTGATGCAGCCCACACACATCAGTGATTGGGGCTTCTGATAATCGTATGAAAGTCCTCCACTACAGCTTTCGCTGACTGCACAGTATGGCATGTTGGACATGATGGCCATTTGGTCTCGCATCCCATAATAATATGATTGATGTTTATGTAGGAACCACGTCTGTGGGTTTTAAGTGTTCTTGTGTTCGAACCCTGAGCATCACTCTAACTCTGAGCATCTCAACTTCATGAACTCATTTAACCTCGCTGCAGTTTTGCTCATTTAGACAATACAGTGGTACCTAAGTCCTAGTTTTAACAAAGTGTCACGGGTGGGCGATGAAGAAGGACGCATTTGCACGATCACAGGACAGGGGTTTAGTATAAAATACACAAGACAGGGGAACATAAACACGCACCGACGGCGAACAGACACGGACAGGATAGTTTTATACAATTATATAAATATACACCAGGTGAACACGATCAGGCAACATTACACAGGACGAACATGAAACTCCGGTCCGGACCCCGGATCCGTAGTAACCCCTGCCGGTCCGGATCATGACACAAAGAAAAGACCTTTTAAAATAAATCAAGTGACCAGGCTGTTAAAGATATTGATTTTGTTGTACCTGTAAGCCTTAAATTGGACATATTTGAAGACGAGTGCATGAGCCCATCAAATATGTAAAGTATGTTTGGCGCCCAGGGGCCGTGCCCACGCAGCTGCCACTCGTACGGCTGATCAACGGGTCCTGACCGCTCCCACCAGAGGCTTCCTGAGCAGGGGCCATTAGGACGACGCGGCTGCATTCATCTGTTGCGTAAACTTACCTTACGTTCCACTATGCATTTGCTTTCTGTTCTGGCAGTCGCCACTTGCCCGTGGGTTTGTTTTTGGCCCTTGTGCCATTTCCTTCGGCCTTTTCCCATTGTTCCCGATGTCCAGCCTCTTCGTTCCCTCTCCAGTTCTCGGTTGTGACAGTACGTTTTTGCAATATGAGAAAAGCTCAAGGGGTTCAAGTAAATGTCACATATAGACTTTAGCAGTGTTTATTCTTAAAGCGTTATATATTTGATAAAGCTGGTAATCAAAGTGACAGTTTGACAGTTGAGCTGTTCGTTATTGTTTATTGTTTGATTTACCGCATTACGGTTCCAAAACTGCATTAAGTCTTATGCACTCTGAGGGTGAAGCCGCTGGTCCAGCCATAAAGCAGGGGGGGGTTAGGTTGAAAGTTGCATTGCTGCATCTCCTGCACAACATGCCTGAGCGCATGTAAGGCAGCTCTCACAGCTCTCACCTGCGTTTATATCCTGGCGTGCATTAAACCCAGAGCTGTAAATTCCATAACCAGCCACAACACCAATTACTTCGTGCTGCATTATTCTGACGACGTGGGCAGTAACAGCGCCGTGAACGACTCCCCAGCGAGCCCTCTGCAGATCCTGATTGTGCTGTAATGAATGGCTAATGACGAAGATGCAGTGAACACATAGTACTGTGCAAATGTTTTAGGCACTTCAGGTCAATACACCGATTACCTAAGCAGTTAGAGACTTTAGCACCGGAGACCCTAAAATATGGACAAATCAATTATGGTCAATGATGTGAAGAGAACATTTTAGGTTTTGGCTCCAACCCTCAAAAAACTATTAACAAATTAGCAAAATGTGATAGTCTCACTGTTTATTTAAATTTGATGCAATATGCCCCAAATATTTGCCAGCAATACTGCTATGTATTTGGCTGTAAAATGTAGATTTCACACTCATTGTCAGTTCAGTTCACATGGACACAGTCTGTGCAGCCAAATCCCCCTAGTGGTAGAACAAGAGTGCATTCAAACTGCAGAACACCGTCCCTGGATTTAATATTGATAATAATACCCTACTATATTACTGGTATAAAAATATTCCATTCTAGGTAAATTAAACTTGGTAATCTTGGTAATGAATTAAATTAGCCACTGATTATCAGGACATATTGGCTAATGGTGTCAACATACATGACTTTTGTGTGTGTGTTTTATTTTCATTACCACTCATACTTGCTGTAAATGCTGTAAATGTAAATGCTGTAAATGTAAATGTACTTCATGACTGAGTGGATGAGAGCTGTCCTGGGTGCTGAAATCCAGAAGGACCACAGAGAGCAGCAGAGCCCCATTATAGTCATAATAAGGCTCTGTTACATTGTTTTCTCCCTTTTTCTATCTATCTGCTGGAGTCCATGATGTCCTTTAGCTTTTAATGCAGAGTAAGAGACTGGAACAAAATATGTTGCACTGATATTTTATCTCTCACACCAAATGCGAAAGCTGATTTGAGTGTCTTAATGAATCTGAATTCTGTGTGTGCTGGCCTGCCCCCTCGGTACACCAGTTTGCAGGGATTATGGATCTTCCTGGTTTTCCCTGAGAACTCCGTCTGGTGCCCATGCTGACCTGCTAGCTGTCCTTGAGAGCACCAGACCTCAGCTCGTGGCTTTTACTGGCATCGGTGCAGGTTCATTACTTCATGTGCCATTAGATCACTCCTGGCCAGGCTGTATGTCTCCCTAATGTTCAGTGACCTCTGAGAATCATCCAAGGCTGAAGCTTGACCTTTCGGTTTGAGTGCAGCGTGATGCAGGTTCAGATGTGTTCGGCCAGCCGTGGCCTTAAAACGTCTATGTTTCAGTTTGGTTTATGTCCCCATAAAACCCTGTAAGGGGAGTAAGGGCATGCAGTGAGGGGCGTTGTCTCCGCTGATTGAATTGCTCCTGTTCCTCTCTCTCTCTCCCTCTGTCTCTCCTCCACATCTTTTAAATGCCTGGCAGTGCACCCAAGTGCAGGGACCCAGATAAGGTTTCCCTCTCAGCGAAGGAGATACGCCTGATAGCCTTAGATAGTATTTCCATTCGTCATTCGTGAGCAGGGCTGTTTTTTTTCCCACATTCAGTTAACAACAACCGCATGATGCACGAGGAGATCTCTTCAGGCCGGACGCGGTGACCATGGGCTTGCTCTCGCCGGCTAGACCTTGGAGGGGACGCGGGCACGCTGGCACACACGTACACACACTAACCCTGTGGCTGGTTGGCGGACCGCGGGTTCGGGTTACAGGCGGAGGGAGGATGGCTCGAGCCCCCTGCAGGCGGTGAGATGCCGGGACTGTGGAAGAGGATTGTGTTCTCCGTCGCTTCGTTGCTCAACATCGCCTCAGTCGTGCTGCTGGTTGTGGCGTTGGCCAGTGAGGCCTGGGTGACGGGGATCATACTCTGCAAGACCGGGGTGGACATCGTCAACGCCTCCAGCCCGGAGCTGGTGCAGTTCACTGGGGATATTTATTTTGGACTCTTCCAGGGAGGGAAAACCAGAAAGTGTGGCCTAGGGAGTCGGAGGTCAAAAATCTACAGTAAGAAATATTTATTTTAATATACATAAAAAAAAAACACATATGGAAAACTCAAATAGATCAATAGCTTCCAGTACAGGGTTGTAAGTTAATAGTCCATTACCATGGTCCACAAAAAACAGATTTTTAAAGTAAATCCTGCATGTAGTAGAGTCTTGAGCCTGAAGGTGGTATAGATTGTCTGGGTTCTTCTCCAGTACATCGTACACTGGCTCAACTCAGGGGAAGTTTACAGGAAGACAAATCATATTGTCTGTAAATGGCTAGTAGTAGCCTAGTGGGTAACACACTCGCCTATGAACCAGAAGACCCAGGTTCAAATCCCACTAACTACCATTGTGTCCCTGAGCAAGACACTTAACCCTGAGTGTCTCCAGGGGGGGACTGTCCCTGTAACTACTGATTGTAAGTCGCTCTGGATAAGGGCGTCTGATAAATACTGTAAATGTAAATGACTAGTCACACTAGAATGCTTCTCTACGTCTTTTAGTTCAACTGTGGTCCCAGTGGCCCAGCTAGGACAGCCTAGGTGACATGTTAATCACAATATGTGAGCATTTGCCTCACATATTAAGCAAAGGCACCTCAATAAGCAACTGTTTTGTATGTCTGAACTTAAAAAGGTTGGATTCAGACACATGCTTTTGCATGTTGGCTTGGTAGGCGTGTTAGTTCTTCACATCTTCTTCTATCGTCATGAACCATCTAAATAACCACTCGCTCATTTTAATGTGTGCGTTTGTTATGCTCTTGCAGTTTTCCCCAACCTGGTGAAGAAGCTGAATGGAGGAGTCCACATGATGATCATACTCTTCATCTTTGTTGCCATAGGATTTGCTTCTGTCAGCTTGGCATTCAGCATCTATAATGCCAGGAAAGTGCCGTACCAGTCTATCAAGGGGCCGCTTGGACTCTATCTATGGAACCTTATAGCAGGTAATAAAAATTCTGAAAAGGATATTTACAATTAATAAAATTAGCAAAACAGTAGGTCATACATTAAAAACCAAATTCCAATTTCAATGCACCTGTAGAAAAGGATGGTTTTTGCACAGTGTGTGTCAACTACAATATATTTATGTGTATTTCTGCTTGAATGATTACCAGAGATAAAAGCAACTCTCTCTGGTTTCTCTCTTTCTTGTTTGGTCATCCCTCTAGGTTTATTTGGGTCACTAGGCCTCCTCTGTTTTCTAGCATCACTTTGGCACCACAGACTGACAGAGAGAGTTGCGAACTTCAGAGAGACCCTCTTTCGCTTTGAGGTTGTGGAAGAAAACTTCGGCTTCTCCTTCTGGCTTTGTGTTTCCAGTGCGTCCATCCACGGGTCCAACATCCTGGTTGTGGCCATGAGTAAGATCCGCTTCCCCAAAATACAGACTAAGAAACCTGAAGAACCTACAGTCTCGGCAGATGACCTCCTGTACTGAAATTTCATCACATCTGGACTGTACGTGTGGTCAGAGAAAATGCTTCCTTCCACACAATGTAAATAATGTATGTAATTCTAAACATGTAAATACATTCTTTATTGTACATTGTGTATTGTCTATTTATTAAAGGAAAATATATATATATACTATTTTGACCATTTAGATTATGAAATAGTTTTTTTTTTTCCTCAATGGCAAGTCATATTTGCCGTCTAATCACATTTTTTTTACCACACCACTGCTCATCTCCATGTATATTTCAGTATATTGTTATTAAAATGTTTGTGCACAAATGATTATCTAAGTATGCACACATGATTATGCATAATTCGGAAACACTGCCAGCACAGAATATCCTACGCACTCCATGTAGGAGCGAGCCCACAAAAACATCCTAAAATGACCAGTGACTGATTGCTGATACTAAAATTATAGGCTAAATGATAAGGTTGCCGGTTCGATTCCCGATCTGCCAAGGTGCCACTGAGGTGCCACTGAGCAAAGCACCGTCCCCACACACTGCTCCCCGGGCGCTTGTCATGGCTGCCCACTGCTCACTCAGGGTGATGGGTTAAATGCAGAGGACAAATTTCACTGTGTGCATCGTGTGCTGTGCTGCTGTGTATCACATGTGACAATCACTTCACTTCACTTCACTTCACAAATGCGATGGAACGGTAGTCACTCGGGCAGGATGCTGAAGATTTCTTTGGCACTGGGACGATGGTGGAGGACAAGGATCATAATCTACTGACGTCTCGCTTGTTTTTTTCTATTTATTCTGTTATCTTTATTCTGTTTATTTTATTTGATAGGGTGGTAGTAGCCTAGTGGGTAACACACTCGCCTATGTGTCCCTGAGCAAGACACTTAACCCTAAGTTGCTCCAGGGGGTACTGTCCCTGTAACTACTGAATGTAAGTCGCTCTGGTTAAGGGCGTCTGATAAATGCCTTAAATGTTAAATGTAAATGTAAATTTGATATATTAAGTACAGCCCTCTTCTAGGCTTGAAATTACTGCTCACCACACGATGGCGCTGCAGCGTGGAAGGAGACGGGACGCCGCGCAGCGTGATGACGTATCATGTGCGCGACACGACCGCTCGGCGACTGGTTCTCTTCACGGCCAGTTTCGGCTCCGAATGTCGCGGCTTTGCTTGAGGCCATAAAAAAATGTTACTTCCGTGCAGGAAAGCCTTATTGTCGGCCTGGCAGAGACACAAATGTAGGTTTTTCTCAGCGACTCCGAGTAGCTGGAGTGCCAAAAAAGTAAGTGGGCTGCGAGAAATGTCAGTGAAATGGCGTTTTATTGGCCGGCCCTGTATGCTGTGCACCACTTTCCTGCCTGTGTTGTGTCACTCCAGGGTCTGGTGTTGGGTGTGTATGAGAAGGAGAAGGATGAAGGTGGTCAACTTCTCACAGAGGCTGGAAAGGCCTTGGACAGATCTCTGTCGGGCAGGCTGAGCCAAATGTTGTCAATGTGAGACCTTATCACGTTTTATTCAAATTCTTCAGAGAAGACATTAATAACAATATATATATTATTGTTATTTCCCTAGATCAGGCCCATCCATCAAGAAAGGCAAAGGTCGTGTGTTTTATGGTTTACACGAGGTATGGTTGAGGTGTGTTTTTGGACTCCCTGGTCCTATCGTGCTGAACTACGCTAATGCTGTTCTGTCTCCTGTAGGACTTCCCCAGCGTGGTTGTGGTGGGTTTGGGGAAGAGCTCGGATGGAGTGTGCGGGAAGGAGAGCTGGGACAGCTGCAAGGAGAACATCAGGGCTGCAGTGTCCAGTAAGGGTTTTTCTTTGCAGTAGGCCGGTGTGCAGCAGTACATATCTAAATGTATTCAGGTTTTCTATGTTCAGCTGGTGAAGTGTGTGTGTGTGTGTGTGTGTGTGTGTGTAAGTGGGCTGCAGGGTACTGCAGGATTTGGAGGTATCCGTAGTAGAAGTGGACCCGTGCGGTGATGGCCAATCGGCAGCAGAGGGCGCTGTGCTTGGCCTGTTTGAATATGACGAGCTCAAGAGTAAAAAGAAATTCAGGGTTACGCCTCGACTGCATGGCAGGTTGGTTTGTGGCAGATGGGATTGGTGCGTTTTTGCGCACATAATCATTCATCTCTGTTTTCCGTTTTTCTTGTTTGGTTGATTTGTGTCTTTTAACATTCATGAACTTATGAACCAGTAATTTGATTCCAGTCGATGCTCTCTCGCAAGTGCAACAGTATGAAAACCTCAACATCATATTCTAAATCTAATATACTGGAAATACAAAGATTATAGAAATCTATACCACAAGTGTACATAAAGTGCAGGCGTCTACATCGTTTGCCAGAGGCCGGCAGGTCAAAAAGTCTGTGCCCAGGGTGTGAGGGTGTGGCATAATGCATAATTAATATATCTGGAGTCCACATTCATTTTTGTTTTTTCTTTTCCAGCTCAGATTTGGCTGCATGGGAAAAGGGTGTAGTTTATGCAGAGGGACAGAACCTTGCCAGATGGCTCATGGAAGCTCCTGCCAATCATGTCACACCAACGGTTTTTGCTGATACTATTGAGCAGAAACTGGCACCACACTCCAACAGAGTGACCGTTCATAAGAGGTCATCATCAGCACTGAACAGCGTTTATCCACCGTTATCCCTTTTATTTCAGTTGTTTCTGTTGTGCCCATTCAACATCTCTCAGTCTTGTTCAGGCCTCAGACATGGATTGAGGAGCAGCAGATGGGGGCGTTCCTCAGTGTGTCTAAAGGTTCAGAGGAGCCCCCTGTTTTCCTGGAGTTGCATTACAGAGGCTCGGCCACCTCCAGCACGGAGCCGCTGGTGCTGGTCGGGAAGGGCATTACGTTTGATAGGTGAAGGGCAGTGTTAAAAAAATACAGATACACCTTGTTTGCAGTTTCTGGTTACTGATTGTAGTTGAATCTTTTCACAGTGGTGGAATATCTCTGAAGCCGTCATCTGGAATGGATGCCATGCGGGCCGACATGGGAGGTGCTGCCACTGTGTGCGCCGCCATAGTTACAGCAGCAGCTCTTAAACTGCAAATTGACATCATAGGTGTGCTTTCATTTCTTTCTCTCTCTCTCTCTCTCTCTCTCTCTCTCTCTCTCTCTCTCTCTCTGAGTGTGTGTATATATATATATATATATCACACACACACACACACACACACCCACACACGTGTGTATACATGTGTATACGTATATGCACATATGCCAACTGAGTATATATGATCTGTTAACAGGATTGGCTCCTCTTTGTGAAAACATGCCAAGTGGGAGAGCCAATAAGCCTGGTGATGTTGTTAAGGCAAAAAATGGCAAGACCATTCAGGTACCTGTTGATTATTAGTTATTTATGCATATCTTTTTATGTATATGTAATGCTTTTTTGATTTTATATTTTTCCCTCGAATGTCCTTATAGGTGGATAACACTGATGCAGAAGGCAGACTGATTCTTGCTGATGCTCTTTGTTATGCTCATAGTTTTAACCCCCGGGCCATCGTCAACGCAGCCACTTTAACAGGTAGGAGAATCAAGATTAGTCTCAGACAGGTATACAAAATGCTGTCAAATATATTTATTGGAAATGAACCTTTATTTCTCTTTATCTTCTATAGGGGCCATGGATGTAGCGCTGGGATCAGCAGCTGCTGGGGTCTTCACAAATTCAGACTGGCTGTGGGATCAGCTGCACAAGGTTAAGCTTCTTCAGTGGAAAACTTTTCACTTATTTAATCAGAAAGGTTTGCAGGAGCTCATTGCTCACAGTCTTTCTTTCAGGCAAGTATCATCACAGGCGACAGAGTGTGGCGGATGCCCTTGTTTCAGCACTATAGCAGACAGGTTAAAGACAGCCAGCTTGCTGACCTCAACAACATTGGCAAATACAGCCGGTGAGTGTTTTTTTTTTTTGTGTCTGATATATTTCATTATTTTGATTTCTGCCTCTCTGTTCTCCTCAGTTCGGGTGGAGCATGCACTGCAGCTGCGTTTCTCAGGGAGTTTGTGACAGCAAACCACTGGGCCCACCTGGACATTGCCGGCGTGATGTCCAACAAGGACGAAGTTCCATACTTGCGTAAAGGCATGTCAGGCCGTCCCACTCGCACCCTGGTGGAGTTTGCTGCAGGCCTTGCCTCTGAGCCTTGAGATTACACTCTGAATGCCACTCAGGATGCCCGGTGACCCACGTCCGCTGACCTCCTTTTTTTAATGAAGTGCAGTGCTTTTTGTTTACTTCATACACACTTATGATTTTATAGCTATTGTATTTTTTTCATTCTATGTCTGTAAAATGGGGCATATGAATTCTTCAGTAAACTATTTGATATTAAATGAAATGTCAATTTTTATTTTGTGTGGTATCATTATGTAAGAATTTGTACCTTAAATCCTTTCATGTATTCAGGGTAGTTGTGGATACATGATCAGGTCTCTCACACAATGCCCAAGCAAAGGAAGACGTGAAGAGCTGTAAGAAGACGTGTTGCGGCTCCGTTCCTGTAGGGGGCGCCGTGTAGCACTTCTAAAACCCCTCGTTATATATTTCTTTTGGTCAACGAAGAAGCGCCAGGCCTACTTTACTGGCAAAATGGCTTCTTCCATGGGCGGCATGTTCCCTGGACAACAGCCGACTGGATCTCATCCTGTAGGGGGTCCGGGCGGTCCCGGGCAGCCGGGTCTGTTGTCGGGTCCTTCGGCCAGCCGCGGCCCTGGAAGCAGCACCCTGGTTGACGACCTGGAGGCGTCCTTCGAGGTGAAATGTCGCGCAGACTCACACATATAGTCTATTAAGTATGCGTTGTTTTGACCCAGTATTATTCATTCTGGAACATTCCAGCGTTCATATAATTGCACTTTTAATCCATTCTTCATTTAATCAGTGTAATATTTCAGAAAATGAATAATAAGATTTCAGATCGTAGCGCACGATGTGTACAGTGTGAGCATTGTTCCAATCACTTTTCTTCAGGACTTGACCGACCAGTTGATTGTATGATTGGGTTTGGGACATTTTGGATTAAAATGGTTAATTTGTATTAAAATGTGATTTTAATTGACCTACTGCTAACAAATTAATCCAGTGTAGCAAATGTTAAAAACGCCATCTAACCTTAGTGAAGTGATTGTCACATGTGATCACATTTATCCCATCACCCTGAGTGAGCAGTGGGCAGCCATGACAGGCGCCCGGGGAGCAGTGTGTGGGGACGGTGCCTTGCTCAGTGGCACCTCAGTGGCACCTTGGTGGATCAGGATTCGAACCGGCAACCTTCTGTTTACGGGGCCGCTTCCTTAACCGCTAGGCCACCACTGCCCCACTGATGGCCTCTGATGTGGTTTTCCTGGCTAGAGCAATATTATCAGTCCTCTTGTGCTATATTCATGCTCCCTTTGGGGCAGTGGTGGCCCCGTAATCAGAAGGTTGCCGGTTCGAATACCATTCCGCCAACTTGCCACTGAGCAAAGCACCATCCCCACACACTGCACCCCGGGCACCTGTCATGGCTGATCACTGATCACCAAGGGTGACTTCACTTTTACTTTCACTTTACCAAAAAACAAATTGTGTTCAGTTAGAACAACAGACATTTTATTCCATACGATGAAGTAAGGCCGTCAAGGGGGCAGTGGTGGCCTAGCGGTTAAGGAAGCGGCCCTGTAATCAGAAGGTTGCAGGTTCGATTCCTGATCCGCCAAGGTGCCACTGAGCAAAGCACCGCCCCCCCACACTGCTCCCCGGGCGCCTGTCATGGCTGCCCACTGCTCACTCAGGGTGATGGGTTAAATGCAGAGGACAAATTTCACTGTGTGCATCGTGTGCTGTGCTGCTGTGTATCACATGTGACAATCACTTCACTTTATTACTTTATAAGTATAGGAGTTCTGTAAAAAAAGGACCACCACTTAGATAACACCAGCAAAGACGGGTATAAACCTTACTGTCGTGAATCGTTTGTGCCTTCCAGACTAATGATAAGCCACTGTCCTGCAGGCATGCTTTGCATCTCTAGTGAGTCAGGACTATGTAAACGGAACAGACCAGGAGGAGATCCGAACAGGTATGGGCAGCGTTTCTGCGGTATTGGATGGTTTAACAGTGTAATTCGACTATAATGCTGACACCTGATGTTGTGTGAAGGTGTTGACCAGTGCATGCAGAAGTTCCTGGATGTGGCTAGACAGACTGAATGCTTCTTTCTTCAGAAGAGGCTACAGCTATCAGTACAAAAACCCGAACAAGTGGAGAAGGAAGTGAGCAATTCTGTTCAGTATTATGAAGAAAGAATCTCAGTGTTTGTCTTTTAAAAATTTTTAAAAGTTAATGTCTTGTTTATCTTAAATGCTTTATCTTATTAATTCCTTCATCTTTGCACTGCACTTAATGTTGCCAGGTTTGTCGCTGTCGCACACTTTATGTCAGTATGTAACCTTGTTTAAATGTTACATGTAGCATCACTACGTACTGTCTTAACACGTATGCAGCTGAAATGACAATAAAGCTCAACTTGAACTTGAAAGCCTTAATAGATGTAGACCTGATTTTAATGCTGTCATGCAGCTGCTATGAAGTTATAATCAGTAAAATACATGGACAGACACTAACTGTAATCATAAACCTCTTTATAGGATATATCAGAGCTGCGCAATGAGCTCCAGCGTAAAGAGCTTCTAATTCAGAAACATTTGGCCAAGATTCACCACTGGCAGCAGGTCCTGGAGGACATCAATGTTCAGCACAAACGACCCACGGAGCTGCCGCAGGGACCGCTGGCCTTCCTGGAGCAGGCTTCAGCCAACATCCCCGCTCCCATGAAACCCAACTGACTTGGACATTGTTGCTAGAATCATTTACCCATTTACCATTTCCACCTTACCACTTGCCACTCATTGGCAGCATCATTACTTTTAAGTCATTTTTGAAGTATGTTCTGGTGTAGTTGGTGGGCTTTTTTGTTCTGTCTTAGAACATTTAGTTGTGTTAACATTGTTATTTTTACATTTTGTTGTTAATAATGAGATCCTTATTTTGTAACATTTTTGAAAATAAATCTTTTTGTGATTCTGATTGTACATGCGTATTTAACCAAATAATTATTTGTTTAATAATCATGTTTTATGATGAATAATTCACTGAACACCATATGGTCATTTTGTATTTTAAAGGTCCCCTATTATGAAAATTTATTTTGTGAGATTATTTAACATTAATACAAGTTCCCCTAGCCTGTCTATGTATTGGGTAGAAATGGCAAAAGGTGTAAATGTCATCATAAGATGAAAAGGGTACTTCAGATACAGTATTATGGGACCAATAAGACCTATTTAAAAGCAAAAATCATAATTGTGGACCTATAACATTAATAGCCTGTCTTGGGTCCTGCAGAGGCTAGAAATGACCATAGAGTGCTTTGATCATTCTGCTTCCCTGTTCAGAGAGCGGCAGCTCAGACAGTCGGATCTGGAATTTTGTCCCCTTATGTTGTCAGGGTTACCTCCCCTTTCTCATGCTTTGTCCGGACCTTTAATTGGTGTATTAATTACTAAAGGGAACAATTATGTTACTCCTCCTTGAACCGTCACCTTATCGTGGTGGAGGAGTTTGAGAGCCCTAATGATCCTAGGAGTTATGTTATCTGGGGCACTTGGTGCCCCTGGTAGAGTCTCCCATGACAAATTGCTTTTAGGTAAAGGGCGAGACAAAGAACGGTTCAGAAGACCTTTCATGGAAGGAAAAACAAAGAGACAGTGTACGCGGCCCCATGGGTTACTGAGGTCCGACCCTGGAGCTCCTGGTGGCCGCGCTTTCGCCCATGGGGCCCAGCATGAACCGGATACATGGGCTCATCCCACCACCCGCAGGAGGAGCATGAAGGGTCCGGTGCAATGTGGATCGGGTGGCAGACCGAGGCGGGAGCTTGGCGGTCCAATTCCCGGACAAGGAAACTGGCTATTGGGACATGGAACATCACCTCTCTGACGGGGAAGGAGCTGGAGCCTTCGAAGAGGTTGAGCGGTACCGGCTAGATATAGTCGGACTCACCTCAACACATGGCATTGGCTCTGTAACCCAAGTCCTTGAGAAAGGTTGGACACTCTCCTTTGCTGGAGTTGCTCTGGGTGAGAGGTGGAGGGCTGGGGTTGGCTTTTTGTTAGCCCAAAGACTCTCAGCCTGTTTGTTGGGGTTTACCCCGGGGGACGAGAGGTTAGCTTCCCTGCGCCTTCGGATCGGGGAATGGGTCCTGACTGTTGTTTGCGCTTATGTGTAGCGGTTCTTCATCTGCGTTGTGTACTTTTTTTTTATTTTGTTTCTCGAACCACAAATGATGAGCTGACATCAGGAGATTTACATTTACATTTAAGAGCGACTTACAACCAGTAGTTACAGGGGACAGTCCCCCTGGAGCAACTTAGGGTTAAGTGTCTTGCTCAGGGACACAATGGTAGTAAGCAGGATTTGAACCCGGGTCTTCTGGTTCATAGGCGAGTGTGTTACCCACTAGGCTACTACCACCCCAGATTTGCAGTGCCATGTGTATTCTGTACTGAAACAAGGTCGCCTCAGAATATTGCGTCACACATTGGATCTTTCTGCACCTCTCTCTACAATATACAGTATTAAAAACATAAAAAAATATTCACAAAGTAACACATACAAAATATTCTTAATATGTACATAATTTAAAATGAAAAAAGAAATAACTTTTTGCACACCAACCCCACGTACCTCTCACAACTCACGCCATGTGTCCAAGAGACCCAGATTGTCCTTATAATTCCCTCATCCACACCAGAATACAGGAACCAAAATAAAAGTCTTTAGAAAATTAGAAAATAAAAGACACAAAGCACACATTTAAAGAAATATACTTATAAATCTAGTGTAAACATATCACTCCGAGACATGTGCACCAAATAACAGCTCAGAGTACCCACCCTTTTTGGAGTCCCTAGGATGAGTGCTGGATAGTGCTCTGACTGGGCACTCCATTGTCCTTCTGGGGGACTTCAACGCTCACGTGGGCAATGACAGCATGACCTGGAGGGGCGTGATTGGGAAGAATGGCCCACCGCATCTGAACTCAAGTGGTGTTTCGTTATTGGACTTCTGTGCAAGCCGCAATTTGACCATAACGGACACCATGTTCAACCATAAGGATGCCCATCAGTACCAGGGCATCCTAGTTTGCAGGTCGATGATTGACTTTATAGTCATATCATCTGACCTGCAACCATATGTTTTGGACACTTGGGTAAAGAGAGGAGCTGAGCTGTCAACTGATCACCACCTGGTGGTGAGTTGGATCAGATGGCAGGGGAAGATGCCACGAATACCTGGCAGACCCAAAGGTATAGTGAGGGTCTGCTGGGAATGCCTGGCAGAAGAACCTGTCAAGATGGTCTTCAATTCCCACCTCTGGCAAAGCTTTGACCGCGTCCCAAGAGCAGAGAGGGACATTGAGTCAAATTGGACCTTGTTCCGCTCTGCAATTGTTAAGGTGGCTGTTGCTAGCTGTGGTCGCAAGGTGGCCGGTGCCAGTCGTGGCGTTAACCCCTGCTGGTGGACACCAGAGGTTAGGAGAGCCGTCAAGCCTCAGGAGAGGAAGGTAGCAACTCGCTCACACTGTTTGGGAAGCTGCTGACATCGACTGAGGCTGTAGTCGGGCGGTGGAAGGAATACTTTGAGGAGCTCCTCAATCCCAATGCGCATTTCAAGGAGGATCCAGAGCTGGGATACCTGGGTAGGGACTGTCCAATCTCAGGGGCAGAAGTTGCTGAGGTATTTAAACAGCTACACAGCAGCGGAGCCCCGGGGGTGGATGAGATCCATCCTGGGTATCTCAGGGCTATAAATGTTGTATGGCTGTCGTGGTTGACAAGTCTCTGCATCATTGCGTGGACATTCGGGGCAGTTAGATGGAGTGGCAGACTGGGGTGGTGGTCCCCATTTTTAAGAAGGGGGACCAGAGGGTGTGTTCCAACTATAGGGGGATCACACTCATCATTCTCCATGGAAATATCTACTCCAAGGTACTGGAGAGGAGGGTCCAGTTGATAGTTGAATCTTAGATTTAGGAGGAGCAATGTGGTTTTTGTCCTGGCCGTGGAAATGTGGACCAGGACCAGCTCTTTACCCTTGCTGGGGTGATGGAGGGGGCATGGGAGTTTGCCCAACCAATCCACATGTGTTTTGTGGATTTGTAGAAGGCTTATGACCGTGTCCCCAGGGGCACCCTATGGGAGGTGAATGGTCTTTTGTTAAGGGCCATTCAGTCCCTGTACCAGATGAGCGTGAGCTTGGTCCGCATAGCCAGCTGTAAGTCGGACCTGTTCCTGGTGAGGGTTGGACTCCGCCAGGGCTGCCCTTTGTCACCGATTCTGTTCAATAACCTATATGGACAGAATTTATAAGCAAAGCTGTGGTGTGGAGGGTTTCAAGTTTGGTGGCAGGAGAATCTCGTCTCTGCTTTTTGCAGATGATGTGGTCCTCCTATCCTCATCAGGCTCTGACCTTCAGCTGTTGCTGGGTAGGTTCGCAGCCGATTGTGAAGCGGCTGGGATGAGGATCAGCACCTCCAAACCTGAGACCATGGTTCTCGACTGGGTCGGGAGAGAGGTTCTGCCTCAAGTGGAGGAGTTTAAGTATCTCGGGTCTTGTTCACAAGTGAGGGAAGAATGGAGCAGGAGATTGACAGGCAGATTGGGGCAGTGTCTGCAGTGGAAGCTGAACCGATCTGTTGTGGTGAAGAGGGAGCTGAGCCAGAAAGAAAGGCTCTCGATTTACCGGCCGATCTATGTCCCAAACCTCACCTATGGTCATGAGCTTTGGGTAATGACCGTCCAAAATGAGTTTCCACTGTACGGTGGCCAGACGCAGCCTTAGAGATAGGGTGAGGAGCTCGGACATTCGGGAGAGACTCAAAGTAGAACCGCTGCTCCTCCACATTGAGAAGAGATAGTTGAGGTGGTTCGGGCATCTTGTCAGGATGCCCCCTGGACGCCTCCCTGTCCTGCCGGCAGGAGGCCCCTGGGTCGATCCAGGATACACTGGAGAAATTATATCTCCAGTCTGGTCTGGGAACACCTGGGGGTCCTGCCGGAGTTGCTGGTGGAGGTGGCTGGGGAGAGGGCTGTCTGATATTTCCTACTTGGGATGCTGCCCATTTACATTTACATTTACAGCATTTGGCAGACGCCCTTATCCAGAGCGACTTACAACGTGCTTTCAAGTTACCATCGATGAAGAGATCAATTCCGGTTCACTAGGACCCCTACTATGAATACATCTATTTTATTCACTCTGTTGTAGATTCTGTACACAAAGTTCGCCAACAAGAAAATTACAATTTAATCTAAATATTCTTTAAAGAGGAAGGTCTTTAGCTGTCGTTTGAAGGTGCTCAGTGACTGAGCTGTTCTGACCTCGAGGGGAAGTTCATTCCACCACCAAGGGGCCAAGACGGAGAAGAGTCTAGATGAATGTTTTCCTTTTACCTTCAGAGATGGAGGGACCAGGCGAGCAGTACTGGAGGCTCGGAGTAAACGAGGTGCAGTGCGGGTGTAATAATGCTGCCCCCGCGACCCAGATAAGTGGAGGAAGACGAGGACAATTATGTTAGTAGTCAGACTTATATGATGCTTTCCCCTTTCCCCTTCTACTTTTCTCCAGTAGAAAAACCTGTAAAGTACTTAAGCTTTAGTTTTAGTTAGTATAGTTTAGGTTAGTGTGTATATACATATATATGTTTAATTTATGATTGCACTATGGGGGGGGGTCTGTGTGAAACATTTTTTCAATACACGGTATATATACTGACAATAAACCAATCTTGAATATTCACGTTCATTTTAAAAGCCTCCCTTCTGTTTGTCTCGCACTGTAGACCGACTGTTTGTTTTACTCCGGGCCGCAAGATGGCGCCACCGCCAGCGTCTCCCCGAGGCGGCACCGCCGCCAGAAGAACCGGCGGTTTAACCAATCAGCGCCCTCCTTCCGTTCGAACCGCGAGCGGGCGGATTTCGGCACCTTTTTTCACGTCCTTTGTCATTTCAGTAAATCCGTCACTTTTTGTCTTTTTTTTTATCGGTTGTCCGACATCGCAGACAGTTGCGCTACACGTATAAACCTGACGCGTTCATTTTAGGTGAGTGCAGGTTTTTTTTTTTCTACCGTTATAATTTACACAGGACATTCGCCGTAATTAAAGCGGGAGTTTAAGCTGTGGACGTTTTTATTCTCCCGACAGTGCAGCCCTCCTTATCTCGGTAAGTTTCAGCTGCGTTTCTCGGATGAACAGGGCTTAACAGGCTCAATGTCGACATATCAGACATGAGCGTGCTGGGCACCAACTGCGCTCCGTTCGTCATGAAGACGTACGGACGTGGCTTCCGCAAAGTGGAGGCATGGCTGTCTCCGGACTACAGGAAGAACATCTTCTCCAGCACGGATCAGTCCGACCAGTCTCAGGCAGAGGCGGCGCGAACGTCGGCGCACGTCCGGAAAAGGTAGGACTGGACAGTCGTGGCCAACATTTTTATGAGTGACACAGGTGCCTGGTTTTCCCTGAGTTTGCTGCTTCGGTTTTTCTCATGGCAATTTGCATAATGTTGTGAAGAGCGATCAGATGAATTGTAAAGTCCCTCTTTGCCGTGAAAATGGTCTTGATAAAAAAAGCCCTGCCACTAAAGGACCTGCTGAGATCATTTCAGTGATCTTCTCCTTAACACCAGTGTGAGTGTTGAGGAGCAGAAGGCTGGAGATGAGTTAGATTGAGTGCTGATTGAGTTAGAATAGCAGACTGGATTTTACTTATTTTTTTTTACAGTCACAATTTTGCCTTAGAACACAGCCATGAATAAAGAATGGTACCAAAACAGTGGTGTCCTAGCGGTTAAGGAAGTGGCCCTGTTCGAATCCCGAGCTGCAAAGGTGCCACTGAGCAAAGCACCGTACCCACACACTGCTCCCCGACAATCACATCACTGTATTAGCTCTGTGTCTGTCACCACTTTCTTTTGTGCTGCTACAACATTTCACTAATGATTTATTGAATCGTGAACTTTCTTGCCAACCTCCATGACTTGAGTTGATGCTTTCATTTGACATCAGAAATTGATAAGCAAGGACTGTGCAGATCAGTTACACCAAGCGGTCATCACAGACTCTGTGCTTTCTCGGCAGGAGGAAGAAGAGCGTGGCGTCCATCGGCAGGCCGCGGGCCGCCAAGAAGAAGGCAATTCTCACCATGAGAGAGATGCCTGACAGTGAGCATGATTCTTCTGATTCAGGGTTGAGAAGAGCAACCGCAAAAACAGCAACAAGGTAATATGGGGTGACGGTTCGTAATTTCCTGTACACCCAGAAGTGTTGGGTTGTGTTTATTTGACATTTACAGTGCTGGTGTGGGAAAGACAGAATCCTGCGGTACAACAAAAATATGGAAATGTTTTCCCAATTTAAAAACCATTATTGTACTGTATATGTGTGTAGGTAGTTAAATGATTGCAATGTAAAACACCTCTCTTGTTATCTGTTCATTGCTCTTGTTTAACCTTTTGTTTGTTTGCGCAGAGTTTTAAACATAGTTACTTTTTAGGTCCCATTTCTGTCACATATATTATTTCCTTTTTTTTGTTTGGAAGTTGCTATTGTCTAAAAGTGCATAGAGTTGAAGTCTATTTTAATTTGTAAACCCTTAATCATTTATACAGTATTTTAAATTTCATAAATAAGTACATTAATGCTCGGCTTTGAAAATTCAGTCATGGTGTTTACATGCTATGTTTGTCAGGCACATGGTTGACATTTGTCTCATGTGACCTGAATATAAAGCCAGATCCTATATGCTCTTGGGACAGGATGCACAGAAAGGTGGTGAACTCCATGAGCAACAGCAAGCAGGCCAGGCGCCCGCTGAAGAGGAAGAACCTTTCTTTCAGCGAGAGTGAGGATGACTCTGTGATGAAAAATAAAAAAGCAAGCTTAATAAAACTGAGTGACAGCTCAAAGCACAGCGAGTAAGAACCTTATCCTCCCACCTGATTGCAGTGTCATATAGAAACAGGATAGTGGAGCAGTACTTTTGTGGTTTTGTTTTTTTGCTTTTGTTCAGAAAATCTGTAAAACTGGGGAAATTTGTAACAAATCGAAGAGACCAGAAAGTCAAACGAAGAGGCGGGAACACAAAATGCAGTGTAAGGCTCTGATTCTTCCTCACCATCGAGTTGCATGTATGTGATGATGTGCATTAATAATTTCAGATGATCTGATTTAACTCTTTGGATAGCAATTGATCTTTAATAAAGTAAATGTTTAATTGATTTGAAAGAAATCATTTATGTGATTTTTATTCAGGCTGTTCTTTCACATGTGAGTCTGAACTCGTCAGATGAGTTTATTAATGCATTCCGCCAGCGTGTCCCCCGTCCAAAGCCGCCTGTGTTGGAATCCAGCCCAGAACACTTCAACTCTGATGTGACCGCTGGCGTCGCTTTAAGAGCTCTGAACCGGCGAACCAGGACCGTGCTGAGGGAGAGCTCCCTAAACGTGAGCAGCGACGACCAGTCCCTCTCCTGCCGCAAGCCCCTGCTGGCCAGCACCCCCGCGGTCCCGCTCAGACCCCAACGCAGCCTGCGTGACCCTTCCATCATCGAGATGGACAGCTACAGCGAGGCCAACACAGACCGCTCCTTCCGGAAGAAGGAATGCAGAGCTCCAATGTTGCGTAGTCAATTTGTGTCCAGATGCCAGGGGCTGAATGACTTGCTGGAGAGAAGCCCAGAGATAACACATGATGTTGGCCCACCACCTAGGACCACCTGCTCAAGTGAAACGGAACAAATTGTCCCGGACGAGCCAGACAGCAGAGATCTCTTTTCCAGTGTTGTTCAAAACAAGATGCTAAATGGAGAAAATAGGACTTCCTCCACCCACTGCGAATCAAAACACAAGGTGCATCGGAGTGGCCTTAATGGAAAAGGGTTCTTTATAAGATCCCCAGGTGAGGAACAAAAGGAGGAGGAAGGAGATGACATGGTACCAGAAGAAGTTGTAGCTCATTCTTCACATCAGTCTTTCATCAAGAATCTCAAAGAACGCTGTGTCTCCGTCCAGCCCAACGTTGTGCTGTCAAAAGCCCGCCTATCCCCTTTTATACGTCGGAGGAAGACCCCCGCTTCCACGAGACTGGAACAGCGGAGCAGCAGCACGGAGACAGATGTTCCTGCCACTACCTCTTCCTCCTCCAGCATGGTGACTACACCTCAGAAAGGGGCAGGTTCCCGGTCATACGCTGCCCTGAAGACTAGGCTCATGGATTCATCAGAGCCTTCCGGCTCCATCGCAGCGCATCCTGACAGGCCCCTCCTGACAGGCATGGCCAAGCAGACCGTGCCCGGGAGCAGAGCGGGCACTGCGAGGAAGGCGGGTGTCAGCGGCCTGAGTGCCACCCGATGGACCAAGAAGGAGCATGGCAAGCGAGCCCGGAACTGCAAAGAGAACGTCCCGCCTCGCTCCCGACCTACCGACAGCTCACAGAACTTTGGAACTAAAGCTCCACGGGTGTGTGTCTTAATTGTGAATATTTATATACCTTTATAGTCCTGCATATGATTTGTCTGAGCTGTCATGAAACCCCTGATATGTAATTTCTTTTTTTTTTTCTTTTTTTTAGGAATTCATGTCCAGTTGGCTGGCCATGCCTTGTACACCAGCTCGCATGGAGAATCTGAACCTCTCATCCCTTTTGCAAAACTTCACACCCAGTTCCCCCTTCACCACACAGATGTGGAGTAGACTCAAAGCAGCTCTGTCCATACATAAGAAAAAGAAAGGTAGGCGGGTTGTGCTGTTACTGAACATGAACTCTCAGGTCGCATTAACCAATTGATATTACATTTGTCTGTCACTCTGAAATAACATATTTGTATGTGTTCAGCATTTATATCCCCAGTCCAGTTGGCCTTGTCACACCTGCAGTCTCCACGGATCAGCCTGTTGAACAGCAGCCGGGATCTCTTTTGCTCACCCCTCTGCACCCCCTTGTCCCTCCGGGGCAGGAACACCATGACCACCCCTATGGTGAGTCCTCATCTCATCAACTGCTTTATATCTACCCTGGAAACTAAACTGTATGTGTCAGAAACCTGCATTTTGGAATTTATGTAAACACTGAAATCTGAAAGAAGTATGCTTTCTTGCCCAAACATGTATGTAGTTTTACAATCTTATGTAAGCTGCATAAATATTTATATCACCTTATTTTAATATCTGCATGCTGAATGATGATAATGATATTTCCTTCTGAAGGGATCACTAACATTATCCACCTTGTATTTAGAAAGAAATATAGAAGCAACAGCATTCTTTCAACATGTAAAGCATACTAATTGTTTATTCAATATTACTGAGATTATTTGAGATATTAGCAATATTATTTTTGCTGATGTCTCCTATCTTTTGCTCTTCATTCTAGCGTATGTTTGACGATGACATCAGTGATGCTGAGAAAGTGTACCAGGAGTGTCAGCAGGAGGGGCCACTGACATTTGAGGAGTGCATTACACCTGAATGCATGAAGCTGTGCTGCAAGATCGGAGAGGGCACATTCGGCGAGGTCTTCTCCACCACCAACCAGGGCAACCAGACTGTGGCACTGAAGGTGGGTTACTTTTTTATCAAGGCTCATTCTGCTTGTAACACATGCTTACTGCCATGTCCTCATATTGCTTTTATGTAGATCATACCAGTGGAAGGGAAGGAGAAAGTTAATGGTGAACACCAGAAGACATTTGGAGAAATTCTTCATGAAATCATTATTTCTAAGTACGAAGGGTTTAAGTCCCATAATATCTCTGGCAGTAACCATCATAAGATGAAAAGCATAACTCTGTCACCCAAATTTCCCTTAGGGAGCTCAGCAGTTTGAATGACAAAGAAATCAACAAAACAAAAGGTTTCATTGGGCTGAACAAGTAAGTTTACTTTTTATAATTTTAAAACGATTCATTTTGTCTACGCGACCGTGAAGTCCCCCCTCTCTTTGTTCCTCTGTTGCAGTCTGCACTGTGTGCAGGGCTCCTACCCCAAGCAGCTCCTCAGTGCTTGGGACAAATTTGATAAGCAGAGGGGCTCAGAGAATGACCGGCCAGGTAAGACCAGACTTATGTTCTGTACTGTACTGACTCATGAACTGTATTCATGTTCTCATAGTGAGCAACAGTCCTGGAATGTATTGGCCATTGTTGAATTCATGTTGGTGGAATAAGTGAAGTGGTTTAATTATTATAATATATTTTTTTTTTTTTAGATTTCTTTGGAGAGAAGCAGATGTTTCTTATTCTAGAGTTTGAGTTTGGTGGGAGTGACCTGGAGAACATGAGTGGAAAGGTTCAAATATGCATTTGTGTTTAACTGCATTGGAGACAATGACAGTCTACATTGCTGACTGAAGACTGGTTATCTATAGTCCCAATTTATTCTAAAATCCACAAATACAGTATTTCATGTGATGTACCTGGAATTAAAATGCTGTTATTAATGTAGTACAAGAGCATTAATATATAATTCATGTAACCTTTGCTTTTACATGATACATATTTTATGATTGGAACTCACCTGTTGATAAAATGCTTAGCAACTTATTGCAACTAAGAAGGTTATAATTTAAACTTTTTTTTTTTTTTTTTTTCCTCCCATGCAGCTTTCCTCCTTGGCTCAGGCAAAGGCCATTCTGTTGCAGGTCTCTGCTACTCTCGCTGTGGCTGAACAGGCTCTGCAATTTGAGCATAGGTACGTGCATACACACACACACACACACACACACACACACACACAGGTGCAAAACTCCACAGCCACAACTTGCTGAATTAGTGGATAGTTGCATGAAACTGTACCATGTCCTCTTATTGTGATTCATTATGTGCTCTATGCAGAGATCTTCACTGGGGAAATGTTCTGGTGAAGACCACCAAAGAGAAAACCTGCACCTATGTTCTCAATGGCACTGAACACTCAATCGAATCCAAAGGGGTCCATGTCAACATCATCGACTACTCTCTGTCTCGTCTTGAGATAGGTACCACGTCTATACCCATATTTAGGTTACTTAAAGTATTTAGTCATTCAGCATGTTGTAATTTGTTATTTACAAAGCTTACAATTGCTGATTTACGCCTGCTCTAGATTTTGGGGGTATCTTTCCACGTGTCTTTTCATTCTCTGCCAGATGGTTTAACGGTGTCCTGTGATATCTCTGCTGATGAGGAACTGTTTATGGGACAAGGCGACTACCAGTTTGACATCTACCGAAAAATGAGGGAAGCAAACAAGTGAGTGTGCTTTACAATTTTCAAGAGGAATCCACCTAATGCCAGCTGATTATGAATATTGGCATTGGAGAGGTTAATATTTAATCCTGAATGCATTATTTTGTAATATAATATATTTGCAAAATGATCAGACATGACTGATTTATATATATAATTTCCTCATTTCCCTCAGCAATAGCTGGAAGGAGTACAACCCCCATACTAACGTGCTCTGGCTGCACTACCTAACAGATAAACTATTGGGTATGAAGTACAAAAGCAGCACCAAGTCTGCCCAGATGAGGGCACTGAAAAACAGCCTCACGTGCTTCTATGAAGAACTGCTGAGCTACCGGTCCGCCACTGATGTTCTGCAACACAGCAGTCTCTTCCACTGAGCCTCACTGCTAATACAACGGGTCTACTTAAATGTAAATTCTTATATTGATGTCATATGTAGGTTCTTTATCAGTATTATCCTTTTTGTAATTTTTTTTCATTGATGAATTATTTATGTCTAGTACTGGAATGATAACTATACACGCACTGTACATTCATGTTGCTGAATTAAAACAACTGGGATAACCATAAAAGGATATGGATGCTTGAGTATAAATAAATAAAGTATTTTATTTTTTCATGTTATATATGGTTATACACATTAACATTAAATAAGCTTGCAGTATTGGCATGGCTTGGCCAGAGAGACACAGAGTAGTCCTTCAGGTTTGTGTGCATCAGTATATGATCCTTGTATTTCCTCTGAGGTAACTGCAGTGATTTCTGAGGTCTTACTACAGGCACCGAGTGCGATTATACTGCTATGCAGGCTTTGGTTGGGTCCTCAAAATGAGAAATATTTTGTGAACCACTCTTGTTTTTGGGGGTCTTGTCCTTCTGGCCCTGTCTCAATCACTCTTTGCTCAGATGGGGTTCTGGAAAATAAGTACAAAAAATGACTTATTATAAGGCAGCAATTAGAGTTGTGAATATACAATAGAGAATGCATTACATTAGACAAGTCTTAGAGAAGTCTTAAATGTGTACTGTATGGTTGACAACAGTAACGATGCCTTATTATGGAAGACTGATATCAGTCCTTGGTGGACCACACTATCCTATTCTATCTTTTTGGCACTGGTGGATTGGATCACTCAGGAATGATTAATGCATCTGGAATGAAAATCCAAGGCTAAGATGGCATTTTATTCTTGTTAACTGACATTCTCTCTTTAAAAACTTGAATCAAGATGAAAGCAAACCTAATGTGCTGGCCATATGTGCTGAGATTATGAGGGTGGGAGTCCTGGGAGGGTGAGTGGCCATATCTCTGACCAGCAGGGGGGCTAGGGCTTGCAGCTGAGCTTGGGGTGCTGGTGCGGGAAAGTGGCAGGCCGCGAGCTCCTTGCTCGAAGCTGGGGGAGCGTGTATTCTGAGATGACTTGGCCAGCGCTCCTTCAGGATTTAGGAGGCTCCTCTCATAGGCATTTAGGTTGGGGACACTGGTGACACGTGGCGGAGTCTCTTCCAATGCCTTCTTCTGCAGGACACACAAAAAGACCTGACCTTAATCTCAAATGGCATAAAAGGAAATAAAAGAAGTTTAAAGCAATTGCTTCTCCATTTGCCTTTTTACACACACATCTGTTTACCTTCAGTATGGGTGTGATGCTGCCAGTTGTTCTGCTCTCAAAAGGCTTCGGATTTCCATCTCTGCTCAGGGAAGGATGCTGTGATAGCTGGTGACGCTCTTCCTGAGGGAGAAGAAAAAAAAAAAATTCTGATCTTTCTTGAATTATCACTCCATAGTCATTTGTCAATAATAGTACAAAAGTTGTTGCAGCACCTATGATGCCATATAATGCTATTATACACACACAGCCATTTGTGCTTTTCAGTGAAAAAGCTAAATACTGCCTTTCCCTCTGTTCCTTGGATTCAGTTTGGCAAGGATCTCATTGCCTGTTTTTAGTTGAGCCAGTCAGTATGCTCAGGTGAACTGGGGTTATAGTACAAATACTATACTTGTGCATTTCTATTCTCTCAGCATTCATATCTGTCAGGATCCGGTCCGGAAGGGGCTACTCATGATCCAGGGTTTGGACCGGAGTTTCGCGTCTGTCATGTGTTATTATGGTTCCTGAGTGTTTTCACCCGTGTCTGTCTGTATAAAGCAGCCCTGTTTGTGTCTGTTCTCAGTTGGGCCGTTGTTTGGTGATATTTCCCCTGTCGTGTGCTCCATGTAATAAACCCCTGTCTTGTGATTTTGTGTGTATGCGTCCTCCTTCCTCGCCATGTCCAGCCATTGTGACAATATCACATCTCTTTAGATACCATTCTGTCTAGTACTCTGTGCTTTTCCATTCACCATGTATCACAAGTACCTGCAGTACATACCTATCTGAATCGTACCTGAAACAGCACACAACCACAACAAACATATAGTGATAATAACACATTGGTATAAAGTACATGTCACCTGTTATAAGACTGTTATTACAACTCATATGTCTACATTTACATTTATGGCATTTATCAAATGCTCTTAATCAGAGCGATTTAGAATCAGTATTTACTAGGACTTCTGGTTCCTAGGCGAGTGTGCGACCCACTACGCCACTATGCACTGTCTACAAACTGAGTGGTACAGGTAAATGTACACTAAAAGAGTCTGAAAGAGGAAGCCCTGAGTACTGAGATGATTCGCCTCACAACAAGATCACAAGGTCGTCGCTCCTACTTACATCTTACCCAGTGATATAACCGCATCTGATAGGGTCATGTGTGTCATAGCTCAGCCTGGGCTGTTTGTCATAAAAGCTTAACAACATGACATTGAAGGTCGTAAAGGGACGTTCATAACAATGGTACCTACTGTAGTCTTAAGGCAGGGTTTTCAAATAACACATCTTGAGGGTTGAATACAGTTTTTTCCCTTTATGAGTCATGTGTGAAGACATCCTCTCCTCGTGTTGTTTTGTAGCAGCTTTTAAAACACACTTTTAGCCAATGACTGCCTGGAAGTCTGCTATATATTGATATATGAATGATTCTATTGGGTAAAAATGGTAACTGTCACAGTAGTGTCTCTTGTAAGTGTTTACCATCTTTATTTTGACGTTCAGAGAAATTACGTAATAGTCGGGATACAACACAGACGTTTTTTTGTGGTCATGTGTGTCTTACCACCAGTCTTTTGATAAGCTGGTCTCTCTCTGTTAGTTTGTCCTGCAGTTTGGTGATGGTGTGCATGTCCTCCAGGCGTGGTTCTCTTCTCCGGCTGCGTTCCTCCCTCTCCCTCAGTCTTAACGTATTAACATCAAACATTCAGACTTTATTTACATCCAGCAGGGCCACAAATGTGTGTGTTTAAACACACAGGAAGCATGCTATGCACAAAGATATGGCCAGAAAATGTCTGTGTTCCTGAATTACAGAGTAGGTGTTGTGTGGAATGTCATTTAGGTGTGTGAGAGTGCATCTGTTCTTAAAAGAGGGTGTACGTACTCTGTTTCCAGGGCCACAATTCGGGCTTGTAGACGTGTCTGGGCATTGCTAAAGTCTGATATTAAGGTCTGTATCTCTCTCCTGTGTTCTCTCCTCTCACTCTCCACCTCTTGCTGCTTGCACTTGTCTCTCTCCTCCTGGTCTTCTTTGCTCCTCCCTGCCCCTTCCCATGAACTGATGATATACACACACAAAATACCCATTAACATTCAATTTAAGAAGTACATCGTTTTGCATGTATGCTTAAGTGGAACAGTTTTACTTCAACCACATTAGCTGCCACATTGCACTGCTTTCCAATACGCCAGTCTTGCAAAGATGCAAACAGTAGCTCAAAACCAGACTTTGCAACATTTTCATAGTAATGAAACATTACTATGCAGACACATTATTTAACTGCATGTTTAGTTCATGCTTCAAGTAGAATTCTCTCGTATTGCTCCTTTAGGATATGTACGTGTGTTGCCATTATACAGTCCCTTTAAGTCAGCGCCTCTCCGTTGAAATGTTTCTTTATATTCACCCTCGATCCCTCCATGTCTACCCATCCAAACAACTGCCCCTTTGAGATTTGGTCTGACTACTGACCATATGACCTCAGACCTTTGTCGTGTGTGCTCCTCATCTCGTCGCTCCCTCTCCTTCTCTCTCTCTCGCTCTTTTTCCTCCAGCATGCTGTTCAGACGTTCCCTCAGCTCTGCGTTCTCCCGGCGCAGCTCCTGGACCTCACTGCGGCTCTCGTCCAGCTGCCTCTCGTATGACTGCTGCTGGTTCTGCTGTTTCAGATCCTGCGGTGGAGAGAAAACGGGTCATTAATATGAAATGTTACCTCTCTCCTTCTCTGTAGAATAATGTGAAAATCACTCTGACGAGCAGTAAGTGTGTGTATTGTACTGCGTGTGTGTATGTTCTGCGTTTGCATGTGGTGCACAAGCGTACCTAGAACTGTGCTGTGTGTGTGCATGTGTGTAGTGTGTGCGCTTAGGTTACCTGCTGCAGTGCCACCATCTCAGTGTGTGTGTGTAGCTCTGCCTGCAGGTCTTCGATCTGCTGCATGTGTCTCTGCGTGACCTGGCGAACCCACTCTGTGTGCTGCTGGGTCAGCTCGGCCTTCTGCTTCTCTACACACACACACACACACACACACACAGTAACAAATAATCTGTATGATCCATGCAGTAATTACACACACGTTTTTTGTTCGGGGTAATGAATAATTTGCATGTTTTATAAAAAGACATTTTACATGTTTTCATTGGCTCTTAAAAAGGAATAAAACACATTTGTCTCTGCATGTTTCGCATATCAACGGTATCTGTTGTCTGGTCCAATTTTTTTCTATTTGTGTGATTATCATAATTTTGTTTCAAATTTGCATGCTGTCCTCTGTGCGTGTGTGTGAGTTAGTATTTTGTGTGTGTGTTACCCAGCTGCAGCCGATGCTGTGTGTGTAGGCGCTGTCGCTCAGCCTGCAGCTCCTCTTGAGCCCGAGCCTCCAATGTCTGTACAGCGAGCTGATGTACGTGTCGCTCAGACCGCAACGCCTCATCCCGTCTCTCCCGCCATCTGCACTCCACCTCTTCATCCCTTGCTCCAGTTTCTCTCTCCTCTCCTTCCCCTTCCCCATCCTCCTCTTCTTCCTTTACTGCCTATTTACAACAGACAGGCATGTGCTTACTGACACCTGTACTGTACACACACACTCACACACAAAATAAACACATACAGACACAATATTGCCCTTTCAGCTGGAGGGGGTGGACACCATTCTTATAAAAAGGTGTTCCCTCCTGTGTTATGATGATGGTAGTAGATATGCAGACAAAGATTTTCCCCCAAATTTCCCATGGGAGCTCATTTTGGTTGGTGACTGCTTCATTTTCATAATCAATCAAAATGTTTCATTATAGGATGAAGGAGATCCTTGAAATACATTTCTCAACCCATTCCTTAAAGTTTTTCCTTTCATGTGACTCCCATTTGTATTATTTAGCTGGATGTGTGCAAGTGACAGTATTTTTATGAAATGTGACTATACAGATGTTGATGTACCCGTCTAGTAACAAAACACACACAAACAAATCAGTCCCTTACATTGACACACTCACACACAAAAACCCACTCTCCCCCTCCAGCCTCTGAGCTTGGTGTGCAATCTCAGATTGTGAATAATTTATCTCCCCAAGTCAGTGTGGTTTTTATGTGAAAGGGAATCTCTCATGCCTCGCTGAAAGCCTATAAATTCTCCCTACTGTCCTCTTTCCCCAGATCATGGCTAGTGCACCTAAATGTGATCTGATATTCAAGAGTCCAAAATAAAAAAGATAAGACTTCTTCTACAGACCAACACCATTTTACACCACCAAACAGAATGTCAGCAATGTTAAAAGTATTCAGAAGTCAGAGGAAGCTTCCTTTATTTGGACCACATTAGTCCCTCTATACAAATCAGACTTTCTTGAACGGCCTGCTTCAACTCACAGCATTTGGAAATGCCTGAGCTTGGAATTAGTCTGAATGCCTTTTTATTGTCACTATACGCATGTACAATGAGATTAAAAGCATCTCCTTCAGTGCAGACACGCATGTAGAAAAGAGAGCAGAAAATACACATATACAAAAACACAATACAATACAACAAGGACCGAGTGAAGTGACAGCGCTATATGCATATGGGAAGAATAAATAACTGAGCATGGTTTTATATACAGTGTATATTATATATAGTGAACTGCTCGGTTAATGATAAAGAAAATAAGGCTTGCACTTAAATACTTGAGACAACATGCAGTGCAGCACAAAACACAAGAAATCAACTCTCTCAAGTCCAGAAATCCAATGTGAGATGCGTCTGCAAGGTCCCTTAACATTGATCTTTGTAATATGTCCACCAACAGGGACAGTAACCAATGAAATGAATTTCAGACTTGCAAATTTATCTCCTTTAAAACCTTTTAAAACTTGTCTCCACTTCATGTCACACTTCAACTCAGTGAGTCTTATGCAAGGTCTTAAGTGAGATGTTCACACATAGAAAACCGCTGTGCAAAGCTTAATTAGTACACCTTCAATAGTAAGCTAAGTTGCAGTAAAAACGACAGATAAGATTGTGCCGCCTTGCTGTTTCATTTTCAAGCACGTTGCTTCTGCTGACCACAACAACGGAGAGTCTCCCTGCGGAAAAGGCGAAGGAGTAAATCAGAGCGGACTGCAGCCAGGCCGCAGTGATGCATGTGGGACAGGGGCGCGCTGTGTTTGTGTGTACGTGTCCTGTTATGCATTATGCATGGGCTGCTGGCTAGGTCACATGACTACCTTCAGCTGGTGCCGCCTCATCAGCCTCTCTTTCTCCTGGATGGTGGCGTGGAGCTGTGCCCGGAGTGTGCTGTTCATCTCTCTTGTTTTTTGGATCTCCTGCTTCATTCTGTCCATCTCTAAGTTTCCTTGGCGGTCATCTTTCAGGCCCTCTGCCGACACGAAATCCCTCCGCTGTTCCTCTAACTTCAACAGCGAAAGAGTGCATGACTGTTTCTGGCCACGTGGGCATGCATTTGTGTATATGGGTACTGTATGTGTGCTTTGCCGTGTGTTTATCTTAATCTTTATATTGAACAAATGTCCTCAAAATACAGGAAAACCTGAAATGTGTATATTAAGAAGCTGGAAAATATGGGGATATTGTTACACTAACTAACTGTTACACTATTATTACACTTATTACTCCACAAATATGTAATGTTACCTGTGTAATTACATCCGTGTTGCTTGGTGTGTGTATGTTTGACAGTGTGCTGTATGTTATCATGTACTGTATTTGTACATTTTGTGGTGGACTTGACAATGTGTGCATTTTTGTTGGTGTGTGTGTTACCTGTCTCTGCAGCTCCTCTAGTCTGTTCTGCCAGTGCTGAGTGATCTCTCTGATCTCCGCCTCTTTCTCTCTCTGCATCTCACAAACCGTGGACATGTGCTTTTCAGAGTAACGTTGCTCATACTGCGTTCTATACACACACAAACAAATACAGGCTTAAATTATGCAAAGACAGACATAAAAATCTGCACTGACAAATCACACACACACACACACACACACACACACACACACACACACACACACACACACACACACACACACACACAAAACCCCCCAGTAAAATCTATACCCATTTATATATTCATGCACGCATTAGTTCAGTCACTGCAGCTTCAGGATTAGCTGTAGTATTTGTCACTTCTTATGCTGATTATTTCAATCCCACCTTATTCTGTCCTCCAGGTTTTGCTGGGAACGTTCCAGAAGTTTCTGCCCCAGTGCATCTCGCTCTTTCTGCAGTGCTGACATTTCTGAGTTTAGCCTCGTTTTCTCCTCCTCTGTCTCTGCCTATATGCAACAAACATTGAAGGGTTTAGATACAAATGGCTCATAATACATTTATAATATATGCATAACAGAATCATAAGAGCAAACGCATTAATTACTCTTCTGACATGTAATATCTGTTTCATCTCAGACTTTTTTAGGGACTCACATACAATCAATGTTCACAGTTAAGCATCTGACACATATATAACTAATTTTAAAGGTCCCCTATCATGAAAATTTCACGTATTTGATTAGATTTGATTAGATTCAGATTATTTAACATTAATACAAGTTTTTTCTAGCCTCTCTGCTCTATGCTCCTGCAGTGGCTAGAAATCACAATCTGTATAAAGCGTGCTTTGGTCATTCTGCTTCCCCATTCAGAGAACGGCAGCTCAGATAGTCGAATCTGGAAAGTCTCCCCTTATGTTATCCCCTCCCGTTCCTCATGCTTTGTCCCAGAGAATTTCCCACCGCTCCCCTAGAAAAATCTCCACCAAACATTACAGATTCTGAACAAGCAAAGAATTGCATTTGCTTGGTGATTGGATGTAAAAATGAGCACGTTTGTATTTTTTCGTTCCATCACACGAACCAGTGAGTTTTTTTCTGGAAAAATGCAGACACAAATTCTGCATCAAGGCTGAACGTTGGAAAGAGACTTCAGATACAGTATTAGGGGACCACTAAGCCCTAAATAAAAGCAAAAAAAATGTCATGTGATGGGACCTTTAAGAAAATATAATACATTGCAAAAAGGTGGTAAAATAGAATTAGAATAAGAAATGTTTAGCATTTCTGACTCTTATTTGCTGATTAGTAATTTTGTGTTAATGTAGTTATCAGCAAGCTATGAAATAAATGTTTGTAGATTGTGTTTCTTTGTACATGGAGACAATGTAGGTACAGCATAGCAATTCCGCTGACCCAAGTGAAAATGAAACATATACATCTTTCTTTTGGCAAATACTGTGGATACTGTAATATATAACTTCTGTGATCCTGTGACCTCAGATCTGCACACTAAGACCTGGTTTAGGTCTGGTCTGCTGAAGAGTTATGGTTTGCTGACTGTGTCGTGTCCTTGGTGGGGGGGGTTGATGCTCATATTCCTCTGCCGTATGGAGTGCAACGGAAGAGGGATGGGGCAGCTGCTGTCTCATCTGTATTACAGAGCAGCACTGTGTGTGTGTGTGTGTGTGTGTATACAGGGATGTCTTCATTCATTCCCCTCTAGTCCCTGCCATACTGATGTGCTGATATCAGCAGGTTTAAGCTGTGATGGGATGGGATGGTAGTAGCCTAGTGGGTAACACACTCGCCTATGAACCAGAAGACCCAGGTTCAAATCCCACTTACTACCATTGTGTCCCTGAGCAAGACACTTAACCCTAAGTTGCTCCAGGGGGACTGTCCCTGTAACTACTGATTGTAAGTCGCTCTGGATAAGGGCGTCTGATAAATGCTGTAAATGTAAAATGTAAATGCAAATGTTAATGTGATGTGTTTGTGAACATGTCTATGTGCACATAATGGCAATGGTGAAACCACAAAGTAACATAAATGAAAGAGAATAAATATATTTGTTAAAAACAACACATTTCTTCAATGACAAGCAGTTTGTCATGTCTAAAACAGATTATATTGTTAAAAACTGCTTAAACCTGCAGTCAGATTCACTGTTAATTTAGTATATGAGTCCAAAATAAAAAAGATAAGACTTCTTCTACAGACACACACCATTTTACACCACCAAACAGAATGTCAGCAATGTTAAAAGTATTCAGAAGTCAGAGGAAGCCTCCTTTATTTGGACCACATTAGTCCCTCTATACAAATCAGACTTTCTTGAACGGCCTGCTTCAACTCACAGCATTTCAAAATGCCTGAGCTTGGAATTAGTCTGAATGCCTTTTTATTGTCACTATACGCATGTACAATGAGATTAAAAGCATCTCCTTCAGTGCAGACACGCATGTAGAAAAGAGAGCAGAAAATACACATATACAAAAACACAATACAATACAACAAGGACCGAGTGAAGTGACAGCGCTATATGCATATGGGTATATGTTTGGTTGTGTTTTTGGTTAAGAGTTACAATTGCACTATGTCAGCACTTGTTCTTGGAATATTTGTACTTGGATGGTTGTGTGGATGGCAGCGTGTACCTGCATCCGCTCTATGGCTCTGTGTGCCAGATCCAGCTGTTCTCTCACCCCTGAACACTCTTCCCCACAGCCCTCTTCAATGAGCTCTGCTTCTCTCTCCTTCTGCCTTGCTTTCTCCAGCTCTCTATCTTGCTCATGCTGATGGATTAATGTCTCCAGTCTAGAAATCTGGCCAACAAAGAGCACACACATGAACAGCCAAGATTCTGATATTACAGATTCAAATTTCTAATTAATGTCATTAATATTTTACCCTGGAGGAAAGTTGAAATGGTTCTTTGTTTACTTATTAATATATATTTAATAATATATATTTGCAAAAAAAAAAAAACATGTGTTGACCTCTGACCTCTGTGACAGACAGCTGCAGTTGTGTGTGCAGCTTATCCCTCTCTGTCTGCAGGCCCTTCTTCTCCTCCTCACTGATTTTCTTCAATTCCTCTGCCTGGGCGAGGAGCTCCTGTAACCATGACAACCACATATATGAACAAGCAAGAAAAATGTCTGATGGAGCTTCCCAAATATTCAGTTCACCTGGAGAACATCTTGAGACCGTTCATGCTTCAGTTTCCTAAATCCCCTAAAGCATCTGCATCCGCATTATTACATAAGATTGAGGCTGTTTTTGACAGTTTGGACCATCTGTGTTCCAACAACTTAATTCTACTGCTTGGATAAAGCAAAAAATCACACATATTTTATTTAATATATAAAACAAGTGGCTAAGTGTGCTGTATCACTCAGAAACTGACACTGCGCAATTTTCTAAAAATAAACAGACCTTCACTGCTGACCTCAGTTGACCAGCAAGGCCAGCATCCAAAACAATTGTGCTGGTCACCTGCAGAATACTGCTCTTCTAGACATTAATCATCTCATCTGTCAACTTGAGCTAAATTCTGTTCATCCGTCTGTGTTTTGAGCCCAGTTATTCAGGTCAGGGTCATGAGGAAAATGCAACTCATCCCAGAAAAGCACACAGCCAGGGTCAGTTTAACAATCAAGTAAACCTTCCACATTTTTGGACACTGGAACCACAGCTAGGTTATTGGTAAACCTGCAGGTTTACCAATAACCTGTTTATATTATTTATATTAATTAATAAACACCTGGCTAGTCTAACACAACTAACTAATAAAAAAGGCAACCTTGGCATGAACCAGCACATCCTAGACCATCATTACCAGCATAAAGCCTACAAAGAACAGCTTAGGTTTTAGCTGCTTCCATCAGTGTGGGGGAGGAACGAAATCGAGTGTTTGTCTTAAAAATTCACTCCTTCTATTAAAATTCCATCTCATAATTCGGTTTGTTTGCAGACCTCATTTCCTCTCCTCCGAGTGAGTCTCGGTGCTTGTAGAATAGCTCAGCCAACATTCCATATTTATAAGATGTCATCTCGGCGCCCTCCTTTGAGACATGTGTAATGCCTCGCTACACCCCCCCCTTTTTCAGTTTGAGTCTGGGTCTGGCTCTGCTCCAGTGCCTGTAGCATTTTTTTTTACCGATGTTCAGAATGTGGTAATATAAAATATGTGTACAAGTCCCCTCATCCCATGGAAAAGTCTGTCTTGTCTATCAGTAATGAATCAGACTAAGCCGCGCTGTGATTGACACAATCAATCCGTTACGACGGTCTTAACCTTGTATCTGATGGGAAGGACATCTAACAGCTTTTCCCAGTGCACTGCCATGCAGCAGACACACAGATCACAATAATCTATCATCCCTGGTTGTGGGTGACAGCATGGTGCTGTGACATTGTCTGTCCACGTTCGCCTCCAAAATGCTGTCATTGGCTGACAGTTGTACAGAACTCAGTGGAAAAACCAAAGAGCCTAAACATGGCCGTGTGTGCACTGATGGAGAAAGAGGGGTAATGGAGAGTGAAGGTCGGCCTTCAAAGTAATAAAGTGAAGTGATTGTCACATGTGATACACAGCACACGGTGCACACAGTGAAATTTGTCCTCTGCATTTAACCCATCACCCTGAGTGAGCAGTGGGCAGCCATGACAGGCGCCTGGGGAGCAGTGTGTGGGGATGGTGCTATGCTCAGTGGCACCTCAGTGGCTTCTTGGCAGATCGGGATTCGAACCGGCAACCTTCTGATTACGGGGCCGCTTCCTTAACCGCTACGACACCACTGACCCTTGAAATGTTGACAAACTCTACTGTCATATTCACCTCCAAAATAAAAGCACTGCATTATGGAACCTGTGATATCACAATCTCATGTTGCCATACACAACATGTCGAGCATCAAGGGGCACAGTCTATACCATCTCTCTTCTGGACTACTGGAATGATCTCCTCATAGGTTTCCAAGCACCAAACTCCAACACATGGTCCAGGTTATGGCAGCAGGGCACATCACCCAAACTCTTCATAGATTTCCACTGGCAACCCATGGCCGATCGAACCTAATTCAAGTCACGATGCTCGCCTACAGAGTGACTTCCAGGTCTGTAGCTGCCTACCTGGACTCAATTATAAAGCGTTGCGCTAATCCATGAAATACTGCCTGGCTTTGTCAACCGAGTTACCGATAAGGGCGGCTTCATCTCCTTTCCGGAACATAGTCGTTCTTCCTTGCTCTCATCTGGAAGCCTCATACACTTTCTATTTCAAACTTGCCGAGAGAACGTGGCAGGCCTACCTGCTGGGACCTCTTCTTCTCTGTATCCAGAGCGGTTTGGACGAGTCTTAGCTCACTGGCATGTTTACGAATCACCTCCTCCAGAGCCTTCTTCAACTGCTCCTTCAGACGTACGCGCTCTTCCTCAAACTTCTGCGTGACCTGGCTCTTCTCCTCCTCTATCTCCTGGCGGCCCTGCTCTTTTTCGGCTTCCACCTCTTGCCGGAGCCGACGCGTCTCCTCCGTGTGCGCGCGCTGTAGCTCCAAACGCATGGTGGCCAATGCATCTGAATGCTGAGAAACAGAGGCGCGCAGAGAGATGGCGTAGCACGCTGGTGTGATCCTGGTGCCTGTTTTCGTGAGTATTGCTGGTGTTTTAGCCCATGCGTGTGTTGTGTACCTGTTTCAACATTCGGGCGTGGTCACTGTTCCTCCCATTGCTCTGGAGCTCCAGCTCTTTGTTCCTGATGTTCAGACGACTCAGCTGAGCTCTCAGCTCCTCCACCTCTGCAGACACCTTCACTTGGGATGAACTTTGACTCAGCAGTTCCTCTAAAAAAACAATGTAAGGGGCAACTAGCATTCTCCTTTTCAACATTAGTAAACTATTACCATTTTAGACTTTTGCCTGAGGGCATCAAGTTAAGAAGAGAAAAGAGCCACTCCCAGCCATGGTGTACAATGCCTCCATTACTACTGTGAAAAAGTTCTGTAGAAAACTGGACAGGCGCGACACAAAAAAAGTTACCGGAATTTATATTTTCTAATTTATTGGCACAGGTAGTTTACTATTACTTGTTACATGGTGCCAACGTTACAAAAAGCCCCAAATTACGGAAAATAAGAAAGTGTCAGGATTGACTGCAGCTGGGCTCAACACCGGTGGCCAATCCTGACGGTGCATAAATGCCAGAGATTTCCGCCCCTTCGAAATCTCCGGCATTTTCGTGAACTCTGGTGAACGGTAGTGAACTTGGCCTTTGCAACAGTTTATGTATTTTGAGTTCTGGCAATCGCCACACGCCTGCGGGTTTGTTTATGTTCTTCATTTAAGTTAAATAGTTTTCGGCCACCGCGCCATTCTTTATTTGTGTTTATTGTTTGTTTTATAATAAAAAACCCCTTCCCAACATGTCACACCTCTGCGCTTCCTTCCCCCGTAAGTCCGTAGTCGTGACAGAAAGAGATGAAAGAGGGAAAGATACAGAAAGAGCAAGGAGCAAACTCCAGAGAGGGAACTAGAGTTGCAAAAGCCTTATCACCCTTGGATTTAAGCCTGTCAGAGGGATGACCAGGAGCAGCTCATCTGATGATCTTCAGCACTGCCATTTAGCGGTTTAAAGACAAAAAGTACAATTTTGAATTTAATTCCAAAATCAACTGGAAGCTGGAGTAGGGATGCTAAAAATGGATTAATCTGATCTGTTTTTGTATGCGCTTGTTAAAACCCTTGCTGACATATTTTGGACTAATTGAAGCCCATAAGCCAACGCAATCCTCTAACCGAGTGAAGATGAAGGAATGAGTAACTTTTTCTAGATCAGTGAAGGAGAGAATATGTTTAATTTTAGAGATACGTTGCAATTGACAAAAACCTGTGGCGGTCTAAATTAACACATTTTATCACACCTAAATTCGCCAAATTCCTCTACATTTTAGTTCTAGGAACCATTTAACACTTGACATTTGATTCAACTTGAAGAGCCTTATTTACATTAACAGTATTTATCAGACAACCTTGTCAAAACAAACAAACAAACAAACAAACAAACAAACCCTCTTTGCTATACTACATTTTTCATGAGTTACGTACCTGACTTGTTCTGCAGTTCGTTCTCCTGCAGCAGGAGTCTCTCTTTGGCTACAGTCAGCTCCTCCTCTGCCTTCTTAGCCCCAGCCTCCGCCGCAAGCACCCGCTGATGGCCTTCCTCCAACTGCAGCTCCAGATCCTGAAATAAAGTTGCGAGGACGGAACAAAATGAGGGAAATAATAATACATTTGCCACGTAGTGACCTGATAGGTGCTGAACTTGGTGCACTGGGTGACCACTGGAAAGACCGGACGAGTGACTGGAAATTAGTCTGCACAACAGTGTCAGCTGATTGTAATATATTGTGTGAAAAAAGAAGAATTGAGGACAGAAATTAGGTTTTAATTATAAAATGAGAAAAAAAGGAAAATTGCTGAGCCGAGATTTATGCTCTGTTGCATGCTTAACGAGAACAAATTGTAAATGATTCTCAGAGACAGAAGCAGAACGTGAATACACACAACCTTAGAATCTGTGAGAGGCAAACTGTGATGTGTGTGTGTGTGTGTATGGACGTAGTTTCCAGATCTATGTGTGTGAGGGAGAAAGAGAGAAATGTCTGTGCACTCTGTCCATGAGATTCCACTGCAAAACCTATAATCGTGTAGCCGGCTGTGTGTTTAGAATGTGTGTGTTTTATCTGTGTGTATTAAATGTGCAATTTCTCAGCTTCCACCCTCATCACGCAGCCGGCTTCAGAGCCCCTTTTCTAAACTCGGCCCCGTCTGCTCCTGCTCCAGAGCGTTCAGCCTCACGAATGCAGACACATGCCTGCGGCGGAACTACTGCCTTGGACACGCTCATTGTTCTTATCAGAGGCACGATACGGGGGAACAGCACAACAGCGCTCACTTTGCAGCCTCAATCAAAGAGCGTGGAGTGGAATTCGTAATGCGGCGCTGAGCGCCACAAGACGCTTCAGTCACACAGAGCGCATGTACGAGCGCGCATGTGTGTGCATCGGCTGCAGGACTTCGCTGCGGGACGCTGTGAGGACAGTGGCATCTGCTCCGCCGCTCGCAGCTGTGTTTGCTAATTGTGGGTATTTGTAATGAATGCTTTAATCTTTCTCCACAATTAGTGGAGGAAGCGGGCGTTAACTGCGGATAATTACGTATCAATGCAGCAGCGGCTTACAGGGGCTCTGAGAAAATGATGCTGTGAGATGGGCGTGATTCACACTTGGTGCTGTTAACTGTTTAGAAATGAGAATGACCCTGACCCTGCGTGTGCTGTGTGTGGAGACGCTCTGTGTGGGTTGTGTCTGTAATGTTTAAATGTGATTGTGGATATTCAGGGATATGTGTGTGTATTTACTGTATTCTTGGTTCAGAGGGTTAGAGGGATAGTCTGCTCTGCTATGTCCTATTGAAAATGTGAACACTGGCTAAACTTAAAAAAATGTAAGTCATTTGTCACACCTACTCTTTGAGCATTGACGTCAAACTAATCAAACCAATCAAACTGTAACCTGCTGTATTTATTTCATATTACGTCAATTCGCTGTGACAGCTTACATCATATTTTTTGCCAAATTCATCCAGCGTTCACTTCTTACATTGTGTGTGAATGTGTGTCCTTTGGATTCTCTTTTCCTGAGCCAACCTTCAGGAATCAGAACCACAAACAGCTATTCTTTATTATTCAATCATTGCATTTTATTAATGTGGTAATTACATGGAATGGATGTATCGATGTGTCCCATTTCTGTTAAAGTGTTAAATGTTCGTGTGTATACACCACATTTTACCTCTATCCTGTCTTGTAGCTTCAGGCAGTGCCTCTTGCTTTCATTGAGTCTCTGCTCATTGGCCTCCAACTCTGACTCTATTTTCTTCAGTCTCTGCTGCAGCATTGCATGCTGGGATTTGCGGTTCTCCTGCTCTCTCTGTTGCCACTGGCTGACCTGCTCACTGAGATTATGCTGCAGCGTCTGCCTCATCGCTGCCTGCTCCTCATCGTGAGCCTCCTCCAGTTTCCTCAGTCTCTTCTCCCAGTCTTCATCTGCTTTCCTCCTCTCTTTCTCCCAGCCATCCTTCTCCTCCTTCAACACCCTCAGTTCCTCAGCCAGGGCACCTGTTTGCTCCTCGCTTTCCTCTGCCGCTCTCTTTTTCTCTTCCTCCACTGCTGTCCTCCGCTTCTCCTCATCTCTACTCTTCTCCTCCTCCCATCTCCTCCTGTCTTCCTCCTTCTCTCTCTGCTGCTCACTGCACCTCCCCACCAGGGTGTGCATCTCCTCTCTTGTCTCATCCAGCTGGGCACAGGCCTGATCTCTTTCCTTCTCCAGGTTCTTAAGCCGCGCCTCATAATCCTGCCGGAGTTCTACATTCTCCTGTTTCAGCAACGCTAGCTCCTCTGAGTGCTCCTCCTGGGCCCGTTGGTCCCGTTCCTCAGCCTGCGGAAACAGCATAATCATGTCATTTAGATGTTCCCTCATATGCGTCTAAAAACACTCGAAACACTAGAAAAGTCTGCAAAATCAACAGGTACAATAAGTAATATTGTTATCTAATTTGAGTAAAATTGATCAACCAAAACCAAATCAGTACTTTGAATACACAGACCAGTCAAGCCGTGGATTCCACTAAATCTGAGCCAGATCAAGCCATCAATACTCAAATGGATTGAGATTTGTACAGTTTGAAGTCCAACGCATCACTGAACCATTTCTGCAGTGTAGCAGGACTTATTGTCCAGCTGAAACAGGGCACTGTCATGTTCTGATGGACAGAACTTTCTTCCACTGCTCACATACCCATTGCAGGAGCTTCTGGTGTTGAGAAATAATGGCTACCCTGACTGGTCTGCAGCCCCACACACAACAATGTTTCAGTAATTGAGTCATTTGCTCCCAACATGACTGCCTTGGCTGCCAGTTTCTATTTCAAGTGCTGAATTTTGTTGAAGCTCTGAACCAGATGTATCACAATGTGGTCCTGATCAAAATCTCTCAAATCCGTTTTAAGGAGAAAATGTTCAGTAGCTCCCTAATGTATCCAATCCATTGCCAATGTTATTCACATCAGCTGTCAGGGCTCATAATGCTATAGATAATAATGGATCATGCTTCACTGAGCATGAGAATTAGCACTTACGTGCAGTCGAAAGACTTCAAACTCCGCCTGAACCTGCTCTCCCCTCCTTTGCTCCTCTTCAACAGATGCCTGGAGCTCCAGGAGACGAGTCCTGAGTGAATACTCCTCCTCTTCCTCACCTTCAGCTGCTGGTTGCAAGCTGCTACCCTGGGCTTCCAAAGCGAAGCGGCGAAGGGACTGCAGCGTGGCCTCCTGTTCCTCATTCTTTGTGTTAAGTGAGTATATTACCTGGGCACAATTAAACACATACACAACACGTATATAAGCATTCTAAAGTAGATTAATCACGAAGAGGTTGCAATTACACTAATATATGCCTTTTTCCAATGGGCTATTTAAAAATTTCAGTAATAACCCACCTTTATAACAAGAATGACAGAAAGTGAAAGTTAAGTGATTAGCACAGCACACACAATGAAATGTGTCCTCTGCTTTTAACCCATCAGTGGTATGACATTGTGTTGTTTAATGTGCTTTTATCCCATCACCCTTGAAAATTGTGGTTTAGTCATCATTGCAATTTCAATCAACAAGATCACAGCAACATTTTTGTAAGAATCAAGCAGCCCAAGCCACTCCGACCCACAGCTGACCCCTAGTTGAACCCTAGTATTACATGTCATATAGGGTCCAGTGACGTTATCCTGTCCTTGAAATCTATCTGAACTGTCGTGTACCGTGAATAAGCATGACGCTGTATGAATGGCATTCTTCCTCAGTGTTGTGGAATGTGAAGCCACTCTGGTATGGATCGCACAACATTCCTGTCCACAGAATGTCCCCCTATGTCTATGCCTGGTGTGTCAGTGGTATGACATTGTGTTGTTTAATGTGAATTTAGATATAAGCCGCGTTGTCTGCAGTGATTTGTGTTAGTTTGTATCTGATGCGGCTTGTCACTCTACCTCTGACAGGGTGCCCTACCCAGAAAGCTCTACACTCTTGATGACATCAGATCCCCTTACGGGCCCCTCACATCTCACTCATGCCGTCTGGGGCTCGTGTGTTGCCACGACGCCACGCTGTCTCGTGACAAATTGCCACAGCAGCAGGGCCAGACATTCTGCTCCGGTGTTCGCTCTCCTCACTCTCCCCTCCTCTATCTGTATCTCTGACCTGTCCCCCTTTATTCAAAAAAGACCTATTATAGGCATTATTTAATTAAAAAAAGGATATTAACCAATATTAACCGTACACCTGCCACAGATGTACAGAATACCTATTTAGTGTATGCATTTAGTTCTCAGCCATGTTAGTCAGTTTATCACATTGTCTATGACACAGTAACCCGCTTTGTAGTTTCTACTATATAAACAGTCTCTTGCACATTGGCAAGTCCATGAGAAGCATATTAGTTCTATGTCTTGGCGAGAAAACACCTCACTTTCTGTTCTTATCTGACAAGCACAGTCCCCACACTTCAAAGCCAACACCCTCCTATCTCCAAGGACAAATGGATTAATGTGCTGAATCAATAGTGTTGTTCACGTTGACACCAAGGTGAGTAACTTCACAGCAAGCAAGGCATGAAATGAATATTCTAATTAGATCAATAACCGGCTGAAGCGCATTTAAAATCATTTTTGGCAATGGCGGAGCTGGAGCACAGGGCTCGACAGTGCCCTGTGTTCCATTTAGGCCCTATTTGTTGTAATGGGGATCCATTTGCTATTTAAATCTACTTAGATGCTGGGGTTAGCAGAGATGGAAAACAAATAAAAGCCCTTTCAGCACTGTAGTGGCTTGAGTTAGCCTTGAGCCCACACAGAGCGGTCCCTGGCACACACAGAGGAATAAGAGGGACATGGGATATGATAGGCTCCACATCATAACACCCATGCACTGTGTGTGTTTGTCGGTGTGTAATGAAGCAATTATGAGATAACGCGCTACGGTGGAGTGGGTTATTATGCAGTGTGGGTGTAGTGTTTGTCCAGAGAGACAGGTTAAGCATGTGCGTGTGCGCGATGGAGACTGGGGTTTGGAGGAGTAGAGCAGCTGCTGGGAGTCCTCTTTCCCTGTCGTCATATAAACACACTCTATTGAGTTATCTTTAGAGAGAGAGAGAGAGTGTGCGTGTTTCCACTCCTGACCCACTTTGTTCAGTGAGAGGGGTGCAGGCTCTTCATTAACCTCCACACTAATAGAAGGCCCTGTCAAATTACACAAAGTCATTTATTACAGTCTCAGTAATAACCTGGGTAACAAATATGCAGTTGTTTAATGGCGCTTTAAACCAACATGTTCCAAATCTGTGTTGCATATGAATTGTCCCATGCAGGTCTAAACATGATAGTACTTGCTTTACCTGGCCTACAGTATCGCAATTCTATACTGTTGCGTACAGCAACTCTTTCCTCTCGTCCTGTCAGGTGGGCTGACTGGACTGAGGACAACCATTTACATTTACATTTACAGCATTTATCAGACGCCCTTATCCAGAGCGACTTACAATCAGTAGTTACAGGGACAGTCTCCCTGGAGCAACTTAAGGTTAAGTGTCTTGCTCAGGGACACAATGGTAGTAAGTGGGATTTGAACCCGGGTCTTCTGGTTCACAGGCGAGTGTCTTACCCACTAGGCTACTACCACAACCGTAGCCCTGCAGAGTGACACTGGCACTTTTTCTTATTATAAGACATCGTCTTATCATGAAATATTACACTGTATATCCATGAGTGAATATGCATCCCACTGTACAAGCATCCAACATCCAGAGACATTGATGACAAGCGCATCCGACCTGTGCCCTTCCTTAACTTCCTTAATGGGTGGTAGTAGCCTAGCGGGTAACACACTCGCCTATGAACCAGAAGTCCCAGGTTCAAACCCCACTTACTACCATTGTGTCCCTGAGCAAGACACTTAACCCCGAGTCTCTCCAGGGGGGGACTGTCCCTGTAACTACTGATTGTAAGTCGCACCGGATAAGGGCGTCTGATAAATGCGGTAAATGTAAATGACACCGTTCTAAATGCCGACAGACAGGTGCGTGACCCTCGCTGCGTTCATAGCGCACCACCTACGAACGCACTCGAGGCGCTTCACTCCGTGCGTATCTGCACAACTCTGCTCACGCGTCTCCTGCTGCTGTCGCTTTATGCGGATGCACGACTTTACTCCTCGTCCATCACGGAACCTTTCTTCCCGCAGTTATTCATTTTTCCTGCATCAGTCACTCCGAATGAAAATGATTATTATTCATGTTGCAGACTGCGGTGCATTTGCAAATGTTTAGCCTACTCTAACCTGCAATTAAGTATTAACAATGAACAAGGGTTTTTTAATTTTTTTTTTCCTTTTTTTTTAAAGAATAGTAGCAACACATTTCGACGCAGCCTATACGGCCGAACCAATGCACCAGTGCGGCGTGATCGGCCGCGACAAGCCGCACTTACCTTGGTCAGCTGCGCGATTTTCTTGCACATTTTCGTGTGCATTTGGTAGTCGTACAGCTCCTGCTCCACGCCGGAGAAGTCTGCGGCGGCGCCGGCGGTCCCGTTACAGGCGCCCGGGGGCTGCGTGCTCGCTTTCCCGGAGCCCGAAGCCATGACCCGCGTTAAACAATCACGAAGCGATGTCCCCGCCGCCTGCTACTTGTCGCGACGTCCTCCCGTCCGTGAAGACGGCGGCATGGCGCCAAGCCCCTACGAGAGATTCTCCCACGCCCGCGGCGGCAAGTTTCCGGTTCGACGCCCGACCCCGAAACCCATCGAGGTCACATCCTAATTCCATGGGGGACACGCTGGCTGCTCCCCGCTTCTTTATTTAAAGGTTCCAGACCACCTGTCTCCGGGCGCCGGGTGGAGAGGGCGTGATCGAGGCGTTGCATTACCGCAGTGTGGAACCCTTCCCTTCTCCCCACGGCTCCCGACAGCCTATCAGTGACGCCCCCCCCCCTCTCCTCCGATTCTGCTCTTTTAATGTGCATATGTGTTGCATTTGTGGAAACGCGTTTATCGAACGGCAGCGCGATCTAGGTGTGGGTGCGACTTTACGCTGCCATCATGAATAATTACACTCGTGAACAATTAACCTTTCCTCGTGGGATTTGCGCACGGAATACACAACTCAGGTTTGCAGCGTTGCGTACACGGCAAATGGCCCCGACAGGGATATCTCTTATTTCAGACGTGCACCATCCGGTGCGAAAGTTTATTTTAGAGCGACCTCGAGTCTAAATACAGGTCTGGATTACGGGAACAAGGGAAGGACCGTACATCAAACGGAGCTACGTCGCCGCATCCAAGCTACAGCGCTCCGTGGACCGAATGAGATCTGTTGTACAACCCTGCCCCCTCTTGGAGATTCGTGTGCTCAACTTCGGGTTTTGCAAACCGCATTAGTCCGTCCGTTTTACAGGTGCACGACTGTAAAATAAAAGGATAATTAAGTCCAGAGACGTTGCCTGTAGGACCATGAATTCCACTGGCGCTGGCATCTCTGCTCACGTGCTGACGATTGCAAATTGGCATCGCAAAGTAGTTCGGAAAAGAATACATTGGCCTTCACCTGAAAGTACTAAAATATAACGACAGTCGTCGTTTTCCTGGATAATTGACCAGCCGTTTGTCTCTCGGGAAAGTTCTCATGATTTTATTTTGAAATAAAATGCTACGCTCTCGCGCGCTCCGTCCTTTGCCGCGCGTCTCAGCGGGACTTTTATTTTGAAGCGTCGTGCTCCCGGCCGTCCCCGCTTCACCTGAAAGTACTAAAAATACAACGACTGTCGTCGTTTTTCCTGGGGGACTGAAACCGGGCGTTTTGACCACCCGTTTGTCCCGCGGGAGACTTCTCATTATTTTATTTTGAAATAAAATGCTACGTCCTTCGCCGCGCGTCTCGGCGGGACCTTTATTTTGAAGCGTCGTGCTCCCGGCCGTCCCCGCTCTCCGCCGTTTTATTCACGTCCATCTGCGACGGGCCTTCTCGGCACTTTAATTCAAACCGGACCGGCGGCTGATTTCTTGGATTTAAAAAAGAATAATAACTCTTGACGCTGAGGGTTTTCGTTTCAATTAGTTTTGAGTATCAGCGTTTGAAGGACAGGAAAAGGTTTGCTTGACACCCCGTCGCCCTTCATTTTAGACGCAGTAGATGTTCGTCCGTGTAGCGCGGGCGTGTTCGGGAGAGCGGGCTTCAGTTGTCATGCACATTGGCCGCGTTTTTAATTCCGCCAAATCCGCTCTCACGGAACGTGGCGTCCGATTCGACTCATTGTTTTTTTGCACAGACGCTCGCTGTGACGAACGAAACGGGGTCGCGGACGTTTTCCCAGACGGCCAAGCCAGATTCTAAGTGGCCATTAGCCTTCATTAGCCAGCTAGAGCTGCTGTAGCCTGGCGTGGCCCCCCTGAGAAGCGTTTTCTCCTTCGGTTCACACGGCGCTCACCTGGCGTTGCGTCCCGTGCTTTTTTCCGCAAGAAAACCCTGGCCTGCATCTAGCTGACATTAGGGCGGTATTGACTGTTAGCTGTGGGTAATAAACGTGTGGCACAGATGCAAGTGGTATTCATATGTCACGTCATGTCGTGACGGTGAACGTGGGTTCACCGTGTGTGGTGGTACCATGGTTTTGGTAGGAAATGTTTGACGATACTGTAATTGTCATTGGAGTGATTTGTCTTCTGCTGAAACCCTGCAGACATGAGACCATGGTGGGGCTGGACGTGTCTTTTACTGCTCTCTGTTGCCTTGGTAACATGGGCACAGGACAAAGAGCTGGAAGATGAAGAGGAGGACGCTCTTGTGGAAGATGCCTTTGACACGGAAGCAGCTGAAGCAGAGAATGGGGCAGATGCCAATGTGTCCTTCCAGGTCTGTGAGCAGATGCAGAATTTATAGAGACCGTAGTTCTGTTGGTGTAGACGTGGTTGCACATCATTTTTTATTTTATTTTGCATTTGACAGTATATTAATCACGCAGCATGGTTAGCATTTTCATGAGAATGATTTATGTTTTACCTATACATGGTTTCAGGTAACATATAAAACACCAGTACCAACAGGCGAGGTCTATTTTGCAGAGACCTTTGATGATGGCTCATTGAGCAGGTAAGTAAGGAAAAATTAAAAGTTTTTTTTTCTATTTGTGGCATTCATCAGACGTACAATCAGTAGTTACAGGGACAGTCCCCCTGGAGACACTCAGGGTTACGTGTCTTATCTGAATCAAATGTACCTTTCAGGTGGCAGCTGTCCAAAACAATGAAAGAAGATGCAGATGATGACATTGCTAAATATGATGGTTAGTTCTGTATACAGTTGTAAAACACATATTCAGTGTATGCATGGTTGGCTAGCTCTTCTTATAGGGCTCATGATTGCTGAATGACGATTAGCATTATCTGCTATGACCAGACTGTATTTAATCACATTATAATTCAAAGCTCTTGTTTATTGTGTGCTCTTTAGGCAAATGGGAAGTTGAAGCACTCAAAGAGAATAAGGTTCCAGGAGATCTGGGTTTGGTACTGAAGTCCCGGGCAAAACATCATGCCATTGCCGCTATGCTAGATAAGCCATTTGTTTTCAAAGATAAGCCCCTGGTTGTCCAGTAAGTGCCTCCCTGCTCCTCTCTTTTCTCATTTTTGTTTTTTTGACATTGTATGACATAAAACATGTCATTGTATTAAATGTGTAGGTAAAGTCTTATTACAGATTGCACAAGTCAGATCACTAATATCACTGTATTAAAAAATACCTATTATTTATTTTAGATTAAATTATAATATACATATTTGCATAAACTGGTCTGTCTTATTGTTCTGTGTTCAATGTAAAATGAAGGTATGAGGTGAACTTTGAAGATGGGATTGACTGTGGAGGAGCTTATATTAAACTGTTGTCAGACACAGAAAGTCTGAATTTGGTAGGTTCATGCAAGTTTTCTCTTATGTTCATAGTATGCACATGCATTTGATCATGTTTCTTTACTTTATTAAAGGGCATAAGCACATAAAAAATAAAATCCGATAGATAAAGGAATTATACTGTGTAACATAAAATAACTTCAATAATAAAGCAGTTATTTTGCAATTATAGTGTAATTGTTTGGCTTCAGGAACAGTTTCACGACCGCACACCATACAGCATCATGTTTGGCCCAGACAAGTGTGGGGAGGACTACAAACTGCACTTCATCTTCAGACACAAGAACCCTCTTAATGGAGACCTGGAGGAGAAACATGCTAAAAGGGCTGATGTCGACCTGAAGAAGTTCTACAGTGACAAGAAGACCCACCTGTACACACTGGGTAGGCATACACTAGCACTAGGGCCAGTACCCTAGAACATTCTAAAAAAAACAGCCAGTCGTGTCCATAACATAAGTTTGTTCCTTTTTTCACAATGTCCAGCAATCCAAAATATAAATGAAATGCAATGTAAATGTGAACTGTGGTTTTCTTTACCTCCTTGTTCTAGTGCTCAACCCTGACAACAGCTATGAGATTTTTATCGACCAGTCAAGTGTGAGCAAGGGCAATCTTTTGACTGATGTGATTCCACCTGTAAACCCCCCGAAAGAAGTTGACGACTCTAAAGACCGCAAACCTGAAGACTGGGATGAAAGAGCCAAAATTCCAGACCCAGAAGCAGTCAAACCAGATGACTGGTATGCTATAGCTATGCAAAAAAAATGCTATGGTGTTTGTTGTCTTTTATATGAAAAAATAAGGGAGAAAACATAATTTGCCTCACACATAAAGGGATGAAGATGCCCCAGCCATGGTTGAAGACCCAAATGCAGTTCAGCCAGAGGGCTGGCTGGACGATGAGCCAGAGCTAGTCCCTGATCCCAGTGCATTGAAGCCAGATGACTGGTAAGCGTTATAGTTGAGTTGAGCAGTATAGTGATAAAATATGACACTTTTTATTTTAATTACTCTAAAAATTGAGCTTTACTCAACATTCAGATATAGGCCTGTCATGTTTCACTTTCTTATACAGGTTTTGTGAAAATATTCTGACTGTCAAAACTGTATTGATATTGTTGATGTGTGTAGCAATCTTTTTTTATAAGCTTAAAAGACACAGTGCCGTTTCTTTCATATCTATTTCTTTTGTGTGTGTGTATCTTTCAGGGATGAGGAGATGGATGGTGAATGGGAGGCTCCTCAGGTTCCTAACGCTGCTTGTGCAGAAGTCCCAGGTTGTGGCAAATGGAAGCCACCAATGGTGAACAACCCCCATTACAAGGGCAAGTGGAAGGCTCCTCTCGTTGACAACCCAAATTACCAGGTAAAAATGAAATGAAAAGCTAAAAGTGCGTTTTTTATTATACATTTGTTATTATGCGTCATTGCAAAATAGATTTTACAAATATGGCCGATTGACTAAACTTTTGTCTAATATTGTTCATGGTGTTCATGTTTTTTTGTGGGTCCAGTGGAGGGACTTGTGTACAGTGTGAATGTGCTTATATGCTCTTCATAGAAAAGTCAAGGATACTTATGTTAAAAAAAAATAATTATGAATTCAGAATTTTTGTGTTTATAGTGTATTGGCAGTTGGAAAGAACCGGGCATATATGAATTGTGAATGCAGAGTCAATTGTCAATTATCTGAACATTTTCATTCCTGCCTTAGGGTGTATGGAGTCCTCGGAAGGTCACCAACCCTGACTATTTCGAGGATCTGTATCCATTCAGGATGAGCGCTGTCCATGCACTGGGGCTGGAGCTGTGGTCCATGACATCAAACATTTACTTTGACAACTTCATCATCACTGGAGATAAAGAGGTGGCTGACCGCTGGGCTTCTGACAGCTGGGGACTGAAGAGGCTTGTGGCCAGTGCCAATGAAGTAAGTGTACGCAAACATACAAATGATCAAAGCACTTTCTCTCTGTCCTTCTCCCTCTCTCTCTCTCTCTCTCTCTCTCTCTCTCACTATATATATATATACACACACACACACAGTGGTGGCCTAGCGGTTAAGGAAGCGGTCCCGTAATCAGAAGGTTGCCGGTTCGAATCCCGATCCGCCAAGGTGCCACTGAGGTGCCACTGAGCAAAGCACCGTCCCCACACACTGCTCCCCGGGCGCCTGTCATGGCTGCCCACTGCTCACTCAGGGTGATGGGTTAAATGCAGAGGACAAATTTCACTGTGTGCACTGTGTGCTGTGCTGCCGTGTATCACATGTGACAAATCACTTCACACACACTCTCACACATATACACACACACATATATATATAAACACATACATTTGCTAAAATCATTTATGTTAATTTTTTTCCTCAATATGCACACAGCCCTGCTTTGGTCTAAAACAGCCATGAGTCTTTTTGGGAAAGATACAATTTGGGGATTTGGGAATCCTCTGCCAGTTCTGGCAGGCTACGTTTTTTTTTTATTAATCGTAGAATCGTATAAAAAAAAAAAAGAAAAGCATTCATTTCCAACCCTTTATTCAAAAAAATAAAAGTGCACAAACATGTTGCTCCTTGAGCTGTTATAATAATAATAAAATAAAAAACACAAACACAAAAAAATACACATGTATGCTTTACATCTGCCAAATATATAGACTTTTTTTTTTTTTTAAATAAAGTGCCACCTGAGCTGCCAGAACGATAAATAATTTATTTAAAAAATAAAGAACAATACAAATCAGAAATTTTAACAGGATTTGTTTGAATGTCAGAACTTATTCTCTACACTGCACTGCAGATGCACACACTCGCAGACGCACACACTCAGAAACTCTCACACTGACACACACACACAGACACATACTCTCTCTCTCTCTCTCAAGCTCACTTGAAGCTTATTCATTAAATTATTACCATCAATGTAGTAAGTGCAACGTTCATTTATACACCACATTTAAACACATCTTAAATCAAGATACATTTACTAGACACATGAAATAGCAAAAGAAATTATGTCTTGTTTTCTGAAAAAACACCTCAACATTAAGTGATTGCTTAAAACAAGCAAAATTATATGCCAATGGGGTAAGAAAACTAATCTTAATGAGATATAATCTCAAACAGAGGTTTTAAGCATCACTTAATTCTCTCGTGCCATTTTTCTTGTCTAGTAATCTTGATTTAAGATTTTTGAGATATTTGGACTGGAAACGAGGCAAAATTACTAGGTAAGAAAAGCTTTTTTTGCAGTGTAGCTATACATGACAACAGATTGAAAAATAAATGGTCCAAAACAGGCTAGTGAATAAAAACACGTCTTTAGTCTTTTAATGCAAAGTGCAAAGTAACTATAGCACCCCTGCTTCACTACTGTTATTAACGCGCTAACGCTAACTTGGCATGCATGTCGAGCTGGATAACGAGTAAAAACCAGGACCAGGGACATTACGTTCCTCACTTCACAGCGGAACAAAAGTAGGATTCTGTAGTGACTTCCCCTGCTGCTGAATTCCCTTCCTCCTCATCAAACACGCGTTTCAGGTGCTGGATCATTGCCGTGGTGCTCCCGTGCCGTGCCATGTCACTTCTGAATATTTAGCAGTTAACACATTTTTTCCTGTTTATTTAGTGTGAAATGCTCCCGCACCTTGGATGACTTGGGTCACGCAGATTTCTCTGCCTCCGCCATGTATCTGTCCTCTACCTCCGCTCGTTTTTATTTATTTTTGCTCCGCGCTGTCTATGAGGCGCCAAACTCTGCTAGCATCTGTGCGCGAGAGAGACCGAGTGTGTTCACTCCGCGTCGCGCTCAAATAAAGTTTTTTTTTTATTTAAATAATCAAATATCTCAGCATCGTACGACACAACGAATCGATTAGGAAATTCATTGCCAACTCTTTTAGTAATTGATTTTTATCGATTTAATCGATTCGTTGTTGCAGCCTTAATTGGGTTTAAGTCAGGGCTCTGGCTGGGCCATTCAAGAACAGACACAAAGTTGTTGTGAAGCCACTCCTTTGTTATTTTAGGGTCTTTGTCTTGTTGGAAGGTAAACCTTTGGCCCAGTCTGAGGTCCTGAGCACTCTGGAGAAGGTTTTTATTCAGGATATCCCTGTACTTGGCTGCATTCATAATTCCCTCGATTTCAACAAGCCTTCCTCTCCCTGCAAAACATCCCCGCAGCATGATGCTGCCACCACCATGCTTCACTGTTGGGACTGTATTGGGCATGTGATGAGCAGTGCCTGGTTTTCTCCACACATAACGCTTAGAATTAAGGCCAAAAAGACCTATCTTGGTCTCATCAGACTAGAGAATCTTATTTCTCACCATCTTGGAGTCCTACAGGTGTTTTTGACCAAACGTCATGTGGGCTTTCATGTGTCTTGCACTGAGGAGAGGCTTCCGTCGGGCCACTCTGCCATAAAGCCCCAACTGGTGGAGGGCTGCAGTGATGGTTGACATTCTACATTCTACTTTCTCCCATCTCCTGACAGCATGTCTGGAGCTCAGTCACACTGATCTTTAGGTTCTTTACCTCTCTCACCAAGGCCTTTCTCCCATGGTAGTTCAGTTTGGCTGGACAGCTAGCTCTAGGAAGGGTTCTGGTTGTCCCAAACATTCCATTTAAGGATCATAGAGGCCACTGAGTTCTTAGAAACCTTAAGTACAGGAGATTTTTTTTGTAACCTTGGCCAGATCTGCCACAATTCTGTTTCTGAGCTCAGGCAGTTCCTTTGATGTCATGATTCTCATTTGCTCTGAAGTGCATTGTGTGCTGTAAGGTCTTATATAGACAGGGGCGTGGCTTTCCTAATAAAGTCCAATATAAGACAGGAAGTGATTATATTGGTCCAGTATAACCAAACACAGCTGTACTCAAATGAAGGTGTAGAACCATCTCAAGGATGACCAGAAGAAATGGACAGATAAATATGTCACAGCAAAGGGTCTGAATATTTAGGACCATGTGATATTTCAGTTTTTCTTTGTTAATAAATCTGCAGAAATTTCAACAATTCTGTGTTTTCTGTCAATATGGGGGCTGTGTGTTCAATAATGAGCAAATGGCTGCAATATAACAAAGTGAAAATTTTAAGGGTGTGTGTGTGTATATATAATATATAATATAATCAATCACACTTCTGTGAAATCAAACTGTCCACTTAGGAAGCAACGCTGATTGACATTCAATTTCATGTGCTGTTGTGCAAATGGAATAGACAACAGGTGGAAATTATCGCCAATTAGTAAGACATCCCCAATAAAGGCGTGGTCCTGCAGGTGGGGACCACAGACCACTTCTCAGTTCCTACGCTTTCAGGCTGATGCTTTGGTACTTTTGTATGCCTCCGGTGCTTTCACTCTGGTGGTAGAATGAGAAGTCTACAACGTCCACAAGTGGCTCAGGTAGTGCAGCTCATCCAGGATGCACATCAATACGAGCTGTGGCAAGAAGGTTTGCTATGTCTAGGAGCGTAGTGTCCAGAGCATGGAGGCGCTGCCAGGAGACAGGCCAGTACATCAGGTGACATAGAGGCTGTGGTCAGCAGGACCGCCTTTGTGCAAGGAGGAACAGGAGGAGCCCTGCCTGAGCCCTGCAAAGTGACCTCCAGCAGGCCTCAAATGTGCATATGTCGGCTCAACGGTCAGAAACAGACTCCATAAGGGTGGTATGAGCACACCAAGATTAGCAATTTCGCCACTGGCGAGTGACAAAGTCTGGAGACGCCATAGAGAACGTTCTGCTGCGGGCAGTGGGTCAGTAATGGTGTGGGGTGGCATTTCTTTAGGGGGCCACACAGCCCTCCATGTGCTCGCCAGAGGTAGACTGACTGCCATTATGTACGGAGATTAGATCCCTCGTGAGACCATATGCTGGTGCGGTTGGCCCTGGCTTTCTTCTAATGCAAGACAATGCTAGACCTGATGTGGCTTGAGTGTGTCAGCAGTTCCTGCAAGACAACGGCATTGACGCTATGGACTGCCTGAGCAGTGTATATATGCATGTGGTATTTTTGAGCACCATTATACAATTTATACACTTTAGTTATTGAAATATATTATGAATTGATAAACCTAAGCACACACAGAGGTGGCACTGTATGACTTAGGAATGTTTTCACTTCATGATTTGCCTTACATAAATCCTGGGGGTGAGTATTTCAACTCCCTAACACTTAGTTGTTGACATTTTAATTACACTTACAACTGGACTATATACTGTACACACACACAAGCAATTTGAGACAGGGAGGTTAAGCACATACACACATGCCACTACTTTTTTGGTCAAAAACCACAGTACTGACCATACCATGGGATACCTGTACCTTTGCACCCCTAATGTGCATAATTTTTTATACGTTAGCCCCAGCACAAACATGAGGATTTGCTCCAGTGTGGCTAAACAAGTCCCATAATCATATAAATTAGAATGTCCAATCCTTTATGAATCACAAAAGCAAGTTGATTTTGTACTTCTTCTTTCACTTCTTTCTCTTTGGCCCTGTAGCCTGGTGTGTTCAGTCAGCTAGCCCTGGCTGCTGAAGAGAGGCCGTGGCTATGGATCATCTATATCCTTACTGTGGGTCTGCCCATTGGGTTGGGTGTGCTCTTCTGCTGGCCTAAGGTAAGAAAGCCACACTGAATGAGCCTAGTTCCTGCACGCCTAAGAAGTTGTCACTTTTACCCATTTTTCTGTCTTTTACAGAAGTCAGATCAAGACAGTGGCTACGTCTACAAGAAGGTAAAAACTCCTGCACAGGATGACTTTGATGAGGGGGAAGAGGAGGAGGAGGATGCTGAGAAAGATGACAACGTGGGAGAATCAGAAGATGCGGAAGACAGAGGTTGTCAAAAATACATCTCGAACCCCGATTGTGGGGTCAAAGATGTTTATTTTATGTAGAAAGATACCTGCAGTGCATCCGGAAAGTATTTCCCTCAGAATTCTACACACAACACCCCATAATGACAATGTGAAAAATGTTTACTTGAGGTTTTGGCAAATAAATTAAAAATAAGTAAACCTGAGAAAGCACATGTACATACGTATTATGGGGTGGTGTTTAATCCATTTTGGAATAAGACTGTAAAATAACTTTGTGGATGCACTGTAATATTGTCTCCAGTGCTGCGTAAGACCCCGCCGTAAGAATCTCACAGACCATAGAAGAGCTTCACACAAATTCTAGTTTGCATGATGAATTAAATTAACACAGAATAATCATTGCCTGTCTGGTTTCTCTGACAATCTCTACAACCATAGAACAAGAACAGGAGGGTCTGACTAACACTGACAATGGAGAGGCTGCAGATGAAAGTCAAGATAGGGAAGAAGAAGAGGAGGAGGAGGAAGAGGAGGAGGAGGAGGAATTGGAAGAGGAGGAAGTGGAGGAGGATCTGAAGGAAGACGATGTTACCAAATCTAATGGTACACCTTCAGATGATGAGGTAAAAATAACATTTGTAACGTGACATTAGGCTTTTCCTAATTCATACCTAACTTCTTTTTTCTTGCTCACTCTTAGATGAAGGATTCAGGTGAAGGTGGCCACATAATAGACGATGGGCACAAGCAGGCAGTGAGGAAGAGGAGAGTAAGGAAGGATTGAAGCACAGTGTTTCCCATTCGTCCTTGTACTTCCCCTGCCTCCCCGCCCCTCCTTGCAGCGCATGTCTCTGGCAGTACATTTTGCCCAATCGCATGCAGGCTCTTTTTCCCCGTGTTCCATTTTACCTTTCATCTTATTTAGATATCTCACTTCTTCTCCAGACTCTTTCAGACACCATAGCCTGTCTTCCTCCTCGGAATTTTGTTGACTGAGCTCATGCTTTTGGGCTACAAATACACCAGTTAGAAGTAACGGGTAGGAGTTCCATCTCCTTGGTTGTGAGAGATGTTTGAATCAGTTTCTTAATGCAGTATAAGTTTGGGGGGGGGGGGGGGGTGCATCGATGAAGGCCTTTGTGTAAGTTTGAGAATACCTCTAGATTTTACAAAGTGTTCGTTATTTAACTTATTTAAAAAGTTACATTGTGTTTTTATGAAGCAATTATTATTTTTTAACTATATAACTATAAAACACAAGCATAATTTATTGTTACTTAAGGAGTTTCTTTTTATTCTTACAAGATGCAATTTGACAAAGCTTGTAACTTTGGATGTGTAGCAAACACTGTTATCTGTTAGCCAAGGGTGCCGCAGTTCAAATTTGCGTATTCACAGATGGCCATTGCTTTTAAGGAAAGGAGTTTATATTTTCATCTTTACAAAGTAAGTTTTTCTTTTTCGTTTATAGAGTGGTGTACAGATTTCCTTTCCAGCTTTTTCTAGTTTTAACTGCTGATGCAGTATCCTGTTGGCAAAGTTGTACATTGCTCTTGGAAATAAATATTTAATATAAAACAGTTGTTTGATGTGATTTTATATAAATAACTATACTGGAGACTAACGTTAGAAGGTTGGGAACCACTTCCCTAGAGTAAGATCAGGTTATATTTTTACAAAACAACTCACAAAAACAAAACAATCATTTTTATTAAAAGAAGTGTTACAGGCAATGTTGTTTATTATACACATCTACACACAAGGCAGTTTCTTTTACAAGATGTGTGCAGGCAAAGAAATCATGCCGTACAAATCAGAAAGAAAGATTATAAATAATGAAAATGCATATTTGCGCTCTATTACAGTTTCCATTCCTCTCCTACTCACAAAATGATGTCTCAACAATACACATATATTGTTCCAGACCTCGGCATTCCCTTTTCATACAAATGAACATTATATATAATAAAATTAAACATTCCTGGTGCTTAAAGAATCCTGAGTGGCTCTCTGCTTCCCTACTTGGATCAATATTAGTGAAAGCCCAGTGGTTCATTTGATGCTTTCTGTCAAGCTGTACAAGCTCTGTGGACAAAACTAGAGTGCCACTTTAGCCCATGAATGTACAGGATTCACTTGAAGGCCTGATCTGCAGGCTACAGGCACTACTGTAGCATTTATACTGTAGGCTCAGAGGGTCACGATCAATGTAGGTTCATGTATTTTCACACCAAATCTGATAGCCCTACTATAATTTAAATTAAAATAATATGTGCATACCATATCATTACAAGCCTTGTCAGTGTTTCTCCCAGGCCTCAAAAAGTCTACCTAAACACACTGTCCATGCAGTGCAACAAATATATGTTGTATTTCCTGTGCTTCAAGCTACATCACTAAAACAATGATGACCTAACAGGAAACGACCAAGACATCAGTCTTTTTCACACTGACATTTTTGATCACTTCCTGTCTGGTGCATTGATCTAATCAGAAATATTCTTAAGCCTTTTATACCAGTGCAAGGAGAGCGTTAATATACTCTTCCCAAATGCACTTCTCTCTTAAATAATAACACTGTGTATAGGGAAAAAAAACATCAAATTACTGTAACATACAATGCATTAAAAGAAAAGAAAAAAAATGAAAACCAATAACCTGACAAATAAATAAGTAAAATATTTTACATAGGCATGGTATGTGTATGTATTGGGGTTATGTTACATGACAAGGCCAAAAGGGGAGAAGGTAGGGTTGGCTTGGTTCCCGTCATCTTCCTTCATCGACATACTTATTTCCGTTTTCCTTTGGTGTCAGTGGTCTGGAACACGCTGGAGGCAGACATGAGGTTCTCAATGTATTGGCCCAGAACCTGGTTCTCCGACTTCAGTTTGAGGTTCTCTTCCTTCACTGCATCAACCCGTGCTGACAGATCTGACACAGAAGTACCACAATTCACCTATAAATCACCGTTTACATAGTGACATCATATTTTAGCTCAATATATCTGAGTTTACAAATGCAGTCTCTTAATTCATAGTCACTCTACATACACACAAGCCCGAGTATTTTTAAATGTCCTGTGTAAAAAAAAAAAATAAAAAAAAAGATATGATGCAAATGGACCAACATTTAGAGCACTGACTGGCAGAAATCAATACAAGCGTATATGCAAGCGTCTCAGGTTCACAGCTACACTTTCAAATGCACAAGTCAGACGTTTCCAGAGCAGTCGTTGCTGAAATGGCCTGATGCATTTCAGACTGCCATTAGATGCACAAGTGAACATGCGCATCTCGGCATAACAGCTGAGGACTAGTTTCTGTAGAATTTTACCTTCCAGTGTGTGCTGCAGCTCCAACACCTGATTGATGAGCCTGGTCTTCTCCTCCATCTCCACCTGGTTCTCCATGTCTCCTGGCATGAGAAGTGGACAAAATCAAATCAAACGTGTCACTCAGTTTGGCTCACGTATGGAGCACTGGCTTTTTCTGCAACGCCACAATCCATTTGCACATAAAGTTATCACCTTCCAGGTCGCAGTTCATGATGAAAGCCTCGTTTGACTCTTTGGAATACAGGGCTGCAGGTCCACAATCAGCTAGAAAAAACGTAAACAAATAAGACGTGAAAGCTCCTCAACTCGACGTAGGAATTTAGAGAAGACGAAAGTAATACGTTCTTTTAATGGTCCTATGACCGTAGCTCTGGTGTGTGTTTTGGGTCATTTTAACAAGTTTGCGTCGTTTGCTCGACGCCCGAACGTAGTCGGTGTTGGGAATTCTACTATTTACGTCTACTAACACGGATCTTGCTGTCGTCTTCCGTCTGGCCCGGACCGCGAATACCCTGTGCAGCAACGAAAACGCGACACAAGAGGTTGTCAATTAAAGCCACTTTCCCCACTTCTACCACAAAACGTGCATTTCGACGCCTAGCATGGTGGCTAAGCTGCGCTGCGGCTGGGCGGCTCGCCGGGTTTCTCGCGATCAACCCGGCTAAATTCGGTGCTTTCGGGGACGTCCTAGTACAAAAAAAAAAAAAAAGAGTCGAATCCCACCACTGCATAAAACGAGGCCGGCCTTACCGTAAGTACAAGGACTGGTTTTATTTTCGTGGAGCGACTTATCTGCGCCGCGGATGTCTAGCCGAGCCAGCGCCAGCTGCCTCCTCCCTGCCGGCCACACGACATGGCGGCGGCTCACCGATAGATGGCGACAGAGTGACGCCTCGCCCGACAGCCCGCGAACCCGCCAATTAAAAGCCGCGTCCGAACGCGCCGAAAACGCGATCCGTGGTCCGCGGCGCCTTCGACGCCGAAGAAAATATAGGAAACGTCCGGGAGAGTTTTAAGATCAGTCCGATTGATTCAAGAAAAGTAAAAAAAAAAAAAAAAAAGGAAGTACACACGCCACCTAGCGTCGGAAATCTGATGGCGCAGGTCATCAAATTAATACAATTCCAAGGACATTTCTGTGACCAGAAAACCGAGGTCAGGTGAACACTTTCATCTGACCCAGGATTTGTAACCTTTTGCAGATATTTATTTGTATGCTCTAACCTAATTATCACGTGTATTATATCAAGGGTAATTGGATTATTTACATGGAAGAACGTTTAGATTTTAAGGTAGCTTGAAATAAAAGAAGACGACTGGCGCGCTGTTTTATGAAATATCTTTCCAGACGACCTGTGCTAATTCATTCATTCTCGCTTCGGTGTCTTGATCTAGCCACCCAGCATTTTATCCTCCACTCTGACCATCTGTGCTTACAACCTTCTGCATGCACCATTACACAGATAAAAATCAATTGATCTTAATTAAGCAAGGCTTTGAAAAACTCTAATGGGGGCTCCAGGAACAGGTCTGGCAACCGTAATGACACGTCTGTCACATACACACTTTGCATCTAATACTATCTAAATGTTCCAGAGCTTCTTGCAATGGTTCCTTGCATGGCAATTTGCTGAGTGGGAGTGGCATGTGTTGGGAGTCTGCTGACAGGTCGAATTTGCCTCTAGAACAACACTTGTTGTGTTAATCATTAACAGGGTGACCAGATTTTACACAGATTTTGTCACATTTAGCCTTTGTTAGGCTGACTAAAATGCTGGGTGGTATAAAATGGGCTGCTCGATCTCATGTAATGGCCTACCTGCCAACCTGCTAATATGCTATCACACTCAGAATATACTATGTTTCATACTAGAAACATAGTATATTGTGTCCTTCTGGGCCAGTAAGGTGCAACGTCGGTTTAAGGTAAACCTTAGCAAATAACTTGCAAGGTTATGCTTGCTAAGATGAATGTTTTTAGTTGAATTGGAAAGCGTACAACTGTCCGCCTTCCCTTCTTCCTTCGGCTGCTTGCAGGTTACCTGTTACCTGCATGTGACAGCATGGAGAAAGATTACAAAAGCATGATAATAAATACTGATTACACAAAGGCAATGTACAATCGCTCTCAAAACTCTGGTTAGACCTGGCTACTGGACAGAAAGAAACATCATTCAGGAGTGAGTGTAGCTCACGTTGAATGAAGCATACATGCGTGCATGTAAGAAACATGCACAGGTCATACCTGAGTCATCAGCCAGTGAGATATTGGTAAAGGTTCCATCGTCGTCGTCCACTTCACCCTCCATTTCAGTTGTTTCTGAGCTATTTTAGGTCCAGTCGGTGTCCATGCGCTTTGACTTCATCGCCGGGGAGCCGATGAGCTTTTTCTCTTCCTGCCACATGCACTCTTTTTCCCAACACCTGAAGGACGGCAGCTGCTTGTCAGGCCGCACCCTCTGAATTATTCACTGTCACCACGGATACTGGCTGGACCTGTGGAGTGGCTCAGGTGACACTGTTGTCATGGTGATGGGGTGGGCCCAACTGACACGGGGACTGAAAGGGTGAGGGTGAAGTTCACTCTGGGCTCAGTCTTACCTCTGTGTATCTGAACCTAATTTCTGCAATTATCGCAGAGCACAGAGCACAAAATCTTCAGTGATTTATCTGTGTACCAAAAAGTCTCCCAAGTCTACAGAGTTGAAAGCATTCTAACACTCTCTGATGGAGAGAGGACGGGCAAGCTCACTGTTCTATTATCACATATACAAACGCAGAGATGTGTGGGGCTAATCTCTAATTAGGTTGTTAATGACTGTAAGTGACACGTTGCAGGAACAAATGACATAGATGTGCCTACGCAATATTCACTAAGAGCTCGGTCTGTCGGAGATGGATGCCAGTGCCTGAAATTCTACACCATACCTGCAATTCTTTGATTATCTGTCATATCAGATCATTTACAGGAAATTCATAAAAAAAAAAAAAAACAACAATATTCAAGAGCTAAATGCTAAAAACGTTATATTGACATTATTGGACGGCATGCACTAATCTTATGATTAATATTTTTTATTATTAATACTAGTAGTAGTTGTTTTCTGTCATCCACCTTTATCTCTGCTCTAGCACATGTCCAACATTGAGTCACATTAAAAGAGAGTGTTACCAAGTTTCTGTAGTGTGTAACTTGGTTCTTGATTCCATACTGGGCAGAAATTACGGACCTGTAATCGGAAGGCAGTCAGTTTGAATACTGGATCACCAAGGTGCCACTGAGAAAAGCACCGTCCACACACACTGCTCCCCGGGAGCCTTACGTGGCTAAACGTGAGCAGAGGACACATTTCGTTGTGTGCACCATGCGCTGTGCCACAGTGTTCCACAATGACAATCACCTTCCCTTCACTGACCTTGCTTTATTACATTTTATTTTGTTTAAACATCACGTCTTAGATCCTATTGCAGCGTGACTTCGGAAACTGGTGACTATGCTGCCATCCTGATCTGGACAACACGTCCACATGCAGGTCACCATCGATAATGCTCGTGCTGAAGGAAATGACAACGGGGTTCTACAGAGGCTGCATTCAGCTTGAAAAGCCCCCATACTTCTTCATTAGTTCAGACTGCAGACAATAGAAGGGCCAGCACCCCCAGTATTTTCTGGGGTGCACTGCAGTTGCAACCGAACATTGACATGATTTAAAATATCTGATACATAGCAGTAATATTCAACTTTGATGAATGTTTATAATCAACATTAGGGTGATTATGTTGATCAGGAAGATTATCGAATATCTAAACTTGAGTTTGCAAAATGCAGTGACAATTACAATGCTGAGTTTGCTACTTCCAATCCCTACTTGTGAATAAATTGTGCTCAAACTGCAGTCAAGAAACAAAATGTAGGTACTACATTGTCTCCAAGTGTTTTACCTTACCTACAGGTAATTCTGACCATGATGCTCTGGGGTGCCACTGTAATTCTGTAGAAGAGGAACATTTCTAAAAATAAACAGCAAAATGGATGTGGTGAGCAACTGAGAAATGCAGAGCTCCTGGGATGTGAAAGAAGGGACATCTTCTATTAAAGCCACACTGCAAAGGCTTAGAAGCAAGCAACAAACAAAACGTCTCCTAGAGTGCCAGCCGGAGCGGGGACTTCAATCCAACAGACAATTTTGTGAAGAAGAATGGATGAAAATGGCATTGTCCACATGAGCAGACTTGGCAGATAGAACATCTACCATGAATTTGTGCTGTAAGCCCCTCCAGTCCTGCAGAGTGGGATTTCTGTTTATAGCGCTGTGTACATGTCAGTAGATGATGTAGGGCTCTATGTAGATTCCATTGCCAGTATCATGAGAACTTTGCTGAGGTTGCTGTGAATAATGACCGTCCAATACATGCAGTCAAGGAAAATATATTGTATTTGGAAATAGCAATACCACCCGATGTGACAGATTGAACTTCATTTGCAGTGTTTGTTTTTCTTCTTGTTCTTTTAATGGGGAGTGCAGTCTGTGCAAGAATGATCTCTCATTTTCAAATCCTGCTTTAATTACACCAAAGCCTGCAGACTGGAAGCTAGCTGTTTTGTATCTAATCTTCAATCAGTGTTTTATGAGAATTAAGTTTTCCGACCTACCAAATCTCTAGTCTTGTGACATTGATGTTACGTACTTCGGTGTTCTGCAGGATCTGTTTACTGTATGCACCTATACATCTGGCCTGCATAGTATTTCAGCTAACCCTCAACACTATTTCAGACTAATGCAGACGCAGACCTTTGTACTTACATTTCATTCTCAGACAGGTAATATTAGTTATTTAGCATATGTTTACCATGTAAAGATGTTATTAGTTGTTTCTGAGGCCAGTAGAACCTAATAGACAAGCAAGCGAAAAACAGAGGTGTGACCAACAACCTTTTTTTGTTGCACAATGTTTCTATCGAAAGGCACAGCTAACAGATGCCTGCACTTGGCAGCCGCTCTCCTACCGGCCGTAAAGGAGTATTGCTCCATCTGCCCATTGGCTTGCCTGGCACAGAGGACACTGGCACTGATAGAGGGCAACGTCCAGGAACCAGAGATTTGTTCTTTTGGAGGAGAATGTTGTGTGGTGAGTGAGGGGACTGAATGGACGAGTCTGTACCCCTTTTTAAAACCTGAACTGGCACATGCATGTTACAAAAACATAGCGGCCATAGATCTATGTTGCTATAGAGTTCTCCAATCCAAAAACCTACCAAAATTATGACATAGCACAGACATTTCTCCCCAAATTGCTTGTTCAGTGGGGCATGTTGAGGTTCTATATCGTATTCTACCAACCTGGCAACATATTCACCCACCCCACCTCAACTTTTCCATCGTCACTCCAGGCTAGGAAGTCACACCATTCACACACTCCTCCACAGCCACATCCACACTGTAGAACCTACTGGGGGACAAAGGTGCCCTCACACCCACCCTGCAGCTAGTGAAAGCTGCAGAGGAGTGTAAGAGGCTGGCCTCGCGATCTCCAGCCGTGGTCCAATCTGTCTGTGCTTCCAAACAAGGTAGCAGGGAGACGCAGAGCACTCAGACTGCAGACATGGAACCCATGGTGCCATATCGCTTGCCATATTACCTCAGCAGTGTTGTTGAAAAGAGAAGGCGCGGTCATTCTCCAGACCTGTTCATCCATGTCTGAGTCAGCAAGTTTTGGGCTCAAGGGGAAATAAACCGTTGGACAAGGAAATGGCCCAGTGTGGTTTTTACGACCTACTGTTTCTGTGTCACTTCTGCAGGTATCTGTGAGAGCTGCCCCAAAAACACAATAACACAGGACGGTAACAGTTGGGTGCTAAATGACTTCACCTGTGTGCCCACCGTATGGCATATTTGTGAACCACATTGTATGTTTGTGGGCCTTTGTGGCCTACGCAAAGTATGACGCTTCATACAGCTACAGCCTGAACTTCATGTGCACTCTCAATGAGATCATACACACACATACACACACACCTGCAGGAAATTCTGTAGAGGTCCAATGCCAACCAAGGCTAGGGAGGTATGGAAAGAAAATAAGACTAGCAGGGCCCAGCAAGGCCAAACACACAGTTTATGGGTAAATCTTATAAACAAGCATCTAACACATTTTAATTAACTGTACAGAACACAAACCCTCACATACGTTATTGAGACAGGAAGAAAGGTTAAGCACACACACACAATTGCCACAGTTGTTGGGTCTTCTTGATGTTTTGATGAAGTGTGACCAAAGATAGGAAAGAAGTATAAGAATGAAGAATGTGCTGCGAGGCGGTTCCATCGACTGGCTGGCTGTTGTGTTGTTGCACATTGCAATAAACAATTGTCTACTATAATTCCCTGTTATTGATCAAATCTTCAGCAAATCCTCCACCACAACTGCAAAAAAGCTTGTATTTTTGCAATTTCCTAAAGGCTACAGGAAATACCTTCTGTCAGAAACAAAGAAACTAGTTTCTACAGCAGGGGTCACAACCCTGGTCCTGAAGGGTCCCATCCTGCACAGCTTAGATCATTCCATGTTCCACCAGGTGTGCTAAATGAAGGTATTTTGCTCTACAGCATGTAGATCTCCAAGCACATACTGAACATACTAACAAATAAATTAAAATGTTTTGTTTCAAAAATTCTAAATTAATTCCATCTTTATGTGTTTCCATCTATGATTTGCTTGGGCTTTGCACCCAGGCAGAAGTGGTTGTAAATCATTGTTATAGACAGATTGGACCAGGTTGTTGGAAGCTTTTGGGTGGCATTTTTCAAATACTCAGTTGAGATCGGGTCTCTGGCATTTTGTTTTTGTGCTTTTCCATGTTTCTTGGCCTTGCACTCCCGATTATTTCCTTGGTAAACAGAGACTTCAGCTACAATGCTTGGGTAGACTTTTACAAGGTTTTCCTCACAGTAGTTCCTTGTTTAGCCCATCCAGTTATACTCTATTTGAAATAAAAGTATCATCCATTTGACCAAATGCAAGTCCAGCAGTGAGCCAAATGAATGCCAGATAAAATATTTGTCACCCAGTCATAAAACAGCATAAGACATAATACACACCTGCATCTGTATTTTCAAATCCATGTCATGTGAAGACATGTGAAAACAGACCCCTATACCAGAAAAGCTTCTGTACTGTCCGTATACACACTGACGTTATTAAGCATATTGCTAGCATTTCAAGCCACTGTATGACACCAAAATAACAAAACAGCAAGACGTAATCCAAGGAGGTGTCTGAACCCTGGCACCTGGCCTTGTCCTATAGTGGTTTCATATCTGTTTGTTTTTTCAGGTCTCCATGTCACCCTCATAAACCTCTCCACTATTTCCCTACATCTAAGAGATTGTATGGTGGTTCTTTGGTTCATTTACATCCATTCACTCTTCAAAATGAGAGTGGCATAAAAAAAAGATCATGACATTCTGTCTGAAAAATCGGTAAACAGTAAAGAGAATAAAGTGAGAAAGACATGTTTCGGCATGCTTCAGGCAGAAAGCAGCAATTCACAGCTTAGAAGGACCATTTAAACTGAAGGGTGATTAAAACATGTACATACAGGGACATCTGAAATGACTATCCTTTTATCAGAATGATCAAGTGACACAGTACTGTGTTGAATCACTGTGTTGCTCTCAAAAACCTAAGTTAATCTTATCTGGCTGCATGGCTGCAGGGGTGACATGTGAGGTGTTCAAATCAAACTATCCCATGTTTGAAGCAACCACTGATGGTGTAAATTGAAGCAGAAAGAGAGGAGACGGGAGGTTGTGCTTGATATTGGCTCGTCCCATTTTAAACTTAACATATAATTCAACCAACCAGCCCTCCCCCACACCATGTAATCAAAACCAATGGTCAATCCATCACATGCATCCCCATCTTCAGGTCCAATGGAGGATTTGCTGAATTTGTTAATTGTTGCAATTGCAACACTGCAAAATCCTGGATAGGGTATTTTTTTATTTATTAAGAATATTTTATATAAATCCTAGGAACTGATGGTTTTGTTGTAAAGTGACAATAAAAGCATTCTTGCTTGCTCCAGGATAATGCATGTGTAAATAATATGTCCATATCTCTCAATATTTCTAATAGATGCTTCTTGCCTGTGAACGTGACTGTGTGCCACACAGTTTGTTAACCCCTCCTCCCTTTCACTTCTCACTCTTTGTTGAAATTCCAGAAATTGGGAGGGGTGGCCCTTGAGACACTTCAGGAAGAGGTGTGGGAAGGGTTGCCCTGGTGACTGCACAGGAAGTGGCTGTTGTCGCTGCGGAGCTCTGGGGGCGTCTGTGCTGACAGTCACAGCGACCTGATGTTGTTCACCTCCCCAAAACAGACCTTCCTTCCAGTAGCCCGCACCCCAATAAATCCCTCTGAGATTATTACAGCACTGTGTTGCTGTTGTTTGTAAGCAGCAAGCTTATTTTAATAAATGTGTCCCATGTAGAATTCCTGGACACATTCCTGGAGAGGATGCCCCCAGTGGACATATCTACCCTGACACTTCAGTATTTTTTTATTTAAGTGTGCGTCTGCTGCAGTTCAACACTATCGCATTACACTTACATTGGACTTTATGGCATTTATCAGATGCCCTTATTCAGATACCCTACAATCAGTAGTTACAGGGACAGTCCCCCTGGAGCAACTCAGGGCTAAGTGTCTTATTCAGGGACACAATAGTAGTAATTGGGGTTTGAACCTGTGACTATGTGGTCTTCTGGTTCATAGGCGAGACTTCTACCAGTCTAAGTGCATTACATCACATGCTTACAGAGACCATGAGTAGCATTATGTCTTCAGCCTCTAGAATCCAGATCTATGCTGAATTGTTTGAATTTATTTTTTATTACAAACCATGTTTAACACTAACCATCAAATTTAGACATTTGGATATACTGTATATATATATATATATATATATGCGTGTGTGTGTATGTGTACTTTGTTTATCTATTTGTTGTCGTTGTTTTTTTTTTTTACAAATTGTGTGGTTGTGCAACATGCGTCATTTTGCATTGTCATGACCGGCCAGTCTTAGTGACCACAATAGATCTGTTTCTTTTGTATTCATATCGCTCTCTTTTACATTCCTGGTCACAGGAAACTGCAATAGATTACAGAAACACATCAGTCTGTTTCAGAGTGTGTTGCAAGACAGGCGTCCCCCTCCAGAGATCCACTCCATGTTTTGTGAATTGCTGAGGAATGTTTCAGTGTTATTTTTTGATCCCCACATGGAGTGTCTCTCTCACTGCTCTCCTCTCTCCTGTCTCAGGCTGCAATGGTTTTCCAAGCTGAACAACTGAAATTAGATGGTACAAGTAAAAGTCATCCAAAAATACCGGCCATATACACTCATACCAAATTAATTTGCTATCAGAGATTTTTTTTTTTTTTTTAAGTACATGGAGAATGTAAGAGTAATTTGGATTTTGGCTGATTTCAGAAGTGAGCAAAAAATAAAAAAGATTTTGAGTCATATCTGTGAAAAATAAATTTAAAAAAATAATTTTTTTCGGTGTCAGCGTGACTAGACAGAAAAGGGAAAAAAAATAGTAATTTTTTACTTAAAGGATTGAGGTTACAGCATCACTCCAACCACATAACAAATACTGACGCCCTCACATAATGTCATGCTTGTAGGAAAAGCTGTTGTCTTCTCGATATCCATACTGTGCTCAGACACAGGTCATGATGAAGCACCAACATTACCCGTTGTGTAGCGTACCTTTAGCGAAAATCAAGATATAAAAGAAAATGTCCCTCAGTACTGGATCGGTTTGACTGGGCTTTTTTGGCACGCCGTAAGCTGATGTTGGACCAGGAAAAGTGACTGTGTGTCAACAGACAAATTTACTTGTTGGCCACTAAATGTTATCCTTCTCCCTGGAGTGTAATATGAGTTTTAGCACTCAGAACACTTTCAAGTTTGACAAATGTTTTGCTTTGGAAAAAAAAAAAAAGCAATGACACAGCACACGGCTTCAGAAAAAAAAGTCATACATTAGTGATGTTTGCATAAAAGTGGTGTGGAGGATGACTGACAACAGAAGCAGATCCTCAAGCATAACGGGCAAAATGTTCATTAATTTGAATAGATTCTCTTTGCTACATTTGCCACTGTATTTTCGTCCCCGAACCAGCTGCCGCATGGTGTTTGCAAACGCTGTGCGTTTAAATGAGTAACTAGAGTGAACATGATGGATGTTTACCATGTGAAGTACACCATACATCCATCTCCGGCTAATGAAATTAGCATAACTTTAAATGGGGGGGATGCGGGCAGATGTGTAATAAGCATGTATCTCATTATCCCACAATTAGCATGATTAGCGTAGCTCTCCCCAAATTCCTTTGTCAGATTGATACAACAGTGTGTTAATCTGTTTGTCACGGGGGGAGAAAGTGCACGTGTGCATTTTGTGGCTGGCTGTCTTTTCAATGCCTACCGAAGGAACACAGGCTCGTTGGCTGAAGACGGATGTCTGTCACACATCTCTTCATCTGCTTTATGTGTGCACATGCAAATTCGGTTTCTTGTGATAGTGCCGTTGTCTGTTAAAAGTGACCTGCTGTGGCATGTGGCCAGTGATCCATTTTCAGTCACTCCGAAGAAACTGGGTATAGTTTATACTGTTTATAATCCAATAATCATCACCACTTTAGCCAATTAAAATGACATTACTGAGAAAGGTAATCTCATGTCAATTGGAGGTTCTAATGAAGGCTAGTCAATTTAGAATAGGATGCAAATCTTTTTATTTTTTATATTTAAAACCAAGCTATAAACAAACAGCCTATGAGCATGTAGAGGTAAATTAATGGCATCGTGATGTCGAATGTAGAAATAAACGGATTATGCAATGATTACAGATCAGCATAGTTTCTGGTCACCTCATGGTCACGGTCTGTGGCCTTTCCAGGAAGACATGTGAACAGGAGAGAGAAAAAAGGAAAAAGAAGCGAACATGTGGTTCTCCACATTCTGTGCTCAGATCAAGAGAATGGAAAAAATGTTGTGCCAGTCACTGCTGGTCCAGGGGTCAGAAATATACAGGCAGCATGTTATGTTGCAGGACAGGAAGCCGGTCTAGTAAGCAGTAAATAAGGGCCAGGCTTCAACCAGTGCTGGAAGTGCATTCTTGCATTAACTCTGTGTCGCTTATCATCCACAGAAGACCAGCCTGAGCCAAATCCATGCCTCAGACATTGAATACAACTCTCTGAGAGGCTGGTGCGTATTCTTGAGCGCGCGGCCATGGTGCAGGGCTGTTTGTGCGCGTGAGAGACAGAGAAAATGATGAAGAGGGAGCAATTTAAAGCGGCCGCCATGTGTAATGTGATGTGTAAGAAGAAACTAACAGAAAGAAGTGATTCTTTCAAGATTCTTTATCCACATACGGCTGTTGATAAAGTGTTTGTTTTTGCCATCTTTTACTGACTTTTACTGACGGAACACAGCGGTAACTGTTCATAATACTTTATTTACTAGTGAATATGGATGGGAAGGAGGTATTGTGAAATAGGGAAACATTTGGAAACATCAAGAAATTTTGTGTAAGGTCATGTAACCCTTCATAATAACAGTATACATGGTATGAACTTTCTGCAAAAGTCCATTTCATTAATCATCTCAAAGAATGCACCACAAAGTACATAAACAGCAGTGCAATGTAGAATCTTTCCGTTCACTAATTACACTGATGGTCTCCTTGGATCTTCATGGAGTTGTTAAGTGTATTGCCTTTATGAAGCAGTCCCATCCATCAGCATCCACCATTCCTGGTTTTGTGAACGACCACCATGTGCCTTGACCCAAAATACATGTAAAAAAACAAAGAAAGAAAGAAAGGGCCATAGATGTATGAAGCCCTGTGGATATGCTCACCTATTGTGACAATAGCTGCAGCATTAATCATCAAGCAACACTTGCTTAGCCTTCAGCAAAAGGGAAAGCAAGAGAGAAGGGTCAATCCGTCTCTCTTATTCCACAGATAGTCAATGTATTGAGTCTATCGATCCCCTTTTTATCGGGGGCCTAATGCACTGGTGGCCACATTAAATATTTAGTCTGGATCTCATGCAATATCCCAGCAACTCACCAGGATAAAAACAGCCACCAGCCATGTCCCTTTACATCGGGGGAAAAGAAAACTTGGGACACTGAGGGATGAGACAGAGGTGTTGAAAAAAATTCTCATTTGTTACCAAGATCAGCTGTACATTATTTGGATTTACTCTTCACTTTCTCAGTGTCCTTTGCATTGCAGGAAGTGAGAGTTCTCTCACTTGTCAGACAGTCAACGGCATATTTCTCAGGATGCCAAATGAACCCTACCCAATTAACAACATAATTCACACAGATACTTTGCATAAAAGGAAGAGGTGTTGCATTTAGTATGGTTCTTGGGAATCCCTTGCAAGAATAAAAAGTTAAAAACAGTGCACATTATTATTTATTATTTAAATGTTATATGTGTTGCAGTGGTGGCCTAGCGGTTAAGGAAGCGGCCCCCGTAATCAGAAGTTTGCCAGTTTGAGTCCCCAACCGCCAAGGTGCCACTGAGGTGCCACTGAGTAAAGCACCGTCCCCACACACTGCTCCCCAGCGCCTGTCATGGCTGTCCACTGCTCACCAAGGGTGATGGTTAAAAGCAGAAGACACATTTCATTGTGTCACTGTGTGCTGCGCTGTGTTTCACAATCACTACACTTTCATTCAAATTTTATATGTTTACATGCTGTAAAAATCATTTAAATTGAATGTTGTTATGTCACTCATGCTGTCTAGAGAGATAAAGATCTGTCCATTCATTAAGGACAGCTACTGTAAGAGTAACACAGTGCATCACTGTGTTGCTCAAACAAATCTAATGTCTTTCCAGATACCACAGGTTGTGAGGTCATATAGGGACCAAGCCTTGACGGCTCTGAGGGGTATGATATTAGGAAGGTGGCTTTAATGTCGTGGGTGACTGGGAAAGAAAGAAAACCAACAAGCACAGACACTTTTAAAGATTTTACAGTCACAGATGAGACTCCAATCTACCTAGTGAGTCACTTTAACTTAAAATACATTGAAAACACATTCACTCACATACACAATTACATTCCTTTTTCCATAATGTACACTAACCCATGTTTGGCTGTGTAGAAAAAAAGAGGTGTAATACATTTGAATGGGGAGCGTGTGGAGTCAAATTAAGAGTAGGTCAGAGAGAAAGAGAGGGAGGACAGAGCACTTGTAGTTGGGAGTGGTGTGTGTTGTTAGTGCCGTTGGAGTGCGTGGGGGTGGTGTGTATGTGGACAACATTCCAGTCATTCTTGCCGCACTAAGCTGACTGAACTGGGCAGCAGCACCAATTACAGTTACACGCCGCATACGCACACTGAAACCTACACATGCAGCAAACAGACACACTTAACATTGCTCAACAAACATGTTCTGGTTACGCATTCACATCTCTTCACTCTCTCTCTCTCTCCAACTCTTCATAAAGGTGTTCTTCTCCATTCACAACACGCCGTCCCTGTGGGATCACTCCTTTACACGAGAAGACACTTTTGAAAAAACTTTTGTATACAAGTGCAGCACCAACTTCACCGAAATATGTGCGCTGTGCACAAAATCCCATTGCGGTTCAAGCCTTCCTACACACCTACGCATAAGGCACAATGAAATCTTTACATGTCACCCTCATTCACCATCCTCGAGAATACCATGAGATTTTTTTGCACAATAGGCAACACACAGAGAAACACAGGGCAGTTTCTAGCCTTGTTGGGGCTGTAAGCCCTATCAATTTTAAGACCCCACCCATGCATACACAGACAAATGCCTTGCTGCTCATAGTAAATCTTCCAAGTAGTTCAGCATTGCTCCTGAGACATTCTAATACAAAACATGTTGCCTTCATGTGCACATTGCTTATTCCAATTGTTCATTAAATGCCACGAGGGGAAAATGTGATCATATAATATTCATCTTATACAATTGTTGTTCTATGGAGACACAAGTTTTCTGTGATGGACCCATCAAAATCTCATTGGTGTTGCCATTTGATTCTCTTTTCTGAACGTCCTGATAGGTCTGAGCTTTATTTTCTTCAAGCAGTTCTTTGTAAAGGCTTCTTGGCTTTAAAGTAGACAGTACCCAGAAGAGTTTTCGGCAGTTCATCTAGTTGACCACTGACGTGCCACTGAGCAAACCGTCCCCACACACTGCTCCCCGGGCGTCTGTCATGGCTGCCCACTGCTCACACAGGGTGATGGGTTAAATGCAGAGGACAAATTTCACTGTGTGCACTGTGTGCTGTGCTGCTGTGTATCACATGTGACAATCACTTCACTTTAACTTTAAACTTTTACGTTAGTTAGTTGGCCATACAACCTAGGATGAGTGACCAGCGTTGTCCTGGTATTCATTACGAGGTTGACCAGCTTGTTTTTTCCAGCAGGGTTACTAACATAATTCTGTGTAATTAATTCAAACATACATTCATAATTTTAATAAACTTATTTAATGATACATAGTAGTAGACTGCATTTTTATTACATTATTTAAAGTGAACCCTTGGTGAGCAGTGGGCAGCAATGACAGACGCCCTGGGAGCAGTGTGGGGTGACGGTGCTTTGCATAAAAGGCAACCTTCTGATTACGGGGCCGCTTCCTTAACTGCTAGGCCACCACTGCCCCAAAAATGTATTGAGAAACATATCTACTGTACAATGTAGAATGAGACCAACCTTGTTTTCACTTCTTAAGTGAAAGTGTATAAGTAAACCAAGTTCACAGATTCAAAGGGTTTAATTTCATGTGTACAGAAGAAATTACATTGAAATCACAGTATGATGTGCAGATGTGCAAGGAGCAGAAAATGACACTATGAGGTAGGAGATGTGCAAAGTTGTGATGTGCAAAATTACAATTGACTAGTATAAAATAGACTAGTGCTCAGCAGAAGAGGCTAAAGTGCAAGCTAGTTGGAGAGTTGCATTAGCTAGGTTAGGTTATATGACGGGTTTGGAGAGTGTTAGGGGCTATGCTCTGGCGCGGTGATTAGGTTGTGAGTTTGAATCCCGGCTCTTGCTTTGTGCCTGCAGAGTTGCTCTCCCTGAGTTAGTGCAAATTTCCTGGGTACATATATATATATATATATACACACACACACACACACACACACACACACACACACACACATATATATATATATATATATAGTTTGGACATACCTTCTCATTCAATGTGTTTTCTTTATTTTCCCTCTTGAAGCTCACACACACACACAGACACATTCACATTCACACATATACATATACATACACACACACACACATATATATGTATATATATGTGTGTGTGTGTGTGTGTGTGTGTGTATGTATATGTATATGTGTGAATGTGAATGTGTCTGTGTGTGTGTGTGTGTGTACAGGGCCAAAAGTTTGGACATACCTTCTCATTCGATGTGTTTTCTTCATTTTCATGACCTATGAATGAACATGCGTGGAGTTATGTAGTTAACAAAAAGTGGAGACCTGGCCTCCACAGACCTGAACCCAGTCGAGATGGTTTGGGGTGAGCTGGACCGCAGAGTGAAGGCAAAGGGACCAACAAGTGCTAAACACCTCTGGGAACTCCTTCAAGACTGTTGGAAAACATTTCAGGTGACGACCTCTTGAAGCTCATCGAAAGAATGAGAATCAGAGCAAATGGCGGCTATTTTGAAGAAACTAGAATTTAAAACGTGTTTTCAGTTATTTCACCTTTTTTTGTTAAGTACATAACTCCACATGTGTTCATTCATAGTTTTGATGCCTTCAGTAAGAATCTACCAACGTAAATGGTCATGAAAATAAAGAAAACACTTTTAATGAGAAGGTGTGTCCAAACTTTTGGCCTGTACTGTATGTATATAAATATATATAAATAAAAAACTTTGTCTTGTCTGCATGGCATCTTTTTTTTATTAGGTAGAAGCTCATAAAGGCAGAAAAGATGCAAAATCCCACTTTCTTCTCCCAATATTTTTCCAAACAAAATTTGACCTTAATTTTAGTGATTTTACCAGGCCTTCATTGAAAGCTTTGGCATGAACGCGGTCCCCTAGTGGTGGCTTTTGCTGCTGCCTAGTCCAGCCCTGCATACAGTAGGCATGGCTCTGTATGTACAGCCTATGCCAAAAACATGCTCAGGTAGGCTAAGGTCTTATGTTGCCAGTGAGTCATGCAACAGCTAGACATTACTTCAATTTGCCCGAGTTTGTTGAAGGGACTACCTATTAAGCATTTTTGGAGGGAGACAGATTACAGATTCTGTCATTTTCTGTCATTCTTACAGACTAACAAAAAGGGCGTGATGAAATTGACAGAAACATTTCTTGGGTGCAAAGCAATGCTATTTTCATTGGGCAATAAACTTACCTCCCTAGGAAAGCTTGTTTACTGGCCTTGTTGGTTTACTTTTTACAAGTCCAAAAACACTTATATACCTATATATTTATGACCTAGTTTTAATAGGGTGAACTGTATTTACATGAAGAAAGAATTGGGAGTTCCCTTCCATTGGCAGGTATAAATGGTTTGTGCACTTATTACATAAACTACATAATGAAACCGACCAATTTCACAAACTATCATTATCCTGTGAAACTCATTAAGCATGTTCCCATACATTTAAGCTTATTGCCACTGAATAACAATTATGCCTGAATGGAACAGAGAAGCGAAACATGTATTATCGGTTCTTCCCTGGTTAATTAAGGTACACAGGGAGACTTTTTAAAAGTACAAATCTTGTTCATTTAAAGCTTGTATGATGTACACAGCTTCTGTGTTACGCGTTGGTATGATAGTGTCCATGTGTCGCTGCATTTATTTTAGGAGAAGGCACTTATTCTCAGCCCTTCTTGCATTACTGCTGAGCTAAATTCTGATCACTGCTCTGCATTTTGCATATAGTTCACACTTTGCGATTGTTACTGAATGTAACTTAATTTTATTTTGGTGCAGTTCGTGATGAAACACGCTGCAGTGTTTCAGCTTGATGCTACAAACATGAAATAATTTCTGGGTTTCACAGCGTCGGGCGTGTTTGGCGCGACCAAACAGTGAAAAAGACAAATATAACAATTACTATTGTTATTATATTTCTCGTGGGCTTCAGCAGCATCGTAAAAACGGCACGATTTAGTGCCTGTTCGTTCGTGCGCGCTGCAATACCTGGCGCTGCCAGCTCGCGTGTATTTACAAGCGCTCCGGATCCGCGTCCGCGCCGCGTCTTGCGCCGCGCCGCCGGGCCGCTCGCCGCTCCGTGGCTGGTTTTACTCGGCTCTCGTCCTAATATCACTCCGCTACCATGGAGGGGGAGAGTACTTGATTATTGTGATGGTGGCAGCAGCTGCGAGCGACGAGCAGACCGGCGTCCCCGCGAATTTCCTCCGGCGCGTCTCGGCACGGCCCGGGCTCCCCGAGCGCGGCGCGCAGACCCTCGCCGCGCCGGGCTCGATTTGAACTCTTTTCCCCCTCCTTCCCCGTCCAGCTCAGTGAAATGCAAGTTCACGCAACTCCTCCGGAGCCCGTTCCCTGCGCACGGCAAAACTTTTTCTTAGCGGACAACAATAAGGCGGCGAGCGCGGCGTTTCCCGACGTGCGGATGGTGCGCGGCGCCGCGGTGGCGCAGTAGAGCGGCCGCACGGGCTGGCTCGGTCCTTCCTGGCGCGCCGGGGCACGCCGTTCCTGGACGGGTGTTGAATGGTGGAGACGGAGCGTCTCCCGGAGGAGGCGAGCCTCCGCCCGCTCACGGTCATCTGAACCCGGTCCCCTCCGTTCCCGTCGGCCGCCTTCCCAGGAGAGACCAGCGGCGACAGAGACACAGACGGGGACAAAAGTTCTCCCAGAAACACTGTGCTCGCCCGCACGGATGATGGGGGACTTCGCGACCCCCGCTGCCGCCAACGGCAGCAGCATTTGCATCAACACCGGCGCGCTGAACCCGGGCGGCGGCGGCGGCGGACCCGGACCCGCCGCCATCCCCAAACACAGCACCGTGGTGGAGCGGCTCCGCCAGCGGATCGAGGGCTGCCGGCGGCACCACGTCAGCTGCGAGAGCCGCTACCAGCAGGCGCACGCCGAGCAGCTGGAGATCGAGCGGCGGGAGACGGTCAGCCTGTACCAGCGCAGCCTGGAGCAGCGGGCCAAGAAGTCGGCGGGCGCCAAGCAGCCGAGCAAGCAGCCGGACGCCGACTCGACCCCCACCGCGGAGCAGAGGAACAGCACGCTGATCGCGGTGAGTGGCCGGTGGGGCGGGAGGCGGGATGGCGGCGGCGGCGGTGGTGCGTTTGCAACTTTTTTTTTTCTTTTTCTTTTTCCTCGAAGCAAAACTTTTGCGGTCTGACAACTTTTTTTTTTTTTTTTTAAACCAACAGCAGGCACCGAGTCTCAAAAAAGTTCCGTACTTCTGCCCGGCGTGTGTGTGTGTGTGTGTGTGTGTCAGAAAGTTGTGTGATGTCACAGCTGATCCACCCCCCATACACACACACACACACACACACACACACACACACACACACACACTACAACCAGCATCGCCCGTTTCCGGTTCAGACCCCCGCTACAGCGACGCCGGGTTAAGTGTGTCGCTCAGTGTTTAGTTTCAGACCTTTTTTTTTTTTCGTTCTTTTTCTTTTTTTTTTTTTTTTAGTACAGACGTGCATTCGCGCCGCAGCTCGGATGTAAGAACGACGCGGATTCCTCCGCGCGTCACCGCTCCGTCTGGTGCTATGATCGGTATGGAGGAGAGACGACAGCGGCTCCCGCCGAGGCGTGTGTGTGTGTGTGTGTGTGTGTGTGTGTGAACTTTAAAAAGAGGAGGGAGGGCCGAGGGGAAGAGGGAGGGAGGTGCGGAAGGTGGGGAAATTATTAGGAGGAATGATTAGCCCCCCACTTCAAGCGGATCCGTGCGCCGTGCTGCGGTTTTCACGCCTTCGTCGTGTCATTTTTAAAGCGAATCTTTATTTTAATGAGGCAAAAAAAAAATATATTTTTTTGATGTGCGCTCGCGTGTGTCCCTAGATTGCATTTCTACATGTGTATTGGCGCCCGGCTCCCCGGGTTCGAACCTCCCACCGGCCGCCGTGGACGCTACACCGAGCCGCCCATTAACCGGGAGGCGGCGAGCGCTCCGAGCCGAGGGGGGATCGCGGCTTAAAGGCGCAGGAGTCGAACCTCGCCAACAAACCGGAGTCCCACGTGAACGGAGGGACGTACCACAAAGCTGCACTTACAGACCACACTTATTCATTTATTTATTTGTGGGTATTTTTTTTATTTTTTTTTTAATCGCAAGTGTAGCCACAAGTGTTCTCGAGTCTGATTTCAGGCTGACAACGTTGCACATTGTCATGGTCTCTTGGAGGGAATTATGAAAACAAGTTTCATAAAACGTATCGGGACCAATTTCACGATCCTGCAGCGCTGTGTCGTGGTCGTTACCGAGTTTCCGTCGGTCACGCGTGTCAACACGGACGTCCTGGTGTCTGGACCGACCCTGGATGCAGGACCACGGCCCGAAGTTCTCCGAGCAGGTTCACGGCGACGTCCTTCCAACCCAACAAGAAGGGAAGCTCATGTGCAGCTGTCCGTCACCGGACCATTTTATATCGCACATGTTCGCATCTGTGACCAGACACAAGTGGACACGGGCGTGTCCCGACAGACCATAACCAGCAGGAATCGGCCACATCACACCGATTCGCTTGGCGCGTCACCCCAGACCATGTTTATGTGTTTATATTATTTCCCCGACATTTGAACTTTAACATCTTCCCTCTTCATTGGGTTAGTCAGGATTTTGCTGTTAACCTGTTACGAGAATTTCAGATCGTATTCTTGTGTCCACGGTTTGTCCACACACCAGGATTGTCTGTGTCCGTCGGTCACGTGTCATGAGCAAGAGGGGAAGCTTTGATTACGGGGGCCTAGTGGTTAAGGAAGCGGCCCCGGATCCCGATCCGCCAAGGTGCCACTGAGCAAAAGCACCGTCCCCACACGCTGCTCCCCGGGCGCCTGTCAATGCTGCCCACTGCTCACCAAGGGTGATGGTTAAATGCAGAGGACACGTTTCGTTGTGTCACCGCGTGCTGTGTTGCAGTGTATCACAATGACAATCACTTCACTTTCACTTAAATTGAGCAGAAACTCCATTACGACCACAAATAACACTGCAGGATTTGCGAGATACTCATGGCTTGTCCCAATTCCTTCAAAGAGACCACAACATGTCGTCAACATGAAATCAAACTCTCGAACACCACTAGCTGTGATTGGCTGTAAACGCCGGAGACATTTGACCGGCATTTTGTGAATCGAGCGCCGTCAGGGAAGTGTAAAAAAAATCCACAAATAAATGAATAAGTGTATTCACAAACACACTCGGTGGTTTTGTCAATGCAGCTTTACTGGTTGGTGAATAATGTAGCTGCACTGACGGTTGTGTCGAGTCGCAGAAATGCATTTGTTACGTTTATTTGTATGTCCTTCATTGTATTTGTGAATCTTTTTACATTTTGTATTTGTGAGTGGTGTGATTTTTATTTATGAAACTAAACTATATCCATAGTGCTCAGCTAGGTGGCTGTATGAAGTCATGTTCAATTCGGAGGTTCACCTTGTCCCAATATATCATCTACAGCCGTCTTTCATTGCTCACTCCTTTTTTTTTTTACCCTTCTAAATATTTATTCAGTGCACATTGTCGTCGCATGTTTTTAATTCTTCTAGCCTCTGTGAGCCACAAAGTCTCTCCTGTCTTGCATAGTAACCAATTCATACAGAACATCTGTGTAGTGACGTGATATTTTATTAATAAAAGGATCGATAAATACAATGTTTGTAAATGTACGTAGTTTGGGAGTTTTTAGGGCTTGATATAAAGAACTCTAAACTGAGTGTAAACTGAAGGCTTTATGCCTTCAAAAAAAAAGACATTTCCACAACGAAGCATGCAATTGAATGTCAGCTTTCTATTAAAAGGTCCCTAAAATGTCATTCGGTTAGTTTTCCTGTCTTTTTTTAAAATTTTTTTTAAATCCTCCCTCACTTCAGGGTAAAATGTGTACTCGCATGACACAGCATAATTCCGAGCTGGATTCGGACCTGTGCTAGTCTTCTCTTCTCTGTGTACATTTCCATTCCTGTGTTATCTCTGTGTTGAGGTCTGGCCCGTGGCTCCACAAGCTCCTCCCCGAAACGTCAGCTGCGCGCACACACACACACACACACACACGCACGCACGCATGTGCACACTCGTGCACGCCCACAGTTTAGCATGGGTTCAGGAGCGGCAGTAAAACAGGACTCGTGGTATCGCATTGTTCCATGTTGTCTGGGAGACGTGCCCGGTTGCTAAATTTAACTTTCGAGTTGGCATCGGAGCATGCAGGCCGTGGGTGACGTCAGAGACACGAAGAGAGCGTTGCTCGAGAGTACTCCCCGAGAGGCCCTTTTATTCACTCGTTTATTTGACTGGTTATTTTTCCATTTTTATTGCCCCGCCTGTTTATTAGAAAGGAAAACCGGGAATGAGGAAGTTGGGGCTCAGGAGTAGGCACGGTCACACGTCACCAAGGCTAATATGAAGGGGTGCACTTGAATAGTTTTTAAAAGTCTAAAGTCCCATTTAAGCCACACGCACACACTTTTACCCACAAAAATGCGGGGGAATTTGAACTGGATGCCTGAATGTTTCTTGAAAGCAAACACGCGAAGCAGTCCTGGCGTGGAATGTCTGACTGCTGGTCTGCATAACTTGCCGATAGATATATTAGATTATTTATCTCACATTTTCATTCGCCGGTTCATTGTAAATAAATAAATGAATACGCTGAAAGCCTGTCGAGATTCAGAACACACATCGCCAACACGGCAGTCACGGAATAAAAGTCTGGATCACCTTCACGCCGCTCGTGCGTAATTTTCTGCAGTGCTGCTGCACAGATCCAGAGTTCTGCGGCCTGAAATGCCCTCGCAGGTTAATCCTACGGGTTAAAAAACGGTCCAGGCGTGGGAGGTGGGCTCAGCAGCGAAAACCCTTTTTGGTTTTTGTCCCACTTCGTGGGCCATGTCATGGGTGAGGATCCTACGGAGCAGGCAGCTGCAGTGCGCACACACACACAGGATGTAGGCTCCATGTGTTTCTGTTCAACCACCTCTCAGCTGTGGCTCATGTCCACATGTTGTGTCGGAATGTAGGACAAAGTGTGTGAACAGTCCGGGCGTCACCGAGGCAGGCAGGTCAATAACGCCGCCATCTCTGGTCGGACGCTTCTGTCTTTTAACCTCCGCCTGCCCGTGGATGGTTTTAATTTAGGCCCGCCAACAAGACCACGTGTCCCCTCCACCCAGACGCACACGATGGCATAGTTGGTCACCGCATCCCCCTCGGGGATGTAACGTTTTACTAATGTTTTAGAATGGTATTAATTGTTATAATTAAACTGGTGTTCGCATCATTTTGACATCATACTGCCATCAAGAACAGTTTTCCTCTTGTCTGGCTTCGGCGGGGTCACTCCGTGAGCCGCCTGTACCGGGTTTGATGCAGTCAAAGACACCAGTCACTGTGTGACACTGTAAATATCAGTATTGTGAGGAACAGACCTTTTTAAAAGAACACTCTTCCTGGCGTTTGGGAACGTGACGCGCAGCCGTCACTTTTTGAGGTTCCAGCAGCCGTTTTCTTGTGCAGCTTTGAAGAGGGGCTCATGCGGCTTCTGACTGAGTGCAGGTAACCACTTTGGCTAAATGGCACGAGAACCCCTTGAATCAGTATTAAATACTGCTTCTATTAAATATCTGCACTGCATGTTTAGTTGGCTGACGTGGCCTGTCAGCTACTTGGGAATGTTTACGGATGCCAGCGGATTAGATCCGTGTCATTCAGTTGCCTGAATGGTGCTTTTTATTATTCCACTGAGGTGTGTGTGTGAGTGTGTGAATGAGATTGCAATGTATGGCTCCATTGGGTTGCATTTGCCCTGAGTCATGCTACATGAGTTATATTCACTGTTTGCATGATTGCGTGTGTCGTCTTCATTGTGTGAAAAGGTTTTCACGATTTTAAAGGCGATTGCTGCAGTCACATTGAGAAGAATTGGTTTGAAAAGTTGTTTTAAATGTTTAAAATGCATTATTTGCTTCTGAGGAACGTTTTTAGAATGGATGTGGGGTCTTGATCTTGGAAATCCAAAAGTTTGAAAGGCTTTTTTTTTTAACCCGTATATTATGATTGTATGATACTTGTCTTCTAATATTTTGCCTAAGCGGCATACGGCATTGTGGCCGTGATGTATTAATGGCTGGTTGTAGCGGGTCCCAAGTCATCGTAAACGGTGACACTGAGAACGTATTTCCTGTAGACGCGCCTTTTGCGGTTAGATTCGTACGAAGGCGGGGGGAGCAGTAACTGACGAAGCCCCGTCTTCCTGCGGAGTCGTTCAGGGCCGTGTTTTGGGCAAGAGAACCTCCACCGACGCGTAAATGGGATTTGTTTACCGAACTGACTGTTCCAGTTAAATGTGCTTTCGTTCCGCGGCGTCGCAGTCCTCCGAACAACCTGTCTGTGTCCAACTTCTCCTTCCCCTGTAACCATGGCGAGGGCGCAGGACATCTGTTAAAGTGTAGAGTTCCTGGATCCTGTTTCAAACTGGGCGGGGACAAGTGCTGGCAGCGGGAGGAGGGGTTTGGTTCCTGAACGTGCGTGTTTTTATTGTGCGCCGAGCGAGACACCGAGAGCGAGTGTCGGTCACCGTGACGACTTCTGCGCCGAATGGCCGTCATTAACCTTCAGGCGGAGGTTAAACTGCCACTGCGGAGGCTGCGGGCGCGATGGGGACAGAACCAGCAGCAGTCGGGCGATCTGCGCGTCTCACGATGACGACATCATCTGAGCTGCGGCTGCACCGATGGCCTCAGCAGGGCTGTGTGTTAATATGATCAAAAGCTCTCGCGCCAAACAAAGGGCCCGAGGAACCCCCGCCAGAGCTCAGACGAATGGGCCCACCGTGAGGCTGGTCTCGCTCTTTTCCAAAACACATGCGTACACACACACACACACACACACACACACACACACACACGCTCTCTCTCTCTCTCTCACAGACACCGGGACGGGACGTAATGGTCTTCTTGCACTAATGTGCAGAAGTCAGGAGGAGCATCAGATAATGGCCTCTTTGTCAGAGGACGATGTCACTTCCTATTCAGGGGCCGGAGGGGTGGAGTGGCTCAGCGGGCGGCGCAGCAATGGCGTCCGGCTCTGAACCCCCGGCGCGGATTTTAAGATCCATTTGCTGCCTGTAATTGTCCGGCGCGCAGGCGGCTCCCTGGGATGGAGCGATGGCCCCGGTGAGATTCCGCAGAGGGAGCAGAAATCGTGCCGGGACTGACCGACCCGTAGAAATATAGTTGAACTGCGAAAAAGAAGTATCGTGAGGGAGGGGGGGTATAAAACCTGCCGTGCTTTTCAAAAAAGAAAATTAATTATAATGATATTAGAGGACTGGAAATATGATTTTCATTTAAAGGCGCAGATTATTTTTTAAATATAAATTTTACGATCACATCGTCAGTCGTGTTCAAGGCTGTAAACGGTAAAATGACGTCAGTACCCGATCTCTGCTGTTTGCTCAATACATTGATTTCCTTTTTGTGTCTGTAATGGATTGGACCACCAGCTCTGCAGACAGACAGGAACACGACACTCTCTCCCCCTTCACACTCATGCAAAACCTTCAATACATAGGAGTCTGCAGAATGGGAGGATCTGTCTTCTGCCAGCAATTTGATGGAATTTTGATTCTCCGTGTGACACATTCACTCTGATGACCTTTTGAAAGGCCTATAAACTTTTGATCACTTTTGAACTAAATATGATGCATACAATAACAAACTATGAGTGACTGCATTTGTGTAGCGCTGATACTGTGTTGGAGAGCAAGGTGGTGGACTTCGTGAAGGGTCACACACCTGAGCAGACCACACAGCGTTACTGATACCTCCGCTTCAAACCAGAGAACTGTGGGAGGAAAGTTTGTGGTCATTCTCCATCGTCGAACGAGACGAACTGGAAAACCCTCCTCGCCATTCACATCCGCTCCAGCTCCGGCACTCATGTAAACACGCACATGCCAGTAAGGATCAAATGTGACCCTGCTTTCATTGATTTTAGCCCATACTGTTGGAGCCATGCAATGTATAATTAAGAACCTCAGATCCGTGGCCTGTCTAATGACTTAAAGACCGGCCCGTGCCATTGACGCATGATAATTAAACTGCTGGAGGCGTCACTCTCCGCTTCACATGCATTACGTTACCGTCAGTGTGAGCATCCGCTGTGCGTTGCACACACACACATGTGTGTGTGTGTGTGTGTGTGTGTGTTTTTTGCTTGTGTGACCTCTAATGCCGTGACGTTGCTTCACGCTCTGACACAAACGCTGTAATTGCGGCTCGCAGCGCGTCATACGCGGCCACACCCACACGGTGCAACTCAAAAATGTCTGGCAGTGACATTTCAGCAGAGTATCACGTAGCCAAGAGTGCTTCAAATCCAGCCTTACTTCACCTGTAAGGCCAATCATTGTTAAATGAGCTGCCGCAAAGAACAGAAATTTTGCTCTCGGTTTTGGATTCAGTGGTGTATGTTATGAAGATTTGTTTATTGCGTGAAATTGTGGGTAGTCCAAAGAACACACACTGAACACACACACAGACTTTTTGCACTTTTGAGAGTGCACTTCTGCTTTCTCTGTGTGTGTTTGTAATCTTGATTGCCTAATAGTGTTTTTTTTTTCTTTGTGTGTGTGTGTGTGTGTGCGCAACACTGTGATTGCCCAACAACACATGCAGTTGTGTGTGCGCGCGCGCGCGTGCATATACGCTGTTTTTGAGCATGCGTACCTCACTGTGTGATTGCACAACATTGTCTGCAAATCATCCCTCCCGTTCTGTTTTACTCTTAACCCTCTAAGACACACACTTCATCCTAGTTACTGTGTGTGTGTGTGTGTGTACGCTCATGTGCAATCCCTGTGTGGATGGAGCTCAGCGCAGGATTCTTGAGGCTTCATCCTGCTGGGTTTAGGACCCTAAACCGGTCTCAGTTGCCCTGCAGCTCTTGCACTAAGTGGGAATTACTCAGTTCGGCTACACGTGCCCAGTCACAAAGGCTTCTGGGTAAATGTCCATGCATGCAAGACGTTCAGACGGAAGCAGTAAAGGAGGGAGAGAGACGGTACCTATTTGTTTTGGGCATCTGTGTGTTTTTTCCCCCAGTACATTTTTCCCCTCTCACTGGTTCACTTCCTTCCTCATTAGTTTGCAACACTCTTCCCCATTCTGCCACATGGCAGACCTGCAACGCATCAACACAAATGTGCACAAAATTACTTCTAGTGAATTCCCACCATTTGTCTCTGATCTAGATGAGTGTGTTGATCAGGGACTCTGTAGTAGAGGCAGGTTTTGTCAAATTAGTCACTCTGAGTTAACTGAGTTTCTTGCTCATTAAGGGCTTACACTTTTTGTCAAGGGTGGAATCGTCTATTCACAATCAGATTTATTCCACAAGCACGACACGCACTCACACTAGTAATTTGGTACACTAGTAATGTGTCTCTAGCTGTATAAATTGCATATAAGATCAATCCAATTAAAATACAATAAAGGAATAATACATACTAATAATTATATACATACATTACAGGCCAAATGGTTGAACACACCTTCTCATTCAATGTTTACATAACTACGAATGAACACGTGGAGTTTTGATGCCTTCAGTGAGAATCTACCAACGTAAATGGTCATGAAAATAAAGAAAACACATTGAATGAGAAGGCGTCCAAACTTTTGGCCTGTACTGTACACGCCACACTACATATATTACACGTAATAATTCTTTTGTTTATAGTTATCCACAGATAAAAATGTGAAGAGGAAATAGTTAATTTTGCACCCGTGAATTAAGTGAAGTTGGTAACCAGGTAGCATCGGCCTGCTCCATCTTGTAGTACCACTGGAGACCTCTAGGGGCGATATAGAGTTACTGTTTGGCAACGGCTTTAGAATCGGGGTTGAAAGTACAGTCCTCCGGTGCTGAACAGCCACTGATGCAACAATGTCCTTCCCTCTGCTTGGCGTTTCGTGTGTAGAACGTACATGAATAGCTGCAGGATTTACTTTTTTTTTTTTTTTAGTTGGTGATTGAAGAAAATGTTAAAAAGGTGTTCCCTAACTCCCTCTCTTATTTCTGTAGAGGTAGGCGGCACTCTGGGTGCAACGTGCTAGTTTTTCCCCCAGTAAAATCACCAGAGAATGAAGTAGAACATAAATCTATGAATCAAATGTAATCCACGCAGGGCCGACAGACATTTCCACGGTCATCTGTTGTAAATCATAGCAACGGTCCTTTGTTTCGTGTGAATTTAGCATTGAGCGGGGGCCTGATGATAAATATAAGGATGTTTTTCCACGCAGGGCATCTTTTAAAAGCCAAGGTGGCCCCCATTGTTCCTGTGTTTTGCTGTGGCTTCTCTCTCTCTCTCTCTCTCTCTTTGCGTCCACACCTTCTCATCGAGCTCATGCCATGAAATTTTTATGAATGTTCCCCTGCATCGCGCCGCCCGGCCACATCGATAGCCATTAGCTCGCCGGCCTGAGTAATTGTGTTCCAGCAAAGTGCCCGGCGCGGACGCTTCGCCCAGGACGGGCGGGGTGCTTCATTATTTGATAATACTGCAGGTAATAAGAAATTAAGATGGCGGGTGGGGAGATGGAAAGGTGGGGTGAGAACTGACTGTTCCAACACATTTACACCCGTATACACACACACACACACACACACACACACGCACACTTGTTCACGTCTGTACTTTCCTTTTTTTCTTTGTTCGTCTTTGTGTGTGTTTTGCATACTTCTCTGCACTACGTGTACGTACTTTCACTTTCTCTGGAGTTGCAATCCTGCCACCAAACTGCCGGTTCACTTCCTATTCACACTGTCCGCTGAAGCTCTGTGGATTTATGCTGGGAGGAAAGTCGCACAAACCTTTTTTTGTTTTGTTTTAATGTTATAACATCAAATGTGCAGCTTAAGCAAAAAAAAAAAAAAGAACCCATACATTTACATAAATCATTTTCACACTCGATCTGCCTCAATTTCTTTCTCTTGTCGCTATTTCTTCGCTAAATATATTTCTTTCCTCAGGGGACAGACAGGTCTCGGTTTTTACAACTTCCTGGTTGGAACAGACCGTTCCAAAAATAGTCCGATAAGAATCACAAACAAGGAAGAACCTGCCATTGCTAAAAACAGCTCTCTGGCTCGGGCCGTCTACTCTGTGGAGAGTTAGGCTGTGTTGGACTGGGTCGGGGTTTAAATTCTGGTTGCGTGCGTGTGTGTGTGCGGTGATGTCACTGCCTAGATAAGTTACACTACACGGATACACCTTGAAGGTGGAGGTGTGGAAGTGAAGTGATTTGTCATTGTGAGACACAGTGCAGCACAGCACACGGTGCCACCTCCCTGCTTTTATAACCCATCATCCTTGGGGTGCAGTGGTGGCCTAGCGGGTCAAGGAAGCGGCCCCGTAATCAGAGTCCCGAGCCGCCAAGGTGCCACTGAGCAAAGCACCGTCCCCACACGCTGGTCCCCGGGCTCCTGTCATGGCTGCCCACTGCTCACCAGGGGTGATGGTTAAAAGCAGAGGACACGTTTCGTCAACTTCATCAGGGTGGGAGTAGCCACCAGAAGGCCTATGAACCAGAAGGCCCGGGTTCAAATCCCGCTTACTACCATTGTGTCCCTGAGCAAGACACTTAACCCTGAGTGTCTCCAGGGGGACTGTCCCTGTAACTACCGCCCTGGATAAGGGCGTCTGATAAATGGTGTAAATGTAAACTTGGCGGCTCAGGATTCGAACCGCCACCCTTCCTATTACCGAATCGGCCACCGCTGTCCCCGCTGGTGTAAGCTCCGTTCCTCCCAACTCGTTTACTAGCCGCGTATGGTGTGTGTTTGCACGGTGTTGTAAATCCAGGACCAGCTCCGGACCGGGCGCCATGGGCGCTTTCCAGGGACAAAGACAGAGCGGGGGAAGCCGAACCGCTCCGGTTCATGCATATTTCAGAGCAGACGCCCCCTCAAGAGGAGCTCGAACGGGGGAGAAGGAGGCGAGACGAGCCGCCGGCTCCGCGGCTCATGGCGCGTTAATGCCGCCGCAGCAGCGGCCACTGTGACCCGCCATAACCAGTTCAGCCGCACACCGACCCCACTCGCGAAGTAACGCGGGCCCATGCCGCGTGTGTGTGTGTGTGTGTGTGTGTGTGTGTGTGTGTGTGTGTGTGTGTGTGTGTGTGTGTGTGTGTGTGTGTGTGTGTGTGTGTGTGTGTGTTTTTCCCCGGAAGCTGTGTTTCCTGTCTAACCAACGCGCCGTGCGTCGGCGTAGATGTGCACGTTTTTTCTTTTTTTTTTTCCAGTCCGATGAATAATTTGAGAATTTCCTACTCTGTAGCTGAAAATACACACACACACACAATATTATATTTAATATACATATTATATATTCACAGACACTCGCGCTTTAAGGCTTCTCTCTGTGAACGTTTGGCGTTTGTACGGAGCTCTGGCGTCTCCGGCGGGACATGGTGTCCCGGTGCTGCGCGTCCACGTAAAAACTCGCAGGAGCCACGAGGCCGCGGTTGATGTGTGTGTGTTTTTTTTCCACCACGACGCCATCACAGGGGTGAAGGGGGTCAGCAGAGGCCGGTGCCGCCTCGTGTTCGTGCGCGTTTTTTAAACGTACAGCTGGCGCCTCCTCTCCGTCGTCCCCTAATTCCTGCTCCGTCTCCGGCCGTCTGACTGGGGACCGACTTTCCTGCGGATAATCTCCCCGCGTCGTCATGGTGATGCAGCCTGGCTGTCTGCTCGGATGAAGTCAGGCTGAGTGTGTGAGAGAGAGAGGGGAGAGAGAGAGAGGGGTTGAGAGAGAGAGGGGTTGAGAGAGAGAGGGGTTGAGAGAGAGAGGGGTTGAGAGGGAGAGAGGGGGGGGGAGGGAGAGAGAGCTCTCATTGCAGAGGTGAACTGTTCTGAGAGTTATGTAATGTCCACTGTAAATAAATAAATAAGCGCAGGATATAAAAGACTGGTTGGAAGAAGAAAGGCGGAGCACAACGTCTTTCCCCTTCTGTTGAGGGAACGAACGAGTGAGCATTTGTGTTCGTTCTTTGCCGGTGTTAGGAGAGAAGAGACATTCTGTGGTGAGACGAACTCGTATGGGCCACAGTCTGGCCACAGTCTCTCACACTCTGCTTCTGAAATCCGTGCTTCCTTCCCCCACTTTTATCCTCCTCGTCTTTTCTGCCTCCGCGTTCTCATCTCACGTTTTCCACGTAACGGACATGCTCTAGTGGGACATATCTGTACTCCGTCTTTCTGTGTGTGTGTGTGTGTGTGTGTGTGTGTGTGTTTTGGGGGCGCATGGGGTCCCAGCTGCTGGAAGTGGGCGTGAGTGTAAGTCTGACGTTGAGATCCTGGAGGAGGGGAGGGTCTGTGATTGGGTAACACTGGCTAAAAATACCCATGTAATCTGCAAACAGGAAGCTAAAAATACTCCCCACGTCCTCGTCGGCCAACACTCACATTTGCTCTCGTGTGACGTGTGCCGGACAAGCGAGGGAGACAGAATGAGAGTCCAGATTTTTAACAGTCAAAGGAACAAATTCTTCCTTCGATTTATTTATTTTCACAAAGCAGTTTCTTAAGTGACCCAGCAAACTGAAATCTCTCCTACATTTTCTCCTCCCATGAGCACCCGTGTAGGGGAATGGCAGGGTGCTCTGATTGGGGGGGAGAGTCTCTGGCGACTTGACGTGCAAAATGCATTAAAAGCATGAACTGAACCAGGAGTTAATACGGCACCTTTAATCACCAAATCAACTCTGGTTTGTGAACCGGACCGGTGGTCGTTTTGCATCGGGCCCAGTGCTCTTCATAAGATAATAATACATCACTTCCAGTGGAAATAGTTTGTTTGATCAGGATGGGAGTGATGTAATAGGAGAAATTTCTGTGACGTCACTTTCTGTATGAACGGTGCCGTGGTACAGTACAGTATACAGACGGTAAGGGTGTATATTAACTATGTCTATGACTGGTTCTAGGTTCGTAGGTAACTGCTACTTTTTCTTTTGTGATTTTATATTTTAATAAATAATGCAAATGATTGTTAATACTAACAATTAACATGCACACTCCAGACACTGATGAAAGCGAAATGATTGTCGTTGTGAAACACTGCAGCACAGCGCACGGTGCTCACAACGAAATGTGTCCTCTGCTTTTAACCATCACCCCTGGTGAGCACTGGGCAGCCGTGACAGGCGTGCGGGGAGCACCTTGGTGGTCCGGGATTTGAATCGGCAACCTTCTGATTGCGTGGCTGCTTCCTTGACCACTAGGCCACCACTGCCCCCGTGTTCTTTAATCCTGATTCTAACTAATTGAAAAGATCCCAGAGTAACATTGGAGCCCTAAGTTCTAGTGTTCAGTTATGTACAGTTGGACATTTACAGATGACTGGCTATAAAACATTTAACGTTCGTCGTCTTGGTGGGAGTGGGTGGGTCTCTCTGTAAAGATATTAGCCATGTCAGTTTGACCTGATATATATATATATAATATATATATATTTAACTAAAGTTTTTGAAGTTTAAAAAAAAACTTTAGTTACAAGAAAAATATTTTGTGGGATAATAATTATGTTTGTGTAAGCCAAAATTGTTGAGTGGTAAATGGTTATAAATATCAGAATACCAGTGATGTTGAACTTTTCTTCACCGGAAGTCAGATTATTTTCAGTTTTATTGCGCTTTGTTTCTGTTAATGTGGGCAATGGGCAACACATTGCTGCCACTGGCCGTGAAAGTGTCTTTTTATATAGGTTTTTTTTTTCTTTCTAAATTATTTATTTGTTTTTAAACTCCTTTCATTGTTGAATGCTCCCAGTGGGCATCCAGTGTTGCACTGAATCCGGCTAGTGTCTGATCTTGTACCAGTAAACACACACATACACCCATGCACAATGTTCATGTGTCTGCTGTGGCGTTTGTTCTCTGCGTTTGGCAGCTGTTTACCTGACTCCTGTTCCCATGTGCATAATCTCCCAAATCCCACATTTTGTTGACTGTGTGTGTGGATGCTTCCCTGCATGTGGTTTGCGTGCTTTGCTTTTTTGAGAGCACACCCTCAGAGACAGTGAAGGTAGACTATACTCTGTGTTGGTTCACACGTGCATGTGTAAGCCCATGCCTGGCAGCAAATCTGTGGCATCGTAGACCTTGATACAACCCAGCATGTTGGTTCTGTTGCACATAAAAAAAAAACCCACACACACACACACACACATTCTCACACTCTGCTGTAATGACTGTCCCTGATGATGGTGTAGAAACAAGTGGCTGCTCCGTTTCTCTATTGGAGATGGGCTCTGACCTCCTGCCTCAGAGCCTAAGATGTAGTCCTCATGACAACTCTCTCACTCACTCACACTCTCTCTCTCACACACACACACACACACACACACACACACTGACAGCAGAGAGGGGGAAAGAGATTTGTTTTTGTGTACGTCTTCCTCTTCTACTGGAACTCGCAGGGTTTTGGGGGTGTGAGAGCTGTGCATGCCCATACTGGTTACATGCCAGTGTTTGCTTAGACCAGTCACTAGGCTGTGTTTGTGTCCCCTGGCGCTGTGTATACGAGTAGATTTCAGGCTGGTTGGACCCCTGTGTTGGTGACACTGCTGGTCAGGTACGTGTCAATTCTGGGGCACCGCTTAACGATCACAGTGTTTTGAAACCCAGAGAAACATGGCAGCAGCAAAACTTACTCAGTCTTCCTCACTGGATCCAGCTATATATGCAAATGTTTTGGGTCATTTATAAGGGTCCTTGACATTGACAAGTTTTAAAATACTGATTTAGTCAATTTGCTGATTCACTAGTATGAAGAAGGGCTGTTTTATTGCCTCTTTGATCAGTGCAACTGATGAGCTATTTTAAAATGAAGTGAAAATAGATTTTCTAAAAATGAACATATTTTACATTTATTTCATTAATCAGGTGCATTTCTAATACTAGAGCAGGGGTTCACCAATCCAGGTCCTGGTGGACACCAGTCCGGCACATCTTAGAACAGAGGGGTATCAAACTTGTGGCCCACGGGCCACGTCCTGTGACATCACTTTGTATAGATCTATTATTATGGCTCGGAAATAGGACGTGTTGATAACAAACTACAGATCCCATGATGCAGTGCTTTACTTGCCTTGTCAAACACTATCTTTACACTGCAGCTGAATCTGGAGAATAGCAGTTTCCTTGTCAACGGCAAATGGGTTATGAACCGACGAAAATTGTGCTTCAAAGTCACCAAACTGTACAAACTCAGTGTATAGGGCACTTAGTTTGTCAGCAAAGTGTGCACTGCCTTATGGGATCTGTAGTTTGTGTGTTATCAGTGCCAAACAATTGATTCCCATTCAAAAAAAGAGCAGTGGCATACATATGCCCTACATTCCAAATGATTCTGCAAGGTGTATTTAAGTGTCAACTTCACTATTAAACTATGAATGGCATTGGGTCTACTGAACTACTTTGAACCACTGAAAAAGGATGTTCCCATTCCCAAGGTGTGAGAATGTCCTCTGAAAAGCATGTGGAGTTTATGATCAACCACTTTCTTCCATGGTATAAAAAGAACCGTGCTCTCCCTAAAAAAAAAAAAATCATCATGCATGACAATACGCCATCTCATGCTGCAAGGAATATCTCTGCATCATTGGCTGCTATGGGCATAAAAGGAGATAGACTCATGCTGTGACCCCCATCCCCCCTGACCTCAATCCTATTGAGAACCTTTGGAGCATCCTCAAGCAAAAGATCTATTAGGGTGGGAGGAGGTTGTCATCCAAACAGCGGCTTTTGGACTAAATCCTGCAATAAATTCTCTAAACACACAAATGCAATGGTAATATGTTTTTAAGTATAACATCCATAATAGTGCAAATTTAACAACCATTTGTGTCAAATCCACAGCCCTGCTAACCAGGCAAGATGGCTGACATTTCAGCCATGGTTTTTGACTGACGTCTCAGACAGGGACACTGAAGCTTTGCACTCCACACATTTCACATCCATGCCAATAATGTGCAGTGGCCAAGGTAAGATGGTGGCGGTTGCCCTAGCAACAGAAAGCGGCGAGAACAGGAAATAGCCGGTGTAATATTTATGATGGATGTCGTGGTGTGGGATTTGGCAGTTGACGTTGCTGAGGAGCTACACAGAGAGTAGGCTGGGAGGGAAGCCTTGACATGCAGCTGGATATATGATTTGTGGTGTCCAAGGCTGTAAATTTTTTACAAAATGAAATTTTATTTAGGAAATAGGGTGAAGATGCTTATTTGTGTGATTTTTATTTATTTATTTATTTATTTATTTATTTATTTATTTATTAAAGGAACGACCGGTAGCGGTTCATGCAGGTGAAATGTGTACCTAATGTGACAAATGGGTTTTTATGTCCTCACAAAGGTGCAAAAAATGTTGGTGTAAGGCAGGGGTCAGTGTCTGGCTCTAGTGGTTGCTGCGTTGCACGGGATTAACACTGTTACATAATTCCCCATGGCAGACTGTAAGAGGATTTTTCCTCATGTGTTAAACACACACACACACACAGCCCTATGAAGAGTTATATAACACACAAGCACACGTACACTGAAGAATAAACTGTTGTCTCTGTCTTTTCACCTCCATCTTTACTGGTTTAGCAGCTCTTTATCCACTCCGCCTCTCCTCTCTCACTCCTCTCACCCCTTCAATCTTTCTGCTCTCTCCCCTCTCCCTTTTTATCCCCTCAATCTCTCCACAGCTTCAGTGTTCTCATCTTCACCCTCTCGATTTTCCTCTCTTTTTTCCTCTTTAATCTGCTTTCTCTGTCTGTGTCCATTTCGCTGAAATGGACTGCATGTGTTTACAGACATTCAGTCTGCTGTTGGGTACACATCTACAGTTTTCAGCACTATATTACATTTTATATAATGTTTTTTTTTGTATGTTATATTCTCTTTGTGTCATAGTGATAGTCACTGGTAATATATTGTAATTTTGTGCTGTGCTGTTTGGTTTGGGAAGGAGAAATGTGAAGGATGTGCCCTTTCATGACCTTAAACTCCGATTATTCCATATGTTAGGGTCATACACACACACACACACACACACACCATCACACACGTCATGGTTTATTCAGTTATTTTGGTTGTTCACTACATTTTGAGTGAGTTGCACTTTAAACTTTAAAATTAAGATGTGAAAGGAGTGTATTTCTTTAGCGTTCGTCAGTGTTCGTTCCTGCCCAGTGTGCATGTCAAGCGAGCTGCATTGTCCGCCGGTGGCAGCACTGTGTTCTTCTGGGGTTTAAATGGGAAGCATCAATTACGCTTCAAAGAGCGGACATCAAACAGGACCTGTGTTACTGGTGACATCTGAAAAGCAAACTCTTCCATATGTGTATGTCTGTGTGCATGAGCTCTCACTCACTCTCTCTCACTTGCTTGTTTGTGTACATTTCTGGTTTCCCCGCTTTTGTCTTTCTGTTTTGCATTTTGTGCCTGCTGTCGTACGCACACCCATGATACCATTTGCTGTGCACTTTCTGCAGTAATTAACCCATCTTCCTCCCCAGCATACACGCAGGCACACACACCTTCATCTTCTCAATTAGACCATCTAGACCATGCTCCCTTTGTTTGGTCAGAATCTCTCACACACCAACACAGCAGCACAATCAATGCACATCCATCATCGCTGTCAGAGACGGCCGCGAGATAGAAAATATTGGGTTAAGGAAAGATAGAACAGGAGGGGGAGGAGGCTGGGAGGAGAGGGGGCGACAGAACAGTGGAAGAAGATGAGGGAGGGGGTTAACGATAGAAAACGGGAGGGAAGGTCTGGGAGAAGGGCAGATATACATGAATATGGTTGGGAGGTGTGTAGAGAGACATGCCATCAGTTGTGCAAGATATTTCCTCAACCATACAATCTGTCTTCCCAGCAGTGTGTGTGTGTGTATGGTTGGGGGGTGGTGGTCTGTGCTCACAACCTTGGACCTCCTTTGATGTCAGGAGACACCCCACCCCCATCCAAACAGACCCTAAGGTGAGGGATTTGGGCACCTACACCAGTATTTAATGCCTGGGTTACTGTGGTATAAGAGCCATATGTTTTGTGTGTGTGCGCGCATGCTCCCTTGTTCCTTAGTGGGCATCTTGACATTAACCTGAAGTTTAATCTAATGGAACATGTAGATATGGATTTGAATAGATACAAATAGCCTTATTTGATTATACATAAGCAAAATCGACTTAAACACTTTGATCTGTAAAGGTTTTAATACTCATAGTACCAAACGTTTAGACTCATTTGAAAACATGCAAATGGTTTGAATAGAAACATTACAATAATAAAGGCATTGACTGAAATAATGAACTAGTCTGACCCACATCTGTTGTTGTACAGGGTGGGCCATTTATATGGATACACCACTTCAAAATGGCCACTATGGTCACCACCCATCTTGATAAGTTTGCTCCCTCACATAAACTGATGTGCCACAAACAAGACGTTAATATCAGCAACCATTCCCATTTTATTAAGGTGTATACATTTAAATGGCCCACCATGTACAGCACAAATGTGAAGGACTACTTTCTGCTGTGCTGAAATTATCTTTTGGATCATCGATGTAGCTTTTAAAGTCACACACTTGGATTAACATTCCATTGGGACTGATAATGGGTCTCTCTACGTGCATGCGGGTATTCCATTATAAACTATGGAGATACATTTGTCAAAAGTAATCATACTGAAATCCCACAATGTCATAATTTTATGAAGCTAAACTCTATGTTCAGATGTGCGATCTTTGTTTTAGAAACACAAATTTTACTTACAACTTCAGTTTCCATATTGTTGTACTGCTTACAATTCCAGTTCTGCGTTTACAAATCATAGGTAATGCGGAGAAAGTTACCTCTGGCCAATGTTTTTTTTCACACCATTTTTCAGCATTTGTCAAGTTAAGATAAACGTACACCTATTTGATATCTCCTGAGATGTGCAGGCTGGGGAGAGAAATGGAAATTACGTTAATTTAAAACTTAAGAGTCTTCATTACTTTATAAATGTTACTACGTATAATTTGTGCATATAGGCATATATGATACAAGCTTTCTGAAATTGTTAGAGGGAAAAAGTGTATGCAGAAGAATTAGATGCCAGGACCTAAGATATAATGATAACCCATGTGCTCCAGCGCCCTATCCGTTGGCAGGCAGCAACTGAAGAAGGAAGTGTTTTTCAGTGTAAGACTATCACAATTGCAAGAAAAGAGTGAATCACAACTTTTAATATGATAAAATGACAACTTACTCTTGGTGTTAAGTGTCAATGGCGTGAGAAAAATGATAAGCATGTTCTATGTATACTTATCAGTTTCCACAGGCTATACCAACTGTCTAAAACACACTCGTAAAATGAAAACCCGTAAATCTCTGCTGTATCTTTGCAGTGCAATTTGAATGCATAAGTCTGACGTAAATGTTACCGTAAATGCAATCTTGCTAAATTTTTGCATATGAGTTATAGATGTACAACAGACATTTAAAATTGACCATTTGTTTACTATGCAAAATTACTTCTTTATAATTACCAGCCATTTAAAAAATGGAACAATGTTTGGACCAGAAGTTTTGACACATTTTCTGCATCTGTATTCATGTCTGGTGGTTCTCCTTTGTCTTTCGGTCTTCTTCCTGTTTTCCTCCAGTCTTTATCTGCCTTCCCACTGATCACTGCCCCATTCACGTTTTGCTAAAGCATTTAAATTACAGTGACCATTTGGGTTAAATCAGCGGAATCAGTTCCATGTGCCATAATTACTTTGAACCCTGTGAGAGATTGTGTCCCTTAACAGGGAGATATTAAACACGTAAAAGAGGCCTGTAATTGCGGCATGTAACAGGCAGCGCTGTGAACTCCAGAGTCTAACTTTGCTCCGTGAACATAAAGCACTGTGAGATGTGGTTGCACCACACGCTGCGAACACTGTACCGCACCACGTCACCACACGACCACTGCATCCACCTCACCCTCCACCCACTCATCCTGCCCCACACTTCTGTCACTCGCGCTTTCTCTTTTTGTCGACGAGTTCATCTGAGGAGAAGTGGTGTGATCTGTATATGTCCCTGCATCCGTCTCTCTTTTTTTTGTTCCCCCAATCACGGTCTTCCCACTATTCTTTTCAGCACTCGAAGGCTTATATCACTTCAAATGCATCATATTTGCACGGTTGCTTCCCTTAATATCATATTTTTCTTTCCTTTTATTCTCTCCTTCATCCCAAGCACAAAGACTCTCCCTCTGTCCTCATCTATCTCTTCCTCACTTTTTTTTCTGTTCTCTTTTGCAGACATGCACTCCCCTTTTCTGATAGAGGTAGTAAAGATTAACGTGTAATGGAGATCAGTCACAGCCGGGGTCCCTTTTACTACACTTCCTTCAGTTTTTCAATCTTTAGTATCGTACCCAGTCTGCAGTTGTCACTTTCTCTCTGGTACATGCGGCCCCAGTAAAATGACTGCTGATCCTGGCATGTTTGGGACATCTTAGGGTTTGGCTTCTTAAGACAGTGTGAAACCCATATATATAGAAAAGTCTGTACTTTTTATGTCAAGTCATCCCATTTCAGTATGAGTCAAGAGTGGCAGTGACTCTGTTTATCTCCTGCATGAACCTCCTGCCACCTTCCCCTGGCTGTGACCTGGTGGATGACCTCAGACATTGGGCCATGTGACCCCAGACACACCGTGATGAGCAGTTCACAGAAGGTGGAAGGGCGGAGCCCCGCTGAGGTGGCGTGAATCAAAGTGTTTGTGTCCTCCAGGGCCACGTGAGGCATGTGGACCTTTTTCCGGTGCGATGATTGATTATAATGATGACCACCATTTCACCACCCATGTAACAGAGAAGCCCAGAACTACTTTCTAAATATTGCAAACGAGGCGTTGACTTTGTTCATACAGAATCCAATTTCTATCGAGGTTGAGGTTCAAACGACCACCAAAGGAAACCGGTGTGGAGGGAGGGATATGCGGCTTTGTGGTTTCCTGACACGTGTGTGTGTTTCTGGCCACCACACTGGCCTCGGCAGAGCAGCTGCTATCTTTAGCGCTACTATGAGCCCAATTAGCCAAGCCTGGCCCCGAGTTTAACTTTCACCCAGCCTCAGAGCACACTCCCCCTGAGGCCTCCGGCCCCTAATCTCATCTCATACACACACACACACACACACACACACACACACACACACACACGCTGAAAGAAACCAGAGGAGTAGTAGCGTGCCATGCTGTCGTGGAGCAGAGCCAAGGACAACAGGAAGCACATGCTCACCCCTACTACCAACATGTTAAAATAACACGCGTACATTTATACACCAGCACATTTTGGTACGATTTTATCACCTTTTTTTTGTAATTTACCTATTAGCTTTTATTTACTCACTGAAACTTTTTCTCAGCACTGTGAAATGTTGGACGTCTTTTACTGCTAGTTAAATATCTGACTTCACCTCATAAAGGAAAATCATAACCATTACTTCCCTCTGGTCACTGGAGAGCTGTTCAGCACTCAATTGAACATACTTTCCCCCCCTCTCCGTTTTCTTTCATGTTCCCGTCGTCCTCTGCGCCTCGTTTTCTGCTCCATTTCTGGTTGCAGGTGAGTAGCGTTTCTCTTTTGTTATTGTGGAGTCAGCCGGCTTTCGCTAAGGTCACCGTTCAGGTGAGATGGACTCTGAAATCGGAGTGGGGATTATCGCTCCTCGTGTGGGAGGTTTAAGCTCCGTGTTAACGCTGTGGGGTTTCTGCTCTTCAGAGGGACTGGCTTTCATCTGCTGTGCTACAGATGAAGCCTTCTGTGTTTTTTGCATTCCTGTAATCACATTATACACAGCAGAGAATAGAGCAAATATATAAATTCATAAACAGGAGACAAACAACCTGTGGATAGATCCGTCCTCCAGATGGGCTGGTTGCTTGTTCCGGGTGCTACATAGGGCCTGTCTAATATCAAACGTATATGCTATATTAAAGTGTTGTCTTAACACTTTTAATGAATCAAATTTTGTCATATAAGCACATGCATTGTAACAGCTCATTATATATTCCAGTTGGAGGTTTCACTGTAAATTCCATAAAACTCTAAACATTGCATTTGGAGACTGGGTGGAGTCATTACTAATAATTCTTATTGCACCTAAATTAGTAATAATTAGTCATACAAATATTTTACTCTTTTATGTAAATGTTTAAACCTTTGCTCACAATTGGAGAAAACTAATTTAAAAACCCATTAGCAATTGAAACTGAGTCAAAACACTGCACGGTTTATATTAATTGCATTGATGATTAGTGGAAAAGAATGCCCCGAGTGTGAACCCGGTGTGCAGTTGCGGTACTTATTTCCTGTTGAGCTGACAATGTGCTGTGGTATTTATCTGATCATTTTTATATCCAGCACATACATCATTCATGACCCTTCCTGTCGGAAAGCACCATACATGCGTTTTGTATGACTGCGCATCCGTGTCCAGGATATGAATTCATTTGTGTGACTCGCGGCGAGGCAGTCATGTGGGTGTACTGCAGTGTTTCATGCACGGGCGCTGGAATCAGACTCGCCCCGACTGGTGCATCACGTCTGGTCAGCTGTCAGTGTCAGAGCGGATGATTGGATCGTTTAGGATTCTATGACCTTTGCCCCTGCGGATTTAGATGATGATACTGTACTAAAACCTTTCTTCTGTCAATTTGTTTTTTCCCATAATCTCCAGCTCAGGCACCTTTTCTTCATTTTAGACACCGCCTTTCTCTCACTCTTCTGTAGAGTAGTATTGCATGCGGACTTAAAAGGCACCCTGCTGGAGAGACAGGGGAACGGTGTTTTAAGTTTTTAGCAGCTTCTGAGAGACACTGATTCATTATGCCGCAGTATTTATACATGCCACACCGTTCATACAGCAAAACTACATTAACCAAGGTCATGGAGAATGGCCTAGTCTCCCTGCTGTACTGCCTTACGTTTACTTTTTAAAAACCTGGAAATATAATGGAATTTGACAAGAATCTTCCAGCTATTGAAAAGTTTTGGAATACAAAATAAACATATAAAGTTCTTTAAGTGATTGAAAGCTGACTAATGAATGTATAACAAAGTGCATTGTTCCTGTAGGATGCAAGAAACGTTTTTCTACATTTACAACTACAACGTAACGTAGGTCCAGGCTGTAGCATGTTTGCTGGCTTTATGTAGTGAGCCACGACACGTGGTACTACATGCATCACCTCGGCAGCGTGTTTTTAATATAGCCATGACTGCTCTCAATCGTCAACGTTGTTCCTACTGTATGGTTGGGGATATAGGTATTTGAGGCATTTTTAAGCAGTATTTCATCTTTATCTTCTGGTCGTTGTGGATCAACACATTTGGTTGTTTGCACAATTGATTTGACAATTTTACACTGGATGCCCTTTCTGTCACACTGTCACATGCGTCCCCAGCTGATATATCTACCAAACTTGCCAGAACTGAGTAATTTTTTTTTTAACCCTTTCAGTCACATGAACACAAACTCCCTACCCCTACTACAAACATGTTCACACAGATTCATACACAGACCATATTCTTCAGTTTTATTCCTATTTATTTTAATCAATTTCTTCCTCCTAGGGTGCCAAATTCTAAATGTATACAAAAATTCTGACTTATATATATATATACATATAAAACATAGATATACGTGAAGAAATTAACTTTCCTTTGATCATTTTCCTTTGGAAATCTATATCCTTATGGGCTTTTTGGCTTTCTTCTGGAATTTACTGCTAAATGAAGTCTTGACCATGTTAGCACCACAGGGCTTTATCTTTGCTAGAGTTTGAAGGAGAGTGATCTCTCTATTGGCGTTTATCGGCGTACTCACAATAACAACAAAAAAACCAAGAAAGTCTCTCCTCTCCAATCCCCTCCCCTCATCATAGCCTTTAGACGTGTTCTTATAGTACACACACACACTCCTTGCTTGATCCCCTTGCAGAAGCCCATGCAACCACAGGAATGTGTCTGGAGGAACGCCTGGCCTAGGGAACTGCCCTGAACCCGTTCCATCCAGTGCTTCAGCTGTGTCTCTGTGTGTGTGTGTGTTGTGGCGGGTTGCTTGTTTTCCTCTCTCCCTCCCCTGTGCCCATCCCTCTTGGTGCGGAAGGCATGTGCTCGGGTTTTGGGTCTGCTGTCCTGACTGTCGTCGATTCTTCACTCACATATCCTTTTTTTTTTTTTTTTTTTTTGAGTGTCTCGGATTACATTAGAGACAAACATATGCACCACCGTATGCATAAATTAGGATAAAAGTCACAGAAATGTATAGTAACTTTAATGTGAGACGGGAGAAGGTCTCACTCTCTTCCTCCATTGTTTAGTGGGCCGGTAGATTTTAACCCTGTGTCCCCCGTCAGATGGGTCCAGACAAAGGCCATCATTTGAATGCGCAGAGCAAGGACCCCCTCAGGGAGTGGCCATGCGCGCTCTCTCTCTCTTTGTGACGTGTGTGTACGCGCGCAAGAGAATTACATGGTGTGTGTGTGTGTGTGTGTGTGTGTGTGTGTGTGTTACACACTTTCCCTGCTTTTGTATGAGAAGGTGGAAATTGAATTTAAGGACGCCCCCATCCCATTCTCTCTGTTGTGTTGGGGGTGGCAGGGGAGGGGCTTCTGTGAGGTGAAGGAGATCCACTTGTCCAAAGTGTCACCCCCTTATGGTAGATCCCCCACATTGCTTTTGACGCTATGTTTTTATTTTTAATTTTTTGTGCCTACCATCTTGGATTGGATGAACAGCCTATCTGTCATGCCCTGTGCTCATTTGATTGGCTGGAGCTGTCTTGTTACAGTGATTGGGGGACACGCTCCCCCTAGAGTCTGGTGCCATGGTTGCCGTGCGCCCCTGGACTGCTTGTCAACTGCCAGGCAGAGCCGTGTGGCACCCGGATCAGAAACGGGCTATGGCGTGTGCGGCTTTGTCTGGGTACAAAGTGGAGCTGCATTTTGTGTGACATTGTGTGCGGGCGAGACAGAAATGGCAGAGGTGTGTTTGCCCAGGTGACAGTAATGCGTGGATGCACAGAACAGGAGAGAAAGGATGGCACTCCGGCTGCTCTTGAATAAGTGATGCGCATGCATTGCAGGTGCAATGGATAGTCGCATGCTGGGGATTATTCCAGTGTGTGTGTGTGTGTGTGTGTGTGTGTGTGTGTGTGTGTGTGTGTGGGCAGGCAGTGGTTATTGCCCCTTGCATTACATTTCTGTGATTTGGTAAACTCAAGTTTGACACATTGAACCACAAAATTAAAACTCATAAATTTGGATTATTTACTGGCAACCCCGAACATTTAAAGCAGCCCCACATGGTATGCGAGTAATATAGTGAGACAGTGACATTTGTTCTTATTTTCTTTGGCCTTGTGTGTCTGTGTGTGTGTGTGTGTGTAGGTGAAATTGTTAAATCATATGATTTGATTGTTGGCTGTGTGTTTGACTCTTGCCTTGAAAGTAGATTAGGAGGAGGAGCTGGCGTTTGGTGGCGGTGTCTGCTGCGGTGCGCTGTCTCTTTAAGAGCACTTGAGCGTTGCGCTGGAGGCTGAAGTGGCACCTCGTTGTCTCAGTGAGCATTGGGAGGACCTGCTGTGTGTGTGTGTGTGTGTGTGTTTGTGTGTGTGTGTGACACATCTGTAGGATCAGGTGTGATTAGAGTGACGTCTGCCTGTCTGTCGGTAGCGGTGCAGGCTTCTTAAGCACAAATTAAAGGAATCTGTTTCTTTCTCTCCTTCCTCCTTCCATTCATGTGCGATTCTCAAGTCTCTCACGCGAGCTATGATACACGCCACACACACGCCAACAGCGACACGCACTGTCAGCAACGGAACTGTGCTTTGTCTCGATCAACACAGAGGCACATATCTCTCTCTCTCTCTCTCGCACGCACATACACGCTCTCGCGTAGCTGACACTATGCGATTACCCCTGGACTCTTAATGCATAATGCATCAGAATTATGTCTGATCCCCACTGGTAATGATCTAGAATGTGTGTGTGTGTGTGTGTGTGTGTACGTACACACACGTCTGTGTATCTGAGAGATGATTAGTCTCTGAAAGCCCCCCTACCCCCAACAGATCTTCACACTTACCAGCCCCCAAATCCACCATCTCTCGATCAAGCTTGCTTAGACGTATGCACATATACCCGAGCATATATTCAATGAAGAAAAAAAAAAACAGTAGCATAACACAGAAGGCAGAAAGCAGAAGTACACAATCTGTACAAAGAAAAGAGCAGCAGAGAGGAGAATGTGGGAAGGAGAGGGATGGAGGGGGAAGAAAAAACAAGTGCAACTCCCCTTTAATAAGTCTTAAAATAATGACTAGTCTTGTCAGGAGGGATTTTCTGTGTGAGTGTGTGTGCACATTTATTATTACAGTGTGTCTTGATGCATTTCATGCCCCTGTGTTCGTGTGACAGCAGGCTGTGTGTGTGTGTGTGTGTGTGTGTGTGTGTGTGTGTCTCAGCTCTTTGTGGTGATGAGTGTAGCGGGTGTCGTTGTCCTGGTAAATATTGCATTAGCCCCTCTGCACAGAGGAGCTGCTCTCCTCGAAATGCTCCTTTTCAGGCTTTCTTCTCCTCCTGCTTGACACTTCACTCTGCCACTTCCACGATCACTCACTCCCTGTGCAGAGGGGGCCGGTTAAAAAAAAAAAAAAAAAAAAAAATATATATATATATATATATTGCTGGTGTTAAATTAATCACAGTTGCCAGTTATTGGATGACATCTAGCAATTAGCAATAGCAAATTAGCGAATGATCTTTCATTATGCATGGTAATCAATGAGCGGGGAGGCTACGACCTTTGCTAATGCATAATTGATGGTAATGGCCCAGCATTTGGGGTCCTTTTTTTTTTTTTTTTTTTTTTTTTTTTTTTTTTTTTTTTTGTGGACATGAGAATCTCAGACCTTTTATTTTGTGAAAATGGATGTTGCTCTGCTACTGGAGATTTCAGGTCTCCCCTGTGTCTGAAGACTATTAACATTGTTAACATGCCTGTCCCTTTAAGGCCTTCCCCTTTCAGCAGCCCGTCTACTTTTCTGGGAGCTTACGCTCTGCCACGTGCCAATTACCGCACGTCAATCAGCCCGTGTCACCATGGTTACCACTACTACAACCTGCGGTCACGTGAGGGGATCACGCTGCACTTGGTTTCAGTGTGCAATGAGTGTGAGAGGGAAATTAAAGGAAAGGTGTGGGTGTGTGTGTGTGTATAAAAGTGTGTTTACAGGGTGAAAGTAACGTGTCAATGCACAGGATAGGAGAGAGAAAGGCTCGTGAATAAGTAATAGGCATATGTTACAGACAGGAGAGTGTTTGTCATTGTGGGGGCGGAGCCTAATTGTCATTCAATCCGAACCATTCTATATTTATTGTTCTACTCGTATGTTGTATTTATAACTGTGTTTTAGTTATGTGTGTACTTTACAGCCAGCAGCGGAGTTCCGCAGTGACCTTTTGAGAGATGTAAGCAGTTTGTGGGAGGGTGTTCGGGGAAAGCGCTGTGGTAAAGAGAAGTGAGAGGCCGTCACGACTGGCTTCAGGCCACAGCTTCCTGGTCTTTTATCAGCGCAGGGTTTTTCCAGTGGACTCCTCAGTAGAAAACATGCCTATTGTTGTGACTATAACAGGGCCAAGCACTTAGTGTCCTGGATGTGGCTCCGGCACAAAAGCCTTCCCACTACCCGCCTGCAGGGGACAGCGGCCTTGCTGTACCGCTGCCACGCTCTCTTAACATCCGGCCTGCTTCTGCTTCCTGTTTCATCCAGTGGGTCTCAGGCTGTCGGACATTTTCCAGTCACATCCAATGGCACACTTAAGCTTAATATTTTTTTGGTTTTGTTTTTGCCGTGATGTCTTTATGCGTTAAAAGTGGACACTTACTGGCACATGCACGGAGCCACCAGAGATCAGTCCTGTGGCATTTGCTGCCAAGAAATGTCACAGCTTCTTTAAATTGCAAGACTGGATGAGACTTGTTCTTTCAGTACATGCCTGCAATGGGCTAGTCATCTTTGGCCAAGTAGGTTAATAACACACACACTCTGGGCAACCCAGTGCCATATAAATTGTAAAAACATATAGTTCAATATAAGATTATTCAGATTATAATCCAAACTATGTACTCATACAGCAACAACCACAATGTACAGTACATTGTGTGAGGAAAGTGGGAGTTTAGACCACAGTCACATCCCTTTTCCACCACACTGAGGCTGGTGCTGGCGCCCATGTCACAATGTTTGCACTGCAAAAGCACAAACTTTTTCACAACGTTTGTCAGCAGCCCAGACATCTTTGCTTTTTGCCATTTGTCACGCAATGTCAAAAGGGCCTCATGGAGACCAGAATGGCAATGACATTAAAGGTCAACAGTTCATGAAGGGCTGTGGCATGTGGGCAGAAATTGGTCCTGCTTTTTTGTCACGTCTCTCAATACCATTTATTTTTTACATTACATTCGTTATCTAAAACAAGATCTCAGTCAATATCTTTAATGTGAAGAGAGTACACATCACATGCATCTTCATGGTGGACAGGGGGTCAGCTTGGACACACTAGCTGGTCTGCAGCTAAACACTGGCTCAGGCAGCAAGCTGTGATGAGCTGTGTGCTTCTGACACCTTTTTATCATTTAAAGTGTTGCACAACAGTAGCTCTTCGGTTGGATCAGACCGGATGGGTTAGCCTTCAGTCCACACACGCATCAATGAGCTTTGGGTGGCCATGATCCTTTCTCGCACGGAACCTTTTTTTAGCCGCTTCTAATGTGGCCGCTGCAAGAACTGGCTGTTCACTTACTGCCTAACGTGTTTGCCAGTGTATTTACAGTCAGGTCCATAATTATTGGGACATCGACACAATTTGATGTCCCAAAAAATCTAAGATGTTCTTTAACTGCAGACTTTTCGCTTTAATTTGGCCGTATTTACATCCAACTCAGGTGAACATGTACAACAGTTCATATATGTGACTCCCGCTTTTAATGGGACGAAAACAATCATAAATCAAACTTTCACATTTTAATACTTGCATTAACCTTTTTAACATTTTACATTTTAATACTTGCAAAACCTTTGCATTCAATTACAGCCTGTAGTCTAGAACAGATACAACACCAGCCAGTTGTTTACATCCCTGCCTGGCCTCTATTGCAAAGGTCTTCAGTTCCTCCTTCTTGTGGCTCTTTCCCTTCGAGTTTTGTCTTCAGCAAGTTGAAAGACTTACTTTGCAGTGTGCTTCCGATCATTGTCCATCTGCACTGTGAAGCACTGTCCAATGAGTTCTGAAGCATTTGGCTGAATATAAGTTGCCCGGAATATTTCAGAATTCGTCCTGCAGTCACATCAACAAATACAAGGGAACCAGTTCCATTGGCAGCCATACACTGACACTGATGAGGTGGTATGTTTTGGCTCATGAGCGGTTCCTTTCCATCTCCATACTCTTTTTCTCCCCATTACTCTGGTACAAGTTGAACTTTGTCTCATATATCCATGGGATGTCGTTTCAGAAGCGCAAAGGCTTTTTTTGTAATTTTTTTTTTTTTTATGTTTGTTGGCAATCGCTAATCTGGCCTTCCTGTTTCTCACCGGAATGTTCCAAACAGTTGATTTGGCCACACCTAAAGTTTTTGATGGGATTTTTGTTTAAATTTTTCTAATGATTGCTTGCTTCTCTAGAAGTGACAGTTCTTTGAATCTCAGTTAGAGAGTTGACCGCAACAGATTCCGAATGCAAATAACCCACTTGAAATAAACTGTAGACATTTTTACCTGCTCCTTGTAAATAAGATGATGAGGGAATAACACACACCTGGCTCTGGAAGAGCTGGGCAGTCAATTGACCCGTTACTTTTGGTCCCTTAAAAAGTCCCTTACAAACTGTTGTAATTTTTACAGCCTTTGCCCTCAAATTAAAGCTGAAAGTCTTCAGTTAAAGAGACTCATGTGACTGAACTAAAAAACACATTTGTGCTCATTTACACATCCAATCACTGAGCAATTGGAATGCTTTTCATGTTTGGCAGCCGCGAAGGTCGGTGGAGTTACTTTTTTAGGGCTGGGGTGCTAGATTCATTGGGGCCACAAAGCATGAGAACCTTTTCCCCTTAAGGGAAATAAGGGGAGACTTTCCAGATCCGACTGTCTGAGCTGCCGTTCTCTGAATGGGGAAGCAGAATGACCAAAGCATGCTTTATACATATCGCAATTTCTAGCCACTGCAGGACCATAGATAGGCTAGGGAAATTCGTATTAATGTTAATGTCACATATAATAGGGGACCTATTAATAATAGGGACAAATGTTTGTTTCATTTCAAATTCATTGTGGTGGTGTATACAGCCAAAAATATAAAAATTTGTGGATGTCCGAATATTTATGGACGTTATGACTGTACGTCACCAGCCATTCACAAAAAATAAAAATAAAAAACTGAGAGGCAAAACATATTTGCACAAGAAATGGTTGGGCTAGTAAGGTAAAGGTTTACGAATATAAAATTCTAAATAAATGTGCATATTTATGTGTTTATTTCCATCAGTGCTCACAAAGACAGAGGTGTGTGTGTGTGTGTGTGTGTGTGTGCGCAAGAGCATGCCACTGCCACCATTAGCTGATGCGTTTAGTGTGGAAGTCATTTATATGTTAATGCTATCGTTTACTGGAAGGAATACGTTTGTGCTCACGTTCCCTCTTTTTCACACACACAGACACACACAACTTGGACGTCTCACTTGGAATCATGGCTGACTGCAGTCCTTACCTGATCTTGGTTGGGAACTGGGAGCAAGTTGGGCTGCTTTTCAGGCGGAGGGGTGCTGTCTGGATGGTTTTTCGTGGCGGAATTGGGTTACTGTGTGACTGAAATAAGTTGGGATTTGGCCACTGGCCAATGGATTGCCAGCCTAAAGCAGATGTGCTGATACCCAGAATGCTGATGTGTGTGACTGAGTGACACCCCCCCATCTCCACTAGTACTTATGAACGCATGTTTGGCCAGAGGCTTCACAGCTTGCAAGAAAAGGGAAACTGTGCAACCAGTGGTTTTTGACTCTGCCCTTTAGAGCTGAAGTCTGGAGGGCTGTGGCCTGTGCAGTTGTTGGCCTCTCTGTAATTCCAATCCAAAACTGAATGCGATTGTACCCAGTGGTGGTGCATGTGAGGCTTCAGCATGCTACGAACAGCCATAAATCAGGCTTTTAGTCTTAAGGCACATTGGATGAAATAAGGTAGTGGTGAATATCGGACTGACAGATGTTTGAGTGTGAGGGGGGTCTGGGATTTGGGAAGATTTGTCTTACAGCACGACAGAGACCATACTAAAGCCACAGATTTTACTCTGATTAATCTGTAGGGAGTTTGGAAGAATGTGTGTGTGTACACGCCCTGGTTGAATGAAGTGTAACCTCTTCATGACTAGGGTGTGTGTACTGCCACTTTCCTGTGTCTGTCTCTCCAGACCTGGAATAAACAGGTCAGCATGGTGATAACTATGATTCACAGAGATTACAGGCCGGTTTTGTAGAAGCAACACACACACTTACACACACACACTGAGGCAGTGGATCAATATAAGCATGCAGGCGTAATAACAGGGTTTGGCGTGTGTGAGTATACAGTCTGCAGTTCTCTCCTCCTCTCCTAAAACCATCAGCCCGGGGCTGCACCGTCAGTTCACTTCATTACTGCAGCAACCCCTCCTGCACCGACTCCTAGGCAAGAGGGGGAGATGGATGAATGGATGCATGGAGGGCTTCTCTCCTTTTCTGGCAATGTGCATCTCTCTCTTGGTCATAACCCACACACCGCTTGGTCTTTTGGCTCTTTATATTTCAGCGGTCTTTCTTTTTAATTACTGTGTTCTATTTCTGTGGTTTGTTGATGCAACAATGACTCTATCCTAGAGGCTCAAGTAGGTCTGTCTCTGTTTTTTTACACACACACACACACACACACACACACACACACACACACACACACACACACACACACACACACACGTTTACATGTGTAGACGAAACTGCTAGGTTCAGTCGAAACAGGGATGTTAAGGAAAGGCGTGTGTGAGTCTGAGGGCAAAAAGAAATGCTCAAGTGAGGTCTTGAGTCAGGCAGGTCAAAAGAGGCATCTTTCATAACTGCAATGGAAACATGAGTCTCAATACATGCGGCAAGAGCATCTGTGGAGGCCGTGACGCCGTAGGAGCAACAAGAGGTGTTACTGAGTCGCATAACTAGTCTAAAGTAGAGTGGGTCATCCTAAATTCCCAAATCCACAGTTGGACTGCCATCTGCCACAAATCTTTCACACTTGGCCTCATTGATACAAAAGGTGCTTGCATCTCCATAATAGCTTGCATAACACACCTGCATCATCTCCTATTAGAAATATGCTACTGTGGTTGCTGCGGCCATCTGCTTTTATTTTTCTTGTTTTCATTTCGGTAATAAAAAAAAAAAAAACAGATCCTTGCAAACTGTAGACAACATTTATTGGGTGTGTGTAAATTCAAAAGGGAACGATGGCTATAAATTAAACTTCAAATGTTGATAAATCTTAATAAAATAAAATGTGGACTGTACCAGAGGTGTGAGTGATCAACAGAGGGAAATGTTGAAATGGAGGAAGTGACCAAATCTCTGAACCTGTTAGCCTTCGTTGGCCCGTTGCAGCTGGGTTCTCTTTTGCCACGCCCGTATACTATACACACCACACACACAAGCAGATGTTAACAGCGGGCACACCCTAGTGTATTTATTTATTTGTTTTCTTGCTCTTTCTCTACCAAACACACACACACATGCACCGTGCACGCTCATACACAATCATTACTCATTGAGCGCGGCGGTCGGCTCCTTGTCCCGTCTATTCATCCTGCCATTACTCAGTAACCAGCCGTCAGCATGGTGTGTCATTACTGGAGTCAATCAGAGGGAGGCACAGCGCTGGAGTTAGACGTGGGGGCGGAGTCACGAGGGAAGCTCCACTCTCTCCCTCTCGCTCAGATGTGCGTCGGCGTTAACGCTCCGACTCGGAGGTGAATTTCGGCCGCAGCGGTTGCCCCGGCACGTCCCTTTTAAAAGCATATCCCTTTCACCCTCTTTTCATTATTCAGTGCTCCGTTCAACTTGAAGCCGCCATAGGCTTAGAAGGCACTGCAGGGAGACCTTTTGCTTGATTTCGCATGTTAATTATTTATGTCTTGCTCCTAAATTTTTTCCTTCTATTCTTCTGAAGAGAGAGAGAGAGAATGTGTTAAAATTGTTCATTCATTTTTTTTTTTTTTTTTTTATTTGTTATGTGACTGGGTGCTGTTAACCTCCTGCCCACACACATACACATAAACACTGTGCATTACACATTTTTACTACTTTGTCAAACTCTATATTTGCTGCCATGTGGTGATCAGGAAAAGCATAGGGTGGTAGTAGCCTAGTGGGGAAACGCATGAACCACAAAGTCACAGGTTCCAACCCCACCGTGTCCCGGAGCAAGACACTTAACCCAGAGTGTCTCCAGGGGGACTGTCCCTGTAACTACTGACTGTAAGTCTCGATAAGGGCATCTGGTAAATGTAAATAGTGAACGGAAGCATTCAGTGAACTTTGTTATATACCGTTATATGTGGAAGGTTTTTTTTTTTTTTTTTTTTTTGTAAAAGTTATTTACCCGTCAATGTCAAACCGTGAACTCCCATACTAACCACTGAAAGGATCCCACCATTTTTATTCAGCCAATCACGCTCAGCCTGCACCGATCAGGTGGCAGGTGTATGGATGGAGAGACTCTGCAGGCTGGTTAAGGTTTTGTGTCAGTGCTGCACCTGAATGCAGTAAAACTGCTTGTTCTGCTTATATAATCAATGGTAAATGATTGAGTTGAGTCGTGTGTGTGTGTGTGTGCATGATGCTCTTTACTGGTTACATCTTTCCCTGTCACTTGCTCTCACTTCTTATTGTGTTTGTTTCACTGGTTGCTACATTTTTGCTTTGTGTGGGGTAGCCTATTGCAGTGTGTGTACATGAGAACTGTGTGTGTGTGTGTGTGTGTGTGTGTGTGTGTGTGTGTGTGTGTGTGTGTGTGAGACAGCGAGAGAATGTTTATTCGCACCGGTGAACAGGAAAATCACCACCATACCATGTGTGCACGTGCACACGCTTAGCGATGCTCACGCGAGGGAAGGAGAGCGGGTGTTGCGGGGTGCGAGTGAGGCGTAGGAAAAGAAATGGGGAATAAAACGTATGGATAGGTGAAAGCCGACAGCAGGGGTACAGTGGTGCAGTCTCTCTGGGAACAAAATACATATTATACAGCACTGTGATGTAGCTGCATGGTGAAGGCTCTGTCTGCCCGGCATCAGTGAGGTCAGGTTCTGTCACCATTGACATGCAATGAAGGGAGGTGATGAACGAGGGCACCAGACCCGCTCGGTCTGCCATTGGCCTGATACAGCCCTCCATCACCCCGTCTCTGTGGCAGCGGCTCATTAAAGCAGACTCATCCACTCAGTAATATTCAAATTAGATCCTGGCTGGGGGGTTTGGGCTGAGACCAATTAGAAGAGAGCAGACTACCCCAAAAAGCTCAGAATGCCCCTTTCTTTCTCTCACAGTCAGCTTTCTCTTCCGGTGATTTATTTTTTTTATTTTGCCTCTGTGTCCGTGACTTCAGGATTGTGCTGTTGCCATATTGATTTGAGTGCTGACCAAGGTATCACTACTGAAGGGTCCAGCTCCTTTCCCCACCTCCTGTCTGAGCAAAGACAATGAAAGCAATGACTGGCGTATAGAATATTTTATTAGGAAAAACTGAATGCTTTTTCTTCTACCTAGTAGAGGTGTGTTTGTGTTTCCGCCAGCTGTGCTTTCTGTTCTCCAGCTCTGGTCATGTAGTGCCTGCCTCACCAAACCCCACTGAAAACACACACCCATTGAAGCCTGTGTACAAACAGGAACCAGACACAGGAACACACACAAACACGCGGGAGGTCTGCCTCACACAGACACGTCCACGACATGGCAGCCTCACCACCGCCTTTTTGTTCTAACACCTTGTGTGCGCGCACACACACACACACACACACACACACACACACACACACACACACACACACACACACACACACACACACACACACGCGTGCGCATGAGGCCAGTGGGACATTGCTAATGCCCTGCCACTGGGGATGCTCATGTCAGAGATTTGCTTTGTTGCCATGGCAGCCCCTCTCTCCTCTCTCTCTTTCTTGCTCACCCTCAGTGCATCTCCCTTCTCAATGGTATGTGTAGAAGAGGACAGAATAAAAAGTGAAGTAATAAGTATGTCAGTGTTTGTGCCTAAAACATCAAGGCATTTTCTCCCCTTGCTTACATTCTTTCTTTCTCTCTCTCTCTCTCTCTCCTGCCCTCTTGCTCCTTTGCTCACTGTCTCTCTGTCTCTTTATGGTTCCCTCTCTCCCTCTTCCCTCTCTCGCGCTCTTCCTCTCTTCTAGACGTCTGATTGGCTGAACTAAACTCAGCCAGCTGCTTCCTCCTCTGGAGCCTGTTGCAGAGACACCCCCTCCCAAACAAACACACACACACACACACACACACACACACACCTTAACATCCACACATGCTTACTTGCTTGTGTATTTGACTTTGCTCAGGCAAGCTCACCCTCCATAAAATTTCTTTCACCCTTACCACTAGTCAGAAGATGCTTTATATGATTGTATTTTCTATTCACAGAACAACATATTTATTAAAATTAAGGCAGCATTGTCTGCATTGTTCCACTGAACACTGGCACTAGATCTTATTGCTGGGATTTATTTTATTATTGTATATTGTTTTGTCATCTTCAGTTTGTCATGGTTTGCACCTTTAACAATATGAATAAGTTCAGAAGAAATAAGCATATATGGTTGTGTACGTTTAGACCCCAATTATTTCATAACAAACCTTTTTTTGTGATTTTCTTTCTTTTGTTGATATTTTAAAGAATCCACCAGAATTATGATCGGTAAACCACTCATTGATTAACTTCCTAACTCCCTAACTACCTGTTGCCTTGTGTTTCTCATTATACAGGCCATTTATAATTAAACATGCATGCAATGACACAATGAGGTCACCTAAGAACATATAACTTGTTCCATTTTTTCTATTTGTTTTCGTGTGTGTGTGTCTGTCTGTCTGGATGCTCAGTAACAGGTGCTGGGCTCATATAGTAGTCGTTGTGCCACAACACTGATGAAAGGGTTTAAAGGACACACACACACACACAGACACACTCGAGACATTATCAAAGGGCCTCCTGGCGGGGACAGTGGAGCATAGCCGGCCGGACCATCTGGCCAGCGAATCCCAGCGACGCTCCCTCAGCTTACAACTCCGGCCTCTTTCCTTCCCGCTTTCTTCCTCTGCTCTCCTTGCTTTACTCCTCCCGCCTTCCGCACGCCTCTCCTTCTCACATCCGTGCTGTATTGCCCGATTCAGTCACTCCTCCTTTTTATAGCGCGTTCCCTCTCCGACTCTCCCTCTTTCCACTCAGCGCTCACTTGTGACACCTTACTGGCAGCGTGTCAGAGCTGCAGCCCTCGCTCCCGTCCAAACCTCCAAACCACACTCACGGTGCCTGACGGAACGAGGAGTCCAGTTTGCTTCTCTGTGATCTACCTACAGCATGAGAGGCAGTGGCATCAGTGTTGGTGCATTGTTCAACACATGCTGACAGCAGCAACAAAAATGTCCTCCCACTTACACGGTAGTGCAGCATGTAGCCGAGGTTGCTGTTGAATTTCTGGGGATATTTGGGGATTAGTATATTTAAAAAAAGAGAGCGCTGTAGCCTCTCCGGAATGGTATCTGTAGCTGTAATGGGGTTCTTCTAACCTCATGAGATTGTTGAAGCTTCGGAAATGAATCAACAAGACACCACGCCTTTTGCACACCTTTTCTGTTTATTGTTTATACCGTACAGTACAGGGCCAAAATGTTTGGACACACCTCATTCAATGTGTTTTCTTTATTTTCATGACCTATGAATGAACACATGTGGAGTTATGTACTTAACAAAAAGTGGAGCCCTGGCCTCCACAGTCACCGGACCTGAACCCAGTCGAGATGGTTTGGGGTGAGCTGGACCGCAGAGTGAAGGCAAAGGGGCCAACAAGTGCTAAACACCTCTGGGAAGTCCTTCAAGACTGTTGGAGAACCATTTCAGGTGACGACCTCTTGAAGCTCATCGAGAGAATGAGAATCAGAGCAAAGAGTGGCTATTCTGAAGAAACTAGAATATAAAACTTGTTTTCGTTTTTTTCCACCTTTTTTTGTTAAGTACATAACTCCACATGTGTTCATTCATAGTTTTGATGCCTTCAGTGAGAATCTACCAACGTAAATGGTCATGGAAAATATAGAAAACACATTGAATGAGAAGGTGTGTCCAAACTTTTGGCCTGTACTGTATATACCGTATACTGTATATAAGCTATAGGCCAGAGGTTTGGCCCCACTCTTGGATTTAACAAACAATAAACATTATTATTCTCTTTTAGAAAACACTGCAATTTAATAAAGTGAAGGCTTTTTCAAAATCAATATCAGTACACTGAAGGCATACCCGATATCTAATGTGCTTTTATAGTATATTAAAAACTCTCTGGTTACGTTTGTTTTCATGTATATGTGCATAGTTATGTAAACTCGCATGTACTTCTGTCAAGTGTTTGGAGTGATTTTAATAAGCAGTTTCAATCATTCTTTGAAATGTTTGTGTTTTGGGGTAATTTTTGATATAGTATTTTTTTTGGTTTTTACCTTTACTGCGTATTTTGCAGTAGCTGTTTTAGTAACATAACAAACGACTGTGGCGCAACGGACCGCCCTGCGAGCATCTGACATTTTGCTTGAGTAAATATGGGCTCAGTAACCCTGCTTAGCACCGCGGTCTCCTGCTGCCCCGAGGCCTGCACACATGTGGGCCGGAGCTAACTAATGCATGCTTTCGGTCATTCTGCTCTCTCCCTCCTTGCCTCTGCTTTTCCTCCTGTTTTTACGGCTCTCTGCCTGCTGCAGGCCTGGCCTGGCCTCGCGGCGGACGGGGAGAGGTGGAGGGACGGGCAAAGAGAGCGTGAACGCATGCAGCCGGGATGATTTGCTGAAGACTGCAGTGCACGAATCCTCTCTTCCCCCAGCCCACAGCCTCCCCTCACTTCCTTTAGTGCTATTTTGTTCGCCTCCTCTTCTCTCTCTGTGTCCCTTTCTCTCCTGTCTTTTTGTCGTTCTACAATGGCTCCAGGAACAGGAAGAGAAAATATATTTAAAAAAAAAAAATGAGCAAGGAGATAAAACGAGCTTTTATTTTACCGATTGATGTCTGTGTGGTTTTACAGACAAATGCCATTCATAAGTCTGCATCAAGCCAACCACACTGAATGTGACCAGATAGGCGCAATTTGGACCTGACAAACGGACCTGAAGGGTGGTAGTAGCCTAGTGTGTCAGACACTCACCTATGAACCAGAGTCCAAGGTTGAAACCCCACTTACCACCATTGTGTCCCTGAGCAAGGTACTTAACACTGAGCATCTCCAGGGGGACTCTCCCTGTCACTACTGATTTTAAGGCGCTCTGGATAAGGGCGTCTGATAAATGGTGTAGAAATCCAGGCCAAGATGTTATTTAAACCAGCCTATTTGACTGTTTAGACCAGGTCCTTGGTCAGTAATTACAGTCTTCCTCTGCATTACACCGGGGCCAGAGCCGCTGCGTAGCATCCATTCTTATTGCATTTATGATGGTGTGGTTATCTCCTAACGTGCCACATTCAGTGACCGTACATGTGGAGTTCCAGAGAACTGCCATTTCTCGTCCATTCTTCCTCCCTTTCCTTTTTTTATTCCTTCCCAGTCATTTCCCCCCTCCTTCTCAACCACCGGTCATTGTGCCAGGATAGGCCACTTCTCTCCCTGCTTGGTCAGCATTTTTGAAAGTGCTGATGTATTTGAGAAGAGGATACACACACATAGTGTGAAATAAACAGGACAATTGGGATTTTTCTTTGGTTATATGAACTAAATGGTCACGTAGCCTTTAGATTACCCCGAATGTAATGAACAGCCTTGTTCCACCTCCCCCCATCCACTTTCTCCATGCTCAGAAGGCTCCGGCCTGCGTATATATCAGCCCCCTGTAATGCCTCATTTGGAAGGAAGGAGATACACTCAATTAGCATCAGTCAGGAATGGCAGGCGCTCATTTTTTATCCCCCATCGCCATGTACAGTAACAAAGAGCCTATTAGCGCTATTAGCATGCTAACAAGGCCTCAGCAGCAGCCTTATGGAGGAATTATCGGGAGGTGTAATGCTGAGCTAACGCCCACCGCTGTAATTTTATTTTATTTTTTTCATTTCTGCGCTGACTATAGCAGTTTGTTGTAGGAGGGATTAGGGAACTTTAAGATTGGAATAGGTGGGTTGGTGGTGTGTCAGAGACTGATCAGAGGGAACGGGGGGGGGGGGGGGGGGGGGGGTGCTGAATCCTCACGGCTGCCAGTTCACGCATCTCTACAATACATAGTTTTTTTTTTTTTTTTTTGTGATTATTCCCAAGATTCGTGAATTGTGCGTCCCTATCGTGTCCAAAAAGGAGGTGCTGGATCCTCAGGGGTGTGTGTGTGTGTGTGTGTGTGTGTGTGTGTGTGTGTCCAACCAGCCTGCTTCCTGGTGGAGCAGAGGGCCCACCCCTGCGGAAACAGAGGTGCGTGTCCGGTGTTGGAGATTCAGCACACTGGCATTTTATTGTTCAATTTTTTTTGTTTGTTTTCTTTTCTTCTGCCATGTTTTTTATGCGCTAGATATTTTTGGGTGACCTTTAAGAAAATAGGGTGTTGCATCTGAAAACGGTCATCTATACACCAGTTGAAAGAACAAGGTTCATGACATCAAGCTGTGAAGCTATGATGGAGTCTTGGACCCTCTCCGACTACACATTTCACGTAGCTCTCTTGTCGTTTGACGTTAACGCATTTCCTTCCTGCCTTCCGTCCCTACCTCGACGCCTTTGTTAGCCCGAGCCCGAGTCCCCGTAGTCTCATCTGCCCCTCTCCCTCTCCGGGAGGGGTGTAGTAATTGCTTGTGCTCCCTGGGCGGCTGATGCCTTTATTGGATTGGCGTAGGATTTCAGGGGCTGTGTTTAACACGCAGGCAGCCGCTGCAGCGCAAACACGGCCGGTGTTTAAACAGCCGCCCATTTACAGCAGGGAGAGAGAGGGAGATGAGAGGAGGGAGGGAGGGAGGGAACCTTTTTAGTGTCGTTTAGGAGGCGGCGGCGGTACTCAATGAGCGGAAGCTGCATGCGCTGACACCCCCTGCCCCCTCTCCCTCCCTCCCACCCACCCTTTCTTTTCTATCCCCTCTGCCTAGTTCTTTGTGATCAATAGTTAAGTGTTCCTGGTGGAGGGGTAACCTCGTGTTCTCTAATCAGAGAACCATTATGGTGGCGCAGGAGTCACCCGGCTGCCCACCACTAACCGCTGTGGAAGTCAAGCAAGCAAGTGTAGCACTGGCGCTTCCTGACACATACACACACACACACACACACACACACACACACACACACGGATGGACTGCGGAGGGGAGGCTGGAACACTGTGCAGGGCTGAAAGTTTATTTTTAAATCACTGTATCCCACAGACGGCAACCAAGTGCTGGCAGAACAGAGAGAGTGGGTCGAGGAGATTACTTGAGTTTTTAAAAGGAGAAAGAGAGAGGAAAGCACAATCGATAGGAGATCAAGTGGAGAATTTGCTTACATCCCTGTCTGTGTACTTGTGGTTTAGTTTGTCTGGACAGTGGTAGAGTTTAGGATGAACATGGCCTCGTGAGCATGAACGATGCATTAATTCTCTGATCTCAAGGAAAGTTTCTTGCAACTCAAGGACTGGTTTCATTTGGGAAGAGACTCCAAACTGGGCTGCCGATATGTTTCGTATAGAATCCTGTTTTAGTGTGATTTTAATAGCTCATTTGAATGTTTAGTTTGGCTCCTTTTGTGTGACTATTTACTGTCCTTGTCACATTTTTACCTTGAAGGGTCCATTCTTCTCTTCCTTCAATATTACACAATATTACAACCAGAAACTGGTTGTTGGACCAGTAAATGCCGGAATATTGTGTGTGTGTGTGTGTGTGTGTGTGTGTGTGTGTTTGTCCATCTTAATACATTAGTCGTGCAACTAAGTTCAGTGTCTGGAATTCATGAAAATGTTTGGAAGCTCTTTGGAAACATCTATATTTACTCTGACACCGCTCCTCTATTCAGAATCAAACTGAAACTCTAAACGTCGCAATGTACACGACTCTCAGAAGCAGCTTGCCCACACTGGCAAAAGAAGCATCTGTTTGCAAAATTGCAACTCTATTACAGTAAGGGCAGCACCACTAGATGGCAGACCACACGAAATGGTCTCTGAATAGTCTTGAATTGTCAGTAATATTGCACTTAATAAGAATGAAATAGTATTAATTGATCATAAGAAAATTTAATTTAGTAGTTTATTTTTTTATTTTACTTTTTCTTCATCCGGTTTCAATGCCCTCCCACCAACCAATTCAGTTACGTCGTGGAATAATGGAAGGTACCGTGGTAAAACAGATTTGTCAGTGGGAACTGTCCTTTGGGCAAGTAAGCTCAATGTAAATCATTGTCTTAGATACTTGTTTCTTTATCTTAATCAGAATTTTGTCATTGCATGCAGTGTATCAGAGGTAGCCCTGATTTGATTTGTGGTGTGTATGTGTGTGTGTGTGTGTGTGTGTTTTCACCCAGTTAATTAAAAGCCAGTTTGTCATAATGAGTTCATTTCACAGTCTGATGAATGTATGCCCTACACTTTTCTTGCACACACCCACACACATACGTTAGGCAGTGCAGGCAGGCAGGCACACACACACACACACACACACACACACACACACACGCCTGAACACCTATAGCTACTGTACACCACAATGATCGGACACCTGCAGATCTCTCTGGGGGAACAGACATCCCTAAATGGTTTATTCTGCCCATATGTGCATTTGCACAAGAGCTAAATGCCTGAATCAAACAAAAAAGGTTATTTGTACCAGAGCTCTGACACTGACTTTTATTATGAAACTGCCTGGTATGTGTTTCTTTATTTGTCTCAATGGTTCAGAGATTGAACAAAGCTTTGGGGGATTTTTAAATGTGTAGAATGTTTCACTTCCTGGATTGTTGATGAAAATGGACAATGATGTCAGGAATGCTGGTCAAGGTGTAAATGGAGGAAATGTAGAATAGGTTAAGCAGGGACCTTTTATAGAAATGTTCAAATGTCTGCAGAAGCTGACATCCCTGCTGATTTTATTACTAATAGTACTGAACACATTGACAGTTGTTGTTCTAATGAAGTTGATGTATGATTTGCATAATGTGCAGAAGGTCCGTAGAGAAGAAGACATCGTTTTGAAGATCCTCTGAACCCATCGGCTAAAACCCTGAGAAGACATTTGCTCTAACTGAGGAAAAGCTGATTGAAGGTCAAGAACCCATTAGTCTCATGGAGCACCTGGTTAGTTGGGGCTTAGAATGGAGGGTGGAGCCAGTTAGACCATGAGTGGGGCGGTGTAGAGAATTGGGCAGGGACTGTAAGAATTAGAGGCAGGATCATCAGATGGGGAGACGCCCTTTGGGTGACCTAGTGGTGTTTTATTGATGTAGAATAAAGAGGATAGAATGCTGGCATAAGTGGGGGTGGGGTTTGACCCAGTGGAAAAGAAACACCACTGATGAAGCAAATGGACACCAATATTTGATGTATTTATTTACAATGACAATTATGATCTACATACATTTTTACAGGAATACTGGCCATCCCTGCAAATTCCGCACTTGTAGGACTAATTCTTATTGTAGGACTTAATATCTTATTTTATGTTATCTTAGTGCATTGGTTTGTTCTATTCAAACTGAATCAGATATTTTGCAGCATTTATACTCACAATATGAACATGAAGAAGGGAACATTAGACATTATGTTCATCCATTTAACTAAATAAACACCATGTGGGGGGAGAGAGAACCTAAAACTAAAAGATCATTTAGGGCCTTTTAACTGAACTACGGACAGCAGAGGGTGTAACGAATGTACTACAGACGCTGCATCACAGACACTATCGGTAGTGGAACACAATCTTTGTTGATGGAAATAATTGCTTGATAATATCGTTCTCCACAGCTACTTGGCTCGTACGAGAACTGATTGCAGACCCTGTGTGCCCCATTAACGCTTAAAGAGCTTGCGTTCCTCCCACAGCAGGACACTAAAATGGCGATTGTGTACAATCAGCCCAGGTCAGTCTGCTCTGTAATGGAGAGGCCGCTCCAATACACCCTGTCGCTTTTTTCTTTCCTGGCGGGCGGAGAAAGGGAAGAGCGATAGATAAAAAGATGGAGAAATGGAGGTGGAGGGAGAGGAAGAAAGAGATCTGTTGGAGCCGAGGCTGGTTGCTTCCTGTACGTTATTGGCAAAGCTGTCCAGTGCAATCAGCATAGGGACCAGAGGAGGAGCCACTGGAGCAGGAGGTTGCTATAACAACAGCACCTTGGTGTGCTTCTCTCTCTCTCTCTCTCTCTCTCTCTCTCTCTCTCTCTCTCTCTCTCTCTCTCTCACTGTTGGTGAGGCTCACTGATGTTGCTTCAGACATACGAAAGCACTACCTTCTGTCAAGAGCTTCACTCCTCCTTTCCTACTCCTCCCTCCCGCCCTCTCTCTGTTCTCCACACGGTTCTTCCTCGATCTGTGTGTTCTTCCACTTGGTAACAGGCATGGAAATGTGTGTGTATGTGTGTGCACACATGGACCCCTGAAAGCTTTAACAGGCGGTTAAGGAAAAAAAACAACAACCCACCCCCTACTCCAACTCTGCTCCCAGACACCAATCTTCCTGTTTGTGTGTGTGTGTGTGTGTGTGTGTGTGTGTGTGTGTGTGTGTGTGTGTGTGTGTGTGAGTTTGATGGTGCATTTTACTCTCATTTTCAGGATCATCCACTTTGTGGCAATGAAGGTCCTCTTATTGTCCCATTTACCCCCGTTGCAGCCATTCGGAATCGGCGTGGTAATGGAGCCGCCTTGGTCGTCGAGTCAGGGCTTGTTGCTGGGGCAAGCTGTGGGGTTTTGCCCAGTTGGTAATTATACAGTTGAGCACCAAGGCGTGGCACTGATCTGCCTCTTAAGGTTCCCTTTTACAAGGGGGGGGGGCGCTAAACACCCTCAATTATTTTATTTATTTATTTTTTTTTGCACACAGCGTCCGCCAAGCAAGACTCTTATTATTGACATCAATCACCTGCCTCTCAGACGCAGAGAGCCCCACACAGCCGAGGGACAAGGGAACAAACAAACAAATTTGTGTCGCAAAACTGTCAGTAGAGAGTCATGGCTGTGAGTGAGAAGCAGTTTTTATTATTTTTTTTATTTTTTTTCCCCCCCGTCACCCCCACACACACATTTTTATGTCTCCATCCCTCCCTCCCTCCCTCTTGTGTCTAGATGGAGGAAGCTGTCAGACGCTTTTTCCTTATCGTATGGGGGAGATGAGTGACAGGCAGCCTAATCGTCTTTATGGAATGATGAATGCTATTAATATTGACAGGCGTCGTGTCGCCCGGCTCTCCGGCATCCTACCAACCCGGGGAAGAAGGGTGAAGACGATTGCCACAGACATGCCGCCGCTGCAGCCCAAATGACAGTTCTGCGAAGAGCAGGCGCTAAAGCGTAGACGCAGAGACGAAAGATTGCGACGCCGCATGTCCTACTTCACATCTTGATTATCTTTTGTGCCCCCCCCCCCCCCTTTTTTTTTTTTTTTGGGGAAGCAATCCTTTTAAGTAAACACTGATGTTCTTTGTTTTCCGGTTTGCTCTGACTACTGTGGTCGCCATGGGCATGTGCGGATGGATGGATGGAGGGAGGGCGAATGGGATAAAAAGATGCAGAAAAGAGGGGGGGAGACACCCCCACCCCACAAGGGCAGAGAAATATCCATGAATCTTGTTATTTCTGAATTTCATTTGGCATGTTAGAGTGGGGTGTCTTGTGTGGGGCTTAGTGCTACACACACACATGCACTGCTCTCGGCGGGGGTTAGATATGAAAGGGGAATAAGATCTTCCAGTTGGATGAGGCAAATTTGCCACTGATGCTGGGATGGTTCATTCTGGGTCTGTAATTAGCATGTATGTGTGTACACACACACACACACACACACACACACACAAACACACTCAGTTCCGTGTTACAAGCTTTCATGGTTTATTCCCTTAAACTGTAATTAACAGGGGAGCTCGCACACACACTTTATTATTCACACTCACTTTATTGAACTCTGCTGGATCAGTTGACCAAAGAACAACAGACGCAACAGTCGTCTGTCCCTGATACTTAGAGCCTGTTAAAGTGCTTGATTCAAATTGAACATTTGATCTAAAATGTATTAAACATTCTAAATTGATCTTGGAGAATTTACCATGCACACTCAGTTGTGGAATAAGATTTCTGTTTACCTACAGTTTGATCATTTTTGCATTTGAGTTTTGCATTTGAGTAGGGTGGTAGTAACCTAGTGGGTAGAACACTTTCTTGTGAACCAGAAGACCCAGGTTCGAATCCCGCTAACTACCATTGTGTCCCTGAGCAAGTCACTTAACCCTAAGTTGCTCCAGGGGGACTGTCCCTGTAACTACTGATTGTAAGTCGCTCTGGATAAGGGCGTCTGATAAATTCCTTAAATGTAAATGAGTAGATTCATGAAGCCAGTGGTGTATCACAGTTCAAGAAAAAAAGTCACATAGAGGTCTCTTCTTGGACAAGGAATCATGTGCAACCTTTTAATCATTTTTCTCCTGAACTTTTTTTTCTTAATACTTAATTGATAAAAAGGCTTATATTTATTATTGTAATATGAAATAATTTCCTCTCATTTCTGTCCTTCTGAAGTCCAGTTGGTGTATATTAATCTGCAGATGTTTTATAGACTTCAAAGTGAAGAGATTGAGAGAGCGAGAGAGTCTGTGGCAGTCACTAAATGCACACCACAGCATGTCCGTAAAATCGCTCTCCAGACCTTGGTGACAGTGCCATTGAAACCTATATTAATGTGACCATGTGTGTGTTTGGGTAGAGGAAAGGAAGGATGGGCACAGACAATTGACTAGAACCAAATATGCATGTGGCCTTCACTGACTGTGAGGGTGGTTGGGGATTCAGTGAATTTGGTTCTGGTGCATGCCCAGTAAAGAGCCATGAGCCCTGTATGTTCGGTCCCAAGTGTGTGTTGCGCATTCATGGTTTGTTGGTGCACCAGACATGTGTAGCATTGTGTCCGGCAAACAGCACTGTTGTGTGGTGTGGTGCGGCGCCACAGCTAAATTTTTAATATTGTGTCTCACGTCGGCACCGGTGTATGGTTGGATGATGGTGACAGGCAACTTAGACTGCACTCAGTGACTGGGGCAAATTAGGCGGGAGACATTTGCTGTAATAAGCGCTCGCCTGAGTGTGAACAATAAAACTTTGTCATCTGTCAATGTTCCTTTTCCCCCGGTGCTACACGCTTATGTGGCTTTAAGCCCGCCGTCTCTATTGATCACTTTATTATGGGGTTCTGGGGTGTATTTCCCAACGGGTGCAGAGAAAGGTGCACGGGAGCGTTCTTCCCACCGAAGGCCACAGAGTGCTGTTTAAACAGTTTGTATTGTGGCAAAAGAAACAGCATGCCTACTGCCTAGTAGACCTCCAGCTTGGTGTGCTATTCTGCTTTGAATTAGCGCTCTAATTGCCTCTCAGGAGGGTAATGTTTAAATCCAAGCACCGGTGCCGATTACAAGAGTGGCACACGCGTGCAAACACACACACACACACACACCCTTTTTTGAACGGCTATATAATTGTTGGAAATGGGTTTGTCATGTGCCACACCACTATGAAGTGCCTGCCCAAATTTCCTTTTGACATCTGTGTTGTCTTATATTCTTAAACCTGTAGAGAATCTGTCACACACACAGTTTTTTTTTTGGTGTGAGATGTTCTATTGTAGGGTTGTGTAAACCCTTAAGTGGGCCTGATTGTGATTTGGCTGTGTGCATTAAAGGATTTTTAAGTATCCATTTAAAGAACTGGAAGTGAAATGATAAGTCTAATGAGGAGTAGTTTTTGCTAAAGGGAGTGCGTGTTTTTTGGTGTTCCTTGATATTACTCTCTGAGATAAGTATGAATTACTCCCCCTCAGTCTTACTCCTCCATGATCCAAATTTCATGCCTCTCTTCGGTGGATTAAAGTCGTATGATTTTTCCTAATTTCTGTTTACATTTTTTTTACGAATTAGTACATAACCTACTTTAGATCTCAGAAGGGCTGTGAAATTTCACAGCTAGAGCTTCAAAGTGAACCACAGTCCACAGGAATACAGGAATTCTGTTAAACAGGTTTCTCCATTGTATTTTATTATTATTATTATTTTTTTAATATAGTCTTTGATGAGATTGCATTTGACCAGATGCATGCAATTGTACTTTGACTTGCGCAAATATTGTGAAGTTTTGTCAAGGCTGTAATACCATTTTTGATTTTGATATATTACAAAGATGCACATGCCAGTTCATTTGAATGCATGTCCTTTTAGAATACTGTGTATTTATTCATGTGTTTTTGTATCTTTTTTTTTTTCCAGCTCCAGGAGACTGTTAAAAGGAAACTGGACAGTGCTCGCTCGCCCCTGAATGGTGAGCAGAATGGCATCTGTGATGGCAGTTACTCTCCCAATACCAAGAGATTGCGAAAGGAGGGTGGTTTGGACTCATTGAGTGGCTTAGCCAACAATGTTCCGCCCATTTCACCTATTCACCAAATGGACATCAAGCCACCACTGGGCGTGGGCAGCAACAGCATTAGCAATGCTAGTGTCACTGGGAACGGAAATGCAATCAGCAACCACATCACGGGCCGGCCTGAAGACTTGGGCAAGAATGGCCTGAATGGGACTTTGGACTTAGATGATGGCTTTGGCATCCTTAAAGACATGAAACAGGAACCTTTGGATGATGGGGTTGGAATGGAGTCCTCTGATGCATCTCTTTCCAGCCAGAACAAGCTGTTTTCTGACTTCAACCTGAACGATCAGGAGCTGCAGGAGCTTATCGATGAGTTGGCCAACACTGTGCCTGAGGATGACATGCAGGACCTGTTTAATGAGGACTTTGAGGAGAAGAAAGAGGCAGAATTCACTCGGCCAGCTGCTCAAACGCCACTCCCGCAGGAGCCCCCTGCAGCCGTGCCAGCGCCTGCTGCCCCACCTCCTCAAACCAACCAGATGCCCATGGGCTCCCCTCAGGTGCGACCCTCTTCCTCGGGTCCACAGTTCGCCACAACTGCTAATGGTACGCCACCCCAGCAGCCCCTGCAGCAGTCTCCGGCTGTTGCAATGGCGACCGGATCACCAGCCAACTGTGTGGCCCGCTCACCGCAGACTCCACCGCAGACCCAAACGCAGACAGCCAGACCTGGGAATGGATATTTGATGAATGCCGGTCCGGGGGTCGGGCCAAACGGTTCAGCACCTGTGTCCTCTGGGGGTCCTGTCCAGGGAGGTGGTGGTGGAGGCCCGGTACCAGTCACTGTGCCACAGCCACAAACCTCTGATCTGTCCCCTGCAGAACAGTTAAAGCAAATGGCAGCCCAGCAACAGCAACGAGCCAAACTCATTCAGCAGAAGCAGCAGCAGTCCCAACAGGCTAACTGGTCCCCTGCTGGTCCTCCAACCAGTCCCTATGGGGGCCCTTTTAACCCAGATAAACCAAATAGCCCTATGATGTACCCACAAGCCTTTAACACACCCAACTCCATGGTACCGGCCATGGCAGGGAACCCACAAAAATCCGGTATGAACAACTACCTCCCTCAGAGCCACATGAATATGATAAGTCAACAGCAGCAGCATCCACAGCAACCACCAAACAACCTAGGCAACCAGAGCGCCCTGAGCAAGCCTCTGTCGTACAGCAACACCAAGCCTCTGAGCCATTTCAGTGCCGTTGACCACATGGGCCAAAGGATGACTCCACCAATGGCCAACCAAGGAAAAGGCTCCATGATGCCCTACATGCAGAGTCAAGGTGGGGGTCCACAGCCAGCTCAGGGCCCCATGCCTGGCCAGACAGCCCACCTCAGTGAAGAGCAGAAGAGGATGCTATTGATGAAGCAGGGCTTACCCTACAATGCCATGCAAACACACTCCCAGGTAAGAAGCAAGGTTTTCTAACTAGCCTCCAAGTCGCATGTGTATGTCAGGAAATGGATGCAGTTTTTGTTTTTTATTGTTTGGTGCCACTTTTTGTTCTGAAATTGTGGTCTTCAGCAGATCTATAACTGTTAATGGTATTTGGTTGATTCATTAGCAGAGCAAATGTGGCAACTGGGTAAAGTTGATGTTTGTGAGAGCTGCATTATAATTTGTATATCACAAGTTTTAGATCTTCATCAAGTTGAAGTACACTTTTTGTTTTCAATTCTTGCAGTATGTTTGTACTGTTATGTTTGTACTGTTACGTCTGTACGCCGTTACAGCTAGAAATTTAGAAGGACTTATTTAAGAATCAGGGCTATAGAGGTTTGTGACCCCATTGATGCCTTGATTTACTTAGCTGTTCTACAGAGATTTTCTTGGTGGCAGTCAAGCCCTTCCTTTTATTTTCAAATTAGATATTAGATCAGTGCAAGATGGTAGTCTTCCTTGATAGATTGTCTCTACGCATTCCAGAATTTTTTTATTGTTTGTCGGTGTCCTGAACACTCCCAACTATGGTAAAATGGTGTCTGTTGCCTCAGCAACAGCTAGCACATTGAACAGGAAATCAACACTCAAATATATTAAAGTCTATGCACCAGCCCCTGGTGTCCCCGTGGAAGTCCAAAAGCACCTCCTGTTGTCTCAAATCTCATCCATTTTTGTGCTCTAAGACATACCAATTTCCTGTGATTGTATTTCTAGCTATTTTCACCTTGATAATTCTGGTGTACTCGTCTTTTTATTACCACTTTAATGTTAATCTCATAATTCGTTATCAATTAATCCTCAGTGTGTCTCATCTACACTGTTAAAGTCATCGGTGAATAAGCTTGTCAATGACAAAGACCCAGTTTCATCCTATCAGCTCTTTTTGTATGTTCTATCTTGACATCTTTGCATTTCTTCTTTCATTCTTTCTGCTGACAATTTGTCATTTATGTGATTTTTTCTTTTTTTTTTCTTTTTCTCCTTTCTAATCCCCACGTTTCTCGCCATAGCCACCCAGAGACACTCAGCACCAATAACCAGGCAGATTTATGAGGATTGTTTCTTTCCACAAGGAAATGCAGCAAATAGCGGCTGTGCGAGAGAGGGAAAGGTTGGGGAGAGATGAAAATGTAAAGTGGAGGGAACAACAATAGACTTTCATCTGCACGGCTAGTGGTGTAGGGAATTAACTGTGCTACCAGAATGTTGTTTAGTCATCCAGTTGATGGTTGTTAATATTATTTTAAGTTAATTTTCTTCTTTCTTTCTTTAAAATCATACTTCTAGCTGTCCTGTAATGCTCCTTGGTGGTTTTTGTGCAGAACGGTTTAAGAAGTAATTTTTTTTTTGACCGCTCTTGTAGAGCTGAGCACCTTCTGCCTGTGTGTCTTGACAGGGTGCCGGTAAGTTTGCCAGACAGCAAACAGGCCATCAAGCTTATCGATTATCGGACAGATGAGGCATGGGGGCACAGCTGAGTTGTGGGGAGCCAGCATCATTAGCATTATTTATGCCCACCATCACACACACACAGACTGACACAGGCTTGCTTTACAGGTGCCACAAATCTTGTTATTATTATGGCATAATCTTATTAGTGCACAATTATGAAACTTGATGGCTCTTCTTAAAAGCTTGTTAGTCAAGGTTTAATTGTCCCGCTCTTCCATTTAGCATATTGTCTCGGTGATGGTAATTTATTCTCTGGTGACTGGGAGGAGGGTACTGGAGGGATCCTGATTCTTGATGGTTTGAGATTTGGGCCTTCTGAAGAGGAAAGGTTTCATAAAGCATATCAAGATTTGTCATCAGGTGCGGTGAGACGTTGCAGCATCACTGATTTCGGCTGAGTTTACGGTCATGCGTTTCACACACATCTACACAACCTTTTAAGATGTAGACATTTCTGTACGCGCATACAGCAGAATCACAGACAACACAGATGCTCTGGCCCAGCTCTGACCTTGTTTGTCTTTTCTGAAGGGTAAATCTCAACTGAGACCTCAGACAGTCGGTATAGTGTTGTGCATGTGTGCGGCTGCCTCCAGCAAGGCGTCATCTCCGTGCAAGAGCCGGACTTTAACAGGCACTCGCGCTACTCTGAGAAGATAAAGAGCGAGAAAGACCACCCTGACGCACCCATTCCATCCCCCCAGCCTCTCCATCCTGAGGAATAGGAGATATTAGCCCCACCCCCCAGCAATCCCTCTCTCTCTCTCTTTTTTTTTTTTTTTCCTCTCCCTCTCTCTCTCCCCACCCCCTTTCTCTGGCACACATGTCAGGACTTGAGCTGAGCTGTTCTCAGATCCTGTGGAGAGGCTCCTAGGAACAAGGGAGGAGGAGGAAAGGGAGGGGTTGAGCATGAGGCAGGCAGGCAGGCAGGCAGGGAGGGAGGTTGGGGGTAGGGAAGGAGGACTGCTCTGTGCTGTTCCATCCTTCCCTCTGAACATTGACACCATGCGAGGACAGCCTGTTCAGTCGCCACACCAAACAAAAGAAGCCGCTAAATGAAATTTGGGGGAGGGAAGCGCAGACAAATGTGATTTACCACTGGGGAGGATGTCCTCATGTGTGCAAACTACACACAGATCTTCCAGATCCAACACCATGTTGTGTTTTCGTGTTGCATGCGGCAAATAGGCTATTTGATGGGGTAGCGCCCATTAATAAGTTTATCTGAAAAATGAAATACCCCGGCCATGGCAAGTCGGACCTGTGAAACCTCTCAATGTTACACAGATCCTGGGCATGTCCAGTTAGTAGTCATTAGAGCACTTTGGGTCACACTGAGAACTGATCTGGTCAGATCATTTGGCCAATTTATTTCATTTGACTGTTCTCCTCCTGCATACCATTTCAATTTACTTCAACCATAATCACAAAAAAGCTAATCTAGTACAGGAATGTGCTATGCTTCAATAAATGGTTGAGGATTGTTAGTTGCATATTTCTTATAAATATAGGACATATAAATGCAAAATGGGCTTAATTAGTAAAATATTGTACCAATATGCAGAAATGGGATTTATGTAACTTAATATTCAATTATAAAAAGTTAAACTATAGACTCCATAGTCTTCATTCTTAGAGCTTGCTAATTTTAATTAAATTACACTAGTCCCACAATGTGTATGTTTTACCCTGATCAGCCACAACTTTACGGCCTCTCAGTATTTAATGAAGTTAGTTGGAGCCCTTGAGGCATGGACTGTGGTATCTGTGATCACGTCATGTATTGGAGACTGGTGTAAGTATTCTAAGATGTGAGGTGCTTCCATAGATCATAGACCGGGTTTTCCAGCACATTCCACAGATGCACAATTGGTAAAATCTCTGTGGATGCAAGATCCCAGGTTTCCCAGCAGAACATTTGCCCAAATCTGCACACTGCACAATCTTGGTTTCACAAGTGAGGTTTTGTAGTTATTAAAAATATTGCCAACAAAAAGATCACAGAGTCCTAGAAATGCATTGAGATATACTTTACATGATATAAATGAATCATACCAGAGCACAATCACATTGAATCAAACTTCCCAGTTCAGTGTTAAATTGCAGGTGATAAATGGTGCAAATTGAGCAAATAGCTAAGGGTAAGTAAATAGGTAAGTACTGCCAGACTGTCAGCTACAAGTATACATATGAATGCACAGTATGTTAGAAATGTGCTAATGCAATGTGACATGTAATTTGGCAGCATGCACCTGATGGTAGCACTGTTGGAGTTTTGCTGGAGGATTGCTTCCCTTTAATACACACACAGCCAGTGTCTAGGAAAGATGCTACCTCAAGAGCATTTCCTGTTGATTCCATTCGATCAGCAATGTTACTTAAGTATTATGGTTAAATTACTTAAATATGAACTCCATTTAAATTCTCCCTACTGAGCCAATCTTGATGTGGTCACATTTGGCACTTACTACCATAGTGTCCCTGAGCCAGACACTTAACCTTAAGTTGCTCCAGGGAGACTGTCCCTATATAAGGGCGTCTGATAAATGCTGTAAATTATGAAAAGCACTTAAGTATCACAACTCATTAAAATACTAAGCATCGAGGAATGTTGCATTCAAACGCAAAGTAAGGAAAAGTAATCTATTTATTTATTTACTTAAGAAGACATTTTGTCATTTTTGTGTTTCATCCATGTTTTATGTTTTAGGCATGTGTAACTTTTAGTGAAAAAGTGAACATGAAGTGCCCACTCTGTCCTCTGCATGCCTGGGGAGCAGTGTATGGGGACGGTGCTTTGCTCAGTGGCACCTTGTCTGTTTCGGATAAATATATAATGTGTGTATCTAAATTTATTTATTCATATGAATAATTATTTTACCTATATAACAGCTTATTTATTTAATTATTTTTTTTTAACATTCATTGTTTTGGTTGTATTTGTTTGTACAGTATGACCTGTAGCTAGTATGTGTTGAAAGACTTAGTTTGAAGCATTAAGACGCAGAGTATAGGTTGAACTGTGTAGTCATGGTGGTTTGAGTTTGTGTGGGTGCAGACTGCAGGTCAACCTTCTAGACATGTGTTTATGTGTAGATACACAATGTGGATGGTGTATGTACTGTGATTTTTTTTTTTTTTTTTTTGTGTGTGTATGTGTGTAGATATGATTAATTATATACGTAACTGGAAGGTTGTTTGTGTGTAGGTTGCGGCACTCGGTGGCTCATCAGTGCGTTGCGTGCTGCTCCGGTGCCTGTGTGCTCTCCCCACCGAGCTCTAGTGACAGATGGAAGGTCTGTATGGATCAGGGCAGCGGGGACTGAGGAAGGTTTAGAGAGGGAGGGACGCAGAGGACATGTCTGGGGAGAGGAGGGTGAGGAGGAAAGGGTGTGTGTGTGTGTGTGTGTGTGTGTGTGTGCGCATGCATGCGTTTGTGGGGGCATACTGAAAGCGGGTGGGTTTCAGGAGGTGTCTTGGCTTGATTCCGAAATGTGCATGTGCATAGCCCTGAAACACCGAAGCCCTGACATACAAAGATATACGGTCAGGTTGGTGTAAGTCTGAGCGTGTGTGTGTGTGTGTGTGCGCGCGTGTGTGTTTGTGTGTCTTGGATGACAGTGCTCTGTTTAGTATGCTGAGATCAGGCTGTTGCTCACAGTGTGCCGTGCTGCCGGCCGGACTACAGAATAAGAATGATCTAGCCGCACAGTTTCTCTCTCTCTCTCTCTCTCTCTCTCTCCCTCCCTTTTTCCTCCTCCTATCCTCCTCTCCTCTTCAGAGGGAGGGTGGGAAGGAGGGGGCTAGAGAGAAACTTTGGCCGCCACAGCCACTTCGCGTTGCCATAGATACAATGGCCCATAGCACCTTGCCGCCTGAATCAATGGCAGCTGCAAGACAAGGAAGGTGGGAGGGAGGGAGGGAAAGAAAGAAAGGAGGAGAAGAGGGGGGGGGGAGTGTCTTTGTGTGTTTATCTGTGTATGTGGAAGCGATTGGGAAGTACTTACCAACATGTCGACAATGTGCGTAATGTTACACGAATTCCTTGAAACAGGAAAAGCCCAAGGAGGAAAAAAGAGAGAGCGAGAAGGTGAAAGATTATTAAGAAATGTAACGGATAAACAGCAAAGCCTTTGTATTAGTTTCCAGTCAGAGTGACACACTTTTCTTTCTTTTTTTTTTTGCCCTGCCTTGCCTAATTATCTTTCCGTTGTATGTCAAGGAACCGTGAAACAATTATCTCTCTCTTTTTTTTTTCCGCTGTTCTCCAGCGCAGTCAGGTTTTGTGAAGAGGCCATTGTTTTCAGTTAACAGTAATGCGTTGTTGTGTGACTGTCTGATATTGCTAATTGTCTCCTTCAGTTTTGCATTAAGCCATTTAGCAGACAGATTCATCCTGAGCCTCTTGCTCACGACACCTTCTTGTGCTGGTTATCTGTGGAAGAAATTGAGGTTAAGAGCCCCCTATTTAGTTAAGTGCTCAGATTTCCTCATGGGCTTTGAACCAACAATTTCCTGATCGTTGTCAACTAAACCTTTTTGCTCTGCACATGATTGCAATGGAGTTGGAAGAAGAAATCAGTTAGAGGGGGGATCAGGAATTCCTTCTTATGGCTCATGGACAGGAAAGAATCAGTGTCTCTCCAACCTCCCTACAACCTCCCATTATTTATAAAATATTTTTATCATCAAAGCTTAATAGAGCAGTATCACAAATGAGGTTGCAATGAATGTTAAAAGTATGGTAATAAGTCTGAAAATCAGACTGTCCCAACTTCGGTGACTTCATAGCAGTTCATGTGCCTGTATACCAACAATATCTGGGAATGTTACGATGAACTGGTGGATGTCCTCCACACTTAGATCAAGTCACTGTTGATCTCCTGGACGTTATTTGATGCCGAATGATATCCCAGTACATAATATGCCAAAGGTTTTCAGTTGGATCAAGGACCGCTATCAAGAGCCACTGTAGTCATCATGTAGGAACTGTCCATGCACTCTGGCCACATGCGGCGGGCCGGTGTACTGCACCCTGCAACTGAGGAGGCTTTCCTGGTTCTTAGCAGCAGGCAGTGTGCTATTGGCAACCACACGGTGGTCTGTTCATCTCTATGAGCATACACCTCCGCACATCAGCGCATCATCAGTGGTAATTTGCCTCATCCTTAAAATGAATAGCGAACTTTTTTGTCTTGACTTTGATTTCCTTGAAGTCCTTTTGGCGAGTTGTTAAGACGTCATTTGATCTAGGAAGTATGGAAAGCTGTTTTTCCCTGATGCCTTAGAGCTGAACTGGATTGATCTGAGTGAAAAGTCCTATTGTTGCTGAACTTCCTGCCTTTTTCTATAGCACACAGGTCCACAAAGAGAACATCAGACGTGGTGCTCTTGTTCCCTTCCCCCTTTCATATGCGTACACATGCTTTCTATGTGTCATTGATGGAGGATGCTCAAGAGGCACCAAAGCGTGACTCATCTTGTCTTCCATCCCCCACTTCTCTCCTCCTCACTCATATCAGCGTCTCTGTCTGCCCCTTCTGCTCACTGTTCCCCGTGATTGTTGCCTGGCCTCTGATAGGGACAGAGTGGACCCCACCCTTTCTACACCTGGGCCCCTGTCTCAGAACCAGCTGCACATCTCCATATGGAGTACAAGATGATATGACCTTGATTAGACACACATGCGGTTCTGTTGCCGACTGGACCACTCCATGTACCATATGTGCCATATTGTTTGTCAGCTCAGAACACGCTAGCTGAACAAGCTCCTCAGTGTTGCACACATCGTAATCCAAGATTACGATTACCGATGCTCACTTTAAATCTTTCATGTACCAACCATCATTGTCCCATTGTGCTTCTGTCATCACCATTGTCATTACTCTACATTCCGCAGTGTAGTGTTTTTAGTTGTGGGGGGTTTGGCAGGCATCTCCATTTGAAGAGCACCAAAGCCGTGAAGAACCAGCACGTCAGAGTCTTGTTCACAGATTTGGTGGCTCGTCTGGGGGAGCGGTGGAGGAATTAAGCAACAGGAACGGGGGCCCCAGACAAATTTCTCTTCAAGTGACGCTGATGTTCCAAACACACACTGACAAGCGGAGAAGGATGCTGGGAGTCAGGAGTGACTGAGCGAGGCTGGGTGAGGGAGGGAGAGAGAGAAAGAAAGAGAGTAAGGAGCTAAGAAGCTTTGAGCTGGATTAAGTGAAGAATTTTACTTTTTTGTACCTTAGAATCTTCTTCTTGGAGCAATTTGCCTTGAACGCGCTAACATGGCTAATCCGCTCTTAAAAGAACATAATCCTCCACCCTGCTACCTGATCCAGGCCTGGCACCAAGGAGGCCTTGTCATCTATACTCCACCTGTATAAGGCTTCACACACACGCACATATTCCTCACTTTTTCCTGTTTATGAGCATCGCTCAGAGACACGATGGTAGTAAGTGGGGTTGAACCTGGGTCTTCTGGTACAAGGTGAGTTACAAGTCCACATACTTACCCACTATGGAGAATCAGATGTAGTGACTCACACTGTGTGATAAGGGCCAAAAACGTCACCACTCATCATGGACTAAACTTGTTCCTCCTCCCATCAGGCAGCTCGGTTTGATTTTTCTGAGGATTTAAACTATTTGTGAGTCCCTGACTTGCACAGGAAGTGCATCAATTGGAGCATGTGTCCATTCCATTACCATCAATGGGGCTGAGGAGGCACACAACTGTAATGCAGATCACAACTAGATTCGGTTTCTGACTTATCCTACCCATTACAGCCATAATAGACCTAAAGATGGTCTCACACAAGCTCTGTAAGCAGTAAGCCTCATTGGACCGTAATAGTAAATATATGGGGGTTAGGAAGCTCACCTCAGAGACCGCTGCAACGTATGTGTATGTATTTAGTGTTAGGAACATGGTACAACATCAGAACTCATGAAAGATGGTTCAGAATACTCCTGTGCTAGTCCAGTTTGGAGAAACCTTTGTAGCAACCAGCTTGTACCTGGAATTTTGATCAGTCAACAGACAAGTGGCTTGTCACACACCTTTTTCCGGAGTTTGCGAGGGACATTTAATTATTAAGTTGGGCCGCTGCCCATTGAACTTGTGATGTAGCCCATCACTTGACAGGCCATTGTAATGAGATGATGGGTGTGGTTTTAATGTTGCGGCTGAGCAGTTGTATACAGGGGATGATTGCTGACGGGAAAAAAAACATTGAGTCCTGGAAGAAAGACACTCATCGCTGGGTCTCTGATGTGCTTGTCTTGTCTTGCTGTAGGCAGGAACGTCTCAGAACGAGTTAAACAGTTGTTATCATTCCGTCTCGCTTTTTTTGCGCAGTCTCTCCGGACCTCTCCCGATACACCCACTTAACGGCGGCGCTCTCAGCAGCGAGCTCAGGTATAGATAAAAGAGAGCGCTGCCAGTGTGAGAGGCCGACGTGTGTGGGGTGATTGAGGAGGTGTGGCTTCTCGGTCCTCTCCTCTCTCATTAGAGCGCTCTTAGTCTCTCCATCCCTCCCTCTCTCTTCCCTCTTTCTTTTTCTCCCCCAGGCGCAGTCCCTCCCGCCTTTTGTGGACTCTCAACGAAAAACCAAGCCAAATAAACTTGAACCCGGGGAGGTATGATTGATGGTTCTGCAAAGAGTCTGTGTCTCTCTCTCTCTCTCTCTCTCTCTCTCTCTCTCTCTCCCTCTTTCACCCTTTCACCCCCCCCCTCCAATTTCCCTCCTCCGCCCGTCGTCGTCTCTCTTTCAGTGACTCCTGCTGGATATGCTGGATTTTCTTTTTATTTTGAGGGGAAAAAACGCAGCAAAACAAACGTGTAAGCGACATCTCTGCCCTTCGTTCTCTCCCACTGGGCAGGGTGACACGCTTTTCACAGATTGTTGTTGTTGTTTTTATTTTTTCATGTTGAGCTCATGCCGTTGTCTTTGTCATTGTCTCTTCTTATTTGCTGTACCATATTCATTCAAAGGACTCATTAAATTCTTTTCTTTTTTTTTTTTTGTGTACAGTTTCATTGAATTTCCTCTGGGCAAGTCGGTCATACCAGCTTACCTGAGAGAGTGTAAGGAGTGAATGTCGAGATGAACTGAACAAATGCATGAACCTAGTGGGGACAGTTAGCTAAGTATTTTATTTTTTTTGCCAGCTTTAAGGCAATTGGGTAAGTTCCTGACATTGGAAGCCACCGGTCATGCAGATTTCACATAGAAGGGGGTGTTTAGATTTAGACTTACCTTTTTTTACTTTGCCTAATTCCTTGTTTGCCCTGCTGGTTTACCTATACTCAGCTCAGCTGTCATCTTTCAGGAGGAAGGGTTTCGTAAATACTCAATCACCTTAAAACGCTTTCCAATGCAGCCAATGGGAATGCATTCTCCTGAGCAGATCGAAGTGTAGCTGTGCGAAATTGCTTGTTGAGCATTTGCCTGTAGATTCTTGACGTAATCGGTGATATTGACGGTTGAACCCGAGCAGCGTGTTTGTTTTTCAGGGGTAAGCCAGCCAGGGCTCATTGGCTTCCTCTTTCAAAAACCGATGGTGCGTGTGTCACTATTCTTAGCCTGTTTATCATGCTGAGGGGACAGCTTGATTGAAACCAGCTCGCCTATCAGGCACAACAGCAGGCACCTATCAGACGACCTATTGTCCTACAGGCGCCGATAAGGAAGCCTCTTCATAGTGAACACCAGGCTGCTGTTTATCTGCAAAGGTCACCATGTTTGTGTAAAACTAGTGAAACACCACCCTGGAGGTCCAAATGGACACTTCTGAGCAGGAGGTAGTAGGGACCTCCATTGGCTGCTGATAGGTGGGTCTTTGGTGAATTTGGGTGTGTGCAAAGAAGAAACGCCTCAACCACAACTATGCCCCAGAGGCAAAGGACCGTTTCCTGCTAATGTGAGAACATTGCATGAAGGCAACCCTACTAAGATGGACTCTTGTCCTCCTGAGATAGTATATATATTTTCCACTTCAAAAATTCGGTAGTAGTCAAATCTTTCCAGAAGATGTTGGTTAAGGTCTCTAGGAAAACATTTTTTGATGTAGATGGATATGATCTCAGATTGGCTTGGAAGGCGAGAAATAAAGTCTTCTGAGTCTCGTTGGAGCGGAGTCTTTTCATCGAGTTTCACACTGGCTTGATGTGTTTCTCTTGGCTGTCTCTCTCTCCCTCTTGTCTCTGGCACTCTTCGACTTTTTATGTCATTATTTCCCAAGCTTCCTGGCTTTTCCCTTCTTTAACGCACACACACGCACGTACACTGGAACTCTACTGAGCCAAAGATAATTCACTTTGCACACTCGCTTTCAATTTGGTGTGTGTCTTGCCCCCCTGCCCCCGTCCCCCTCAAAGGCACACTCTATCAATGATTGTGAGCTCGGGGTGCTCGCAGAGAGGATCGAATTGCTTGCTCTGCGTGTGTGCGAGCGTGTGTCCACGTGTGCGAGGATGTGTGCATGCACAGCACACACTGGTTGCCATCGTGCTGTGTTAAGGCCAGACTTCGTGGGCTGGCCTAGATACCACAGGAAAAGAACAATCCGACCTCTCTCTGCCCTTCTCGCTTTTGCTTTCTCTATCTGTCTGAGGTGTGTGTGTGGGTGTGTGTGTTTGTTTGTGTGAATGTAGAATTTGGAAACTACAGTACTGTGCAAAAGTCTTAAGCACAAAGGCAAACCAGTTGAAACAGAGGCACTTTATCTAAGCTGCAAGCACATTTAATGTAACAGTTTATTGCACAATCTCCTTATTTTCATTTAACAATGACATTGTGAATATAGTGAAAGAGACTCCTGTAGTTATCGTATTGTTCTCCAAGCAGCAATATGATATTGTTTTCCATCTTAGGCTTTTGCTTGTAGTTTAGAGTTGGGAGAGATTTTCTGATTTTTTTTCCCTCAGTCCCCCTTTTAATGATTTCTTGCATAAACACAATTATATCAGCTCATCTGTTTGCTGCTAATAAATCTCTTTGATTCTTTCCAATAAAACCCAACAATGCATGCGAATATGTATAGCCAGAGGGATGTAACTGAACTGAAATCAAATTTTTATTTGCTTTATCAGCAATCAAACATCTTATCTAACTTTATACGGTTATTACAGTGCGTGAAATGTCACATTTGTCTGGTCCTCAAGCCCATGGCATATGTGGGTGTGTGTATACTGTGTATTTACACTGTGGGTAGGCCCACCAGTATTTGGTGAATTCTACATGCATTTATTTGCATCGGCTCGTCTCCCACTCTGTTTGTGTGCACATGTGTCTGTGAAAAGAGACAGACTAAAACAGGAAACCCACCTGACACGGATGACAGTGTTTTCTCCTCTGCGCCGCAGACGACTTCTTCCTTCCTTTGGCACTCAGCAGATAAAGAGATTCTGCATATTGCAGGTGGCAACCAGGTGGTCTATCACTGAACTTTTTTTTTTGCCATCATCTCTGGCTGGTTTGTGCTAAACATACATCTGCATATAAAGTACCCGCTCATTTTCATGTTTGTGACATTTGCTGCTCACATCAGATCTATCGCTCACGCTTCTTGAGGTGAGCGCAAGCCTAGGCATGTTGACACCTGGAAGAAATCTGAAGTTTTCTCCTTCCTTTTAAAACTGTCACTTTCGTAACATATTCTCACCGTGTCTCTGGCTGCTGTTTCACTATTCCTAGACCGTAGCATCACTCTGTAGGGGATAAGGTTTTCCCCTTCGCCATCTTCCCTTTCGTTCCCTTAGGCAGCACTTAGACGACTGTCATGGCCAGATTCACCCCCCTACACTTTAATAAAGCCACACTCTCAACCAGACCCCCCCTCCCCTCATCATCCCTGTCCTGCCGTCCAGGCCCTCCACCCTTTTGGCAGCTAGTGCCTTGGTTGATGAGCCCCTTTGTGGGTCTCTTGGTGCAGTGGGCTGGAGCTGGCTGATAAGAGTGTAAAGGGGGCTGGGGGGGTACGGAGATCGCCCTGCAAAGGAGCAGTGATAAGTTGTGAATAAAGGGAAGCACTGGCTGGCCTGCTGGGCAGTAAGGAGTTGTCGTGCGACGTGGCCAGTGGTCCCACTCTCAGACTTGTTGGGTTCATTTTGAGCGCATGGTGCCCTTTTTGGTGCAATCGTTGCTCACTGGACATTAGTGTATTGCGTAGTGAGCAGCGTAGACATGCGGTTTGAACGGGGAGCTCTTGAGTTTGGGTCGGGGGACGGGATGCTTTTGCAGCCAGCTGTGGAACAACGTTTAATCTGTGACAGCTGCTGCTGTCCCCTACTGAGAAAAAGTGAAGAAAAGGGCAGAGAGAAGAAAAACGGAAATGAAGAGAGAGGGAGGGAGGGAGGGAGACTGAGCAAAGGATGGGGGTTGAAGATACGTCCCTACAGATGTGCTCTGTGTGTGCGAGTGCTCCTTTGGTAGCTGCTGGTAAGGGTTCATTGCGGCGCGGCGAGCCTTGAAAATACACAATCACCTCCCTGGTCCTCCTGCCCCACCCCCCTTTGCACCAACAGAAAGCCAGTTCCTCTACATTTACTCACCTTTTGCAGAGGCCTTTTAACACGCATCCTTTTTTTGACAGTCATGTCCATAATCTGAACCATGTCTGTCTTTTGCCAGCCCTGACCTTGAAGGACCTTGAGTTTGCTTTCCCCCTCATGCCAAAGAAGGAAAGGAGCTGATCAGCTACCTCTTTTGCTGATCCCAGATTTCAGATCCAGAACACTCAGGTTAGAGGGATGTTGCCGCCACCCACAAATTACGGCTGCTGCTCGGTCTGCTCAGGAACTCATGCTGCAGTTAGTTCAGCAGGCTTCTGGGCTGGTACTGTCAGGACATACGCCGAGTGTGGAAAAGCACTTGGCCAAGAAAGATTGCTATGACATGATACGTCCCTGGGGCACAGCACGACTTTAACGTTTAGAAGCACAATGGATGTACATGAAGACATGAAGAAGTGAGCCAGTCACTATTGCTCAATATGAAGGTCAACCATGCAGACCTTCTAATTTTTTTAAAGGAGCAAGTTGTGTTTTTGTAAGCACATGAAGAATCGGTGTCCGGTGTTATTGGTTCAATCACTCCTAATAGATTTGTAGCACTTCTGACATGTAGGTCTGCATCGGAACACACTGCCTTGGGCCAGTCGGTTGAGGGCTCCTAGGGCTTTTTTTTTTTTTTTTTTTTTTGATGGATTTTGTCCTGAGGCTCTACTCCCCTCTGTTCCTCCTCAGTCAGTCCCATGCCCTGGAGACATGGTCAGGGGTCCCTGAGAGGCCAGTTCTCATATCACTCAATCAACCTCTCTAACTCATGCTTCCATTTTTTTTTCATATTCCTGTGTGCCTTTCGTACCCCAAGATCTTTACTTTACTTCTTCAATTTAGTTGTTTCCTGTGGCAAGTATAGAGGTGCAGATGCGTTGGGTTGGCAGCTGTAGCAGCTCAGTATGGGGGGGGGAAAAAAATGACAATTTTATGTTGAGGGGACTGGAATATATTGAGTAACATTGAGTGGCAGATGTTGCGAGGTGGCGGTGTGACGTTTATATACCATCTCCCTCAACGCCCCTCACTTTAGCATCACACGTCAGCACCGCCAGCATTTGTCTTCCATTTTTAAAACACAGCCGATTGGGATTGCTCACTTGCAGCCAAACTGTTGTCACACCGTTCACAATGTGAGGGGGTCATAGTTCAAAAATAGGACTGCTGAGGGCTGCAGTACACTTTTTCTTTTCTTTTTTTTTTTTTTTTTTGCCCAACAGAATCTTGTTGGAGTGGAATAAATGTAAGGCCCAGAGTAGCCGTGAAATGGCAAAGACAAAATCCCCTCGCTTCCCATGAGAACTCCTCCCCACCTCACTCCCATGAACACGGCCATTTATCACCTATGCCAAGCGGATCGGGTTCCACCAGGGGAGGCGGGGAGGGGGGTATCTGCCTTTGGCTGTGTCCGCTCAGCATGATATAGGCCCCCACGCAGAGACCTCTTCATTTGTTCCTGGAGAAAAGGCATTCACCACGACAGCCTCATTAGCAGCCACTCCGGCCTGCAGTCGTTTTGCAGACGATGTTGAGCAGACATATGGGGCGTGATGTGCTTATTTATTTGTTTTTGTGTCTGCGTTCACCTTCACAAGGAGCTCTTTGTGTATGAGTTTGGTGGGTGGGGGTTGCTGGTGTGGCTGTACGCGCCTGTGTATGGGGGTGTGAGAGCAAATTTCCAAGGTTGTAAATCAGATGGCATGAATGCGAAGGTAAAAGCGATGTCTGTCCTGCCTTTCTTTCTTTTTGTGGCCTGTGGTCATTCATACTGGAATTTAAGATGGTGACCATTAGAAATGGATGTCTGTGTACCCAAAGTTAATATGTAATGTAGTGTGGCGGACAGCATTGCGTTTTTGTTACGCTCCAGATCACTTTTAAATGCAGAAAAAGATCAGTCTTTGTACCACGGCCTTATAGATATTTTCTGTTACGCTGTGTTATTTTGTCTTCAATATGTCTATTCTGTCAATATTCTGTTCTGTCAATATTCTATTCTGTTTGGGGCAGTGGTGGCCTAGCCGTCCCCACCGTCCCCACACACTGCACCCCGGGTGCCTGTCATGGCTGCCCACCGCTAACCATGGGTGATGGGTTAAAAGCAGAGGACACATTTCGTTGAGTCACCGTGTGCTGTGCTGTGTATCAAAATCACTTCAATTCATTTTATCTATTCTTTTCCATTTTATTATTGTTATTACAATATGAATGGCTTTCACTACATGAAAAGTGCTGTATGAATACATATTATTATGATGTCAGTTGAAGGCTAAATGATCTGCAGCCTCAGGTAGCACATAAAGCCGGGTTTTTCCTTTCTTTTGGCTTTATTAAACAGTCTGCTTTGTTCGTCTTAATATCCTTACCATTATTTCAACCACACTGTGTGCCATGGCATGAAGAAGTGTTAAGCCTTTTAAAGCTTTTGTGAGGGTCACTCTTCTGATTGACTCTTGAAACATGCCTGAATCTTGGTGTTGAAATGTCTCCCTAATAAGAACACCACTCAGGCTGTAATGGACGGATACGTTCTCATGTATCCAGTGGCTTTTGGTGCATGATGCAAGGTCGTTCACGAGAACAGCAACCCACCCGGCGTCAGAGCAGCGGCTCCTCACCCAGTGACCTTGTGCTGCTCATCTCGAGCACCAGACTGAGTGGCGTCCGGGGCCGGGCCATAACTGCGGCGATGTGGAAGGCTGGAACCTGGTTAGGAGCGTGCACGGCAAACCTCCTGTTCCTCTTCCTGGTTCAATTTTGCCACGTCGCTAATGGCGAGCGAAATGGGCCTTTCCTTACCCGTTAACTCGGTGATGCGAGGCTTTAGGAACGATTGGCGACGAACGTTGAGAAGTCGAACACATCTTTGCAGGCGGGCGGCGTCTGACTCGAGCGCCTGTTTGACGAGCTGTCGGCGTATATTTGACCCCCGAACTGTGGAATTTAGCACACACAGATCAGCCTTCCGCTAACAACACGCTAAGCGATGGCGGCGAACGCTCGCGTTGTGCGTCACGTTGGATGACATACTTGCGTGTTTGGCGTTGCTCTGACGTTACGAGCTCATTACAGCGAGGAGGGTTAGAGAGCAACATTCTCCACCCCCACCCCCCTCCAGAACGCTGCCATTCTTTTTCCTCGCAGTCTTTTTTTTTTTTCTCCACGGACGTGACCCATTGTTTTCCCTCAGTTTCTTTAAAGCGTTCAGATCTTTTTCCACTCACCGTGGACGGGCGCGGCACTTTATCGGCACAATGGCCGGGGTGTCGAGTGAGTATTCTGTGTTCATTCGGCGGCAGCCGCCGCTCGCACACCCCCCTTTTTCATCGCTGTGTCGTTTAGTGTGTCGGTGGTGGTTGGGTGCGAGGAGGAGGGATTTTGTGCTTCGCTGGAGAGTGAGTGGTTGTCATTTCACTGACAGGCCGGGGCGTAATTAGGCACAATGGATGGAGCTTAATGGAACAGATGCCTCTTTGTAAACGGGAATTTGCCGCGGCACATACACATGCAAGCGCGCACACACACACACACACACACACACACACACACACAAACACACACACACACACACACACACAGGGTGTGCGACCTGCTGCTCGCCTCCGGCTGCTCCACTGCCTCTCTCACCCCCTCCTGCCCATCCCCCTCTCCCTTTTCTCTTCCTTCCTTCCTTTCTATCACTCTCCTGATCTCTTGCTCTCTCCCTCTCTCCTGCTGTCTCCTTTGCTCTCAATCTCCTGCTGTTGCTCGCTCTCCCTATTCTGTCGCCATCCTCTCTCTCTCTCTCTCTCTCTCTCTCTCTCTCTCTCTGTGCTCTGCCTCTTTCTTTCTTTTCTCTCTCTTTTTTTTTTTTTTCTTCTTGTGCCCTCCCCTTCTTTCTCTCTTCCCTGTCTGCTGCAGGAGCGTCTTGTTCCAGCCACAGCGCCCAGCCTCCCTCCCTTTCTAATGGTTGCTCTTTCCAGATCCTACTCCTATCAGCAGGGTGATAATGCTACGTCAGACGCTAATCTGGCAGGAGAGGCTGCTGCATTCACCCTGGGTAGTCGTGGGTTTATCTCTCTCTCTCTCTCTCTCTCTCTCTCGCTCTCTGCACTGCTTTCCTTGCCATCGTCTGCTCCCTCTCCTCCTCCCAGCTCTCCTCCCCCACATTTCTTCATTCTGTTTCCTTGTATTTCCCTGTCTAACATCTCAACAGGGTTTATCTGAAGATGGTTGCTTCCACGTTTCCCCTTTATCCTGATTTCAGAGGTTCTTGTAGCTGTAAATCATAGGACTTGTCCTGCATGTTAAGCCTGTTGTACTGCATTTCACCTGTGGGGCATTATGGGTACTGAGATAAAATGGCAATCATATGAAAATTGAGTCAAGATAAAAGTATTTTGTCCTGTCGATCCATGTGACATGTCTGTCCATGTGAGATGTTGAGTAACTAGTATCTAGTCGCCGTGAGACACTCAAGGTCACTGTCTTGATCTTGCAGAAGTCACAGATTCCTCATGAAATGGAAAATGGAGGGACACTCCCACGCATGAAAGCCAGCTGCTGAGTTATAGTCCTGTCACATAGGACATTACCATCAGCAGTAAGTTCTGAGGGACAGTGATTGGGAACGATCTTTTCCTGAATGGTCAGAACCCCGTTGCATGTTGAAACTGTGCTGTTGTAAACATGCACCATCTGTTCTGGATTATTTCTGCACATTCGCGTTCATTTTTGGACCATTACACGCAACTAAGGGTGGTAATGGCCTAGTGGGTTAGACACTCACCTATGAACCAGAAGATCACAAAGTCACAGGTTCAAACCCAGCTTACTACCATTGTGCAAGACAGGGGGACTGTCACTGTAACTACTGATTGTAAGGCGCTCTGGATAAGGGCGTCTGAAAAATACACTATACACTATAGGACAGAATAAGTACATAATAAATACATAATCTTGGTTACAAGAAAACAAATATTAAAAAACAAATCTGTAGTGAATCGCTGTGAAGTATGAGTTTCATCAAAGGAACCGCCTTTTATGGCACCAGGTCAGATTCACAGCATTGTTTATTTAAAATTGTGGAGGTATCAATCAATTTTATTTCTAAAGCACTTTAAAAACAACATAGTTGTGTGCTGTACAGAATTCAATTCAAAACAGAGTTAAAACCACAGGATACGATTACAGTTAAACAGGACAAATTCTAATAATAATAGTTAATAATAATAATAAATAATAACAGTAAACCAAACATCTCAAATCTAGTTGAAAGCCAAGAAAAAAAGATGAGTTTTAAGAGAAGTCTTAAATGCAGGAAGTGATTATGGTTGCCTAATGCGCAATGGCAATGCATTCCATAATCTCAGGCCTGCGTAGGTGAAAGCGTGATCACACCTGAGGTTTCACCTTGTTTTAGGAACAACTGGGAGTGAATGATTCAGACATTTAAAGCTAAATAAAAGAATTTTAAGATCAATCCTGTAACTGATTGGGAGCCAGTTCAGGGAAGCTAAGACTGGGTTAAGACTGTGCTCGCATTTCTTAAGTCATGCCGCTGGATTTTGGAGCAGTTGTAGTCAATCTAGTGATCTCTGATTTACCCCAGCATATAGCACATTGCAGTAGTCTAAAGGAGATGTAATTAAAGCATGGATTAAAATTTCAAAGTGAAAACGGGGGCAGAGTTGTTTAACTTTTGGTAGCTGTCTCAGTTGAAAGAAACTAGTTTTTAGTACTGAGCTGATCTGTGCTTCAAAATTAAACTCCCAAATTCTATGCAGAGCTTTCTTAGTTGTGTCAGGAAACCAAGGTCAGCAGTGACCTTATAATTATAATTTTGGTCTGAACAGCACTAACTTTTTTTTTTCTTTTTTTTTTTTCAAATTAATTTCTGCAATGCAGTCCAGTAACCTTTTTGCTCAATGTTCTTGTTTCAACGGGAAGTAAATATGACTATCATTAATGTAGAAATTAAAAGAAATGTGTTTGTGGAGAATCGACCCCAGTGGGAGTAAATATATTGAAAGGGGGCAAAAATGGAACCCTGTGGTACTCCACACGTGAAAGGGGCTGGAGAGGACAGTAGCAATTTGAACACTAAAACTCTTATTTAAGTAAGACTCACACCATTCTAAAATAACTTGTTCAAACCCTCCCAGCATCCTTTCAAGTTAATAGAGGTACACTAAAGACTCACCCGATGTGTTGTCTTGAGTAACCAATAGAGTAACCTTTGTTTCTAAATTAATTTATTAACATTTTGTTTTTCTTATCATTTATTGTAACAAAACACTTAGAAAGCAGCATGTTTGTTTTTATGAATTCAGTCAGTTGTGTGAGACCACATATATATCTCCAGAAACACAATCTTGTCAAGTTGAACAGAACGAAGAGCCAAAAGTAGCCCATACACTTAAAACTTCAATACCCTGAAATGTATTAACTGTGACTGTAATATATTGATTGGACCTTTCCAGACTAATTTCTGAAGGCAGACCAGTGTGTATTACCTGTGAAGTTTTCTCTCTGATTAGACCTGTTCAGGGTTCAAGAGAACGTGAGAGGAAAAAGAGCTGAGATTTAGTTTTTTTTTATTTTTTTTTTTTCTTCTCTCCTCCACCCTCCTGCATTGTTAGCATGGTCACTAATGAAGAGCGTGGGGGCTCAATAAAACTGCTGAGTTGCACCTCTCTTTTGAGATCGTGCTGACCTGGACTTGTGTACGTGTGTATACATACACTCAGCATGCATTACACAAATGGGCATGGTGTTGTGCACACCTTTTTGTAGTAAACAATTTTCTTGCAGTCCTTAACAAAAGGACTTGGTTGGACTGTTCTAGTCACCGGCCAGTTCTGCAACGTGGACAAATGGCACAAATCCATCTCCTGTGTGCTTTGGTGATGGTTTGATTATGCTTGCCACCTCCCCTTCCTTGCAGTACTCTGTCAACCACCCCCAACCCCCCACCCAGTTGGAACAGCACAAACAGTTCTTGCTGAAGAGGCAGATTCAGTCTCTCTCTCCCCCCCTCTTTCTTTCTTAGAGAAAAGGTCACACTCCTAACACTTTGCTGGCTATAAGTACACAGTGATTACTTGTCGAGGCACACTGTAACTTGTGTTAATAGCGCTGTGCAATGTTAGCGCTCGCAGTGTTCTGTGTAGAACAGCATGTAGAAAAGTGGCTGGAAGGGCTGTGTGGGAGTCCACATGCCTTTCAGCTCAGGTTGCCAAGATGCATGTGCAATTCTGTTTTTCCTCTTGTTTTATTTCACCAATAAAAGTGAACTTTGCATGAAAATACCTTGCGTTGTTTGCACCGGTTTTCCTTTTGCGTTGTGATAAGTGTTCGCACATTATGAGGCATTTATTTTGTCTGGTTTTGGCCCTTTTTGATATGTTTGCATGGAGTGCAGGTCTTGTTTTGTGCCGCTTTCTCTCTGCTCGGGTTTTACACACACATACACACTCTCTCTCTCTCTCTCTGTCTCTCTCTCTCTCTCTCTCTCTCTGTCGTCCCCCCCATTACCCCTGCCTCCTCCTCCACTTCTGCTCCTGCGCACACTGAAGGTCAGTGTGTACACTCTGAGACCACATGAAGTCACATGACTCCTCCGGCAAGTTCCCAGAAATTCCCTCTACTTCCCTCCCTTATCTGTGGGAGGAAGAATGTCCCTCTCTGGAAGATGGAGTAGTAGTATTTGTTTTTGAGCTATGAGTAAGGACCGACTTGTTTTTCTTGTACAACTTGTATTTTGCTATTAAAACTGAGGAACTTTTTTATTTTTTTCCCCTAAAATGTAAAGTTCATCATGTCACTTTTTTGCAACAGCAGGCAAAAGAGAACAAAGAAATGACATAAAAGTGATGGTTATTGTAGAAGTGCTGATGTGACGCTGGCCTTTCCAGCTCTCCCTCCACTGCTAGAATTTTTTTTTATTATTTTCTGGAATGCTGCATTGTGCTAAATATAGACCGTTGTTTCCGTTCCTCCTTTTCCTTTCTCTCTTTTTCTGTTTCTTTTTGCCCCTTTATTTGGCAGATGAGACTGAAATAGTTGTGGTTGTGTCGCCAAACTCACCTGGGAGTTTGGGCATTAAACGTCTTGGCGTTTCTTCAGTACTTTGCTTGCAGACAGCACAAATTCTGTAGTAAACATTGCTGTTAATTCATTAGCAGTCATGGGCAGAGTTTTATTGGCTCTGTGTGGCTCTGATGTCAGGGTGGAGAGCTTGATTTTCAATGCTATGCTACATTTAGCTGTCTCTCTTATCAATATCAACTTATGCCAAGTTTAGACTACGCTGTGCAGGGTGTGTGGGAAGTTTCATACAGTGAACAGTACAATCTTTCATCCCAGACTGGTCCGCTATGTCTCCAAAACAACAATTTTGTCACAAACTTGTATGCATGATAAGAAATGACACATACCTATAATGAAAAATGGGCCATAGACAAAAAACCAGTACATTGAGTTGTATGCACAATAATCGTGGAAATGGAAAAGAAACGAATACTTCTCAAGAAATGGATTAGCACATACTTGACAGTACGCCTGTCTCTTTGTTTCATCCCATATCCTGCAGTCCCATTGGCTGTAACCCATTGGCGACTGCTGATCATCCGCCAATTTGCCTCCAATCAGGAATTTTGATCGCCGTTCGCAATAAGGATTCTACTTTGTTGCCTTAACTAGTTATTACAATTAGCAGTTACAGGGATGGACCCTCTGGAGCAACTCAGGGTTGTTAATCTTGCTGAAGCATCTGCGACGTGGAGATCATCTGGTCGATTGGTTAAGTATGTTACCTACTAGTCTAATATCCACTCAAATGGAGTTTAGGATAAGTCAGTTCTGTCATCCTGTCATAATAGCGCATCTTAACCAGACTCTGCTCAGCCATTATCTGAATGAACCCTGAATAAACAGAACCCGGTGCGGACCCTTTAATTATCCAATCAGTCCTCGAAATGACTGCACTCCCACCAGAAACTCCTTTTCCCCAGCTACGCGCGCCGCCGCCGCCGCTCCTCCCCCTGCGTTTGATTTGATTTATAAGACGCTCTGATGGCTCCAATCATTTGCATTATTTATATGAAGGAGCCGGCTCTGCGCTCTCACTGGGTATCGATCTCCATATGCTACACTAAGATGTGTAATCATCGCGGCGTATGCTACAGGGCCGCGGATCAATCAGGCTCTGTGCAGCGCGAACGTCACCACCCAGCCCTCCCCCGCCCCCTTTCGTCACGCGGGAGTGACACGCGCGACCTTCGCTCTTCTGCCACCCCGTCCGGTTGTGGGTGCAAGGCACAATTGGGCCTTGTGTCTGCGGCTCCGAGGGTGCAGCCGAGGAAAACCGGCGCAGGGACAGATGGGGTTTTGCTTAATAGAGCATCTTTGCGTGTGCCTATAATTCATATAGAGATGGCCTATATCTAAACATGCTGAGTGCAGGTTGTGTTTGAGGCTCTTTAGTGGTGTGTGCGCGCGCACACACGCAAATAGGGACGTTTACTCAGTCCCACGAATACACACTCATCACCCAGAAGGCTGTGGCTTGCTTCTGCCCTGCAGATTTTAGCACCAAGGCCTCCCCGCCCCCCCTCCCTTCCCCCTCGCACTGTTTAAGGCCTAAATCCCACAGATATTTAGGGACTTAACCTCTCCCTTTCATTTTCTCCCTCCCCCCTCCGCCATCCCTCGTGTCAGGGATCTGCTGTTAGCCTAGCGCCAGCAAATCTATGCGCGGTGTGGGCACGCTCTGAGCGCGTGTTGAGCCTCACGACCGAAGCAGCCACCGCCTGAGACTGCAAATTAGCCCCCCCCCCACTCTCCTTTCTTCCGTCAGTTTCCTTTTCTTTCTCTCTTGTCTTTCTGATCTAATGTGTCAGCATCTCCCCTCTTTCTTGCTGGCTGTCAGCAAAGAAAATCGATGGCTACATGCTCCGATCTGGTCCCTGTGTCTAACCTGTGGGTGTTGTGGTTACCGTGACAACATGCCCCGGACCAGGACCCTGTGTGGCCGGTGAGGCTAAACCACTCGTCACTCTGACAACGGCGGGAGCTGTGGCGTGAGAGAGAACGTTGAACCCGCGGGAACCTGTGATGCGGCAGACTGGAGTTCACCTCCGTGCTCTCCGCTGCTCCCGGTAATTAGTTAGTTGGATGTGGTGACCAGAAGCATTGCAACCTTTTGAAGTATATTAGTCTTGAATTGTGGGGGTTTTAAATTTTTTTTCCCCAGTCGATCCAGATTGACTTCAGGCCTGTAAATCAGCCGTATCAGTATCTAAAAGTATTCCCAATAGCATTTTATACGGGAGAGCTGTGAAGAACTAGGGTTGTAATGATGCTTCATTTTTTTTTTTTTTTTTTTTGCTCTATAAAAATGTAATCAATAGCTCAACTATTCTCTTCAGAATTAAGAATTTTTGCCAAAAATGTCCCCGAATACAATGCGTCTGTTAATTACCTTAAAACTAGTAACTAAACAGCATAATATCATCATGATTTGTTGTTCGAGTGTTAACTTGAGATTTTTGTAAGGTAGGGAGAGCAGGCTTGTTGTGTCTTCTGGAACCATGACATTAGAAGCATGAACTCTTGTTCCTTCTTCGTATCGTTTCAGCTGTAATTAAAGTTCATCAGTCCGCCAGCTGTAACTCTTAACTAAGAAAAATATTGATGTATCATTTTGCATGTTGTTGCGGCAGTGTAGTTCAGTGCCATTATACAGGATTTGATGGAAAAGACATCTGAGGCTCTCAAAACTACATTTATTTGTACTTCAAACAACAAAAAACATCATTTGAAAGGCTTTTGAATGACATAATGAACGTTAATGGGAATGTCTTTGCAAGGAGGGTGTTCACACTCACCTATGAACCAGAAGACCCGGGTTCAAACACCACTTACTACCATTGTGTCCCTAAGCAAGACACTTAACCCTGAGTGTCTCCAGGGGGGGACTGTCCCTGTAACTACTGATTGTAAGTTGCTCTAGATAAGGGCGTCTGATGAATGCTGTAAATGTAAGGAGAGATGTTGGAGAAGTTATCCTGAGTAGATGGTTCCTAACCCCTTAAGCCAGTGGCTGGAATGTGTATTTTCCGTACATATGGTTTCTATAGGGAGGGTTTCATGACTGCTTCTCATTAATTTTCTACTTCATGGTGCGTTCCCTTTCTTCCCCTCCCCGTGGTCTCTCGCTCCGCTGTCTCGGTGTGTCTCGGTGTGTCTCGGTGTGTCTCGGTGTGTCTCGGTGTGTCTCGGTGTGCGGCTCTGAGTGAGTGGCTGCGTTATCTCTCGCAGTCTGTCAGAGAGTCACAGGTAATTAGGGAATCACAGAGTAATTAGTTTTTCTTCTTGTCATGTAATTCCCCCCTCGTAGCAACCGTGGCTTCACAGCCATCAACAATCAACACTGTCATGTTGCAAAAAGGTTGTGTGTGTGTGTGTGTGTGTGTGTGCGCGCGCCTTCCTGCTGTCCTCCTCCAGCTTTTCCGTGTCGGTATGTTTTTTTTTTTTTTTTTTTTTTTTTGGTGTCTGTTGTCTCACCCACGCGCTGCTCTTTTCTCCCTCTCTCCCTGTGTGTGTGTGTGTGTGTGTGTGTGTGTGGAGGGTGGGGAAGGGGAGTGTGGCTACACACTTAAACACATGTTTGTTCTTCTGCTTCTTGCCTGTGCTGGATTCATTGGGCCGATTTTACCCCTCCTCTCTCCTCGTCTCCTCTCTTTTTCTCTTTCTCCTCTTCTCCTCCCTCTCTCTGCGGGATCAGAAATCGTTCATCCCCACCCCCCCCCATCCGAACATGTGCTGCTTAAAGAAAAAGGCAAAGAAAAAGTGAGTACAGGTTCCGTAATGCTAATCACTTTGAATGCTGTTGAGTGCGCTATATATTAGCATAGCAGGAGACTTGTAGAACACACACACACACACACACACACACAAAAACCGAGGCTTTTCTCAACCGATCCTACTGAATTGATTGAATCCTCTCTTGGGACGGGTGAGGCCTTTTCTTAAAATTAATTAATGTGTGTGTGTGTGTGTGTGTGTGTGTGTGTTTTCTACGTCTGTGTACACTCCCCTTGTTTTGGCAGAGAGGGGTGGAGATCTAAGCTTCTTGTTTGTTCGCTGCTTAGCCAATGCGAGACCCTCATGAGCCTACCTCCCTACCTACCTCCCCTCTCTCTCTCTGCCTCTCTCTCTCTCTCTCTCTCTGCCTCTCTCTCTCTCTCTCTCTCTCTGCCTCTCGTTTGTCTGTCTGGCCATCAAGGCTGGGTCTGTGTGTGTCGGTGTGTGGGTTGTATTATCTGATGGGTGCGTCTCTGGGGTGGCGGTAGTCGCTGGCTGATAAACAGGGCCGCACCTTCCGCTGAAGAAATCGAAGAGGGAGAGAAAAGGGAAGAGGGGAGAGAGGGAGAGGCTTCTATTGACTGGACACATAAATCAAGTGCTCTGTAATTGCTGCTCAGGAGAAAAGGAGCTGCTGAGAGTGAAGCTGAGGCACCACGCAACACGCGCACACACACACACACACACACACACACACAACGACACATTAACAGAGATACAGAAGCAAGGACAAAATTCCACACACCAGCACAGGTCATAAAACTGACAAAGAGCTCCATATCCAGCTTATGTGCGCTTGTCCTGTGTGAGGCGTACAGAAGCTGAAGAGATGATTGGTCGTTATGTCTCCTGTCCTCTGGCACTCTCGTGATTGGCTGGCCATGGTCAGGGGAGGAAGTGAATGATAAGCAAGCTATGAGCAGGTTGGAGTGGTGTTTAAACCAAATCCCTCAGCTCCCATTGGCTGAAATGGATGCTGCAGGGTGATTGAAGTTTGTAGATGAGCAATCCGCACACATCAACACACAGGCCATACACATGGACCACTGGGGTCATAGGTCACTAAACTGCCTTGCAAATGTCACTACTGTCCTTGAGATATAGGAGAATGGAGGTTTGAGTGGACACCTGGCGGTGCGGTTGGAGATGTTCCATCCTGCTGGAATTTGTAGATCATCTACTTACCAGGAACGCAGAGACATGTGCAGCATGTTTGTTTTAAAGGTCTTACTGCTCTTTTTGTTTGTATTTTTATATTAAAAAAATATTTAGAACCCCATTTAGAGCAGCTTGAATGGCACAATTAAACCCATTCACATTTTCTATTGTACTACAATAAAATTTGGAGGGCGGTGGTGGCTGCGACTGCGTTTTTTCACTCTCTATGCCGAGTGCATGGCGAAGCAGAGGCTCTCCAGAGCTTTTAGATCACGATCATGATCACCCTCAACAAGACACAGCTGTAAGTGAAACAAAGGATGGAGGGAAGAGGGGTAGAAGGATGGGGAGGGGTCTCCTGCTCTCGCTCCCAATCTCTCTGAAGAGCTCTTCAGCCAGACAAACACACACACACACACACACACACACACACACGCATGCCATGTGGCCAGGCAGGTGTATGTCTGGCAGCAACTGATGGTGTTTTGTATTTCCATTGTTTAAAAAATAGCGAAAAATCTGGCGTCTATAGTCCTGCGTATCATTTTAAATCTCGTAGAGCAGTAATAACAGTGACATTGTTCACTTTAGGCCGGCAGAGGTGGTGGTGCAGTGTGATTTTCATGGCTTAAATATTTCATAACATCACGCCATGGAGTTCCTTATTCTCCTGCTGCGTCTTTGTGGCGCTTGATCGCTCGCTGGTCACTTCCATTATTAACACTGCAGCCGTAGCTGGTTCTGTTTGACATTTCAAATCCAAACCCTGACTTTCACCACCTGAGATCTTTGTTCCTCCATCTACTGCAAAGTGAAAAACGTCACCAGAATGGTCAGCTTCAGTTGACTTAATTAAGCATTAATTGCCATGCTATCAGATACTGGCGCCGATGTGCTGTAATTATGGCTAGGTGGCCTTTGCCATTGATGAGCATGTCCGTGTCAATATCTCGAAATATAGCACAACCACAAGAGTATTATTATTGCAAATAAACCCGAGTTTAAAGTGTAATAGTCTTCAGCTTTAAAGACATCAGGAACACGTGAAGAGAAACCTGAGATTTCTATGAATTAAACACCGATCCGGCTCTTCCTGAGCAGCGTGCAGCGAACGTGGAAAATCTTGATGGAGCTTCTCTCTGCCCTCTAAGCATTGTTTGGTGTAGGCAGGCACGCCAGTTGAATTAGCGTGCTCATCTAGCTTTTGTCGAAACGTCAGGGCCAGTGGGTCTCTACATGGGAACGCCGGCACCTACCGTACATGGAAGCGTGAATGTTGCCGGGTGGGCGGCGCATGGGGCAGTCTTTGGGCTGCGCGAAGTTGCCTGTGTGAATGCGACGAGTGTGATGTCGGTACAATTTGCCATCTTCCGCTCTATGAACCGCGGCTGAACTTCGTGTATGAGGCAGAGACGTGGCCTAATTGAGCTGTAGACAGAAATATGGCTCGGCGTCGGGCTTTAATGGCTTCTCTGAGAGAGGGAGAGGAAGAGACGGAGCAGGAAGAGAGGGATATAAAAGGGGAGGGGTGGCAGAGGAGACTGTGATGGAAGTCGGGGGGGGGGGGAAAGAAGAAAATCACCGTAGCTGTGGACACGGGAGGAACGTGGGGAGGGGAGATGAAGAAAAGAGAGAGAAGCAGAGGGAGGGGAGGGCAGATTCGCCGCCACTCCCATACTGTAACGGACGTGAAATAGAAATGATCTCTCGACTGAATTATTGAGAGAGCGAGACGGAGACAGGGCGGAAGAAAAAGCGGGTGGAGGAGATTACAGGGGAGAGATGAGGGAGGAGATATCGAGCGGGCGGGAGGGGGAGAGACGGTCCGGATTGCGGGAGAAAAGGCAGGAATAATCACAGGAGGAGGAGACTAATCAAGCATTTGACATGAAGGAAATCTAATAGCTGCAATAAATCAGTAAATTCCTTCCTCTCCTCCCCCTTGCTGCTACCACACGCACACACACACACTCACACCACACACACACACTCACACACACACACAACAGCTTCATACCAAAGAGGCACTACTGCACACACATTAGCGCCTATAGCTCTGTGTGTGTGTGTGTGTTGACATCTGATGCTAAATGCTGACTGCGGCTTGGTGGAAACACTGGATCCCAGGCATGTAGATACCGTACACGTTTACACGGGCACTGATGTTTCATTTAATAATCTGGTGACTGCACTGTAAGAAAGCACAGATGTGGACAAGTCGCAGATCGTAACAGTCGGTGTGTTTGGAATCGTCTGTCCATCACACGAGGCAAACGCACGCCTTTCTCATTTACTGAGAGGCACGGCCTGAGTTTAATGGCAAGATCATATATGTGTGTGTGTGTGTGTGTGTGTGTGTTGTACTGCAAGCATTTTATTTGAACCCACTCCCAGGGTACAGGCCGTGCCCTAACACTCCAGTAAAACTGCTTTACTGCCGTATAAATCGATCACGTTATGAATATTGACTCTTGATGGGTCACGTGTTCAGGTAAATGCACTTGTGTGTTCTTGCGACGGTTCTACGGTACAATTTACAGCGTCTGCTCCAGAAACCCTTAAGACCGCGCGTGTGTGTCGGCACGTGGGGATGTTGAGCGCAAAGCCCACTAGATTAGCGTAGCGATCGGGGCAGAGCCAAGATTCTGCTAATCAATCTCTGTTAGGTGAGTGAACGCGAGCGCGCGCGAGGTTTAGCAGGCGTACAGTTAATGTCTGTGTTGTGTAGGTGTGGTTGATCAATGGGAGCGATTGGCTGCGCTATCAGCATCATGCGGCGAGCTTCATTATTGTGCATGCAGCACTTTCCCATCTCTCTCTTTCCTCCGTCCGTCTATCTTGATTTCTTGCCATTATGGTGCAACAGTCACTCTGTCCCGCGCCCCGCTTCTTTCTTCATGCCGCTGTGCCGCTGTAGTGGCTCTTCGACAGATGCTGGGAACGTGCTTGGTCTTTGTGTGCGTGTTATCCAGCCAAGTTTATGTAAAAATATTGTAAACACTGGAAATGCATTATGCAGCTGTGACATAGCGTTACTGTGTGTTGGAAGGTGGTGTTCACACCTAAAGCTGTGAAATGCTGCGGCGGTGGCCACAGATCCCTTCACAGAGCAGTAAAGGTCCACGCAGCACAAGAGCAGCACTGGACTTAAAGGAACAGTGTGCAAACATACAGGGAGTCTTTTGGACCAACTTGTACTCTACTTGAGAAGGAACTTCAAGTCCAGCGTTTCCAAAACCAATACAACCCCATTTCATATTTATGTTCTCTTGTCCCCATAGTAATTGTACTCATAAACAGAATGAAAGTCTTTCTACAGATCCGGCACCTAGAACAATGGATGTGTCTGCAAGGTAGTCATCTAAAATTATTGCAGGCCTTATTTTCTGGTATTGAACATGGACCTAAGAGGTTTTGTGACACAAATGTTTTTTTGCTTTTATTATTATTATTTTATTTAGGTGTTATTGATCCCCATATACTGTATTTGAAGTCTCTTTCCGAAATTCAGCCGTGGTGCAGAATTACAGCCACTTTGAGCCAGTCACACAATGAGATTTCCCCATGACGCGCCGTTTCTGTGTGTGTCGCTTTAAATGCAAATGAGGAGGAGGGAGGCGGGACGAGGAGATTAGCGGCATTCGTGGAAACGACTTCAATACCTTTCACCAACACTGGTTTGTGCTTTTTTTTTTTTTTCCCCAGAAAAAATTAAATTAACCCGCTGGTTCTTCAGAGTTTCTTCAGAGTGTGACGGGACTACATTTAATCACTGAACAACTGCAATGATTTGCACATTTGGAAGCCATGACAGTTGGTGGGGCTACTTTTTCATGGCAGGGGTGGGAAATTTTCTGGGCAAACAAAGCGAAAGAGGGAGGGGAGGTACCCTTTCCCCTTATGACTACATAAGGGGACAAATTCCAGATACGACCGTCTGTGTCTGAACGGGGAAGCAGAATGACCAAAGCATACTATTGCGATTTCTAGCCACTGCAGGACCATAGACAGAGTAGGGGAACTCGTATTAATGTTAAATAATCTCACAAAGCGAAAGGGGACCTATTATGTCCATAATAATTTCATCCCTTCCTTGGGCAGATGCTGAGCGCACATGCAGAGTGCCTCTAACACCTCCATCTCCTTTTTAATTCGATCACCTCCGTGTTTGTGGGAATAACGCGGAAACCAGCTGCGTTTACCGACCCCCTTCTTGTGAAATTCTGGCAGGAATGGCAGATAAGCGATATCACTTTAGCATTTCCTGTTTGTGTGTGTGCTTTCGCCTCAGCTGCTCACTTATTTATCTGTGTGTGTTTTGCAGTTGGGTTGCTAGTTTTTGTCCCTCTTGTGAATATAAAGCACCGCTTGGACAGTTTATAGGTTTCGTACAGCAGGTCTGGGGTTTCTCTGTACCTCACTACTCACTTGTCGGACTGACCGGGATTTCTGAGGTACACAGCTCAGCTTGGCCGTGGGGACGGAGGGTAAACAGTCATTTGCAGAATGACATGCTTTGTAGGCATGGCTTTAGGAGGATTTGGGGTTACCGCCACGTTTAAGGCCGGAAAGAAAGGAATGCAACGGGGAGGAAATGAGGGGGCTGCATTATGAGGCTACAACTTCTGATGAGCGAAGGTCTTAAGCCAGAGGTTTTTGGAGGAAAAGGAAAAGAATGAATCAGGCAAGAGAACTGCAGCCAGAGAAAGAAAAAGAGGGAGAAAAAGAGGGAGAAAGAGAGAGACGGATGATAGAAACTCATCTCTAGCAGAATGGAGAGAGCAAGAGAGAGAGAGGAGAGAAGAGAAGAGAGAGGGCTCTTTCTGCTCCCCATGGGCATGCTGGGTAATCTCGGGCAGCGGCGCGGCGCAGTCCATCACACTTCCACTGAGTACCATCTGCTCGGCGCCGCAGCCACAGTTGCCTGGCTACCTGCTCTCCTCTGCTTTTCGTCTTTTTTTTTTTTTTTTTTCCTCCCCCCTCTCACTCTCTTTCCCCTCCTCTCTTGCTCAGTAAATCTTCCCCTTTTATCACTTTCTTTTGCGCCCTCTGTCAAGTCGCTCTCTTTCTTTTTTTATGTTTTGCAGAGCCTCCCGTTCTCACTGAATCCTCTCTGTTCTGTCGTCTTTCCTCTCCCTTTTGCTCTCCTCTCCCATCTTCTTTTACACACACAATTTCTCTCTCTCTCTCTCTCTCTTTGCTTTTATGCCCCTCTCCCCCTCCCTGCTGCACCACTCTCCCCCTCTCTCTCGTCACACTCTGGTGCGGAGAGTTGGGAACTCAGACACATTATCCGGCAGGAAAAGGGAGCCGTATATTACACCAGTCATGATTAAGCCATCTGGTGGAAACAGGCCGGGGGTGGGGGGAACACGGGGAGAGAGAGAGAGAGAGAGAGAGAGAGAGAGAGAGGGTGAGGGGGGATGGATGGAATCGGGCGCAGTCGGTACTACTGAATAGCAAAGCCAATGTACAGAGTGAGGAAAGGAGGCGAGCAAGGCATAGGAATAGACATGGCAAACATAGGGACAGGGTTAGAAGATGGAGGGAGGGAAGAGGGCTAAGGTGTGAGAGACCAAGAGCCAGGAGGAAGATCTCGAAACATAAACCCAGTGAGACAGACGCCGGGATGAAAGCGGGAGGAGAGCAAAAAAAAACTGAAAAAAGAAAAACAGAACAATGGTGCCCCCTACAGTCAGAAGGCCCGAGCTGAACCACCTTTGCTCTCTGGCCTCGCTTCTTTAGCCTGGCTGCATATCGACCTGTTGGGTCTGATCTCCATGCAATGTCTGATGCAGAAAGAGTAGCACATTTCTTATTGATGGGCTGCTTCCTCTCTTTATGTCTTATGGGCTTGTTTATTCAGACCTCCGTCTGGCCTCTTTTTACCTAGAAATCAGGTAACAAGCGGAGGCAAACTGGCTAAAATTAAGCTTCTACATCTGTAGTAAGGATAACAAGAATTTGTGCTCATAGCAACTCAAGTGCACATACAAAAACATACTTTAACATTGCAAGTAGAATAAATCTATAAAGGGCCTTTAATCTCAAATGCCATTAATCAGACAGATTACTTGGTTGACCACTACAACTGAATATAAAACCTGGATCACGTTGTGACTAATGTTCATCTGCCATCACCGGTGTGCCACTGTATATAGGCAGGAAGGTAAAGCAACACCGTTAATATCCAGGAAAGAGTTTGTGTGTGTGTGTGTGTGTGCGTGTGTGTGCGTGTGTGCATGGTGTGTGTTCTCCTGGGTGGATTCTCAGTTCAGTCTTGTGCTGTGTTGTGTTATGGTCTGACCATGATGGTTTTCTCTCTGTTCCTCAGGATCAGGCCATGGTCGGAATGCCGCGGCAGCCTACTGGGGTGCAGCCTCCTCACGGTGGCCAGGCGGGAGTCGCCCCAGGCGGACCTAGTGTAGTAGGAGCAGTGCCAGGAGGTTACATGGGTGCCCAGCAGCAGCAGCAGCATCAGCAGGCAGCCATGATGAAGCAGATGATGGCGATGGAGCAGGAGAAGAGGGCACAGTTCCTCATGGAGCAGCAGAAGCAGCAGCTGCTCAGGGAGCAGAGGCAGCAGCAACAGCAGCATCTTTTGGCGGAACAGGTAGGAGGCACATCAGTTTAGTGGCAATTTTTAAAAGACAAAAACACGACACAGCTTGAACAGGGACCACCACTGACTTTTGCCTTCCATCATAAAGTTGTGGGTCTTTCAAGTAGCTCTAGTTGCATGGAGATAATTATTCCATTCTGATTTAAATTTGGAAATAATACAATCATAATTGACATGAGCTCAAGGTCAACTGAAATGATAAAAGTTTAATGAGTTTGAACAAAATTCACAAGTTTCACCAAATTACTTAATCATAACCCCATAATTTTGGAAACCTATGCTGATTTTTAGTTTAATCAATTCAGTGAAAAACAGGCTCAAGACTTTATTCCCAACAGCTTTTGTAATAATGTTTCAGTGCAAAACAAGACTGTCAAAAAGTATTCTAATATTTAAAGCTTGGTAAAGCCCATTGAGTCAATTTTTGCAAAGACATAAGTGTTGTCGGCTTGTCATATGAGCTTCACCTGTGACTAATAATGGATCAATTAGGTCTCAGGTGTGTATAAAAAGACCCCCAATACCTTCACATCAACTGCAACTAGACATCTCACCCTGAGACTAAAGTGTTGATTATCAAGAGGCTCAAGACCAGATCCACTGCTGATGTGGCAGAGACACCATCAATGTGTCTCAGCATCAAGTACTGAGGATAAAAAAAAGATTTGAAGAAACTGGAGATGTTTTTGACAAGCCCAGGTCAGACAGACCCCGCAAGACAACTGCTCGAGAGGACCGTTTGTTGGCTCGGAAATCCAAGGCCAGCCCATTTTCCACTGCAGCAGAGCTCCACGAGACCTGGTCACCTGAAGTCCCTGTGTCAACCAGAACGGTTTATCGGATTCTGTGTGGAAATGGCCTCCATGGTCAAATCAGTGCCCAGAATCCAGCACTAAACAATAGACAATGAAAAACCGTCTGGCATTTGCCAAGGCCCACAGCCTGTTAAATAGATGGATGCTGGAAAAGTGGCAGAAGGTGGATTTTTCAGATGAATCACTCTACAGTCGCCGCAAATATTGCAGGAGACCTACTGGAGCCTGCATGGATCTGAGATTCACCCAGAAAACAGTGAAGTTTGGTGGATAAATCATGGTCTAGGGTTACATCCAGTATGGGGGTGTGCAAGAGATCTGCAGGGTGGAAGGCAACATCAATAGTCTGGAATACCAAGACATCTTAGCTACCTTTTTAATATTCCCAACTATAAAAGAGGCCAAATTCTACTGCAGGATGGTGCTCCAATCACATACTTCCATATACACATCGAAGTTCCTCAAGGCGGAGATGATCAAGATGCTCCAGGATTGGCCAGCCCAGTCACCAGACATGAACATCACTGAGCATGTGTAGGGTAGGATGAAAGAGGAAGCATGGAAGACGAAACCAAAGAATTTTGATGAACTCTGGGAGGCATGCAAGACTACTGCTTTTCTTTCTATTCCTGATGATTTTATCAATAAATTGTATGAATCCTTGCCAAACTGCATGGATGCAGTCCTACAATCTTTTCAGTGAAACTAATTCATTCCAATGCATTAAACATCATTTGGTAGAGTTTTAGCTTTTCATATGAGCTATTTCTAACACCAATTGATAAATTAAGTCAGGTTAATAACAGGTGTTTCTACAAAATAGACAAGCGACAAGACCGTTGTCAGAGACTGTATACACACACACACACACACGTAAGGCAGGTGTTAATAAAGCAGTGCATACGAAATAATTCACCAGATCGTCTCCTCGCCTCGTCTCCCCTCTCAAAAATTGGTGTGGTAGTCATTATAACACAAACCTTGTCTTATGTCCATAATTAACTTCTCCCCCTCCCCCCAAAAATCCTCTTTGTACTTGAGAAACCTGAGAGCGTGTGTTTGTGTACACCACCTGCTGAGATAATTTAGTAGTTTCCCTTTCATTCCTCACCGCTGGGAATAAGGTGCTAAAGAGAATCTGCGCTCAAATTAAGAACAACATGCTCACCTCTCCATCTCCCTACCTCTCGTCTCTCTCATGTTGCACTTCCTGAAGTCTGGAGGGCAACGCTAAACTGTGATTGAACTAATGAATCCACGGCTATCTAAAGTACACAGTGATTTAACTAAGGAACCAACCGCTGTCAAATTCAGAGTGGGCTAGCTTTGAGTGTGTGTGTCTGTGTGTGGCTGTCATTGTCTGAACATTTTCCTGATATGTTCCTGTACTATGTCACAGCTATTTAAGTCAGATTGACTTTGAAAGATTGTTCAAGGAGTTTCAGGCATCTTGTGAGGTTCCTACCAAACTTCAACAAAGTCTTTTAATGGCCCATTAGTGGCAATATAGTGTGGATTAAAAGTAACTACATACATTTCTTTCATCCTATGCACAGCTTCAGCAACATCTCCCAAGACAGATGGGGCAGCAACAGAGGAACCCATACCCAGTCCAGCAGGTTAACCAGTTTGAGGGTAAGACACTGTTCCAAATATTATAATAGTATACATAATCTGTCTCAGACAGACCTTATGATGTAGCCCAGGACAACATTTAAGTCATCTTCTGTTAATAGTGCCACTGGCTGGATATTTTTAAGGTGAGCAGCTCTCTGCCCAGCAGTGACAGAAGATATTGTGTTTATTTGCTGACTATGACTGCTGTGTTGATCTTTGATCAGCAGTGGTAAACTGACCAGGGTTATACGTCATTAGACGTATCGAATCCTGAACCGTCAAGTTGCTACTAAGCAAAGTTCATCCCCACACTTCTCCCCGGGCACCTTTCATGGCTGTGTGCTGTGCTTCAAAATGACAATCACTTCACCTAAAGTACACGATGTGTACACGATGGTGTCCATCCTTCATAGTTTTCTTAATTTAGATTTTTTTTTTTTTTTGCATTGCATACAGTAACTGTGATTCCTATATCATGATCTTGCCAGTATCTAAAGCTCGAATCTATATGGCAGGTGTTTCTAAAAGAAATTGCTAGGTAGTGGCCATTAATGACCATCATGGATGACCATCGTTAGTTTTCACCTAACCTTTAATCAACTACGGACCATCTAGGTCGGACACCTCTTAAGCCAATTGGCTGCCTTCATTGATTAATTAAATTAAGTGTTGCAGTGTGACTCTGCACACTCTGCAGCCCATTGAAGCGAACACATCGCGTCTCGCCTCTGAAGCGTCGTGCCCGCGGTCCTGCAGCTCCCTTGAAGCTCTCTGCTGGTGTTTATTGATGTCGTTATGTCGCTTTGGTAAACAGGCTGCTGCAGTGGAGCAATTTCCCACTTCCTCCGAGCAAATAAAGCCTCGTCGTCCATCTTTTTCTTTTCACTGCAAATCATCGGCTCTTTGACACCCCAAATTATGGGTTAGCCACCCGGGACATCTGCCAGCACTCTTAACTAATGACCCCCACCCTGCACACAGACACCCACACAGCTAGAGCAAAGCAGGGAGCAGTGTCCAGTGTTTATTGATTATGATGTCAGGTTGCCATAGAGACCATATTAGATTTAATTCCTGAGGGGAATTGAGCCACTGACACCTAAATCACCCTGGACCTCCAAGACATGTACAGCACACAGTCTCACAGCAGAAGCTGTATCAAAACACACATGCTGCACGCTCCTTGCATGCACAGGCCACCAGCACCATTTCCTATATGATGCAAGAGTCTGTCATGCAGTGGTGGCTACTGCCCCCTCATCCCCTCCCTCTTCGGTTTGAGACAAATAAATAGTTACCACTTTTTTTCCCCCTTAATTTTGGTGAGCGTCTCTGCCTGTTGTGGAAACCGCTGGGCTTGATGTTTCGAGTACTTGGAGTCGACTCTGATCACCCAGAGCTTCCCCTTTCTAATGGACAGCTACCATTTACTGCCATTATACAGGAAGCTCTGATTCACTCACCACTGGTAAATAATAGCTGTGTCTGTCAGTGTGTGTGCTGCTCTGAGTGCTTTATCACATAAAACTGCACTCCTGCACTGTGTGTGTGTGTGTGTATAGATATAGTTAGATATCCACACACACACAGTACATAAGTATGGACTGTATGATGCCATTAGGTGCTGATGGACCTGTATAATCATCATTGTCGTGGCTGCAGCATACTGGGCAGCCTGAGAGCACTCTCCTGATTCTGTCTGGCTGGTTCCTGCAGTTGCGCTTGTAGATTAGACCGCCACGCTTGCGTAGCAGGAGCGACAGGGGCTGGGAGTTTGGCTGTTGGCCTGTGTGACTCAAGAGCAAACACTCTCCAGTCCATCAGTGCCCCTTAAAACAGCCCCCTCTGGAGGGATTAATACTGCGTTGGACCATAAGAGGTTTACAGTGGATTAAAATGTACACACACATACACACACACACACACACACATTCAATCACTATCTTCCCACATAGTAGTGGCTTTACAAGACTAGAGCTTTATTTCTGAGGACCCAGTCTGCTGGTAGTTAAGTTTGGCAGGGGCAGGGAAAGCACAGGATTTAAGAGAAAAGTGGTAGAGCTAAAATTATTATATATACAAGGCTTTAACCTGTTAAATCATTCCATCATTGTGACCGTGTCTACTGTTCTCTCTGTATACGTTTTTTTAACCTTCTGATTAATTTTTTTTCTGTGCAATTAGTTTTTTCAGCCAAATTGCGCCTTCAATTATCCAGTCCGAGCCTAATCTGAGAGGTAGATTGGTGATGAGACTTGCTGATTGTTTTTGGTTGTGGAAGAGAGAGATTCTGACTTCTTTGTGTGTGTCTGTGCAGGGACACCTCAGGAAATGGCGGCACGGAACCTGCGGAACGCACGTCTTCTCCAGCAGCAGCAGCAGATGCAGCAGATGCAGAATGCTGGAGCCATGCAGGGCCCTGTTGCCACGCAGCCTGACATGGGAATGCCTTACGGTGCCCAACCGGGGGCTACTGCTGGCCAAGGGGGTATGTACCCAGCAGGAATGAACCAAATGCTCCAGCAACAGCAGCAGCATCCAAACCAAGGTGGCATGCCCATGCCCGGGCACAGACAACCAGGCGTGGGACCTGGCGGCATGATGGCCAGTGCTGGAGGAGGTGGTCCAGTGGCTGCAGGAGGAGGGTACGGACAAAACATGCTTCTAAACCCTGCACTGAAAGCCGGTGCCCAACCGATGGCCAAGGCCCAGGCACAGCGATTGCAAAGCATGATGGGAGGTGGAGGCGCAGGCTGGCAACAGCAGCAGCAGCAGGGGATGCAGCCCATGGGTGGAAGGACTACAAACGATATGGTGGGCTTCACCGCTGCACCCGGTAGCTACGGCATGCCGCCAGGACAGGGACCTCCACGCATGCCCAAGCAGCATTATGGGCAAGGTGGTATGGTGGACCCCCGTGCCATGAATCCTGCAGGCATGGGACCAGGTGGGGGACAAATGATGCCCCCACATATGGCAGGGCAGGGAAGGACTAATCAGCCACGTGGCATGATGATGCCTGGCATGAATCAAGGCGTGCCTGCCAATATGGCGACAGCATTCGGACAGGCTGGAGGAATGGGCGGTGCCACAGGGACAGCAGGGGGAGGGGCTTATGGGGGAGGGGCACAGTCACAAGGCTACCAGAGGACATCAAATCAGGACTTAACATATGGCTATGCTGGCCAGACAGCAGGTGGGGGTGGAGGTCAGTTTGTCCTATCGGACGGAACAGACTTGGACACAACAGACGGTTGGATGGAGGAGCTTTTCCCTAGCCAATAGCAAAGGTGGAAAATAAAATCTTTTTTTTTTTTTTTTTTTTTTTATACTCTGGTGGGCTTTGGGAAACAGGTATGAGTATGAGTCCCAGTTTTAACAAGAAGGCATTTTTATTTTGTTTCATTGAATTTGAAATTACATGTGTGTAATGTAGTTGTATTGTCACAATATTCTGAAGCACCAATTATGTGAATGGGGTCTTATTTTATTTTTTGGAACTCTGGAATTTGTGTGTTGTGGTTTTTCAAAACACTCCACAGTTTTGACTGGGTGTCTTAAGTGTGGGCGGGGCAACCAAAACAACTGAATTTAAATATTTTTTTTGCATTGCTTCCATAAATCTCAATACATACTGTTTCAGACAGACATGCACATACAATCATGCGGAACCATGTCCCGTCTCCATTTCAACTGCATCCCTTCTCAACTCATTTCAGGCGCTGTGTGAGACAACATCACAAGAAAAAACAAATAGCATTTCTCTTTGTTTGCTTTTGATCGCATGTGTGCTGAAGGCTCCTGCTGTCGCTAGGCAACAGCTCCGTGAGACTGAGTGTGGAGCGTGAGCGAGTTGGAGGTGCGCCCTGCTCTGAGAGAGACCTGGCAGCTCCAGACCCCTCACTCTCCACAGAAAGGAGGGGGAGACGAGATGAGAGAAGCTACAGCGGCAGAGGGCAGGGGGGAGATGAATATCAAAACGTCAAAATGGCAGCTATGACAGGAGTGGCATCGCATTCTGATCCTAATCTCTGCTAAAAGCAGTACAGCGCATGTGTGATTAGTGCAATGAGCAACTAACAGAGATTAAAGGCACTGAATGTATCTGACACCTCAAGTGGCTTTGGTTTAAATTCAGTAAAAATATTGAACTAAAATGAAGAAATCTGATTGAAATTCCCAGCAAAAACATTGGATCATGACTAGGATATATTGTGTATGTGTGTGGAACATTACAGGCTACTTTCTGAGACATTTATAACTCATAATTAGCATTCGACTGTCCTCACTGCAGGACAAAGACCTGCACTGTGATATGATTGGTCAGCCACTTCAGCCCTTTAATTTGACAGTCCAAAAATTTATTATTTGAAAGTAGAATGACGTTGTCTTTTTTTCTTGTTTGTTTTAATGCTTTAATAATAATAGTACAACCCTGTAGATCATTGCTTCATCTTTTTTATAAACCTGGCTTCTTAAAAAAATGTATACACATATTGCTTTAATACATTACTTTTCCAGTCTTTTATACCCTATGAGCCCTGTCCAAATTAAAGCCCTGTCCAATGGGATTGGAGCCTGGGATTGACATACCTGAAGAAGAAGACTGTTTAACATGAGCCAGTTTATTAATTCGCCTATATGTTAATCTAGATACCATTTCATTTGTTTAGTTATTTATATGAACCATTATTTGCAGACAAGCAAATTTGAGAAAATCTTATGTCTTAATGACTAGTATGGTTTAGATAATATTCCACACAATTCAGTTCATTTATCTCATTAATTAAACAAAGGAAATGTCGATTTTACTGTAAAAGTGGAGTTATTGTAAAACAAATGTTACTGATAGTCTGCTGAACATGGCATGTCCAGGCGGGGTCGGACTGTTGAAGGGTGGACATAATATAACTGCGTCTTCCTTTCCTCCATTTTGTCATTGGTACTTTTTTCCAGCCCTTTTGTGACCACCCCACCACCAGCTTTAGCCACTCTGCTTTGCTTCTTGTGAATGGTGGTGTTCTGTGCACACAGGTATGGCTGTTCTTTATTAAGAGTGTGCGAGTGTGTGTGTGTGTGTGTGCACCCACCCCACAGCTGTTCTTATTCTGAGGGAATGTAAAAAAAATATATATATGTGGCTGTCCATGTTGTGTGCTTAATGCTTGACCTTTAAAAGGGAAAGGCACATTCGTGTTTATACAGTGTTTCAGGAAGCCAACTGACAGTGTTCTCATTTTATTTTTTAAAGAAAGATGGGCCCGGCCCTTCAAAGCTTCCTCCAAATATCATGGATCTGGGACCAAGTCAAATGTAGATTCCCCCCACCACCACCACCTTGTTTAAAAAAAATTTTATTTGTATTTTTTTGTACTGGTGCTGACATATATGTGATAAAATATATATAAAAGAAAATTGCTATTTGTAAATACATTTTTACAAGTTTAAATACAACAGGCTCTACTCTCTGTAAAGAAATTACTGTTTGTTTAAAAAAAAATAGAGAAGTATTTTAATTTCTTGACCTCCCCCCCCACTCATCCAAGCTATGCCATTGCACTTCAGACAATGTCTTACTACTAATTTGTAATGTAAACCTCCTCTATTTTTTTTTCTTTTTCTAGTTGAAGAATTTTACTCTGTACCTAAAGCAGTGCTTTTCTTTTTATCCTGTACAGAATTATATGATGATAAAGCAAGAGAAACACTTTTTTTTTGTTTTTTTGGGTTTTTCAGAAAAGATTACAATAAAGAGAGAATGTTCTCGCTGATATTAAATGAATCTGTATGGGTCATGTATTTTTGTAATTTGAGGAAATACACTTATAGGCCTTAATATTATAACCACAGTTTTATATTGAATAGGTTCCCTTTTTGCTGCCATAACAGCCTTGATCAGTCAAGGCATGGACTCTGAAAGTATGCTGTTTTAAGTCCTGCTAGGTGGTCCCTCCTTGGATTGGATTTTCCTCCAGCACATCCCACAGATCCCCAATTTTGAGACCTCAAAAGTTTTCAGCATTTGACCTTTTGTTTAGACTTCCATGATTGGAAACATTAATTTGGTCTGTCAAATTGGTCAAAACTCCAATCCAGGCATTGTTCGTAGTATATGATTGTGGTAGCTGGAGATGAGTGTTAATGATTGAATATCTGAATACAAACTATTAAATATGGTGTTTGTTAACCCAAGTCTGTCACTTTAAAAACGTCATTCATTATTAGAAAACCCTTTTAAAGTATTTTAGTAAAACTGAAAACATAAAATTATTTACTTTCTGTTCATGAACTTGTATGAACAATGTTCTTATTAAAGCCATTAGTTTAGTCAGTTGGATTTTTTTTTAAATTCTTGGGCAACTGAATTCCATTTTGCGTAATATGTAATTGTGATTTCACCCAGGACTCTTGACTTTACAAATGAAACCCAGGGAGAATAAGAGATGAACTTGAAAGGGGAGGAAAAGGGGAGAGGTGTGGATGCAGAGGATCATAATTAAGAGTGCATGCTAAAGAGTGGTATTTTATTTCTCTCTGCAATTAATCACTCTGTCTGTCCTCTGTGGCAGCTGCCCTGTCCTGTCCTAGTCTGTCCTGACGTTGATGAATGGAAAGGTAGGACAAGGGTGGCACCATTACTCATCTACAGATATGATGCATCTAATGTGGGGGTTGGGGAGGACACCACACTAGGAGTGCTACTGGGACAACAGTTTGAAGGAAAGGCTTGAGAAACAAAGCAACCCTTTCTCACCAGCATATGTAGATATGGTTCACATAGTAGTGTGAAAAAATGTTTGCCCCCTCTCTGATTTCTTATTCTTATTTTTCCATGTTAGTCACATTTTTAAAGTGAAGTGATTGTCACATGTGATACACAGCAGCACAGCACACGGTGCACACAGTGAAATTTGTCCCCTGCATTTAACCCATCACCCTGAGTGAGCAGTGGAGCGCCCGGGGAGTGTGTGGGGACGGTGCTTTGCTCAGTGGCACCTCAGTGGCACCTTGGCAGATCGGGATTCGAACCGGCAACCTTCTGACTACGGGGCCGCTTCCTTAACCGCTAGGCCACCACTGCCACCACTTTAAACGGTTCTTAAATCTTTGTCAAAGACAACACCAGTAAACACCAAATGTGAAGTTATGTATTATTAAGGAGGGGGGGGGGGGGTCCAAACCTACATGACCTGTTGCCGCCACACACCCCTGTAATACATCAAGATCCTCAAAAGCTAGACGGCATGCAGAGATGCAAAGAAGTTCAGGAACAAATGAGAAAGGAAGTAGTTGAAATCTATCAGTCTGGAAAAGGTTGTAAAGCCATTTCTAAAGCTCTAGGACTCCAGCAAACCCACACTGAGAGCCAATCTGAACAAATGGTGAAAACATGGAAAAGTGGGGAGCCTTCCCAGGAGTGGCCGGCCAACCAAAATTACCCCAGGTTACCCCCAAGAGTGAGGTGACAACTCATCAAAGAGGTCACAAAAGACCCCCCAACAACATCCAAAGAACTTCCGTCTGAATGTGCTTTAGTTGCCACCATAAGAAAGAGCAGAAAAGGGAAAAGATGAAAAACCACTGCTGAGCAAAAACATTAAGGCTCTTTTCAATTTTGCCAGAAAACGTCTTGATCCCCAAGACTTCTGGGGAATTGCTATGTGGACTGACAAGACATTCCCATTACATCTGACGTAAAAGAAAAATAGTCCTACCAACAGTAAAATATATGGTGGTAGTGTGATGTCTGGGGCTGTTTTGCTGCTAGAAGACTTTGGCGTGGCCTAGTCAAAGTCCTGACCTGAATCTAACTGAGATTCCGTGGCTTGACCTTAAAAAGATGGCGGATGCTCGGAAAAAACCTCCAGTATGGCTGAACTACAACAATTCTGTGAAGATGGGTGTAACAAAATTCCTCCCCAGCGCTGTAAAATACTAATTTATTGCAAATGTTTGATTGCATTTGTTGCTAATAAGGGTGACCCAACCAGTTATTAGGTTTAGGGGGGGGGTAATCACTCATTCACAAGTAGGTTTGGGTTGAATCAGAGAGGGTGCAAACTGTTGTTGACTCCACTGTATTCTCATTGGCCAGAGGGGGAAAAACTGAGTAAAGAGCGTAGAGTAATGTTGGTTCAAGCGGACCAAAATCAAGCAACTGAGGCTATAGCCAGCATCTCCACTAATATGAGAACAAATCTGCAGGAAAGGTGTCTAACCTTACTATATAACCTGGAGAATATGTTCTATGTAGAACTGGGAATGTGTATTCTGTGACCTGACAGAGGACAAACCAGGTTTGTAGCATTTGTTCAGCAACATAATAGTCTGGTCATGATAATTATTGCATATCATTAAAATTCTGTCCATTCCACATTTGACTGTTGCTCCTTTTAATTATGTATTTTCTCTTTAGCTTCTCTTCAAGGGGAGAATTGTGGGTGATTTAGCTGTTTAAGCCGAACACCACAGAAAATCGGTGTGAGCATAATAACTTCAAAGAAGTGATCACTCAAATTTGTGGAAAGAAGGTGTTGGTTGAAAGCACTAACAAATCTATAAAACCACCACCACCCAAAATCCACAGTAAAGTCCTAACTGTGCCCATAGGCTACAGTATTCCTGCAAGATAGAGAGATGTACGTTAACACACACATAAAAGTTGTGAAATTGACACTCACTGCATCTTTTTAATGTGTTGAGTTACTGAAAGCAACCTAAAACTGACCAAAATCACACCACAGTTCTATGTGACTTCTGCTTAATTGTGCAGATGCCAGTTGCAGGGGTCTGTTAGGTCATCTTTGAAGTTGTGCTGACATGTCTTCTAGATAGACCCTCGCTGCACTGCACCAAGATCACTTTTTTTTAACACATTGATTTTATACATTGCACTTTTGCCACATAATTATTCCATGAGCATGTGTGGGGTTCCCTGATACACTGCTCAGTGAGTGTGGTATAGTGTGTTTATGTGAGGCCAAGTTGAGTTACCGAGTGCTGTAGGTGGAAGGCAGGTAATAGTCACATTGTTAGGGAACTGTGGCAGTGTTGACATGCGCACATTAATTAAGACCTAAAGCACAATGTGCGTACATCACACACGTATTCCAGCAAAAATAAATGAACTTTACACAGATTTTATCCAATCACTTTCAAAATGCACAATTTTATGAAAACATAGAAATGTGCTATTCAACAACCACAGGTTAATTCCCACTTCCGTTTATTCTCACTCATCAACTTCAAGATGAATCGTATATACGTCCCTTTTCGTGTTTCTATGGCGCCCTCTCCTGGTGAAATTGTGAACTAGTCGCATTTAAAACCAGTGGCAGTAGCCTAGTGGGTAACACACTCGCCTATGAACCAGAAGACCCAGGTTCAAATCCCACTTACTACCATTGTGTCCCTGAGCAAGACACTTAACCCTGAGTGTCTCCAGGGGGGGCTGTTCCTGTAACTACTGATTGTAAGTCGCTCTGGATAGGGGCATCTGGTAAATAATGTAAATGTAAAACCAGTCACTGGCACTACATTTTTTATGGTCGTTGTGGGCAAATGGAACCTGCTACAAATTAGACTTGTTCTAAAATGGGCTTCAGCCTATTTCTACAATTTGAAATCACCCTGAATATCCTATGCCTTTGGCATAGGTCCCTGAGTCTTTCACATATATTTATGTATAGTACATAGGGAAAGTGGCCCTGTAATCAGAAGGTTGCCGGTTCGAATCCACAACCGCCAAGGTACCACTGAGCAAAGCACGCTGCTGTGATCACACCAAGGGCGATGGGTTAAATGCAGAGGGCACATTTCACTGTGTGTGTCACAATGACAATCACTTCACTTTATATTTCACTGGCATAAATAAAGAGGTATTTGTATTTTAGATAAACAAATGCTCAATTAAGATTATAGATCATATAAATTACAAGAAAAGTAAGAGACAACATTGTTTTACTCTATTTCAATTATGGTGTTTTTTTCCCGCACATTCATTTGAACTGTGTATTAATGGTATATTCTGCTGTACTTAGAACTTGACACCCCTGCTGTAAAGCTCGTTTCAACACCAACGTGCTTAACACGTATTAATTACACGACCCATCGATTCGAGTGGAACGCTACCGCTACGCCGTCAAACACGCTCCTCGGCCCGCCGGGTTCCCCCCCGTGCGGTCGGCGCCCGGCCGCCGGAGCGCCGTGTGCGTGCCCCGGAAGTACGGCCTCGGCGGCGGCGGCGTGCGTACGCACAAACCCGCCAGCGCGACGACGGACGCAGACGCGAAGCGCGACTTGACCCGGAGGAGAAGCCAATCGGCCATTTTGGGTTTTTTTTTGTCACCACGTGAGGGTGGAGAGCCCGAAAAGGGAGCAATCGATCGAGCGAGAGAGAGAGCGGAGAACTCGGAGAACAAGGGGGGCCGGAATCAGGAGACGCGGTTTTTTTTTATATACTTCCACACTCATTCACATGTGCTGAGTCCGAGGGAAATTCGACCGGAGACCCTGCACGATGCCGACAGTCACCCTGCCGCCGAAAGAGAACGCTCTCTTCAAGAGGATCCTGGTAAGTGCGCTTTATTTTCAGGGACTGACTCCCGGCGGCAGGGGCACAATCGGTCGGAGCCGGCGGAGCTCACGGCCTCGCCTCGCTCGCTCCCTGCAGCCCCGTCGCGGGGACGTTATGGCCTCCGCGGTCCAAGGCGCTGTCAGGCGAACGCTGGCGGGCCGGCGGGTCGCTCGTCCCGGTGCGTGGCTCCTGCTTATTTCCCCGGTTCGACGTCGACCCCGGTCAGGCAGCTCAACCGGGCCGAGGGAATGGCGCCCTCGTTCAGAGGCCCGCGGCGACATTTCTCGCCGCTCAAGTGCGCGGAGCTAGCCGGGCTAACTCGGCGCTAGCGCCGCGTCCGACTGGGGAGCAGCCGAGCCGCTGCTGCGCCTGGCGGCGGCGCTTCGTGCGGCCCCGTCTGCCTCTTCCTCGCAGTAAATGGCGTGTATTCGCCTGGCCTGGTTTCTTGCGCCTGTTGGGTCGCGGCCGGTCGAGCTAACTGGCTGTTTTGGGGGAGTTTGTCCGGGTGTTGTCAGGTGGCGTTAGCCGCTAGCCGTTAGCCGTGGTTTAGCACGGCCGCTAAGCTCGCTAGCCGGCCCGCTGTCAGGCGGGGCAGGGGGAGCGAACGCGGCGAAACGAGTCGCGGCCCGGGGTCGAGTCGCGCTCAGCCTCCTGCTCCGGGCCTGGCCGCTCACGCCGGCGACTGGTACCCGCTCCGGAGTTCTGCTGCGGTCCGAGAGCAGATCTTTGCAACACTCGAACACTCGAATTCCGTTTGCGAGTTATGTAAAGTCCTGCGTGAACTTCAGCGCCGTGACGGGTCCATTAATGAAGCGTGATGGTGGCATGTTAAAAGTTTTTAGACGACATAATTGTGACAGGAACACGTTGCGGCTCAGTTTGCTGCCCCTAGGTAACTTTGGAAGGGTTTTAGTTCTGAAACCTGTTAATCCGTGACATTGTGTGCTTTATTGATTGAGCTTCGTTTTTATGGAGACAGGTTTTACTTGTGTGCCTTGAGCCTCTGCAATTAAATTATTATTATTTTTATTTTATTTTTTTTTTAGCTTAAGGTTTGCAGTAGTATGAAGGGGGGTGTGGAAATGGTCATGTGCACAGGAGGTTTTTAAATATTCATTAAACGTAGTTGTCGAAGTGTGCTGAACAGCTAATTAGACCCCCTGTGCTAGTAAAACTGTAGTAAAACTGGCAGTCGATCTTCAGGTCACCGGCCGAGAAGCCAGTTAATCCGGTGGTTTTGTGCTGCGTTTCTTTCGATGCGCGTGGTCATTTGACTTTGCGTCACGCTTCCAGAGCGGACAGTGGACCGATATCATGAAGAGTAAATTTAACTCCCCTGCCCATCAGTGGCAGGGTCCCGAATCAAGCCTGTCAAGTGCGCCTCTTCTGCTTTTGGCAGAAGGCGGTGTCACTTAAGTATGCTACGTCTATGAGCGCGCTGTGTGGAAAGTTATTTAAGGCCTGCAGCCCACCAGAGCTGCTGCTGTTCCCTGGGAAGCGGTAAACCGGGAACCGGTCAATGGATTCGTCTTTCAAGCATCTTCTGTGTGATTTTGCTTAACTTTTGGACATTCAAACTTATATATATTTATATATATATATATATAGAGAGAGAGAGAGAGAGACAGTGATGTTGGTATAAGTTATGGCCACGATCATCTAAACTAACGATGAATGGCCTTCAGAATGAATTCTGTTAGCAGGGTGTACTTGGAAAACTGATGGTTGGAATATTATTCCAGATGACACACATTCACCGTTTTATGCCATTTAACGTTATTACTTGATAAAAGAAAATCAGCTTTGACCCTGAGGCTGATCGGCTTACGGTGCGAAGCGGTGCTGTTGTGCAACATTTCACCAAAGATAACCGCACGAGGGGGGGTAATTTATAGGTGTGTGGATTGGCAAGGATTTCACGATACAATACGCATCACAGTACAATCTGTGGGGGGACATTACATAAATAATTCAGCCAAAACATCTCAGAATGAATTTTTTAAAATAAAATTGTATTCAAAATATAATTATTTGATGTCCCTGTATCGATAAAATAGCACCACATGAAATATCACTATATTGCTTCATCGATATTTTAACACAACTAGTAATTAATTAGCTTACTCTGTAGTGACGGACATCAAGCATAGACTACAGGCTGGCCAAGTCCGCTTTTTACTGAAAACTTGACCAGTGCGCTGGTCCCCATATCTGGTACAGGAGGCCTGCTATTTTTTTTTTTTATTTTTATTGAAACTCATTGAGTTTAGTCAGGATTTGTGGAGCAGACAAAGGACTTCCAGGACTTGAGGTGGACACATGTAGGTGCGTCATGCATGGTACAAGGTGAGTGCTGACATGAGGCTGGATTTTAAATTCTTCTCCATATCTGTCCTTCTGTAGAGATGCTACGAGCACAAGCAGTACAGAAATGGGCTGAAGTTCTGCAAGCAGATTCTGTCCAACCCCAAATTCGCTGAGCATGGAGGTGAGCAGACTCAAAAGGGCATGGTTATGTCCCAAGCTGGCACTTTTATTGTCTGGATGTGTTGTTATTCAGCAATACGAGTTGTATTAAGAGCCTACATTTCAGGAAATAAATAATAATAGATTTGTAAATGTCCTGGCTAACTGTTCATTTTGTTGTTTTGCAGAAACATTGGCGATGAAGGGACTGACCCTCAACTGCTTGGGGAAAAAAGAGGAGGCCTACGATCTGGTCCGACGAGGTCTTCGCAATGACCTGAAGAGTCATGTCTGTATCCTTATATGCTCATCATGCGTGGTTTCGGTGTGTCCGTGTTCACACCTGCCTGTGCTCTGAGGCGGTGTGCATATCCCAGTCCTGAATGGTGCTGATGGAACTGGGCCAGGTCTGCCTGGCCCCGCTCTCCGCCTGAGAATAATGTGCACTGACGTTTGAAGCCGATAAGTGCTGGCCCCCGGCAGACCCCGCCTGCCTCCTGCCCTGTCTCTGCTGGAGCTGCCACTGAGAGCCAGGCTTTAGCTATTTACAGGGATAAACATTCCCCATTACGTCCTTCCACTTGGTTTAAAACGACACCCATGCATGCACAAAAATAAAACTGCTGTGATTTAGGGCTGGAGACACACCATAGTTTACAGGTCTTTTCACTTCATAGTGTGTCCCACCAAACTGCCTGGCCACAAAATGAATGAAACATTAGCTTTGGATGTTTCACAACCCAAATAGATTCGTGTATACTGTACCGCTTCTAGTTATGGCCCGTTTGAATTTGCTCGCAAAACCTTCTAAATATTCAACCTGTCAGTCTATCATCGTGTTCTTTCTTTCAAACTTTTATTTTATTTTCTGTCCCTGCGTCAACTCCCTCGCTATGAAACTGTAATGATTTTATTCATTTATGTGCATTACATTTGTGTGCGCCGGTGCCCGTCTGTCGCATAAAAAAAGCATAGTTGATTTGGGCGCGGCCACCCTTTTTCATCCTATTTTTTTCTTCATTTATAGAGTGTTTAGTCTTTGTTATAATTCTTAACAGAGTCGCTCCAGGCTGGCACGTGTACGGCCTCCTTCAGCGCTCGGACAAGAAATACGACGAAGCGATCAAATGTTACAGAAATGCACTGAAATGGGACAAGGACAACCTGCAGATCCTCCGAGACCTCTCCCTCTTGCAGATCCAGATGAGGGACCTTGAGGGTTACAGGGTAAGTCTGTGTTGAGCAAATATATAGCGGCGTCATGTTCGTTATACACGTGATGTCTGCCTGTGACCAGAACCACTCTGTATTCTGTACCAGGCTGGTCACGATACTGAAATTTCAAACTCCATACCGATACTAAAAACTGCAGGGGGAGATAACAGGAACTTTAAGTAGTTTTTTTAGTAAATTACGATTATAAGGTTAGTTTGCCATAAATACTACATACAGAAGTTAATAAATAAATTAAGAGATAAAGAACAAAAAATAAATTTATTTAATGTTTTTTGAGCCAAAACAGCTCTCGTTGCTGTAAAACTGTAGAACGCAGAGAGAAGCGAAGACAGCCTTTTGTGTAGTTAACTTCAACACTTCAAATGACATTTGAACAACTTTACTCCTGTACTTTTAGTAGTATCTGAGAATCCTGTTTTTTTGACAACATTATTTTGTACATCTGTATTTTGTTTTGTGTAAAGTTGTGCCATGTGAGTGTGTTCTATGGCAGTTTCCCATTTTGGAGCAGGCCTCTGCATGTGTGTGTAATCACTGTGGCCCGTGTGTGCGCGGCTGCTCAGGGCCCAGCTCTGGTATCATGAATCAGCAGTAATCACCTCCAGCTTCCTTTGGCAGTGCTCTCTGCCTCTGTGGTGTACTGTAAAGGGAGGCTTGTACCTCTGTTGGACTTCTCTTGTTTCTGCAGCACTCTCTTAAGTCTTTGTGCCGCACCGCGAACATGCCCTCACTTTATTATTTCTGGTTTACAAGAAAATGCAGCAAGATACGTTTTTCTTTCCTTTAGGATACAGTTACCATTTAACATAATTGCTTCACCAATCATTGTTTATACAACTACTTAAATACTTGCTTCATAGAGGTACATTTACCCAGTTGATTATAAAAGAAAACTATATATACACCTTTTTTTTTTTTTTTTTTTTTTTTTTTCCGAACAATGACAAATCTTTTAATCAGCTTTCCAAACCACTTTATAGCTAACTTTAATCTTCACCTAAAGAACCTGGTCTGTGCATTCTGTTGGGCAGCCAGGATTGGGTTTTTTGGGGGGCTTAGCGGTTGTATTAGTGCTCTGTGCCATTCTGCATGCTCCGTGGTGATTTAGCTTTTATGTATTTCTTTGTTTTATTCTCTCTTTCAGGAGACCAGGTATCAGCTCCTGCAGTTGCGACCTGCTCAAAGGGCTTCGTGGATTGGTTATGCCATCGCATATCATCTCCTTGAAGACTATGAGATGGCTGCCAAGATCATTGAAGAGTTTAGAAAAACGCAACAAGTAAATTTAACCTTTATACTGTTAGAATGGCACCATCTATTTTATTATTTTTTTCACACTTTTTAATGTGTTTGGTTTGATTACTCAGTCCAGATATGTGTGCACAAATCAGCTTTAAAGAAATTAAATGCTTCAAGGACATGCTGATAATATTTTCGTAGCTTTCCTTGTAGTATTCAGTCAAATGCATGATGTGAGATGTTCGTTTCAGAAACGAGAAGATTTGTAAAACATTTAGCCAAAAAAAACAACATTTTCTTGAATTAATCATTTAACACTTCTTCTTTTAGAGCAGAATGAGATGTGTGTTAGTTGATTGAATGCTCTGCTAAAACCACCATGTTGAATCCAAAGTCCATTATTGGAAATTTATATTCCTCAAACAAATATGCATACATTACATCCGTCTGTAAGGGGAGTGGCATGCAAGCGTCACAGGCAGCCTTTAAAAGGTTTAACTCTTTCGGTCAGATACATGTTGAACTGTATGGGTTACCAGAGGTTACTGACTGGTCTTGTGTAAATGACAGTGGCATAGTTTCACTCACCTCTTGGGGCTCGTACTTTGTTACTATGACCGGTTGCTCTGCCCTGCCCAGATAAGAGCGCGTTTTTTCCTGCTTTTGTCCAATCATGCTGTTCTACCTGATGTGCTCAGAACAGGAAGCATCAGGTTGGCACCCAGTTTCCTTGAACCTGTTTGTTTTTCTTTAGGAATAGATGGTGCTATTTTCCCTCAGGCTTTATGAATTCTTTACAGTGTGATGGTAACTGGTTCATTTTCTTTTATTCATTCGAGCTATTTGTACACTGTGCTAGACTGGTCTTGTGTAAAGGATTCTGATTCTGTGTGCTTTCTCATTTTCAAAGTATTGTACACATTGGCTGAATGTCACCTTTCTTTTTTTGTTTTGTAAAATAAATAAAGACTTCTCCAGACAAAGTGGACTACGAGTACAGCGAACTGCTGCTCTACCAGAACCAGGTTCTGCGGGAAGCAGGGCTGTTTAAAGAAGCACTGGAGCATCTGATCACCTATGAGAAACAGATCTGTGACAAGCTGGCAGTGGAAGAGACGAGAGGTGCATACTGTTGCCATTGCAGTTTGTCTGGAACTAAAGGATGCGTGTGTGTGTGTGTGTGTGTGTGTCTTTATACTACTTAGACTTGTGCCCAACATGTAAACTGACGACAACCCCCCTCTCTTTAGGAGAGCTGCTGTTGAGTTTGGACCGTATGGAAGAGGCTACGGAAGTGTACTGCCGCCTTCAGGAGCGCAACCCTGAGAACTGGTCGTATTACTATGGCCTAGAGAAAGCTCTTAAGCCTGGTATGTTCGACCCTCCACTCAGCACTGATCATGCATCACTTTAATTTGATTGAATTGTTGCTTGAAAGCTATTCCCCCCCCTACTCTCCTGTCTCTCAGCAACCACTGAGGAGAAGTTGAAAATCTATGAGGAAGCCTGGGTGAAATTCCCCAAAGGTTTGGTGCCTAGAAGACTTCCCCTGAGCTTTTTATCGGGTAACATGCATTTTAAGGAAGACTTTTCATGATTTTATTAATTAAAATGCACTTTTAAAATATTCTGCTTTTTCAGGGCCAATTTAGTAATTAACAAGTAAATCAAATATGCGGCAAATTTTTACCAATTTTATTTTCAAAACAGGTGAGAAGTTCCGAGAGTGTCTGGATAAATATTTAAGAATGAACTTCAGCAAAGGCTGCCCTCCAGTGTTTACCACTCTTAAATCTCTTTATCAAGACAAAGAAAAGGTACAAAAGGATCAGTCAGACATATAAAGTCACTTCATTTTTGAAGTGATCAGTGTCTTCACTGCATGTGAATTTCTGCTTACTACATTTGTTCTCTTATAGGTGTCAATAATTGAAGATTTAGTAGTTGGCTTCGAAACATCTTTAAACAGCTGCCGAAAGTTCAGTCCAAATGGTAAGTCCTGGGAATTTTACACATTCATTACCCCTAAAGTATTATGTAAGTAGTACGTTAGAGCCATTCACACTTGAATTTCAACTTAAGTTTATTTAAATGCCCCTTCTGTCCTGTACTGCACACTGAGTTGTGGATTGTTGAGGAATAATTTCATGCATTCTATGCATGAAGTGCTGAACTCTTGAATGTGGTGTTTGGAAAGACCTTGAAATTGAAATTTGAAAGACTATTTCATTTCTCATATAGATGATGGTAAAGAGGAGCCTCCCACCACATTACTGTGGGTACAGTACTTTTTGGCCCAGCACTATGACCAGATTTGTCAGCAGACTCTTGCCCTGGAGTACATCAACGCTGGCATTGAGAGCACCCCAACACTTATCGAATTGTTCCTTGTTAAAGCCAAGATATACAAGGTAAATGCAGTCATACCCATTGATTCACGCATAGCTCTTAACCTTTATTACTTTACACATGAAAACAAGTGACTCAAAATCAGTATAGATTATTGCACATTAATAAACTTCATGGTTTATTGTGCTTTTTTATATTTAGCCTCCATGTTTCCCTAATATCTACATGAAATAATCTTGATAAATATTTAGTAAAAGCTTGTATGATACTACAGCTACTACAGGTTAATTGTAGCTGACTCTTCTGTACTTATTACATTTTTGCAGCATGCTGGAAACATCCGTGAGGCGGCACGCTGGATGGACGAGGCTCAGGCCCTGGACACAGCTGACCGTTTCATCAACTCCAAATGCGCCAAATACCTTTTAAGAGCTGGCATGGTCAAAGAGGCAGAAGAAATGTGCTCCAAGTTCACACGGGTGAGTGGAGTGGACTTTGTTTAAAAGGACATCTCTGATGTGGCCAGTCTGCTGTTTGGATGTGTAGTTTAACTTTTCTCTCCTTTGTACAGGAAGGGGCATCCGCAGTTGAGAACCTGAATGAGATGCAGTGCATGTGGTTCCAGACTGAATGTGCTCTGGCCTACAAAAACATGAATAAGTATGGGGAAGCCCTGAAGAAGTGCCATGAGATTGAGCGGGTGAGCATTTAAGTGTCTAATTATATTGGACCTTGTTGTTTTCCCAACTTTGTTACCATGTTTGTATGAAACATGCAATCCATTCATTTGGCAGCACTTCGTGGAGATCACAGACGACCAGTTTGACTTCCACACATATTGCATGCGGAAGATGACTCTGCGCTCGTATGTGGACCTGCTGAAGCTGGAGGACGTGCTGCGCATGCACCCCTTCTACTACAAGGCCGCTCGCACCGCCATACAAATCTACCTCAGTCTCCACGACAACCCGCTTACCGATGACAACAAGGAGCTGCAGGCAGATACAGGTAACATTTTGGGGGGTTGGTGAAATCCTCCAAGTTTTAGGGTTTGTTTTAAATGCAATCTCTGTTATTGGGCTATTAGTTATTGTAGTTTTCATTTGTAGCAAACCTGTCAGACAAAGAGCTAAAGAAGTTGCGGAACAAGCAGCGGCGGGCACAGAAGAAGGCTCAGCTCGAGGAAGAGAAGAAGAATGCAGAGAAGGAGAAGCAGCTGAAGAACCAGAAGAAGAAAAAGGAGGATGATGACGAGGAGATTGGAGGGCCAAAAGAGGAGCTCATTCCGGAAAAGCTGGCCAAGGTGCCCATCTCTCTGTTTTTCTTTGTAATTCTTTGGTTGACTATGTGAGATTATAATTCTCACCTTTCTTTTCTGAACAGGTTGAATGCCCCTTGGATGAGGCTGTCAAGTTTCTGACCCCTTTAAAAAATCTAGTGAAGAATAAGATAGACACTCATCTCCTGGCATTCGAGATCTACTTTAGGAAAGGTGAGAGAACACCAAGAATATAAGTGTATACAATGTGACATAAATGTGCCACATTGCATAGTTTCACCTATTAATCCCTTCCCCCTATGCTTTGCAGAAAAGTTCTTGTTAATGCTGCAGTCAGTGAAGAGGGCTTATGCTATCGACCCAGACCACCCTTGGTTGCATCAGTGTTTAGTACGTTTATTCAAAGGAGGTGGGTTTTTGTGTGTTCCCTTTTTGTCCTGTGAAGAATTTTTGGTGGACTTTGGGAATAGGCCGCATGGTATATGTATTCAACGTTTAAACTGGAAATAACATTTGTTTTGCACTTGTTATTTGGTGTCAGTGTCTGAAAGCAAAGGCCTTCCGGACGCGGTTCATACTGTACTGAAACAGGAAATCTCGCGGTTGACTGGGGACAGTAATGCCAATAATTTCAACCAGGCCTTCCTCTCAAAGCACTCAGACTCCATCCCACATAGGTTAGCAGGTATGAATAAAAGAAGCTTCCTATTTTATGTGCGTGTGTGTGTGTGTGTGTGTGTGTGTGTGTGTGTGTGTATATGTGTTCGGAGGACACGTTAGGCATTTTATTCCAACCCTGCTCGTCTGTATGTTTCTTCAGCTGCCAAAATGATGTTTTACTTGGACTCGTCTACTGAGAAGAAGGCAGTGGAACTGGCTACAGCGCTGGATGAGTCGCTCAACAATAGGACCATTCAGGTTAGAACAAATCAAGGCAGTTGTAATATGGTATATTCAATTCATTTATTGTGATTTTTCAAGCAATGTATCCCTTTTTTTTTTTTTTTTTTTTTTTTTTTTTTTACTTGCATGTAACTTATTGGCAATGGCCTGGTTTCCGTAGTATTTTTTGGTCTCTGTGTAAACAGTGGTGCTGCAAACAAATTTCCTAAGAGCAATTGATGACTGGTTTTTCCTTATTACAAGGGAGAAAGCTGGCTGCCCAGTGGCAAATAGCAATGTCATGTTTATCCATCCACAGATCTGTACAGAGGTTCTGGAGAACCTGCGAGACGGTAGCCTAGGCGACACCAAGGAGACGGCCTCCGAGGCTTACCGGGCCGAGTGCCACAAGCTCTACCCTTACACGCTGGCCTTCATGCCACCTGGCTACGAAGAGAACACCAAAATCGCTGTCAATGGTGACGTCTCCACAGAAACCGAGGAGCTGGCCAATGATATGTGAGGAGGGACAGGATGGAGGGGGGGGTTTGGTTGGCGATTTGAAGAGAAAAGAATGGACTGGTGGCCGTGGACGACAGAGCGGCTCTTCTTCACCTCTGTGTCACTTGCTCGCTCTCCTTCGTCCCTCTCCACAGCCACCACTTACAGGAGGACTGAGATAATGATTGATGTTTGAGTTTGGGAGGAGAACAGTGAGCGGAGAGGAAAAGCGAATATCGGCCATTTTACTCTCTTTTCTTTCTTTCCTTATTTCTTTATTTTCTTTCTTTTTTTTTTTTTTTTTTTTTTTTTTTTTTTTTTTAACAAAACACCCTTGCTAATGACTACTCTGTAACTGGGGCGGGGAAACAGGCCACAGTCAAAAGTGGCTAAACACACCGTGGACTTCAGAACAGCAGGAACATTGTTTCTCCAGAAAATCACTTCATCATTTTGATCCGTACTGCCTGTGTTTTAAGTAATTTATAAGGAAAATGATCTATGGATTTAAAACGTGTGGTATTTTTACACGCAGTCCGGAGAGCACTGAGCAGAGTTGAAATCAACCGTTTTTGTGTCTGGGGAAGGGTCCATGTGAGAATCAGAGAGAGGGGGTGGGCTAACAGGATGTGGACTTTGTTTAGCCATTGCTTCCTCATTTCGAAGCTCTCTGATTGGCTGTATCCCGTGGAAAACAGAGGTCAAAGGGTACTAGAAGTCCAGTATGAATGGCAAATGCTATAAATTGTTTGTCTTGCAGCCCCTTTTTTGGGTGTGGGGAGGTTAAAATTTGGGTTACAGTGTGAAGGTTTGAGTTTGTTGTATGATATTTGGGTTTTGTACTGTTTTTTTTTTTTTTTTTTTTTTGAAAAGCATCACAGTTTATTTAACACTGTTGAACAAGGACCTGTAAAAATATGGACCCCATAAAACGGAATTATAAAACTTTCAATTTGATGTGTTTTCAAATCAATAAACCAGGCATTTGTCAATCATGCTGAATTCTGGTCCATTAACCCCTCACTCACAAACACACTAATGCGGTTGAGCAGCGCTCACGTTTGTCCTCCTTTCTTCGTTGAGCAGACAGAAGGCGGCATGGCAGAGGAAGTCTGATGCTGTATACTCGTCCAGTAAGCGGTTTCTGTACTAGGCAAATGCTTACTTTAGAACAGTTTTCTTTAATTTCTTAACTCTTTCAGCTGAAAGGCCCCAGACTTTGTACATTTTGAACAGAATGGTGGTGGGTTGGGGCTTTTTTTTTTTTTTTTTTTTTTTTTTCCTTAACTTCTCCCCAAACTGGTATCGCCCTCTTTCTTTTCAGGTGTAAAGTTCTACCCATGTCAAAAGTTAAAATCGCATAAAAGAGGTACCAAATATACAATGCAATAAACTATTTTAAAAAAAGACATGGTGTGATGTTACTTAAACTCTTCTAGTATGTTTCCATCACTGCTCTGAGCAGAAAACAAAATCATGGACTGGTGAGGATGTCAAGCTCCATTTGGCCACACGGTGGCACTCTGCATGCTGCGAGTAGGAGGAAAGTGGTCATGCAAATGTCTTTAGTTCTGTACAGTGCCATGGTACAGAAAGTGGAGTAAAATGCAAACAAGTAGAGAATAAAGGGTGGAGGCGTCTGTAGGTGGAATGTGGTAGTTGTAGGGTGTATGCATCTGTAGGTGGAGTGTGGTAGTTGTAGGGTGGAGGCGTCTGTAGGGGGGAGTGTGGGAGTTGTAGGGTGTAGCCGTCTGTAGGTGGAGTGTGGGAGTTGTAGGGTGAAGGCGTCTGTAGGTGGAGTGTAGGGTGGAGGCGTCTGTAGGGGGGAGTGTGGGAGTTGTAGGGTGTAGCCGTCTATAGGTGGAGTGTGGGAGTTGTAGGGTGAAGGCGTCTGTAGGTGGAGTGTAGGGTGGAGGCGTCTGTAGGGGGGAGTGTGGGAGTTGTAGGGTGTAGCCGTCTATAGGTGGAGTGTGGGAGTTGTAGGGTGAAGGCGTCTGTAGGTGGAGTGTGGGAGTCGTAGGGTGGAGGCATCTGTAGGTGGAGTGTGGTAGTTGTAGGGTGTAGCCGTGTGTAGGGGGAGTGTGGGAGTCGTAGGGTGGAGACGTCTGTAGGTGGGGTGTGGGAGTTGTAGGGTGTAGGTGTCTGTAGGTGGAGTGTAGGGTGGAGGCGTCTGTAGGTGGAGTGTGGGAGTTGTAGGGTGGAGGTGTCTGTAGGTGGAGTGTGGGAGTTGTAGGGTGGAGGTGGAGTGTGGGAGTTGTAGGGTGTAGCCGTCTGTAGGTGGGGTGTGGGAGTTGTAGGGTGGAGGCGTCTGTAGGTGGAGTGTGGGAGTTTTAGGGTGGACGTGGAGTGTGTGAGTTGTAGGGTGTAGCCGTCTGTAGGTGGGGTGTGGGAGTTGTAGGGTGGAGGCGTCTGTAGGAGGAGTGTGGGAGTTGTAGGGTGTAGCCATCTGTAGGTGGGGTGTGGGAGTTGTAGGGTGGAGGCGTCTGTAGGTGGAGTGTGGGGAGTTGTAGGGTGTAGGTGTCTGTAGGTGGAGTGGAGGTGGAGTGTGGGAGTTGTAGGGTGGAGGCGTCTGTAGGTGGGGTGTGGGAGTTGTAGGGTGGAGGCGTCTGTAGGTGGGGTGTGGGAGTTGTAGGGTGGAGGCGTCTGTAGGTGGAGTGTAGGGTGGAGGTGGAGTGTGGGAGTTGTAGGGTGGAGGCGTCTGTAGGTGGGGTGTGGGAGTTGTATGGTGGAGGCGTCTGTAGGTGGGGTGTGGGAGTTGTAGGGTGGAGGCGTCTGTAGGTGGAGTTTGGGAGTTGTAGGGTGTAGGTGGAGTGTGGGAGTTGTAGGGTGGAGGTGTCTGTAGGTGGAGTGTAGGGTGGAGGCATCTGTAGGGGGGAGTGTGGGAGTTGTAGGGTAGAGCCGTCTGTAGGTGGAGTGTGGGAGTTGTAGGGTGAAGGCGTCTGTAGGTGGAGTGTGGGAGTCGTAGGGTGGAGGCGTCTGTAGGTGGAGTGTGGTAGTTGTAGGGTGTAGCCGTGTGTAGGGGGAGTGTGGGAGTCGTAGGGTGGAGACGTCTGTAGGTGGGGTGTGGGAGTTGTAGGGTGTAGGTGTCTGTAGGTGGAGTGTGGGAGTTGTAGGGTGGCGGCGTCTGTAGGTGGAGTGTGGGAGTTGTAGGGTGGAGGTGTCTGTAGGTGGAGTGTGGGAGTTGTAGGGTGGCGGCGTCTGTAGGTGGAGTGTGGGAGTTGTAGGGTGGAGGCGTCTGTAGGTGGAGTGTGGGAGTTTTAGGGTGGACGTGGAGTGTGGGAGTTGTAGGGTGTAGCCGTCTGTAGGTGGAGTGTGGGAGTTTTAGGGTGGACGTGGAGTGTGGGAGTTGTAGGGTGTAGCCGTCTGTAGGTGGGGTGTGGGAGTTGTAGGGTGGAGGCGTCTGTAGGTGGAGTGTGGGAGTTGAAGGGTGGAGGTGGAGTGTGGGAGTTGTAGGGTGTAGCCGTCTGTAGGTGGGGTGTGGGAGTTGTAGGGTGGAGGCGTCTGTAGGTGGAGTGTGGGAGTTTTAGGGTGGACGTGGAGTGTGGGAGTTGTAGGGTGTAGCCGTCTGTAGGTGGGGTGTGGGAGTTGTAGGGTGGAGGCGTCTGTAGGTGGAGTGTGGGAGTTTTAGGGTGGACGTGGAGTGTGGGAGTTGTAGGGTGTAGCCGTCTGTAGGTGGGGTGTGGGAGTTGTAGGGTGGAGGCGTCTGTAGGTGGAGTGTGGGAGTTGTAGGGTGTAGGTGTCTGTAGGTGGAGTTGTAGGGTGGAGGTGGAGTGTGGGAGTTGTAGGGTGGAGGCGTCTGTAGGTGGGGTGTGGGAGTTGTAGGGTGGAGGCGTCTGTAGGTGGGGTGTGGGAGTTGTAGGGTGGAGGCGTCTGTAGGTGGAGTGTAGGGTGGAGGTGGAGTGTGGGAGTTGTAGGGTGGAGGCGTCTGTAGGTGGGGTGTGGGAGTTGTAGGGTGGAGGCGTCTGTAGGTGGAATGTGGGAGTTGTAGGGTGGAGGTGTCTGTAGGTGGGGTGTGGGAGTTGTAGGGTGTAGGTGTCTGTAGGTGGAGTGTGGGAGTTGTAGGCTGGAGGCGTCTGTAGGTGGAGTGTGGGAGTTTTAGGGTGGACGTGGAGTGTGGGAGTTGTAGGGTGTAGCTGTCTGTAGGTGGAGTGTGGGAGTTGTAGGGTGGAGGCGTCTGTAGGTGGAATGTGGGAGTTGTAGGGTGGAGGTGTCTGTAGGTGGGGTGTGGGAGTTGTAGGGTGTAGGTGGAGTGTGGGAGTTGTAGGGTGGAGGTGTCTGTATGTGGAGTGTAGGGTGTAGGTGGAGTGTGGGAGTTGTAGGGTGGAGGTGGAGTGTGGGAGTTGTAGGGTGGAGGTGTCTGTAGGTGGAGTGTGGGAGTTGTAGGCTGGAGGCGTCTGTAGGTGGAGTGTGGGAGTTGTAGGGTGGAGGTGTCTGTAGGTGGAGTGTGGGAGTTGTAGGCTGGAGGCGTCTGTAGGTGGAGTGTGGGAGTTGTAGGGTGGAGGTGTCTGTAGGTGGAGTGTGGGAGTTGTAGGGTGGAGGTGTCTGTAGGTGGAGTGTGGGAGTTGTAGGCTGGAGGCGTCTGTAGGTGGAGTGTGGGAGTTGTAGGGTGGAGGTGTCTGTAGGTGGAGTGTGGGAGTTGTAGGGTGGAGGCGTTTGTAGGTGGAGTTGTTTGGTATTCATTTATTTGGACAGCGTCCTCGACACTGACCCCTGGTGGAATGGAGTACACAGTACAGTTTACGCCGCGCAGTGCGGACAAGAGTAGGTCAGAACACACGTCGACGTCGCGGCTGTGTGCGCGTACTCACACCTAGTATATTTCTGGGTGGAGTAGGCGCATCAGGAAGTGTGAATGTTGCCCAGTGTCACATGTGCGCTCAGAGCCGGGTGTTTTAGTTGAGGAGCGTGAGCGGCGGCTCAGCTTTCTTCTCCTTCCAGCCTCAGCTCCAGCGGATCAGCGTCCCACAGCCCCGACGATGGAGTCCTCGCTGGAAGTTTCCACGTCGGTGCAGGGAGCGCCGGAGCAGCTCGGCTCCCGCACCTTCAAGGTGGTGGTGATCGGGGACTCCGGCGTGGGGAAGACGTGCCTGACGTACCGCTTCTGCACCGGCTGCTTCCACGACAAACCCGAAGCCACCATTGGGGTGGACTTTCGGGAGAGGATCCTGGAGGTCGAAGGTGAAAGAATTAAGGTGGGAGTTTTCTTAAAATACGTACGCTTGCTGTTACTTTATTCTGTTTTATTCAGGTGGTGCTAGTTTTAACTATTAAAAAAAAACACTTCTAGAGGTCATACTAGTTGTGGTTCAAGTATATGTCCTTGTTTCTACAGCTTCTTTGTAAAATAATGTATAATTCTAAGATACAAAATCAGATGTGTTTCCACTACTCCCAATCCTGCAATCCGGAACAATGGCTCTTTATTCCAGAGGATCTTCTTCTCCCGAACTCGCCTGGAGCAGAACTGAGCTTGTGATCAGTGAACGAATCACGAGAATGTGAAATATCCTTCATAACATTCTTTCTTTTGAAAAAAAGAGGAAGAGTGCACAGAGACCTGTGCATGGTCATGGAGCTCAGCGTGAAATGTCAACGAGGAACTAACATGAGACCGACCCCGCCACCCCTGAACCCCGAAGCTGTGTAGGCAGGGTCAGCATGCGGAACGTCGGTGAAATGAACTCGATCGATTTTTTCCCTTCGTGACCGCCATCCGTTATCAACCCATGACATGTCTACACGATGAGTCAGTGCTGCAGTGGGAAGTACCCCATAGAGAACGAGAGTGTGTGTTCTCCAGGAGGCAAGAATGCATGTGTGAGCACAGTTACCAAACACTGCTCTCTCTCTCCCTCTCTCTCCCTCTCTCTCACAAATGGGTACTTTTCAGGTGCAGCTGTGGGACACGGCGGGCCAAGAACGTTTCCGGAAGAGCATGGTCCAGCAGTACTACCGGAGCGTCCACGCCGTCGTCCTGGTCTACGACGTCTCCAACCCCTCCAGCTTCCGCAGCCTGCCCCTCTGGCTGGAGGAGTGCCGGCGGAACGTGCCGGGCCAAGACGTGCCACGCGTCCTGGTGGGGAACAAGTCCGATCTGGTGGCCGCCGGCAAGGTGAGCAGCGAGCAGGCGCAGAAGTTCGCCGAGGCCCACGGCATGCCCTTCTACCAGACCTCAGCCAAGGGTCTCGGAGCCCACAGTGACACCGTGGAGGCCATTATGTGCATGCTGGCCCACAGGCTGAAGAAACAGCAGCCACTGCTGAACAATAATGCGCCTTGTTGCGCGTCCTTCGGGAGTTTTAAGCTGAAGGCGAAGAGCCGAGCGGAGAAGGAGAAATGGACCTGTAACTGCTAGCACCCTGGGAAGCTGAAGGACCACTGTTGAAGAAGGAGACGTCAGACCTCCAGGCAGGAACACAGGCGTTAAACGACAAACTCAAGATGTACCCCTCTCTCAGAAGAGGTCCATTTCTCCGTCCAGGACCAGGCTTTTATGCTGAGGGAATTGGGTTTTAACAGAACCTCCCAATTCAGTATTTCTATTCCGTTCTACGTGGCTTCCCTGCCCAGTTTAATAAGTCGGGTGCAGTGGTGAGCTTTATTTGCAGAAATGTGCGTGTTTATTGTGCATTCATTACAATTTCACCTGGTTCCATGTGGGAATAGTGGAACATTGTCACTGTGAACACACTGCTGGGTTCATAATGTCACTCCCATCTCTGGTTGTGTGCTTATGTGTCATTAAAATCTTCAGGGTTTAAATTATGCCGCAGAATTCCTGTCTTGCGTTTGAAGTCTTTCATAAAAATGCTCACATCATTCGGTGAGGTTCTAATGTTGACGATGAGGAGGCTCATACCATTGTGGGGTTTTTTTTAACCCGTACACGGGCTACGATGGGAAAGATGTTAAAATAGACTGTCCAAAAAGACAGTTTAGCCAATCCCATAATGCAACACAAGATCTGAAAAAGGAGCGGGAGTCCAGTTAACCTCTCCTTCTCCACAACCAAGAAGCATCTTCGGAAATTACCCCCTAAATCTGATGACCCCCTAAGTCTGTAGTGCACCACAGGGGCCAGGGCTGGACTCAGAGATCAAATATATATATTTAGATATTTGATGTCTGAGTCCAGCCCTGGCCCCTTGAACCCGTATCACTGAGGTGCTGAATGTTACAGCTCCTTGTTACTAATGCAAATGGGCAGGAAGCAGTACAGGCCAAAAGTTTGGACACACCTCATTTAATGTGTTTTCTTTATTTTCATGACCATTTACGTTGGTAGATTCTCACTGAAGGCATCAAAACTATGAATGAACACATGTGGAGTTACGTACTTAACAAAAAAGGTGAAATAACTGCAAACATGTTTTATATTCTAGTTTCTTTGCTCTGATTACTGCTTTGCACACTCTTGGCATTCTCTCCATGAGATTCAAGAGGTCGTCACCTGAAATGGTTTTCCAACAGTCTTGAAGGACTTCCCAGAGGTGTTTAGCACTTGTTGGTCCAGCTCACCCCAAACCATCTGGACTGGGTTCAGGTCCGGTGACTGTGGAGTTCAGGTCTCCACTTTTTGTTAAGTACATAACTCCACATGTGTTCATTCATAGTTTTGATGCCTTCAGTGAGAATCTACCAACGTAAACGGTCATGAAAATAAAGAAAACACATTTGTGATACACTTTTCATAAAACTGCCAATCCACTTAATCTGTTTATTCAAGTGAAGGTCATGGGGAAGCTGAGGAACAGCCAGTCCAATTAGATGATGCAAACACACACGCTCTCTCCCCTACCCACACACACACCCCCACACACACACAGTATTGTGACACATAGACTGCATGTAGAGATCAGAAACCTACATAAACACAAAGAGCCCAGGCCAAGGACCCAACCCTGTTCCATAGTGAAACATCAGAACATCTGCTGCCCTCTAGTTTTCACGTAGTAGGATTGTGCAGATTTGAAACCGGTTTTCCTCGATGCTGGTAGCTTGGACGACAATTTGCATATAAATCTGTAGTAGTGCAGGAGAGACATTTAGAAGAAGAGATTTTACTTCATTTTCACATACAGCTGAACTGACTCACACTGGAAATTTAAAGACGCAGCGTAGGTTTAAATTCATCTTAAAGAAAGACCTAATCACAACATAATATCAAACCACTGATTCCTCGACTTGTCTGTTCCACTCTTGACATACTGTTTTTGATATTTGCTCTATTATTAAACTAGATTGGTTTGCAAGCATTCAGCATTCTTTTTGAGTAATTAATCTAGGTTCTACTGACCCTTGGACCTTTTAAAATGTGAACTGCAATTATAATTGCAAGTGCAATTTTAATCATTTTAGTCAAAATGACCCATAGATGGCCATCTCTATCTATATATCTCCCTCTATTTATAGATATATCTATATCTCGCTTAGCCAGGGCACAACCGAGAGAACCAAAAGTAAAGTGATTGTCACTGTGAAGCACTGCAGCACAGCACACGGTGCGCACAGTTAAACGTGTCCTCTGCTTTTAACCATCACCCTTGGGGAACAGCGTGCGGGGACGGTGTTTTGCTAACGATAACGATGAGCTCACTTTGTGCTTTTGAAACTGGCCGCTTTCCTGGATTGTGAGTTGTATGGTTGTATTACCTGCTTTCCCTTTTGTGGCTTTTTCTTTTTTTTTTAATCGATGTTATTTAATTTAATAATAATAAAAAATTGTAACACGACTGGTTTGTAATAAACTGGTTTCTCTCTCTCTCTCTCTCTCTCTCTCTCTCTCTCTCTCTCTCTCTCTCTCTCTCTCTCTCTCTCTCGTGTCTGGATTTGATCTCCCGGCCACGCGCAGGACCGACGCTTTAAAAGACGGCGGCGCGCGTCAGCCCGCACAGCGCAGAGAGGCGCGACCTGCTGCTACCTCCTCTCATCTCCTCTCCTGTCCTGTCTTCTCCTGTCCTCTCCTCTCCTGTCCTGTCCTCTCCTCTCCCGTCGCGTCGGACTGAGCAGGGATGGCGTTCAGAGCCGCCTGGCACAGACTCGGCTCCATGGCGCGCAGGGCAGCGGCTCCGCTGTCCAGAACTGGTAAGTTAAAGAAGCAGGCTTTTTTATTTTAGTCTACCATGCATAAATAAACACTTAATGGAAATTAACGTCTAGTTCCTATGTTTTCTGATAGTTTATGTTCCGAAGTTACTCGCTGACGTCTGTGGATAGACAAACGAGGACATTATATGTTTCGCGTTCTTCTTTCGTGTACAGTACAGTCCTTCTCCTGTTTTTTTAGACCTATTCAGCAATTATGCCACAAAACAATGGTTTAGCTGGGTTATGATCAGTAATAATTACAGGGAGGTCCCGAGCACAGAAAGAAGTATTGAACGTTGTGTTTCCTGCTTTGTGGAATATTCCCAGACCGTGACTGATTGCATGGAAAAGGTCTAGCAGCACCAGCTGGATTTCAGGAAGTCAAAAATCTTTCAAGTCTGGGTCCCATGCTGTAAATGTCTAGTGCAGTAAACATCTGATATTATCTGCGCGCACACCTGTACAATAATCCTGTAATGTTCTCCCAACCTGAAAATTGAAATGATCAAGAAGACATTTTGCATGTAAAGGATCGGCCAAGTGTAACGATAAGGAAGTTTGAGCTGATGTTCAATAAAGCCACGGCACTTTGAACTCTTATGCAACCTCTGTGTTTTAATCTGGATTTTCTGTTTGTTTTTGGAAACCCAATTTCCATGACAAGCAGCCGACCCAAATGCTGTCACAGTTTATCCCCTTAAGCAGAGCATATTTGACTTCAGCCTTGTTTTGGAACCAATTTCCTGTGTTTGGGTAGCTGGGCAGCGGCCGAAGAGCCGAGATTCCTCCTCCCGTGTCCTGTGAAGACTCCCCGACTGCTCGGTACTTCAAATCCGTCGCATTCTGCTGAAATGTTAACAGTATGTGTGCTTAGACAAATAGAACAAGTATGAAGATGGGGATCCCTGCGAGACTGGGAGTGGACATGTCTCGGAGGAGGCACACACATGTCCATCCGCTGACCCCTGATGCCACTCTTAAACAGATTAGGTGTATAAATACTGACAAGCCAGTTTGTCCATAACCACGTTACTGTGAGACAAGGGCCCTCTGCTGAGTAACAGCAGACGCATGCAGGTCTTCTCCGTGGGTTCTTCCTAAGAACTTCTCAAGCTTGTTGGGATCTCATTGTGAGAGACATGATTGAAATGAGATCCTAATTCTTTAATATTTCCCCTGCAGTGTGACCATATATGTTCTAACAGGCATTTAGCTGTTTTTTTTTTTTTCTTCTTCTAAAGTACATCTATGTCTGAAGCAATTGTCAGTGCAAAGCGCCCAGGAGGAGGTGTCTGGAAGGCAATTAAAAGATGAAGACACACTTATTTTTGGCTGCTTAAATGGACCACTTCCAAATCCTATAAAGTGCCACAAGCTTATCGACCGAACTCGTCACACAACATACTTGGTGCACACTTGGTGGAGTTTACTTCAGGTGACAGAGTTGTATCATGTTTTTTTTGTCATTTAGCCGCATTTCAACTTACAGACGATCTGTGGTGGTGCAAAATGGTGTAGGGCAGCTAAGACCTTTTGTGCCTCCTGAAAAAAACAGCTTAATTAGGCTGACACCAAAACCTTAACAATGTGGTACATGACTTGGAAAGATCTGAACAACATAGTAATCATGTCAAGTTTTTATCAGAATGCAGTGCTCCTTCATCAAACACCAGAATTAGGGGTGGATTGCAGACTGGAACGTGCACTGGCCGTGACTTCTTTTAAAAGTTACAGCTTGAGACAAGGTGACCAGTCAGTACCTGCTCTTTTAGGTGTTCAGAAGATTTTGCATGTGGAGGACTGAAAAAGTAATAGCGGGTAATTGTACATAAAATCACGATTAACGGTGTTAGTATCTGAGGCGCATCGGTCCTCTTTGCTCCTGTTTATGTTCTCTGTGTTTTAATTGCCTGTCCTAATGACTCTTTGTCCTTCCTGTTTCACAGTAGTCCCCTTGCGGCACATGGCGGGGCTTCCTGGAGGCTCAGCCATGAACGTGACGTACGTTGCCATTGGTGGAGGCTCACTTGTAGCCGCTCTGGTTTACGTAAGTGACGTTGTGCTCATTTGTTTTCTTTGTTCACTGTCCATGCATGTGATTGGTTTAGTATTATGCATCCTGTTAAAGACACGCCCCGTATTCACAGTTATGGTGGTTAGTTTTGAAGCTGTTGCCAGGAACAAAATGGCGGCTTTTGGAAGTGTCTTGCCAGTCAGGGTTGGTTCTAATTATCTAAAGCTGCTTTGCTCTTGTTTTCTCTCTCTTTGAATTTCCCCCCTACAGGCATACAAGACAGTCAACTCTGACAGTGTGAGGTACACTGATAGAATTGCTGCAATTGAAGCCAGATCAAAGAGTAAGTTCTGACCCCTATGATAAACGCAACAATGTCTTTTACTAAGGAACGAAGAGAGAACAATTACACGAAAAGTGTTGGTGCAGAACGTGTTGAATGCTCATGAGGTCCAAACTGCAATCAGGACATTTCAAAGCCAGATACATGTTTTATCAGTTTCTGATAAAACATCTGGGACCAAAAAATTGTCTGTTTCAAAAGTTGTTGGCCTTTTAATAAAATGAAAAATGAGTTGCAATATTGGCTCCTCAGACTAATTAAGTAAAGGGTGGTAGTAGCCTAGTGGGTAACACACTCGCTTATGAACCAGAAGACCCAGGTTCAAATCCCATTGTGTCCCTGAGCAAGATGCTTAACCCTACGTTGCTCCAGGGGGGACTGTCCCTGTAACTGCTGATTGTAAGTCGCTCTGGATAAGGGCGTCTGCTAAATGCTGTAAATGTAAATGTAATGGCCTCTATTTATCAGCATGCTTATGATTATGCTCCATACAAATAGGGTCTGATTGAATTTGCTTTTCTGAATGGGATCTCCAACGTGCACAGAAAAAAAAAATTATTTTTTTCTTTAAATCACCAAGGTAATTATTGCACTGTATCAGGAGGTGATGGGAATATGCTCTGAAAACACATTCCAAGGCAGAAGCATGTAGGGCGTGCTTCTCTTTCAATCTGCGCTGTTGACATTATGCTGGGGGTCACAGCCGTTTGGTGTAGTGACTGGGGAGCCAGCAGTGTGGAATGATCAGCCTGAATGCGATTTATCCACCCTGTCAGGGTTCATTTCTGTCTCTGATTAACTGAACTGACGGGAGACTTTCTAAACCGATGGCTGTGTGCCGAGGATTTGGGTGACTGCTCTGATTATCTGGTACATTCCAGTGGATGAAGTCTGGTTTTGCACCAGTTCTCAGTTGAATCTCATTTTTTTAACAGTGCATTTTTCTTGTTCTTATTCCAGGTGAGGAATCGGGTGAGTATCAGAGATGGTTTCATGGTCTCAGCATAATCCCAGCACAAGACTAACATATGTGGCTCATTTTACTTTAACTCCTATTCTTCATTTCTCTGTCCTCCCTTGCCTCTGTAAAGTTCATCCTGTTGACTTAACCAGCCAAACCAGATGCCAAACCACACTAGGTGTCAATTGAGTTTCACTGCCTGCTGCTCCTTTTCATTTAAAGATACTTTTAGCTGTAAGCATGTGACTGGGACAATGACACGTGCACAGCAGTATTCTTTTCAGATGCTGTGATTTCTCACCATTTGGAGTGTGTTCTGTTGAAGCCAGAACCCCATGCTCATTACATTCAGGAGTGCACTCTGTTGAACGTAACTTGTTTTGGCAAATCTGTCTGGCCTTTCAGGTATGGCATAGCAGGGGTTATATTTTTTGATTCAACAATATTTTTATTGATTTTAAACAGGGCTATAACAGGGTAAACATGTAATGTTTCAATATACTGTAAATTTTATAACCCCCATATAAACCCTATAGCACCCACCCCACCCACCCCTCCCTTACTCCAAGCCAGCTTTACATGCATAAGAAAGGCTAGATACCAGAGATTGTCATTGTCAAGCACAGCAGTGTGTACTTTGGTCAGTGGCACCTTCCGATTACGGGTCTGTTTTCTTGACCGCTAGACCATCCGCTGCCTCATTCTCTCATTCTCTGCTCTCAGTATGTGTAGAATTGTGCTGTGATGAAGGTTCCTGGTGGTCAGATGCTCTTCCAATCTATCTTATGCTACAGCTTGCTAGTCGTGTTTCCATTAACCTTCAGATCACACGCATTGATTTTGCCAGCGGAAAATAGGCTGGAAATCAACTCCCATATTTATTGAAAAAGATTTAAACTTTTTATTGCATTTCAGTTCACTTGACTAATGCATAATTTGCAAAATTCAACTGAAAACAATTCTAAATGACATGGTGCTGTATAGTTGCATATGAGGTCGCTTCTATATACAAGAGACCTGTAATGTGAACATGACTACTCTTTGTGCTGAATTTATCACTCTTAGTGTTTATTTTCATTCAATCTCTTCTACAGAAAAAAAGGTGCAATTTGGATGAGCTAGTTCAGAAACGTCTTCTACTCCCTTCCCCCATGTTTGTGTGTTTTTAGTAGAAGTAGGTGCAGCTGCCGCAGACACAGAGACAGCTCTGACTTCATCTGCACCTCTGGAGAGTGCAGTTCCTAAAGAGTCTGCTGGCAAAACAGCAACAGAAGAGCCCGCTGCTGAGCCTGTCGTTGCTGTGGAGGCGATGGCCGAGCCACTGCCTGGCACCGAGGAGGCCCCTTGTGAAGCGGAGGTTGTAGAGATTGCTGCCGAAATGGTTGCTGTTTCTGAGGAGCCTACAGCAGAGGCTGAAACCTCCAACGCAACCGAGAGCTCTGGTGAGGCTCCTAGAGCTGAGGACCCCACTGCCTGATGGGAAGGTGGCCAGAACTGGACTGTCCTTTCCCCTTCACCCCCAGCCCAGTACCAGCATTTTACAATAAGCTGCAGAGGTGGACATCTGTTACAATTCAGGGAATGCCACAAAACGCCTTTCTCATAGCTTTATCCTACCAGAAAAACTAAAACATCAGCAGCATATGAGGAAAGGTTAACGATGGTTGAAAAAGGTCAAGATTATATAGAGTAATAGGTAGGTATATGTGCAGTGTAATGTGCAAAATGCCTTTTTGCAATCTTTCAAGTAATAGTGCTCTAAGTTATAACAAAATAAATGATCTGAAAAGTTATTTTGAAGTGTTTGAGGAGTGCAGGTCCTCACGTCTGTGGAGTTAGCACAAGACGAGTGCTTCTGAAGGCTTAATATGGAATGTACTGACTTCAACATCTTCTGACCATCGATTCTACTGTCTATCCTTAATTACGATTCTTCGTGACACCAAGTCACTTTTGAAGATCACGTGTGTTCTGCTGCTAGTGGTGAAAGGTTGTAATAACGGTGGGGAGCATTATGGCTCATCTCTGCTCAGCCTTATTGTAAATACAGTGTGCCTTGGTCTCCTCCCCACCCTCCTTTCTCCACCCTTTCCTTGTAGAGCACTCTTTCCTGGTACCTATGCTAGAAACATGTGCAACTTATAGTTAAATTGTTCATACATTTTTGTACATGCCTTAGTACATGCCTGAGATGAAAAACTGTCCACTGTTGAACAAGTGGCAGCTCTATGTGCCTAAAGTACAGTTTTGGCATGTCTTTTATAAGCCTCACATTTTTTTTTACATTTAAGTAGACAATGTTGTTCCTGTTACTGTTAGTACATGTTTTATTTTTTTCTTCCTAACTTGTCATTTTTGATAGCAATGTGAAAACGGATGGGATAATAAATCATTCAACAAAGACCCTGTGTCACTCAGAAGTAACAGAGTATTTATTTACTTTTTTTTCTGGAACAACCAAGAAAATTCAATTGTTTTCTTCTTCTGTACAGAGTGCATGTGTAAACAGCACCCTGTATGCAGTCTGCAAGTGTGTTAAGTGAAAGTGAAGTGATTGTCATGGTGAATCACAGCTGAAGCACAGCACATGGTGCACACAATGATATATGTCCTCTGCATTTAACCCATCACCCTTAGTGAACAGTGGGCAGCCATTCCTTACCCACTAAGCCAACACTGCCCAGGAGTTTAGAGTTATTTAGCGATTTTTTTTATTATCTCTGGATCCCTTGTTGCTCACTGTAGTGTCTATCCAGTGATGTATCCTGTGATAGCTCCGATAGTTTAGCACACATTATTTCTTCCCTCTTGTTGATTTGGTATGCTGTATATGCTTTTAAAGATGGGTGACATATGGTACATCGGTATAATTTTACATGGATCAAAATTTTAATTATGTTGCCTTTTCTTATTTAGCTTTATTACAAATAACAACTGAGTCATTATCGTATTCAATGGAGTCAACAACATCACCCTTTTTTCAGCAGGATTAGCAGAGAGACGCACACACACACACACACACACACACTTTATGCTTGCTGTGCACTGACCAAGCTAAACTAATGATTAACCAGCGTATTAGTGCATCACCCACTGGAAGCTGCATTTACAGCAAGGCTGAGGCCCAGTTTCAGCTGTAATTTGCATTCAGATTTATAATAATGTTGACTAATACAGTTACGGGTATTTTACATGAAACACATCTTTTCATGAAATAGGTGAGGTGTCTGATCTTGTGCAAAGGTTTATTGCGTGTATTCAGGTTATTGGAATGACCTTTTTCAACCCCAGAAGTGACAAAGCTGCATACAGACTTGCCCGTGTTTGAAAAGACCAGCCAGTGTTCAGCTACCGCAGAACAATATTTCTTCAGCTATATTTTCAGAAAAAGCTGGATCTGTAAAGAGACCAAAGCTAAGGACATGCATTGCATTTCACCCCACAATCCACCTGCACAACTAATAGTGGAGGCCATCAGATAAATTTCCGAATATTTATGTAAACAATGACTGGAACTGACAAATTCATTAAATACATATATTTTTTTATATCCAGTAGGCTGTGTCCAGTGCATTGTAATTTCAGATTAAAAAAAAGTATTGTTAAAATAAGCAGTGCTTTCCCATGGGTCTCAGTTTAACACACATGAGGAATTACATGGCAGAAGTGGCTGCTCCATTGGTCGTAAACCTCAATTCCTCCTGAGACTTTATTGACAGTGACCATAATCAATTTTTTTACAGTGCTGCCAGTGTCTGATCTGCTGAGCACCATGAAGATCATGGTCGGCTCCACAGTGGAGATAGCTGCCGCATCTGTTGGAGACAGGCGGATGGTTTCAGCTGTTCGGATGCTGGAGGAGAAGCCTTCACTTGCAGTGGAGCTCCCTGATGTTGATGACGTACACAAAATGCAGGATGAAGCAGTCCCTTCAGACAAACAGGATGAGCCCAAGGAACAAGAGTTCCCAGCCACTGTGGAAATGGCAGCACAGTACTATAACACAGAGGAAGCATATCTTGCAGTCAGGGAAGCAAGCTCAGAAGACGAGTCAGGGATGGATGTTGAAGAAGTGAAGCTTGTGGAAACTGCACATACAGGAGCTGCCTTTGAGGCAGAACAGACAGAAAGTGTGGAGCATTTTGCCTCTTCCACAGATAACACTTCTGAGGCAACAGCAGAAGATCACAAGATGCACTGCCACTCCTGCCATGGGGCAGACCCTGCCACTGAAGATTCCGAACAAGAACCCACACACTTAGAGGTGTCGATGGTTGAAGAAATTACAGCCAGAACAGATACATTAGAGGCAGATCACAAGAACCTGACTGTGGCTAAGATCAAGCACATGGAGGCCATGGTTGACACTCCAGCAGAAGGTAATTGCAAGTAATGCAAATTCTGGAACAAACTCAATTACTTTTATAAACCCCCTTGAACATTATCCTTGTTCTTGAAATGCAAAAACTTTAAGCATAAGATCTTTTCATCATTGGGTGAAAATTAGGAACATCAGAGAGCCAATGAATCATGAGAGGTTTCTCGAATGGCCAATGAAAGCTTATTGGTCATTTTCTCATTTTTGCTCCACAGAAACAAAGGAGACAGCCAGGGGCATAAAAACTGGCTGCAGTCTGATGTAAATAGTCCAGGTAATAGGAGCAAATGTTTCTCATTGGCCCTATAAATTAAGGTTAGGGTTCACCCTTAGAAATTCCCCTGTGCTGCTTTAATGATTGTTCAATAATTTAAAGATTTTTCTCCCTCTGACCTTTTTGGCTGCAGCATTAAGAGGTGGCGTCTCAGTGATGGCAACAGTACAGCTGTGAGGAGGATGTGCCTTTCAGAAAATACCTTCACTGCAGTCATAAAGGATTTCCCATGGATTTAAAGGATTTTTCCAACTCTCTCTTCAGTCTTCATTACAATATAAATCAAAACATCACATCTGTTTTACTGTAAAATTAGGCTCATGGATGCCCTTCCGAGCATATTCTCATAATTTTCATATAGTCATGTGTAATATGCTGCTAGTTGCTTATGTCTAACCCAGCATACACAGAAGGATGTTAAAGGGAAAAATGCACATATGCAAATAACTATATATAGTGCATGTATCTATTTATCTATTCAACAGTAATTTATTTCATAGAGGTATTAAACTATATTATATATGTTAGGTGTGAAATAATCCTTTCTGCAATTTCTTAGTCATGAAGTGTTTGCTTGTGTGTTTAAAGCTCCTTAAAATGCTCTTAACCTTAATATATATACATATACACACTCATTAATTACTTTAATGTGTTTTGAGTTGGCTTAAATGTGTAGTTCCTCTGATGGTTCATATTTTGTTTAAATAAAGGCGTGGAATTGGTTGTGAAGTTTATTGTTCTGTGAACGCAAGGACACCTCATTTGCTGACCGCGCATCAACAGATGGCGCTCAAGCGTACTTAAGATCTTCAACGCGCTCACATTACGCACAGTACGCACATTACGCACCCACAATGCGCTCAGTACGCACATTACGCAATCCCAGTGCGCCCAGTACGCACTCTCACTACGCTCAGTACGCACATTACGCACTCCTTACAAACGAAAGTAGGCTTGGATGATCACACCAGCTGCTTTCTTCATATGGAACAGCGCGCTCTGCGTAAATAACGCGATGTCTCGGTCAAACAGAGCAGGAGCGAAATTCCGCAAAATAGAGCAAATCGGTAGTAAATAACCGGATTAATGAGCAGGACCCGCGCACAAAGAGTCATTTCGGCAGTGTAATTTCTGGGAAGTGAGTGTGTGTGTGTGTGTTGTCGTCGGTGGGGGGGTGTTTCTATTCTGTGTGACGTCGCAGCTTGTGTGTCACTCTCCGGCTGGCTGTGAGCTTTTGACCCGATTCTGCACGGAGCTCTGAAACAAACCCTTTCCAAAACACGGCAGAAAACTTGAGCACATCCCGGGCCGTGCGGGCATCCGGACGCTCGCCGTACGCGCCGAGTCCAGAGGACCTGTCTGTTGAACCCACCACTGAACACCCAGCTAGGCAGCAGATAAATATCAAGTAGCGCAGCTAGCCCCGGCCGCCCGGGCGGAGGAGAGGTTACGGGTTGTCACAGGCGCCCCGCCGCAGCAGAGCCGCTGCAGCCAGGCCCCTTCTCCTGCAGGCAAACGAGCGGACGTCCCCTGCACGCCGCTGCGAGGTAGGTCCGCCACTCCTCTCGTGGTTGTGGCACACTTTTGTCTCGTCTGTGTCCCATCTTTGCATTTTAGGGGCTCTGACGGGCCGAACTGAACTCGGGCAGACAGCGTAGCTAGCCCGCTGGCTAGTCGTTAGCTCGCTAGCGCTAAGCGGCTAACGGAGACGGCCAGCGCTACTCGGCGCTTTCAACGCGCACGCACCTCACCGTCCGACGGGAAAGTGCGCGGCCCTCCGCCGCGAAGGGCTTGTTTACCACCGCGTGTTTCTGGCCGCCTCCACGCGTCTTAACTCTGCGCGGTGCAATTAGATGCTAGGCTAACGCAATAGCTAGCCGTGTTTAATGTTCCAGTTTCGGATAGCCAGCCCTGTTTGTGTCCCTTTCATGAACAGCATACTTTTTATTTATTTATTTAAATCTTTATCCAAGCGTGTGTGTGTGTGTGTGTGAGACTTTTTTTTATGGGCATCTCGCTTCGTGAGAAACTCGGCCGACTGTGCGCCACCGAGCACCGGTAGGCAGCGGACCGGTAAACCGCACTGGTTGCGCCGTGCGGGGATAAACTTTCATGTGCGCGTCGGTGCCTTGGGCTTGCGTCGTGGCGCGGGAAGGGAACCTGCGTGTCGGTGGGGAGCAGAGTTATACTTCGATCATATATGTGCGTCTGTGTGTGTGTGTGTGTACGCGACCTACTCCTTAACCATACCCGGGTAGAGTTACGTCGCTACCATAAATATTCCAGGCGGATTTGGTCATCTACTATTTTATTATAACTCGTTTCGCTTATTATAACTTGTTTTCCTCATTTCGATGACGTTGGTGTGCCTTGCACCCTGGACCAGTTACGAGTCCATTTGTCTTTATCGAGCCATGAATGCACCTGCAGACTGTGGCAGGTAAACGTGAACTCCTGAACGCCACAGGACTTTGCTCCTGCCTGCCCCCCTCTCTCCATTCCTAACAGGAGCGTCAGACTGGCGCAGCCATTGTTTCTCCCTTTGTGTTGCTCTTGTAGATGAAGAATTTGTTTCCGCGCGTCGATGTGGGAAGAGCAGAAGAATGGCCCTCGGGAGATGGTCGCAGGGCAGAACGATTGCTGTTGCAGAGTAAATGGATCTGTCCACTGGCGTGCGTATCTGGCCTTTGGGGCAGTGCCTGGTGAACTTGTCCCATGATCTCTGTTTGGGCTGGTTGTCGTGGTTACGAAGGAGAGACAAGCGATTCAGCTTCTTTGGGGCTTGTTCTTTGTCACTTGAGACAGACAGAGCCACACCTGCATTTATGGACACACTGGGTGAATGGAAATGTCTCTGTAGTATGAGTTTGTGCTCGTGAATTTCTCATGAAATTATCTGTTAGGTATTTCAACCCTGTTGGCTGGGGAGTACCAGGAATCTAATCCAACATGGAGTCTTTACACAAAGATGCTGTTAAGATCCGTAAGAGTTGAGCAAAGTGCATGTCGATAACATATACTGCACTGAGATTAAAGGTTGCTTTTGCCGTGATCCCCTCCATGAAAATGTTTCCGTTTCCAGGTGTTCTTTTAGCAATGTAAATTTGGGTGGTTGTATGGAATTTTATTTTAACTCCAGGAATGGATCTGGATGCAGCCACCCACATCGTAAAATCTGATGAGGTGCAAATTTGTTTAAGTAGACGTGTGTTTTGTGGACGACATGTTTGAGGGCAAGCGTAGAATTTAAATTGCAGCATCTTGGCGTTGTGTGTGTGGAACGCTTGTGTGTCTCTCACACACGCACAAATTCAGGATGGAAGCCTGTACGTTAGGGGTGTGACTGTGTGAAATGGCCCGTTGTTGCATCACTGGAGTCAGTCAGACACAAAAGCCCAGTTGTGTGGGAGCATGTGACGCCGCCTCGAAACATTCTCCTCCCTGTCCATGTGACCAAAGGTGCTGATTCGCTTCCTGACGCGCCACCTCACCCACACCTCTGCCCAGAGACCAGAAGAAGACGAGAAGAGGGAGACAATATGAGGGAGAGCGAGCGAGAGAGTAAAACCAGGAAAGGAAACGCATGATGGGAGGAGAGAAGGAGAGGGGAAGGGAGAAGAAAGGAACCGAGGGAGGAAATAAAGAGGAAGAGACAAAAAAAAATGAGAGCGGGCCATACGAAGCTGCAGGCGCTCTCTCAGTCTCTAAAGCTGCCTGCCAGGGGGACGAAAGCTCTTTTGGATGTTGGGATCTCTCCCGATTCAGATGGGTGGATCTCTGGTGGAACTTTGTGGCCCGCCTGGCGCTGTTGTCTGGGAATGAGTTACCTGGACACGGCATATGGATGTTTTTGGGAATGGCCGGCTTGGCAAACTGCTTCATCCTCAGAATAAAGTCTGCCGAATTTGTCAGTAAGTTGTTTCATGCTCTGTGTCGATGGAACTTTTCTGAAACTTCCATCATTTTTTTTTCCCCAAACCTTTTGTTTGGTGGTGAATTATGCATGTACTTTCTGATATTTCTGTGGTGATCTGTGATTGAACACTATCAAGTTTTTTTTTTTCCACTAAATTTCTTCATCCTACAAACAGGGCAGCAACAATAACTCTCATGAATACGTCATGAATGCCAAACCTTTAAGCCGTTTCGTGAACAAAGCCGTGATGGTTGACTTTGACTGTGGGATCTGAGAGAAACTCGCTTGCGTTTGTGTGGACTCACAGCACACAGGACTTCTGCTGAGTCACACGAACGAGCCACACCCCTCCGTCCTAATGTAGACCTATCTTTCTGCTCTTTTGCTACTGTAATGAGTGCTGGACGGGGGAGTACATCTGTCCGTTCAGCACAAAGACATACTGTTTGCTACTGGCTGTAAAAATAAATAAATAAATAAAATCTTTCACTGCTGTAAACACTGATACGGTGTTTCCCGTGAGAAATGTCTACTGACGTCCTGCACGTTAGCCGAGGTTTAGTTAAAATGAGGTGGCTTGAATTATCTACAAAATAACATTTATATTATAGGTGAACATCACCAGACATGATTCAGCGCTGTAAATATACATTCTTTTCCTACCCCAGCCTGTTACTGAAGCGCCACTCTGCAAACAAAACCCATTAAAAGTGCACAGACTCTGCCAGTGGTGACGTCTGGCCTCATAAATACGTTAGTGAAATGATGTAGGTCTGTAGGATGGTGTCAGTGGCGCAGCAGTCTGCCTTTGGTGCTGGAACAGTGTGTGGAAAAGGTGAGTTTAGTCTCCCTTATGCCTCTAGGCCAAGTCTGGCACATCCCGAAAGATGGTAGGTGGTATCGGAAGCCCAAACACTGTGACCCTGGACACTGTTGCCATGGCGTCTAGGTTCTATGTCCTGTAGATGGGGAGACAGGGTGGGAGGGGGTAATTGAAGCTCTTCCTGTTTTGGCATCGAGTTCCTCTTTGGCATGGTGGAGACAGTTTCCTGCAGCCATGATTTTGTAGAAAGTGGAGGATTGTGGAAAGGACCATGACCAGAACCCCAGCCTCACCTGAAAAGTATTACCTGAAAATGGATAGATATACGTGGCACTTTAGAGCACTTCAGAACAATAGCATGCATTTATATTTTAGGTTGATATGCATGTGCCTGTTTTCTGTTGCCGGACCCAAATATTTGATTCTCTTTCCAGCACTGAGTGGTCTACCAGCTGCATTACCAGAGGGTCTCAGACCAAGATACCAGCGTGAGAGCAGCGTGCTGCTCCGGGGTATGAGCCATGACTTCAGTAGTGTTGGTCGACAGTGGAGGATCAGTGGTGGAATATGTCACAGTGGTGGAAGACCCCCCACAGGTGAGGCTTGGCCACAAATTGTCTGTCTGTGAGTCTAATAACCATGTTCAACCTCTCATATTTAATTGCAGGTTAGCTTTAAACTATAGTTAACTCATTGTAAGCCTAATAACAGTACACGTTGGGGTTATTATCCAGAAATTGAGGATACTGTAGGACAAGCCTGCTTTTTTTTTTTTTTTTTTTTTTTTCTTTTTTTTTTTTTTTTTTTTTACAAACTGTCAAGCTCCACAAAAGTGTGGAAATTGCGATAGAATTCATTTATTTCGGTGCTCAGATTTTTTCAATGATCATGATTTTGAAAAACAGCAGAAATTTCAGCATGTTTATATCGTCTCCCTGATGCCAGCAAATAAAGTGAAATACCTCAGAAACTAGAGCAAGCAAACAAGAGCATGCACGTGAGCCAGTAGCATGTGCATCGCGCCCTTGAGACAAGACTGAATGAGAGAGTCTGTGTCTGTTGCCTGTTCATGTAGCCTGTGCTGGACAAAGAGCATCCTGATTGGCCTATTTTGTTAAGTAAACCAAATTTTATTTAACTTCTCAAGGATCAAAGTTATAAAAACTTTGACAACTGTTATCAGCATCAGAACAGAGACAGAGTGCCCAAAAAACAAAGATATAAAACTAATTTCACCTGAGACTACAGGTTTAGCAGGTTTTTGCAGGCTGGGATGTCTGGGCTGCTGAGGTACTGGAATACGGAAGAAAAGCACACGTTACCACATTACATGGTGAATTGTGTAAAGCTAGCAAAGAGCAAAATAGCTGAAATCAGCCGAGGGGGGTATTTATTTTTGTTTATACGTTTATAAACTTTATAGTCTGGCAATATCAGATCAATCGAAATATCCCATCATTTGATATGGGACATATATTGTTTTGCCATATCACCCAGCCCTAAGCCATAGACGTTATTTTTTTTTTATTAGCTGTGGAAGACAGTCCTTATGTGTTTTTAATGGACAGTAAAGTCTCCCCGGTCTGTTGCAGTGAGGCAGCAGATGGTTATCTTAATGAAAGTCTTTGGGGAACCCTGGCCATGTTAAAAGCATCCCAGAATGGGACATTACTTGGAAATGCGTTGGTATCATTTTTGCTCCAGTGGGCTTAATGTCAAAAGAGGTCACTGAGGGTGATTTGGTTAAATATAGGGGAAACATTTTGTTGTGTGCACTTTCACAATAACGATCACTTCACTTTCAGTTTCATGTCTTGACTGAAAGTGGAAGCAGAAATAAATCTTGTAACTGAAGTTCACCAGCAAATGCCAACAAATAATGTTTTCAGACCAGTCAATGTATATGTGTAAATAATGTTTTTTAATTTTTTTTAATCATTTGACCTTTATGATTCTATTTTGTACCATGTGAGCTTAAGGAATTGGTGTCTTCCAATTAAAGATATTTAGCTTCATAATTAACCAAATCTGCATCGCGATGCATTGAATTCAACAGCCCTACTTCATACGCAGTCAATGTCAATGTGCAGCATGTGCACGTTTAACCGGCCCTGGGTTATCACAGTTCAAAATCATTCATTCAAGTCAGGAAAGCATTTTAATCTCCTGAATTGAAACATTTTTAGTTCAACTGGATCACCGCTTTGAGCTTCCTCAATGCAATACCCGCAGGCTAGAGAAACACTCCTGCAGGCTGGACTGGAAACGCTGCTGTGTGAAATGCTTGATTTCTGAAGAATGTGTAGGATTAACAATTCTCATTGTTTTGCCTTTGAATGATATTATTGAGTAAACTTGAATTTAAGATCATGGGAGGTGTCTGCATTCTACATTTGGGAGTGTTTTGCGAATGCCAGACTCATCATTTCATCATAAAAAGGCTTGAAGGTATACCATGAGCAAAGATAGAAAGAGTGAAATCGAGGAAGAAGGGACTATAAAGAACCATGCACTAGTGTTTTTATCAACAAAATTTATGTCGAAATATCGAAAAATGTATGTCGAAATATTAAGATTGAGACACAACTTAAATGTGACCAGTAAATATATAATATTTTTAGTAGAGGTAGGCGTAGATTAATTTTCTTAATCTAGATTAATCTCACTGTAATCTTGGAATTAATCTAGAGTAAACAAAATTAATCTTGATTCTAGATTAATCTACATTAATCTAGATTAAAATGGCTCATTTGAATTCTGCCGAAGGCATTCAGAATATCTGTGCTACCCAAATAATGACTAAAAGTAAATCTTTGAGAACGGGTTTCTCAAGCCAGGTGGCGCATTAGACCAGGGGCTCATCTCCTGTTTCCAAAATGCATCACAAACTGCTTGAGAAAGCTGTTCTACTATAATAATTGGTGATGAAAATAAATTATGTTCAATAAGATGTACTTGTGTTTACCAACTGTTTATTCAGTTAAATAGCTGCATCCATGTTACCACGTCACGTTTGATGTGGTAATTTCACAGTTCGAAGACTCGTTTTCGCCCCCTACAGTGCAATTCGGCTAGGTATACATCCGCGCTAAAATATCAAGGTGAAAGTCATCATAGTGTAGCGGTTCTTCTTCTGCGTTGTGTAACTTTTGATTTCGTTTCTTGAACCACAAATGATGAGCTGACACCCAAAAGATTTTCTGTGCAAAGTGTATTCTGTACAAAAAGCAACGTCGTGTCAGAACATCGCGTCACATATCGCGTCTTTCTGCACCTCTCTCTACAATATACAGTATTAAAAGAACATAAAAAAATTAGCAAAATATTCCTAATATGTACATAAATTAAAATGAAAGAAATAACTTTTTGCACACAAACCCCACGCACCTCTCACAGCTCACGCCATGTGTCCAAGAGACCTGAACCGGGTCTTAAAAAAAAAAAAAAAAAAAAAGTCTTTAGGAAATAAGAACATAAGACACGAGAAAGAAGAAATATACTTATAAATCTAGTGTAACCATTTAACTCCGGCACAATAGCTTGTGTAGTATAGACCCAGCTCCCAACCCAACTTTGTGAATAGATTAACGGTGATATTTTTTTTTTATCGCCCGATAAGAGTCTCATGTTAACGCAGCACGTTTTAATCGCGCTATAAGTGTCTCATGTTAACGCAGCACGTTAACGCCGATAACGGCCCACCACTAATTATTAGCTAATAAAAATGGGACTGAATATAGTTTACAAGATAAAAAACTATACTAAAATATACTCTTCATTTTCATTGACTAAGACATTATTTACTCTCATTTAATTGCTTTATAATTTAGTGGTTTCTGTTTCCTCTATCTCCCATTCATAAAGATAGTGAAGTGATTGTCACTTCAGTTGCACAGATGATGTCAATTCATTATAATGCTACAATTCTGGCATTGTTTCTGCATTATTTTATCATATATTTTCCTGACGAAAATGCTACCATGTACTGCACGTGTGCCGGTTTGACAGGGACAGTTAAAATTATTCAGAACAAGGAAGTAGGGTGTGTGAAAGCTGTCCCATCTTTCCCGTGCTCCCAACTGTTTATAGAATTACATATTGACAAAAAAAGGCTTGTCTCTAAGATCAGTCATTCATTTTTATCTGTTTATTTAAATAAATCCTGAAGATGTATGATGTGATTGGGGAAAAATTACAATTTAGATTTCAGAAAAGGTTATGTTTACCTGTGTTTACCAAATATACACTGAAAAAAAAAAGGAAACACAAAAATAAGACATCATAGATCTGAATGAATCAAATCAAATTTATGAACTCATGGAGGTCTGGATTAAGAGTCACCCTTAAAATGAAAGTGGAAAAACTACAGGCTGATCCAACTTTGCTGTAATGTCCTTAAAACAAGTCTAAATGAGACTCAGTAGTGTGTGTGGCCTCCGTGCCTGTATGTCCTCCCTAAAACGCCTGGACAAGCTCCTGATGAGGTGGCGGATGGTTTTGGCCAACTCCTGGACAGTCTGGTGCAATGTTGGTGGATGGAGTGAGGCAGCAGAACATTCTCCAGACTCTGTCATGTTTGTCACATATGTTTAGTGTGAACCTGCTGTCATTGGCAAATTTGGCAATCTTGGGGTTCTCTGGCAAATGCCAAACCTGCTGCACCTGTGGATGTCGGGCCCTCACACCACCCTCATGGAGCCTGTTTCTGACCATTTGAGCAGACACGCGCACATTTATAGCCTGCTGGAGGTCATTTTGCAGGGTTCAGCAGAGCTCCTCCTGTTCCTTCTTGTACAAAGGTGGAGGTAGCGGTCCTGCTGTTGCCCTCCTACGGCCTCCGCCACATCTCCTGGTAGTGCCTCCATATTCTGGACTCTACGCTAACAGACACAGCGAACCTCCTTGCCACAGCTTGTATTTACATTTAGAGCATTTATCAGACGCCCTTATCCAGAGCAACTTCCAATCAGTAGCTTCAGGGACAGTCCCCCCCTGGAACAACTTAGGGTTAAGTGTCTTACTCAGGCACACTTGAACTTGAACCCGGGTCTTCTGGTTCATATTCGAGTGTGTTACCCCTAGGCTACTTGTGTGGGTTGTAGACTCCGTCTCAGTCTACAACTCGAGTAAAAGCCCCACCAGCATTCAAAAATGACCAAAACATCAGCCTGAAAGCATAGGAACTGAGAAGTGGTCTGTGGTCTCCACCTGCAGGACCACGCCTTTATTGGGGATGTCTTGCTAATTGACTATAATTTCCACCTGTTGTCTATTCCATTTGCACAACAGCATGTGAAATTGAATGTCAATAAGTGTTGCTTCCTAGATGGACAATTTGATTTCACAGAAGTGTGATTGACTTGGAGTTACATTGTGTTGTTTGTGTTCCTTTTATTTATTTTTTTTGAGCAGTGTATTTTCTGTCAAGATGCCATTATGATTCTGTCATTCATTTTACTTGTGATTTGGTAAAAACATAGAGGTAAGTGCACACTTAGTGTGTTTTGGTCGGCACAATGTGATGATTGTATTTTTAAAATTGCATCTTAAAACAACTTTTTGCTGAATATCTTTGACCCGCTGCAGATGTTGCTGTGAATAATTGCAATATCTGTGTGCTTTTGTTTGTTTGATCTGTTTAATTCTGCAGGAGGAGGCCCAGTGTGAAGCAGAGCTGGAGGCGGAGCTGGAGGGCGAGGTTGAGGGGGAAGTGGAGGCAGAAGTGGAGGGGGAGGTTGAAGTGGAGTACCCAGCAGTGGTCGTGGAGCCAGTGCCCAGTGCAGGGCATCTGGAGCAGTGCTTCGCTGCACAAGTGCTTGTCTATGATGATCAGACCTACCTGATGCAAGGTGTGGCACAGGAACAGGAAGTGGAGACTGAAGTGGTTGAGTCAGGTGAGGACGGTCATTCTCAGCACACACACTGACACTGATCTACCTCTTTCAGGTCTGACTGCTGTTCATGTAACCAAAAAAGTAGGATAGTAGGATTTAGTGGCACATAAGCAAACAAGAATCAGCGTTCAGAAACAAATCCAACTCAGCACTATTAATTTTGTGTGAAGCTGTTGTCATCGTATGAGAACTTGCTGGATTATTATTTAACACCTTTTGATTGGTGATGATTTTCATATTGTGACTTAATACTTAATATAATGTAATGTTTCACAGTTTATAGAATTTGGTTAAATCTGTTTGTCCCTAAGACTACACGCTTGCTTTACTAATTTATTAATTTGTATTAATATTGTATTTATTTAGATGCATGGTTTTCAAGAAACATTTAGTTGTCTCAGCTGTTGTAGCTGACAAAAGGGTAGCAAAAGAAAATTCTGGAACAGTTACCCATCATAATAAATGCTTTGTGTTTATGGCCCTTTAAATATTTAAAACATAGGACACTCTTTGATTACACCTCACTCATGAGTTTACACCCTAAGCATAACTAGGCATGCATAAAATGCAACAAAAGCACATGCGTCAGTGCAAACCACTCCAAAGTGTATCATCCAAAACCAATGCCCTCTTGTGGCTCTTTGCTGTATATGGAGGGGGTAAATCTAGCATATATTTATTTACTAATTATTTGACAGTTAGGCTTATTTAATAATAATTAAATAATCATTTCCTTTTGTTCTGTGGGGCAAATTTTTCAACGGATCTGTTGTTCTGTAGTTTTTAGTAGAATCTGACTGAAAGTAGCTTTGGGGTGAGAGGCACAGCTCAAGGGAGACATCTAGTAGCGTCCACGCAGAACTGCTTCCATTCTGTGTGGATTTGTTACCAGCGCGATTAATTAAACTTTTTTTAATTAATTATAGCACGTTAGGTCAAAGCCATTCAAAACGTTGTGGTTTTAATTTTTTCCATTGTTGAATGGAATGTTACAAATTTTTTTTGGCTTACGGATCCAAGTATTACTCGAGACACTGAGTCACTCATGATTCAGGCTTGACTCAATTTTTATTAAATGCTAAATTTTTATGAAATTAATATTTTACCATTGCAACATCACATGTATTTATTTGGGCAGCTTATTTCTAGAACGTGGTTAGGCCTCTATACCTCTCCGAGTGGTATTAAACTTTAAACGACAATGCTGCGGTGAACGATGCAAACACTTTTAATGTGCACGTGTAATATTTACTTAAAAATAAATGTGTATGAATGATTACCCCCGCGCTTAGTATATCTCACGACTTGGTGTCATGAAACGCTTCCGTTTTGCTGACGTCGCGCCGACGTAATAGTCTGAGTGCGGAGGATTTCCTGTATTTAGCGCGGAAGGATCACGCTCGGCCCGGGGGCGTGTTGCGCGCTTGGCTGAATTTGAAGAGATTTCCTGTCGCCGCGGAGTGATCTCTAAACTGTGGCTCTCGCTGCGTTTCAATGTAAGTCAATGTGAATCTGCACCTCTGGACGAACATGGCGACGTCGCTGCATGAGGGACCCGCTAACCAGCTCGATCTGCTCATTAGGGCAGGTAATGTATTCGGATCGTTTCCCCGCGGCGTTGTGGGTGCTTGTTTTGATAGTGTTTATGCTGTGTGCCGGCTGCGGCGCTGAGATCGGTGAAGTTGTTCAGTGAAGTAATGGAGGGCAAATCAGGAAGTGATCACCTTGGTTGGCAACCTGCATGGCGCTGCTGCTTATTTTTTTTCCTGCATCTTAAAGAGCCAAAAAGTCTCATGTGTGGGTGCATGTTGCAACATTTTAATACGATTTGCAGACTGTTTCGATTGCATAGTCTTTTAGCGCCCTTATTTCCCGAGCGAATTTTAAATAACGGGTTTGGCTCCGAAGTAGTTCGCCGCTTGGAAAACCAGGAAGTGTGCGATGTGTTGTCTTTCCTACGTCTTTGCCACGCTGTCTCACTCGGAAGGACACACTTTTATTATTTTATTTTTGCCCGAAAAGCAGTGACTTCTTGCACGTGTTTTATATGTAAAATGCCGGCAATCTGTTGCGAATGCGATCGGACTTCTCGAATGTCCGTAATCTGTAGTTTCCTTTCCCCTAAATTAAACGTGGTGTCGCGGACTATTTTATCCACGTTGCTAGCGTGTTCCCAATGGTCGTGTTCTTGACGTCGGCCACGTTTCGTGTCCTTACGTGTGCAGTGCGTTGTATTTTTGTGCGATGGTGAAATTGTGAGGACTGGAGTGGTCCCGTTATCTAAGCGTGGGAAGGATTCCGACCCACGGCTGTGCGAGCAGGACCACACTTCTCAGGCCCACGCTCGGCTGTGACGCGTTACAGTCGAATTAAAGGCCTTTCTGAGCGTTAGCTGCTAGCTGTGCGCAAATTAGCGCGGACACGAGCTCTACAATACATCTTCAGCCGCATTTGTAAAAGCGGAGTCGCGCGCTACTTGGCATTTTGATGGCGGAAGCATTGTTATTCAAGTGGGCGGGTGTAGTTTTTAGTGAGGGTACCGCCTGACCAATTGTACGGTGCTTGCGTTCGAAAATTGTATTTGGGCCAATAAGGGGCGGCCTCTTGCAGGCGGGGACTAACGCGATGGCCAATGCGCTTCCTCGCTGGGCTTGATTGACGTTGAAGCTCCGAGAGTGTCTTCGGAAAGAACTGGAGGGAAAGACTCGTAAGTGTAAACACGGAAGTCAAGAGGGACAGCGCTACTTTCTGTTGGATGCTCTCGATAAAATAGTTCCACGAGCGCTTCTTTAAATCTTCAGCTTCCATCTTATTATTTATTGGTATATGTCTTTTTTTTTTTTTTTTTTTTTTTTTTTTTTTTTATTATTCCGAAAGCCTTGTTCACTATTAGAATGCATTAGAATTCCAGCTTTTATTGCGTTGCTTGTTGATATTTAGTGAAATATACTAGCCTTGATTCCCATAAATGCTTATACCTTATTTTTATTTCTTCTAGTGGCCATTATGATTTTTCTTTTTAGTGTTTCAAATGATATAAATAGACCCAATGGCCTATGTTGTAAATTGAGCTGTAGTATTCTGGGTCTGTTATGAGCCCATAGCACTTTGACTGTGTGTGAGAAAAGAGGTGGAGTGACTAAAGATAGCAGACAACTGCTTCACATGGCCTAACATGGGCAAGCCAGTAGAGGGGAAATATGAACCATGGATGCTGGGATTGATGGGAGCAGGTGCTGCATCTCTACACTGACCACAACTGTGTCCACAATAAGGACCAAGTTATGCCCTACGTTATGGGCCTATAGGTTTATAATTCCAATGTGGACAATTTATATGTATATTCCATATTAGTAGAACGTACTAGAATACATTTTATTTAATAGAATCACTTTATCTGTTTATATTTAGGTTTCACTTCATTAAAAGCAAACTGACACATATACACTCATGAGGTTTGTTAGACAAAAATGTAAGTGTACAAAAGTTGAGAATTGTCTTACTTTGGAGCTCTGTGGAAGTGCTTTTGAAGCAATTGTATGGAAAGGAAGCAACTGTATGGAATTTTTTTTTTTTACATAGCATACGAGTTCGTCAAATTTGAAAACAGGCCTGCCTGTCAGCAAAAAAAAAATAAAATATATAATATTGAATGTACACTTTACGCAACAATATTTTAGATTAAAAATTATTACACGTATTAAATGCATTAACGTACATGTTATAAAAAAACATTCTCATATATTTTCTTGAGAACCATCTTGGCATGATTGCACCATCTTGTGGCCAACACAAGTAAAGAGCATTGTAGCATTTGGGGTACTGACCAATATGGCGGTATGTTTCCTGATTACTGTTTACTTACTTGTATGTATTTTTTGCAGCTTAGTTCTCATTAGTGCCATTTGTCTCTCTCCTTTGCAGTGGAAGCATCGGTCCACAGCACTAATGTACACTGCTCAGATAAGACCATTGAGGCAGCAGAAGCCCTGCTCCACATGGAGTCTCCTGCCAGCCTACGAGGAGACCGCAGCCCAGGTAAACCGCCTGCTGCCTGCTTCTGGTCTTCCAGGTCCCATATGGTACCCATACTCCCAACAAACTGTTTTTATCTTTTCTATTTTTTTAAAGCTAATGGAGCAGGCAGGCCTCCAGGCAGCACAGTTATGGCCACAGCTAAATAAACATCCAGTAGACTGAATATTTAGTTTTTATTTCATCTAGTTTGTTTAATGTCTATTCAAGATTAATTCAGTACTAAGAGATGCTCATTCTCATAATTTGTATTTTTTGCAATTATTTAAATGATAATTCTATAGTAATGAAATAAATAATATGTGTAGTATTATTTATGATTGACCAGCGTTTCCTGGCTGCGCAGATGTGTTTGTCCCACCTTGCGTGAGCACACCAGAGTTCCTGCATGCAGCCATGCGTCCAGATGTGCTGTCTGAGACTGTGGTGGAGGTGAGCACTGAGGAATCCGAGCCCATGGAGGTGGAGGCTTTGCTAGAGGAGCCGGAGATGGAGACTGAACCAGCTAAAAAGAGGAAGGGTGAGCAAATCCCTCACCTGAGAGATTCTTCTTCTCTCAGGGGATGAAAAGGAATTCTCAGCTATGGGTTTAAAAAGTATGGACAATGGGACCCAAATGTCCGCAGGTTTTTTTAAGTGGGTACCGCAGTGTGGATTTATTCATTTGTGTGCTTGAGGTATTGAAACGGCTGAGCGTTTTGATATTTTCCTTCATGATTTGGGTCAAATCATAGCCCTATTTGAGTTAAATTCACCTATTTATTCATGTTTCATATTTAGTTTCTTGACACCTGATGTTTTATTCTTCCATAGCTGGTCGGAAACCTAAGATGCACCAGACATCAGTTTCAAATGGTTCGCCAGATTTCGGCATCAAAAAGAAACCCAGAGAGGGAAAAGGTGGGTTCTGACTTGTAAACAAGTCACTGGTAGCACTTCAAACCGTTCAATTATACTCCTTGTTTGAAATTGTACAATTTTAGAACTAGTCAATGTGCATAGTGACTTAAGTCAAAATCTAAATGGTAGAAAGTACACATGCCTCATGCAAATTTTAATGAGGAAATCAAGTAATGATTTTTACTTCCTGAAATTGACCTGTTCACCAGTATATTTACACCAGTAAAAGTAACTAGTGTGTCCCAGTCAATGTGTGTTTGTCGAACAACTGAAGGACCTTTTTTTGAAGCCATTCAAAGCCATTGGGTGGTTATTGATTGTTTTCTTCTCATGATGGCCTTCCAGGAAGCACCACCTACCTGTGGGAGTTCTTGCTGGACCTGCTCCAGGATAAGAACACTTGCCCCAGGTACATCAAATGGACACAGCGAGAAAAGGGCATCTTTAAGCTGGTGGATTCTAAGGCTGTGTCTAAACTGTGGGGCAAGCACAAAAACAAACCTGACATGAACTACGAGACCATGGGACGAGCTCTCAGGTAAACTACACATGTCTCTATTAAGAATAAATAGTTATGCTGTATTCAGTATTTACTTTGTGTGTTTTGAAATTTTTTTTTACATTTGAAACTATTATATTAATATACAATTTAAGTTCGGATTTTTAAGTTATTATTATTTTTTAATTTCAATGGGCTTATTAAAAATGTTTTGTTTCCCCCCCCCCCACTTTCTTCTCTGGCAGGTATTACTACCAGAGAGGCATTTTAGCCAAAGTGGAGGGCCAGCGTCTGGTGTACCAGTTTAAAGAGATGCCCAAGAACATAGTTGTTATTGATGATGACAAGTCAGATCCAGGCGAAGGAGACGAGGCGGTGGCAGGCCTGGAAAAATCTTATGAGCGTGTGCCCTTGACTGGTGAGGCCCTGTTGACCTCTGACCTCTCCAAAACACACAGCATCTTCCGGGGTGCAGGTGGACGTCCATTGGTCCACCATAATGTGTCACCCAAGATAAAGGGCACTGCCACCCTCAGCACCACGCCTTTGCAGCGTATAGTCACAGTTTCGGCAGCAGACACCTCACAGACGCAACCATCCCATGCGACCACGATCATCTCCAATGCCTCAGTACCCAGGTAAGGGATGTGTGTTGGATATCTACTGAGTCTAACACTGCAGGAGTGCTGATCTGGTATTTCTTACGCCCTTATTTATGGTGTCTAGCCACAGTGCAAACAGCTAGTTTGTAGATTTTTGTAAAGCTTTTAGTCTCTCGATGCAAGCACCATTCATCGTGATAATTTTATACTGGTGTAATAGCTAACATACTTGCCCTTGGCATGGGTGGGCTTATCTTTTACACTTTGCTTTTGAAACATGACTTGACAGTATTATTATATTAGTATTATTATTTTTTCTTTTTCAATTTGTTAGTTAAACATTTTTTTTCGTTCTCAGGACTGTCCGGGTTGCTATGCAGGTGCCTGTCGTCATGACAACCTCCCTTGGCCAGAAAATCTCCACGGTAGCAGTGCAGTCTCCCAACCCTTCCCTTCTGACCACTGCACCCACCTCCATTGCCACAGGGACTGGCACAAATGCCCCCAAAGTGCTCATTCAGACGGTGCCCACCATGGTACCTGCAACAGCAGAGAACGGGGACAAGATCACGGTTCAGCTTGCCAAGATCATCACCATCCCAGCTGCCCAGCTCGCCCAGTGTCAGCTGCAAACCAAGCCCACCCTGGTTGGCGGCTCAGCAGGTGGCATCAACCTGATGGGTGCTCCTCTGGCAGTGCGGGCCCTGACCCCTGTGTCAGTCGCTCAGGGGGCGCAGGTAGTGCGGCTGGCCGTCCCGGCACAGCAGCAGAGCATTTCTGCCTCTCAGACGCCCAAGAGCACAAGCAGCAGTCCTCTCTCGGCTCAAGCCCACATACAGGTCCAGACAAGCCAGTCAGCGCCGGTGGCCCGACTGGTCGGCACCGTGGTTACCACAGCGTCCGCCGGTTCATCAGAAGCTAAGCCGCAGGCCGCCACAGACCACACGCCGGCAGTCCAGACTGTAATGGTGTCTGTGGTGCCTGCGCAGACGTCGACTGTCGCAGCACAGCTGCAGACAGCGGCCAGCCAGGACAGTTGTAGCCACGAGGCAGAGGCAGCTCCCGCCAAAGCAGAGGAGGTTGAATGCTGAAGGCGGGAACTAGTGTTATTGTGGATGCAGAAGTGTTGTCCCACAGCACACCTCTGCACACGCTGGCAGGAGAAGGCCAGACTGCAGTTTTCATTGGCCATGTACAGTTATAAAAGACCTTATTGCATTTTTACAATGATTTGCAGTCAGACTCAAAAAGTCAAGAACTCACAATCTGTTTTAACATCAAGCCCATGGTTGAATCAGGCCAGAAGGACCATATTTTCTCCCCATGTGCCTGAGTGCATCTGAATTCAAATCATAGGAATGACCTGGGTCAATCGCCAAATGGGACCAAAATTGCTAAACACTACGTATTTTTTCCATTTTCTTTCGTAGACGCTAACTGTGAGAAGCGGAACACTAAAGCAAATACTTATCAAACCAAATGTGAAAATGGATTAAAAGAAATTTGTAACATCTTGTACAAAAACGTTTGCATATATTACGCAAAAAAACCAGCAAAATTGTTTCGACTATCACTGTGCACACATGGTATCATTGGTATTGGTGCTAAGTGACCCACGCAGGAACTTTTGGATCGGTCAATTGAGTTTCAGGCTGGCTCCATCAAGGGAAGTTAAAAGGGACTTTGTATATATTTGCTATATAGTTTACGGAAATTGACAGCAGCCTTAGATTAACTTTTTTCATTTACATGCTAAGCATACCAAGCTTTTTTGTGTTAACCTTTTTTTGATACCTTTTACCAAACACAGTATTATAACTGCAACACATTTTGTAAGATATTTTCAACCTCTTAATGGAGGCCCGTCATGTCTGTTGTTGCTAAGACTTCACTGTAAATCAGACCTCAGTCGGCCCAGTCGGGCAGGGGGCTTGGAGTGGGAGGCCACTGTCAACTATTTTGGTTCAAATGATTTTCATCAAAAGGTCACGTTTGCAGCACTACGCTACTGTGGCGACTGCTATCCTGCCATTTTTTTTTTTTTTTTTTTTTGGCATTCATATTTTTTCCCAGAGAAGGGGAGAGGATGATGTTTGCATTCAGAATGAGCTAGTTTGTATATTCAACATTTGAAGTATATTCTATTTTGTTGTACTCTTGTTTCAAAGTGTATTCAAGTAGATTTTACTTAAATATAAAAGAAACAATTCAAATCCCTTTGTGGTCTTTATTTGTGTGATCTACAAATTTCATGAATGTATTACTTCAGGTAAGATGGACAGGGTGGTAGTAGCCTAGTGGGTGACACACTTGCCTGTTAAGTAAGAAACCAGTCAGTGTCAAACCCCACTTACAACCAGTAGTTACAGGGAAAGTCGTCCTGCAGCAACTCTGGGACACAATTGTAGTAAGTGGTTCAGGATCGTCTGATAAATACCGTAATTCAAGGATTTTCCACACAGATGCTTTTACAAAATTCCCCAGCTTGGGCATTAGTTCAATTCTTTCTATGTTTTTTTGGTTTTTAAATAATTGGTTTAACATTGTGGGGTATATTTACCACCCAGAGCACTGCATTGTGACCTTACACAATCCCAGTTTAGACTCTTCTTAGGCTGTTCTCATATGGTGGAAAGATTGAGAGTGTGTGTGTGTGTGTGTGTGTATGTGTATATATACACACTCTTGATGGGCTGTATATGATTTTGAATTTCAGCAGCCCTTTCTATCCCACCTCTATCCCAGTCCTTTTCTGTAATTTGCTCAGGATAAAAAGAATCAGCTAAATGGTTGTATTGTAGTGACTCAGGCAGGGCTAAAATAGACTGATTATAATCGGTACACAGCCCACCTTTTAATTGAAACTGTATTTTACGTGTCCTGTCCTCCTTGACATGGGCTTCATTGTCACCCTGAGCTGAGAGCAGATCCTTGTGACTTTTATGCAAGTTGAATATCCAGACTGCAGTTACAATCTTTAACCAAATGGTGGCAGTTTAGCACAACAGTCTTTTACAGGGCTGCGCCACGTTGGCTCTTCGGATCTCACTCAGCCCTTTGCCGTTCATTTTGAGCTGGTGAATAAGTGTGTACTCTGACGAAGGGTACAGACAAGTAGAGGCATGAAAGTTTGATGATAACACCCACACAATGATGAACAGTCATTTATTAGATTTGGTACTATCCTGTATGCAACTTTTCATAAGGATGCATATTGATGAGCTGCACTCCAAATTGTAAAAAGTATAATGCCCACGTGTATTTGAGGCCTACGCTTATCATAAAATAACCTTAATTCTTGTGTCCTTTTATTTCTTAGAGTGACATCCCCAGCACAACATTCTGCAAGTTTTCTAAGCATTTTATCAACAATGGATTTAATGCAGAAACCCATTAGCATATAAAGTGCAGTTCATTTTTTTTGCACCAAACTAACTGTATTATAAAACGCCTCCATAATCTTTTTATGTTTTGGTTAAGCCACTATATATAAGAATCTTTTTGTAATTCTGGTTTCATTATTATTACTTCATTATAATTATTATAACCTGTTTGGCTCAGTGTCTTGATTGAAAGCAGCACTCACTCCTGCTCAGTGTTTAAGCTTTTTCAGATGCTGTCCCATGAGAATCTTTCCATAATTTTCCTAAATAGATATCAGTTAAAAAAAAATTCTCCAATTGGAAACATTTCCTGAGAGTAAACCACCCGTGGTGTCACTAAGGCTCCGGTGTAAGGCCAGCCCCCGGAATCCATCTGCCTGCAGAGTTGAATCATTCAGGTAGGTGACTGAAGCTGAAGTCACACACCAGGGACAGATGGTCTGATGGGTAGCTGTAGGAAGGAAGGCGGTTTGGCCCGATCTGTTCAGCGGTTGGGAAGTCCAGAACTGCCCGCACACTGAAGTGGTCCCGTGAGTACCAAACGTAGTCTAGTGTGTGGCAACTCTCCCCGCTGCTCCGGATCTTCCACGTCGTGTAGGCAGGTTCGGTCTGCCCATCTGGACTTAAGTGCTTGTACGCACTGTCCAAGCCAAGAGTGGATGTGGCAAAAAGGTGGTAAATGACCTCAGAGGGTTCAGCATTAAAGTCTCCGCACACCAGGATAGGGACGCAGGTGTCACTTCCTGTTGTGCTTATTGCTGCCTTGCGGCTGATGCTCTGGAGTTTGCAAAGCAGATCGTCCCCCTGTGCGGTACGAAGGTCCTTCCAGCCACTCCGGGCCTTCAGATGCGTCACGGCGATGCAGAAGACTTGGCCTGTTGCTCGACAACACAGTGTGGCCACTATGGCCACCTGATTGGTCTTGAGTCCCATGGCAGATAACTGAAGGTGGGAAATACCCCGCAGCTGGAATCGATCACAACGAAAGAAGAGCACACAGCCATCTGGCCCATTGTTGTTGGCCACGTTCAAACACAGCGACCAGGGTTTGGGACAGAAGCTCCCCTGGTATCCTAAAGGAACCAAAAGTGGCTGAAAGGTGTCAAAGTAATGGTCAACCTCCTGCAAGCACAGGATGTCTGGCTGGTAAGTGAGGATCTCCTCCAGGATCATGTACTTCCTCTCGGGCCAGTTCAGGGCTTCTGGAGGGCACCGGGTAAAACTGTCCATGCCCTCACCTAGAGCTGCAACAAGAACAGGGGGACATCAGTTTAAAATGCAGCTTTAATTTCCACGAGGTCCATGGAAGGACCTGATGGTGGCAGAGAAAGTTGACATCTTTTAAAAGCAGGCGTAGGCCCTACCTTGACATACATAATTTTATTTTAACAATTCAATACAAACATTTTATGAATCTTATGTCTATTTTTATAATAATTTTGTAATGTCTCATTTTTTACAAATTCAAATTTAACACAATTCAGTGTTTTTTTAATTTCTTTATTGCGTTTATGTTAATCATATTTAGTTAGCATAAAGTGATAATTGCTGTTTCATCATTTTAATCACATCATTGCCTCTTCATGTTTCCTCAGTTCATTGTGACTGGTCTACAGAAGCTAAAGTCATTACGGTTTTAGACACCTGAAAAAATTCTAATGTCAGGGGGTCCTTAAACTCTGAGGCAGGGCCATTGTAGAGAAAATTCTTTCTAAGCCACTAGATGCAACAGTCATTCATTCACACACTATGGAAACAGTATGGAAACTCAGATTTCTTTAATTCCTAAGGATCATAAAGAAGCTAGCCTAGTGGATAACAAACCTAACAAACAGATATTCTGCGGTGGGATCGGTTTAAATCCCACATGACCTCTGAGTCATATTTTTTATTATTTGATATAGTGTGCTATATTGGATATTGTCGATAAACATAAAAAAATCCTGCGTTCTTCCTTTTTAACAGATCAACAGAAAAGAAGATGAGAAAAAGAAACAACAACACAGACTTTGATCATAAATCTAGTCTCAAAAAACGAGTGCTAGGGTTGAAAGACATGTTGTCCATGTACAGATGGTCAAGTGTGTCTGATGTAAAAAAAAATTAGCATTGCATTGATATCCTACATTTATTATTTATTCAGAGAAGATCTGTGTATCTGCCTTGACCAGATCCTGACCGCAGTTTGCCTTGCTCTGGCTCGCTACCATATCCTTCAACATTATTAATACTATTCAGTTGACTGGGGCTAAAAACAAGACCTACTGCACCTTGGGCCAGGCTGTTCCACTGCATGACACGGAAGGGCTGGTGGGGCGACTTCTCCTCGCTCACAGAGACAAAGTCCCGGCGCAAGAGGGCGGGACGGCCGCGCAGGACATCCGCACACTCCCTCCGTAGTTCCAGCGGACCTACCAGGTGCGGGTCCGGGTCTGGGCCCTGGCACGGTTCGTGTGGGCTGAGGTGGGGCAGGGCTTTGCTGTACGGTCGATTGTTACCGTTGCCCATGGGACGTTCTACATGGCCATGAAGACAAGCAGGTACAGAGAGCATGAAGCACATGACGAAACGATGCAATTCCATTTCACTTCTGCTATTGCCTCCCTCTTGTCAGAGGGGTGAGAAGTGATGGAGAGGAGATGGTGACAGTATGTCACTTATTTTTTAGTTGAAAATGTGATTTTCTCAAGAGATTGCTTCACGGGGGGGGGGCAGATCTTCTTTCAGATTACTTTCCAGGGGGGAAAAAAACTTCTTGTTGAAATGAAACACAGTCGCTGTGGAAAATGCTGCTCGACATTCATGGCAAGAGAATAAACAAGCAAATGGCACAGCCGGTCCTGATCATAAACCAAAGTGGTGTCACACCCCTCATGTTAACATGCTCAATACATTATCTTCTAAATAACATAACTGATCCAAGATCTGTCAACTATCACAGGGAGCCTTCAGACTACAGAGCCCGTGGCTCTGGGACCAAAAGCTAGTACAGGGTGGGGCAGCAGCCTACTGCAGGACACACATACACATGAAGATCTGGCCAGTTTTTTTATATGCCCATTCCATGCATATATGCCGACTCTGTGTCCTATTTGTTTCTTGTTTAACTGTAACTGGAGTCTTTCTGTATACTGGACCATATATATCTAAGATGACAATAAAGTTTGCTTTGACTATTGACTTTGACTTTAGTCACCAGATCACCTAGTGTATGTGCCTTTGGACTGCAGAAGTAACTGGAGAATCTGGAGGAAACCCACACCAAACCATACACACACACAAATCCAAGACTGCATTTGAACCCAGGAACTTGGTGGCCCCTTTTTTTGAAAGACCAAATAGTCAAATTAAAATATACCACACAAAATGTAAAATGGGTCGCCACCCCCCTCCAACAGCCTTTACTTTAACAGGGACAGCTTTAGAGAGCCAAATTGACCCATGGACACTATTCATCTATTCTTGAACCTTTTCTGAGATTTGTAATGTAAGACCCTGCTTTTTTTGCATTTCTAATTGAAATATAACAGAAATAATGATCCCTTCTGTTGTTATTAGGTGCATGTGCAAGTCCCTTCACATTGTCCAGTCAAAGTATAAGATCATGAAGGTTGTAGCCTAGTGGGTAACACACTCGCCTATGAACCAGAAGACCCAGGTTCAAACACCTCTTACTACCATTGTGTCCCTGAGCAAGACACTTAACCCTAAGTGTCTCCAGGGAGGGACTGTCCCTGTAAATACTGATTGTAAGTTGCTCTGGATAAGGACATCTGATAAATGCTTTAAATGTAAACTAATTACGACTTGTCTCTATATAGTGCAGAAACATGAAATCCCTCTGCACTGATACAGACTAAAATGCAGCTCAGGCTGGAGGATGGAAAACACTCATAATTTATTTCATATCACATAATAAAGCACCCACATTTCAGAGCAGAGCTCTTCATGATTTTGGGTTTCAAAGCCTTAAGGGTCTGATATCAGCCTATCTTGAGCTCAAGTATGAACGTGTTAAAAGAAACAAAATCCAAATCCCTTCTATCCATACTCCATCCATCTGATTCTGAAGGGAGAGAAAACATGATAGAAACAGGGGGTGGGGATGCAATGGGCCTTACAGAATTTAAAAATGGATGAGCTGACATGGAATTTCATTGCCCCAGACAGCTATCTTCACAATGATAAGAACCCAGCACATGCTGAAGCATTACAGCTCTCAGCTCATTGGCTTCCAAAGTCAACTTTGGAAAGTGTCTTCATTCAGAACATCCACATGCAGGCCTAATAACACAACTCTCTGAAACTTATCTGGTCATAGAAAGGATAAAAATAGCTCCACTCACCGACCACCTCCATTACTCTGCTTTGTGCGAGAAGAGCAGGGAATGTTTTTGACTGGCAGACGTCTGAGCTGGTGCTAGTACAGAAAAGCAAAGCGCTCTCTGATCTCTAAGCTCAGCAGCTGCTGGGAGAGATTACTGCGGACTTAAACTTCAGCACAAAAGAGCATTTGGACACCTTGAGCATTTGACCACAGCAACAGGCCAGAGGAAGTGACTGGGCAAAACTGGTCTCACACACACACACACACACACACACACACACACACACACACACACATTTTGTCAGTAATATGTTGCTCATTATAGTTGAACAAAAACAGTCATTTGTAACAGCAGGTAGTACAACAATTACAAAATACAGGAAGTGAGTCATGTGATTCTATATAGCACAACGTAGCGCACACACACACACAATTTGACGAAATATTTCTACATGTTTTCTTACTCTGGTTTTATGTAAAAGGTCATGTAGGAAATTGCCAAAACCAGTCTTGCTGCCTCTCTGTTTCTCCTCTAGCGCACGGTTAAAAACACGGCCAAGCTCCGCATTTGCTGTTCTTGCGAGGTCATCATCATCTGCACTGGGTACAGTTGACCCTTGAGGTTTTTTTCACCCTTTTCTTACATCAGCTGCGATGCTGTCACTGTACCTCCGGCATTTGACAGAGACAGACTGCCACGATGACATGGCAGTGTTATTTTTATTCTGCATTGGCCACACCCCCTTTAACACCCCTGCTCTGCCATTTGGCTGAATTCACCCCCTTCGTTTTTTTTTTTTACAGAGGTACTAATAAGCAATGCTACTGAAGCATAGAGTTTTGTGCATGGTCAAATGATTTTGTAAATGTGCCATTTGTCAAAAAAAAAAAATTTTATGTGTAAAGATATGAAAAACACAGACACACACAATCGGTGTGAAGATGTCCACACATTTCATCACAAGTCCCGACAGGCCTGTAAGAGTTGACAGTACGGTAAAACTACTCATTCCATCGACGTAATTTACAGTAAGTAGGTGTGGAGCCTGGTGTGAATCAGGTACCAACACTGTACCCCGTCTGAATTAATGTGCAAAGTGTCAGGTCTTTTCCCACTGGACTCATGTGATCATGCCATTACTGTAAAATCATGTAATGCATTCTGGCTAAGTGAAATGCAAACTGGATAAAATATGAATGTTGAATGAATATGAATGAATAAGCATCAATCCCTGCAAAAAAAGCCATGTAATGCTGTGCAGAAGTGTCTATCACACACCAACACAGTAACAAGTGTGAGAGGGTCTGTTTCTGTTTGCAAGTAAATATTAAATGTTGAGAATATGCAATTGTTGTCCCTTACCAGAACAATGATGAGCTGAGTGTATCTACTGGCTCACTGTCTTCCTTCAGTTGTTTGCCTTCTGTACTTCTGAGTGTGTTCTAGAGCTCTGGTTACATAGCTGTAAATATGTCGAGATGAGGTGGAGTAACCGTGCCACACACTCAGCCTGCAAGAGAAGGTCACGGCACAGCATAAAATTGCATAAAATGAGAATATGCTGCCACCTAATGAGGAAAAACTGAAACACAGTGTCACTTTTTCACAAACAGAAAACACTTGTGTCTTCTCTGAAACCTCATCAAACTTGAAGAACCATGAAAAGGGTGACAGTAGCCCAGTAGGTAACACACTCGCTATGACCCAGATGACCACAAAGTCACAGGTTCAAACCCCACTTACTAACACTGTGTCCATGAACAAGAGACTTGAGTTGCTCAAGTGAATTGAACTACTGATTGTAACTGGACAGTGTCTGCTACTAGATAAGGGTGCATGCTAAATGTTGTAATAAAGTTAGGGGGATTAATAAAGTTTTCTGATTCTGATTCATGAATACTTTTCCATAAATATAATTGTAGAAAAGCTGGGAGATACAGTGGTTACGGAAAGTATTTATACCCCCTTAAATGTTTCACTCTTTGTTATATTGCAGCTGTTTGCTAAAATCATTTTTTCCGTCATGATTGTACACACAGCACCCCATATTGACAGAAAAAAATGGAATTGTTGACATTTTTGCAGATTTATTAACAAAGAAAAACTGAAATATCACATGGTTCTAAGTATTCAGATCCTGTCATTCAGAATAACAGCAGGACGACTGGTTGCTATTGAGGGAAAATGGATGCGGACAATTACAGGGATATCCTGGACAAAAACCTTCTCCGGAGTGCTCAGGATCTCAGACTGGGACAAAGGTTTACCTTCCAACAAGACAATGACCCTAAATTAACAAAGAAGTGGCTTCACAACAACACTATAACCATTTTTCAATGGCCCAGCCAGAGCCCTGAATTAAACCCAATTGAGTATCTCTAGAGAGACCTAAAAATGGCTGTCCACCAAAATTTACCATCTAACCTGCAGAACCGGAGAGGGTCTGAAAGGAGGGATGGCAGAGGATCCCCAAATCCAGGTGTGAAAAACTTGTTGCATCTTTCCCAAAAAGACACATGGCTGTATTAGATCAAAAGGGAGCTTCTACTTAATACTGAGCAATACACGTCTGAATACTTGATATTTTAGTTTTTCTTGGTTAATAAATATACAAAAATGTTAACAATTTGATGTGTTTTTCTGTCAATATGGGGTGCTGTGTGTACATTAATGAGGAAAGAAAATAACTTCAATGATTTTAGCAAATGGCTACAATATAACAAAGAGTGAGAGTCTAAGGGGGTCTGAATACTTTCCATACCCACTGTAAATGCCACACTCTTATTTGATTTACTTTTTAGGGCGTCCTGGAAGCCCCAACAGGGATTGCACAAGACTCTCCTAAAGTAAATAAAACCCTGTTACCACTATTAGGACAACAATTTCTCATTTGGTTGCAGAAAGGGCTGTCACGTAAAGCGAAAAGTCAAAGAGTCTCAACGGAGCTGCTGCCACCTTGACTGGTCAATAGCAACACATGTTAATTAGCAAAGTACTAAAGAGCAGAAGCACTTAGGCTGCCAGTCACAGAGAACCTGCCCTCTAAACAGCTGCCCACCCAGCCTGGCAACATGCGAATCTCGTGCTGCCATGTTTCAGACCGGGATTAATTAGCCCCGCTGACTCATATGAATGTCAAATGCATTGTGTGCCACACCATGGATGTTTTCATTAAGAGTTCTTTCACAGTGTATGCTAATCATATAAATGAAATAAAATGTTAATAGAAGTTGGAAATTCATCAAGTAACAAACAAAAGAAACTGCAATGATTTGAACGTCATCCTGAAATTTTCTTTTCCAGATGCTCAGATGCGCTGTTAAAGTTAACAGTGACCACAATAGACTCTTCAGTTTCTCCCTTTCTCCACTGAGCCCCTGAGACACTTACACACTGTGGTGATGGAGTCCATTCTCTATAATTGCACTAGCCAGCCTGCCCTGTGCAAGAGCGAATAAGGGTTTTGGAGTGTGTAATTTGTGTGTGATCTGTTATTGAATGTAATGTTGGGCTGCATTTATGTTGTAGCAAGTTTTGTAATTGCAGCACCGTGATCTCACAACTCCAAGGTCATAAGTTTGAATGTGGGTTCTATCTTGTGCAGGTTCCAGGATGACCCTTCAGTGGTTCTGGATATTGAGGGAGTGAGTGTTTGTTATTTACCACTGATATGAGATCTGGTTCTGTTAAATGAGTGTTCAGCCAGTGTTCCGAGGACTGGGTGTGTTAAGCACACCGTGGGAACACTATGGGGTGGTAGTCGCTTATGAACCAGAAGACCACAAATTCTTGAATTGCGCACGAGCTGGCACCACTGGGTGGTGTTCCAAAGTGGGTTTTATGTCAGTGCTATGAACGAACCAAATCGTGTTGCACTGGGCCTGGGTGAATGCCTGAAAACCACAGCAGCAGGATGCAGCCAATACTGAGAGCATGATGTTAAAATTGCACATGGTTGAATTTGCGTGAGTGCATATTAAATATTTTGGTGTCCTTTAGCGCATTTTCATAATGAAACTGGCCTATTACATGACACACCCACATATGCACTAATTTGACCAAAAATGTTTTAATGAAAACATAACACTTTAGTTATATTCAGATCTGTTCCCTCTGTATAATGACATAACTACATTGTATCATTATATCATTGTCAGAAAAAGTCTCCATATGTGGGTTGGAATAGTAGTAGCCCTATGTTGTACACACAGCCCTACTTTGCCAGTCTTTTTACACACAGCACAGAAATCATTGGAATTATAATGTGAAAACACTGGCTACAATTAGCTCACTCAATTAACCATGCACATAAGCCTTTACAGTCTGAGCAAATGAGCTCTCATGATGTGTTGAGTCTGATGCGCTGAGTGGTCATGCTGAGAGATGAAGCCACGGTGGTGCGACAGTGCAAGCCTCATTATGGGGGGGCTGGTTCTATCTCACTCATTCTTCTGTTAAACCTGATTTTTTTTGTTTTTTTTTGTATCTGCAGAAATGGCATGTTTTGTTATCAATGCGCAGAGACAACAGGTCACCCTCAAGACATGCTCTCACACTTTAGTTGTGGGAAGTCGAAACACCCTGGCTTGCAGCAATTAGAAATTAATATACAGAGCAGAAACAAAGGACATGTGCGAATCCCAATATATAAAGCACGACTCTCATGTCAGAAACAACGATACCTCATTTAGTCTTAACACAGTAAAACATAATGAAAAACAGAAAACCTATAAATGTTCTGTTATAGGACAATTAGGCCAACCTATATGCATATATATCAATAAATCCGGATTTTTCTCATATGATCTTTCATTTCATGGTAAAGTTGTAAAGTTTAAATAGTACTCTTACACCCATCATCTGTGCCCTCACATACTTTTTTTGGTTGTGCTAATCTAGCCTCATAGTCGATTGACACCTGGATCGTTAGGGATTTGAACCTGCACCCTTTCGATTAGGGGTCTGCTTCATTAGCTGATAGGCTCCCACTGCTTTGGTACACATGTACAAGTGTTTCTTTTCTTCACTGTATTGCTCCTTATGCTTCTTATACCCACCCCATCGCTGCAGTGACCCTGTGTTTAGATGTGTTTTGCATTTTGCATCTGCTTTTCAACTGTGCACAAGCTCATAACCACTTCTAAAAGTAATACCATGATATTTGGTATCCTTACTATGTAACAATGGATGCATAGATATTCCATTAAGTTAACTGGGCCTATCGCTTTCACTCCCGGGGCTAAGCTGCTCAAGGTCTAAATAATCATTTGCAATATTGCACCAAAATGCAGCCTCATAAAGTCTGGAACACAGTCAAATCTGCAGTACAATGAACTGCTGTGTAGAAAGTTATAAAGCTAGGAAGCATCCCCGAAGACCTTCCTGATGAGTACTTTCCATTGATTTTCTATAGAACTCAGGTCAGGTAATTGGCTGGCCTATTATGGCAGCTTTAATTTCTTTGAGGAGTTTCCTTGGCTGTGTGTCTGGGATCATTGTTGCTGAACCATCCACCCTTGTTTCATCTTCCTCATCCTGGTAGATGGCAGAAGTTTCTTTTTTATCAAGAATCATCCTTACTTCCTTTATTCATGTGATCAATACTTTTCCCCGTGTCATTCTATTTTGTTTCACATAACTTAATTAATGGAAATCTATGGGTGTGATTTCTTGGATAAGAATTTAATGTAAATATTAGAAATATATTTACTCAGAAAATTGGTGATGTGTTCAATAATACTTACTGACCTGAACACAGAGGTGTTCTTGAATGATTCTATCACACTGGAAAACCTTTTCCTTTCCCAGTATAAAATATTGGAAAATTCAGTTCTTTAAAATGTCACCAAAGCAACTTTCGAACTCTCCTAGACCCCATCGTCCCTCGTGCTCTCTTTGGAATGAGGCGTCGACTCAGATGCCCTTCTCCCAGGCACAGCTATTGGTGCCTTGTGGAGCCACCTTGGCATTCAAAACGGGTCCAGAATCAATACCGCTGTGCTGCGACTGCGCTCGGTGAGTGTAACCTGCTGATACTGGGCATTTTATGGCATTTAAATGTGCTTACTTACTGCAGGCTGGTCCCATGATGTGAGGTGGTCAGCTTTTTTAATGAAGTTGTGGAGACATGTGGAGACATGTCTGCCTTTCTTGCAAGTGCAACCGTTAGGGAGCGTCGATTGAGCGAGGCTTTATTTACGGTGTCCACATTCCCTCCCATCTAAAAAGTGATCCAGAGAGGTAATAGAGTCTGAGCCAGTGAGTGCTGTCCTGCCCTCTGTCTGTTTTCTTTTGTTCTAGCTTGCCCTCGGAGACGTCGTGTCCCTCTCTCATCTGGCTAACTTTCCAGCTGCTTACAGTTCTCCCGGCCCCTGACAATCGTGTTTCCTTCCTGGGAAAAATGGATTAGCGGTGACCCCCGACCCCGTATCCACAGCATCCCTTAGGCTCCTGTCATGGTAATATGCTGCTGGCACTTCTGCTTAGCTTCTGTGGGGCTAATTAAAGTTGCCCGCCGAATCACCCCAGGCTCTTTCTGCAACACCTTGACCGTCTAATGCCAGCGTGCTCTTTCCCTGCGTTTCGTCTTTAATCCTCCTCCCTGGTTCTTTTGAGGTGGGGCTTTGGGTTGAGGAAGCGTCTTTGCAGTGGCTGCTGCAGCAAGGTTGTGACATTGAGTGACATTGTGCTGTCGATTGTGTTGAGTTCGCTGTGTGCTCAAATGCCCTCTCTTCCAAATACCACAGAATGGCAAATAATAAATATGTGTTAACAATGTCTTAACCATTGCGTATCACACATTATATTTTTCAGCCGTGCAGAGAGTGGACATCGGATGGAATCAGATTAAAATATGTCAACTCTCATAATAATGTGGTTCACAACGTTTAGCTTCATCTGCAGAGCCTGTCAGAGTGATGGCTGGAGTCTAGAGACGTGCCAAAGATACCACTATGAACAGAGAAATGAAGAGACTAATCAGGATTCATGTATGTATGTAATCTTCACTGTCCAATTTTTGAACATTCTCGTCCAAAATGAGTGTCCTTTGTCCTTAAGGTGAAGGTGATTAGCTGATAGCTGATAGCATAGCTGATTGTGGCCCTGAGGTGTTGCTCCTTCTGTGCTGGGCCATCCTCCTGTGTAGCAGCTGTTTGGCTTCCCTGATGTACAGCTCGGAGCACTCACCACCGCACTGGACAGCATACACTACATTGCTCTTCTGTTTTGGTGTCCAGTCTTTGGGATGGACGAGTCTTTGTCTCAGAGTGTTTGCAGGTTTGAAATCCTTTTCAGTCTTTCGGACACACCAGCCTTGTATGGAAGGACCAGGTTCTTCCGGTGGCCCTGGGATTCAGGTTGTTCTGTGGTCCTTTTCTTGAAGGAGGATACTGCCTTGTTAAAAACCCACTTGGGATATCCACAGGTGTTAAGGGCCATCTTCAGATGCCTGTCTTCCTTAGTTCTGGCTTCTGTGGTGGTGGTAACGTTTTATGCTCTATGGTACAGAGTCCTAATTACTCCTAGTTTGTGTTGTGTAGATATTGGTCAGTGTGGGTGGGCTTTCTGTAAACTTCTATGTCTATCAGTCCCAACAATATCCGCGCAGCCCAAGAAGGCTAGACGGTTACTATTGGAGTCTTCCCTGGTGAATTGTATGTTTGTGTCCACTGAGTTAATGTGATCTGTGAAGTCCTGTTCTTCCTGGCTCTTGATCTTCACCCAGGTGTCATCCACATACCTGAACCAGTGGGTTGGTGTCATCCCTGGGAAGGAGTTGAGTGCTTTCTCCTCCACTTCTTCCATGTACAGGTTGGCAAGAATAGCTGACACAGGCAAGCCCATGGCACAGCCATGTCTCTGTCTGTAAAAGTCGCCCTTGTATGTGAAGTAAGTGGTGCTCAACCACAAGTCCAGGAGCATGAAGATCTGGTCTGGGTTGAGGTTGCTTCTAGTGGTGAGGGTGCTATCTTCTTACAGGGCAGTGGTGGCCTAGCGGTTAAGGAAGCAGCCCTGTAAACAGAAGGTTGCCGGTTCAAATCCCGATCCGCCAAGGTGCCACTGAGGTGCCACTGAGCAAAGCACCGTCCCCACACACTGCTCCCCAGGCGCCTGTCATGGCTGCCCACTGCTCACTCAGAGTGATGGTAAAATGCAGAGGATAAATTTCACCGTGTGCTGTGTATCACGTGACAATCACTTCACTTCACTTTCTTCCAGTTTCCTTCTTACAGCTGTTAAGTGATGGGGATGCTGGTGAAGAGTGATGTGACATGATAAATGATAAATGCCTGATAAATGCTGTAAATGTATGTAAATGTGACATCAAAGGATACCATGGTTTCATCTGTATCCAGTTTCAGCTCCCTGACCTTGGATATGATGTTCTGTGTGTCCAACCAAAGGTACCAGAATTGTGCCCAGGTGTCTAGCAATGTTGTGACTGAGCTGATGATGGGTCTGAGTGGGGCTCTGTCCATAAAGGCTCTGAGTGGGGCTCTGTCCAACCTTTATCTCCCCAGGATAAAGGTTGTCAATGGCATTTTCCATTCCCAGATGTTTCAGGCAGTCTATCACCTTCTTTTTGTAGATGTTGATGGGATCCCTTTTCAGTTTTTCGGAAGTTTGTATGTCCTCCAAAAGCGAGATTACTTTTTCATTGTAATCTGCGGAGTTCAGGATCACAGTGCATCTTCCTTTGTCCGCAGGCAGTATGGTGATGGTCTCATCTCTGCTAAGAGATGACAGGGCCCTCCTCTCTTCCCTGGTTAGGTTGGATTTAGGTGGCTGTGTATTGGAAAGGGCTGCAGAGTCGTAGTTGTTCTGCCTCTGCTGCTGGTAGTTTGTTGTTCCAGAAGGCAGATTCTGTAGCTGTAATGAAGTCCACAAATGGAACCTGTTTAGGATTATAAGTATATTACCCCAATGAAAGCCCATTGACCAATCAGTGTCATTCTGCAATGGGCCCTGGTTGGTCAGTGATATGACCTGCAGTACAAGAACCAGGCTAAAGTCCTCTCTGCTAAAGACCATGATCTACCTAGACTAATCTTCATTTTGTGGTTCTTTCTTTCTTCATCCTTGTGCTTGATCTCTTCTGCTCTTTCAGATTTTCATTGTGTTCCTTGCCAGCGCTCATGTCCGTAGACCCCTTGTCCTCTACAGAGGGATCGATATGAGACACCATAGCTGGTGGCAGATTTTACACTGCGGGTAAATAAGACGATGTGTGTACTGGCCTTGAGTGTTCTTCAATTTACTTCTCCTTTGATAGTTTGGGTGTCTTTTGTAAAAGGCACACTATATGACTAGTTGAGAGTTAAATGCAGTAATTATTTTTTTCCCAGGCCAGGGATGTGTATCCACACACTTCCTTTCTTGTTCACTAAAATGATCACTAAGAAACTAACAATAATAATCTAGATTTAATATAAAAACATGATTATTATCCCCAGTACCCTCAATCACTATCTATGCCTTATTTTTGACATTTATCCCTATTTTGGTTGGTTACCCCAATGTTGGTGACCCCTGACTTTATCCATGAAGCCATAATGGTAGCTAACATGCAGCTGCGTTGCCCTACCAGCATTCATTTTACAGAAAACAAGTAAAACAATAAATAAACAGAAAGTGACTAGATTGAAAGAATGTATTTCCACTGACACACACACTAATTGACACTGACACTGACACACGCACACACACACACACACACACACACACACTCTCATTTCCATTTCTCTCGTGCGGATGTTATAGCACTCTTCTAATTCTTTCACTTTCAACCTTATCTCTGTCTCCTGCACAAAGCCGACCCGGCTCTGTCATTAAAACTTTGCTGTGTCTTCCCTGACCTCTGTGTCAATCCTTCCTCTACATTTCAAAGCAAATCTGTATTTCTCTCTCTCTTTCCCTGTTGCTCTGTTCTTCTGTCGTTCTTTTCTCGGCGAGCCTATCATGTTGTTTTTCTAATCTTCTTAATACCTCTGTTTGAACAATAATAGAGCAAAGCAAGCTGAAAGAGAACCAAAGCTAAATACGTGTTGAAAGAGTGAGTGAGAGAGAGAGAATAGACCGTCGTGGCCTCAGGGTTAAATTAGAAACCTCTCCACTGTGTTGGCCGGGCCTTCCGGTTTTTAAAGGGTTTTTTCGGTGCACAGCGCGGGCGTGGTCATGATCTGTGTGGAATCACAGCACTGTTCACTCAGGATGCACCAGCTGACACCCCCTCCTCACTCTCTCGTTTCCCGCGTTTCGCATTTGACTCGTCTCTCTTCGGAGACAGTGAGAGCATTAGTCCTGCTCACCACTGAGCTCTCCTGTCAAATCAGCCCGCCCTGACCAATAATAAAAATCATCCTGAATTTAATGAGAGTGTTTGATGAATAGCTGAGGTCTTTACTTTTTAATAAAAACGCCGGCGTAGCCTTTCACCACCTGGTGCCACTCTTTCAACATTTTTGTGACGGTTTGAAATTAGACTGGGGGGGTGTGTGTGGAGGGTGAGCTGTGCGCAGCAGTAGGGAGAAAATGTCGTTTTTCTTCTAAAACACACACGAATAAGCAAATAAAAAGAGTAGCAATTAGTTGTGCGTTACCATGACAAATGTGCTGTGTTACAACCGTCAAGACAGGCGGTTCTCACCGCAGTGGTGCGAGTGGTTTCATTGTTTCACCTAAAAGACGTTGTGCTGTGGTGTGTGTGTATGTGTGTGTGTGTGTGTGATTCCTCCACCTCTGACTCAGGGAACGCAGGTGGTACACCCGATTACATTTCATCTTTTTTTTCATGAGGGGTTGACTGTGTTGATGTTGGTTTATGTGTGTGTGTGCGAAAGACAGGGGAGAGGGAGGGGAAAGTATGGATTTAGTGTTCTCTCCGCTTGATATCTAATCTCATCCTGTTTCATGTCTGGAATCAAAGAGAGACGGAGTCATGGGGGAAGATAGAGTGAACCTGTCCTGTGGCCACACACTGTTCCCCTTTTCCCCCACGCCTTTCCCCATCATGCCACCCAGTGGCCTCCACCCAGACTCTGCCAAGCTTCAGCAGTCTCCTCCCCTCGTCCCAGCATCTCTCCATGTTCTGTCCGAGGCTGCAGCGCACCAGTGAATCTCAGAGCAGCAGGAGGGTCTGAGCTTTTTCACTCGTTACATTTAACAAGTCAGTATAATGTCACTTTATTCCCATGCCTGCTCTGGTTCCTGTGGTCTTATATAAGAACACACAGTCGCACACACACACACACATACACACACACACACACACACACACACACACACACACACACACACACACACACACACACACTTTTAAAACCTAAATCCACACACAGACGATGATAAAGACATCATGGTGTTTCTCAAACCATTGTGTCAGATCTGTAAGGGATTTGCAGACTTAAAGTTAAAAAGTGGAATACAACCAACATACACACACACACACACACACACACACACTTTAACAAAAGAAGTACATGAATGTGCACAAAGGACAATATAAACAGCATGGTACTGAGAAAGAAGTGATTTGCAGACTGAAAGACCATCACAATGGTTCACATCTTCCTGAGAACCCGAGGGCTGCAGAGAATATTCATAGCTTTAAAAGCAGACATAACAATTACATTTCAATGCTAGCTTTTAATAAAGATTTATTAACTTGAATTTTGTAAATTAAATTGTGGATTTATTAATATGATTTTTTAAAATTTCTTTTCTTTCCTGCTTGCTTTTAGCACTCAAAATTTATAACAGAACAAACTGTGTGGAGTAGTTAACAAAAAATGTGAAATAACTGAAAACATGTTTTATATTCTAGTTTCTTCAGAATAGCCGCCCTTTGCTCTGATTCTCATTCTCTCGATGAGCTTCAAGAGGTCGTCACCTGAAATGGTTTTCCAACAGTCTTGAAGGAGTTCCCAGAGGTGTTTAGCACTTGTTGGTCCCTTTGCCTTCACTCTGTGGTCCAGCTCACCCCAAACCATCTCAACTGGGTTCAGGTCCGGTGACTGTGGAGGCCAGGGCTCCACTTTTTGGTTACCACATAACTCCACATGTAAATGATCATGAAAATAAAGAAAAGACATTGATTTAGTGTGTGTGTGTGTGTGTGTGTGTGTGTATGTGTGTTTGTGTATACTGTATACATATATTAAGTCACACAATACGGAGCCAGAAAGAGACAAACACACACCTTTACTGCTGGCAGGATGGAACCTCACAGCCATTGCCTGTTTATTGGCTTGGTCCTGCACAAAGGCTGAGGACGTCTAATTTGGGTGTCTTCCCACAGCAGTTGGCCAGTTCAGCTATGAGACTCCACAATCCTGATTTCAGCTGTCGGCTCTCTGAACTGCAGAACCCTCCACAACTCTGCGTCTGTGCTGCAGAACACAAGACACCTCCCAAGCATGTGTTTGAAGAGACTCTGATTCCTCAGGAAACCCACAATTTAGATGTCTACACTAGAGTGGGGAGAGATGGAGACGATGCCCATGCAATTTAGCTGCCCTTGAGTTCATCCTTGGGTCCATCCCCGCAAAGTGTCCAGATGGTTGTTCGCCCAGTCTCCACCCTATGGATCACTGTCATTGCTCTCTCTGTTCATTCTGGCCGGCGCCTGACTCCCTCCATCCTTGCTCACGCCCTCTGTTCAGTCTTCTGGCTGGAGAGTCTGTGAGGCAGCATCTCTCTCTGGCTTCACAAGCAAAATGTTAATAAAAATCTGTCTTCTGCAGACAGATTTTAGCTACTCTCTTCTCTTTGGTGCTGCTTTAGGTGAAGGTTTTACTGAGTGACAAACACTGCAATGTGAATTATCTCATTCACCAGTTACAAGATCTTATTCGTTCATTCACTGTCAAAACCTGCTTTACACACATTTGCATCTGGACGTGTCTTTTTATTTCATGTGAATAAAGAGCAGAAATCATCAAACTCACACAGTATCACATGACACGTGAGCTACAGCTTGTTTGGGTGCATAATCTGAATCAGCCCTTAGACTGAGAAAAAAGAAAAGAGAATGGGGTACTATGGGGAGGAAGTAGACTAGTGGGTAACACACTCATCTATGAACCAGAAGACCATAAAGTCACAGGCTCAACAAGACACTTAACCCTGAGTGTCTCTTGGGGGACTGTCCCTGTAACTACTGTTTGTAAGTTGCTCTGGATACGTCTGATAAATGCCATAAAATTACTATTGAGAAAACCAAAGTTATTTGCACTCTTTACTTCTATTTGCAGTTCATTTACTGTCAGAGTGTGCAGGGTGTTTTATTAAAAATGAAGACCAGATAATCTGTCCATCAGTCCTCATCAGATCCTCTGTCCTACACTTGTCTCTGTCATGGTTTTAAACATGCATTACAGCAAGCTTTATTCTTAAAAATTAATTGTGATTAACTGAGAATAATTAATTGTTAAATGTGCGATTAATTAGATATAGTTTTTTTTAATGATTGGCATCCCTAATAAAGATAATCTGTGGTATCTGTCTCTGTATGAGTTTAGGGCAGCCGTCTCTATATTCCTTCATCCTGCCATCACTTCAGCTCTATTCTCTCCTCCATTACCTCTGAATGTGAGGTCTGGCAGGAAGTGAGCACACAGGCGTGAGCGCGACAGCGCTGCTCTGGCTGGTGCACTGTGGCTTTGAGTGACATATTCCTTCTGTCACTCTTCCTTGGTTAGCACCACTGACAGGGCCGAGGCTCTGCACTATCTCTCCCGCAGCATCTGTCACTGTGGCTGGGCTTCAGAGCCGAGTGCCACCCCATCTGGTCTGGAACTGTCAGGCCAAAGTGGCTGGGGGGACACCATTGTGTGTTTGTGAAAGTGTGTGAGGGAGAAGGAGAGAGACGGAAAGCTCGTGCCAAGGCTATTTCAGTGACAGACTGAAGTGGATGGGATGGGACGGTCCCTCTCTCTCCCTGTCATGCACTCTCTTTGTTTGATTCAATTGCTTGATGGCCTGTTTCTGATTGACTTTGTGAACCTTTGTTTATCATGTTAAGATGACAATTTGACAGGGTGCGGAAGGGTTTACATCAGCATTTTGTGTAGTTTGCTCTAAATATCTGCTCCTGGCAAGACCAATCTTTACAATTGAGAAACCCAGTGGAAATCCACCAAGGGATAAATATATATGCACTTGTGTGGTTTAATCATTAAATAGTATGGTCTGTGTACCCTATTTTGGAAGCATGTAACAGGCATGCCCTGCTTGGGGCATGTTCACTAATGTTACAGCAAGAATTGCTTCGGGATTTTCAGAAATAAACAGATACAGGCAAGAAAAGACTGTAATGTGAAAAATGAAATGGATTTAAGTGACTGTCAAACCCAATTTAACAAGGCGGTGATACCAAACATGAATTTGTGGGTGTAGTGTTGGAATACATAATTATAATTTAAATTTATCACACTGTCTCCCTTCATATTTTCACCAACATTGTACTGATATCTTCTGAAGCTACATTTTATCCCCAGATTTAATGGGACTCCTGACTCACCTGGACGCTGCTCTCCAGCTCTGTAGCATGATGGGAAAGTGCATCACTCCACCGTTCAGCCACAGCAAAAAGCCCTCATACTTTCTCCTCTATACCTGCCCCCCCATCTGTTGCTTTCTCTGGTAATTGGCCCCTGAGTGTGATGTAATTTATGTTTCTGCAGATGGCTAATTGCAGTTTAAAGCATCAGAAAACGAGTTTGTTTTTCCTCCCCTTTTTCTGTTTGCGGCACTACCTTCCAGCTCTCTCATACTTTTGTTTTTAATCAACCCTTTTTACGACTCTCTTGGACACGGTTTACTGTATTTCATGGTGCAGGGTCACTGTGATTGAAAAAATGGTCATTCTGCTGCTTTAAAGCCTGCTTTAAATCCACAGACACCTCCTTAACATTACTCAGTGGCCACATGCAGGTAATGCATTCACTCCCTGATTTTTTTAAAATAATGACTATATTTCAATTTTGCATGCAACCCGAATTAAACAAGAGCAAGAACTACTTGGTTTCTGTAGATATTCCTGAACTGTAGAGGTCTGGTCAGACCCATTTCTGTGTATTAATGTCTATTAACATTATGCAAAGGGAACTTTGTTGATGTCTGTGTTTAAGGTGTTCGTGTGTGTGAATTAAGCCAGAGATGAACAGAGTGGGATAAAGGCAAACCAGTGATAAAGCCTTGCTGTTACACCTCTCAGCCAGAAAAGGATGCATGTTATTTGTGATCATTGTGAATGCACAGCACAGTACATGGAGGACACAACAGCATGAGACTTCTGAACTTCACCCAGTGAAGCAGTATTACAGTGTGTGGGGATGGCTCATGGATACCTCAGTGGCACCATGCTGGTTGCATTCAACCAGCTAAATTACTTCCTTCAAACTGGCTGATTTTCTTTAGTCATAATTTTTGACTTCTAACCATTTAAATATATATATGATTAAAAAATTGTGTACCCTGTACAAATGACCTCAACCACATGAAGAACTTAATGGTCTTAATGCTGTAATTGTTTCTGCCGAATTTGGGTGGAGATAGATAAAGATAGATAGCTGCTCCACCTTTTCAGTCTCATCGAGCGTTGAGATATTCATTTTTTTCTCGCTGACTTTTCTTATTGTTTTTTTGGTCTGTCATTACTTCCTCACCTGTCTGAATTCATCTGAAGATGGAGCCGTCTCCTCATCTTTTTCTCATCACTTTTCACTCCTGCAATCTAACCCTTTCCTCATCTAGTGTCACAATCAGGAGGGACACAGCTTTGACTCGTGTTAAAAAAAATCCCTCTGTCTATTCCATTCCTTCTCTGCCCTCCACCTTGTCTGCACACAGCTTATATCTTTTTCATCCTTATAAAGAAGGTGCCTACTTGTCCCAGCATTCCCAACCTACGACAACTCAACTCACACTCAAGGCTTAAAGGAGTGATTTTTTTCTCTCATTGTTGGCCGACAAGATGGCTGGGATAAGAACTGAGCTGGACTCACTTAACAATCCTCACAGAGACCTTGTCTGAATCTCACCGACTGTTTTGGCTGTTTTTTTTTAATGGCCGGAGATGAAGCCCAAAAGGAGGAGGGTGGACCTGGGGTTACCAGGAGGCTGGATCGTGGTCTGGAGGCGTGGGTCAAGGACAACGGCATCATAGAGCAAATCATTGGTCAGAGGCAAAGCAAGGGTTTGGCAAAAATAGCAGTTAGGAGTAATCCAATAAAGTAGTCAAAATCTGGTCTGTTGGCCTGAGGCAGGGTCAGTTGTGGTTTCAAGAAGCGTAGCATAAATGTGAAAAAATCCAACAAAGGTGGCTGAAGGTGTTTTATACAGGACGCTGATCCCGGCTGTGTCCACCTCTGGGTGGACAACCCCCTGCGGGCCCGGCGGCATCACGGCGGACGGGACACATACCTTGCACGGCTTCCTCTAGCTACTGTAATTGATTTATTGTGCTCTAACTTTTCTTATTAGAATGTTCCAAAAATATGTCTGGAACATGATTTAGTACTATGTAGGTAAAGAAATTATGAAAACCAACCATCATTCAAGTATGAACTACTTTGTACAATTAACTTCTACTACAATGAATTCACCAAAAATCTGAGAAATGTTGGACAGATTGTAATGATTGATTTGGATGAGTCAACATACCTTTGTTGGGGCTTGTTTTTTAACTTAATTTCTTAACTACTCAAAGATTCAGAGCATAGTACTTTTCAAAACAGCTGACAGAAGTGGTAAATGTGCCAAGAAGTGTTCACTTCAAAAGAAGTCCAGTCTAATCCCAAAAATGACTCTCTTTGGCCCCACATTTCAATTCCCTTTGCATATATTTTTATTGCAAATGTACACCGGAAGTTGCTCCTTGAAGTCTGCTAACGATTACATTATCCCCGCACATGCTCAGATCTCAATGGTTACAGATCTCCTCGCTGAGAACCCGGTGCCCTTGATTTGTGTCTGTGGATGCAATCATTGAGGGCTACAGAAAACAAGCAAGGCTGAGCCACTGAACTGGTCCTGTAGGAATTCCTTCACACTGTTTGACTCGGCTGTCTCCGGTCCAAATTTCTAACTTGATGCCTGAGCTTATATGGTTCAGTGTGGCATTCAGCATCCAGCATTTTCTCCCAGTGTGCTGTTTACAAAGTCTCTTCTGACAAAATACTTATCCACTCTAAGCATCTGAGGAGGGGATGAAGATGGATTTTGTTTGTTGATTCCTGAGGAACACAGTTCATCTCGTCCCTCCTGATAGAAGCCTACAGTAAACAGCTATTTTTGTTCCTGCAGCAAATAACAGCTCGGTTTCCTCTTCAAGGGTAGGCAGTATGAAAATATATGCAGTGCCCACAAGAAGACAGTTAATGAATTTATAGATATGTAGTGCAATGAATAGGTTTTTGTGGTGATTTGATTAATCTCATTGCTAAAGATCTCATGGCTACAGATTTTTGCCAAACATGGACACCTCTTCATGGAAATACTATACCCTAATGACATTTCAAAGGAAATAGACACCCTGCTTCATTGTTCAGGAATGGTTTGAAGAACATGACAAAGGATTCAAGGTGTTGACTTAAATTATTCAGATCTCACCTCGATCAAGCAGCTTGAAATCCAAGTCTGATCAATGGAGGTTCCATCTAACGTCCATCTGCTTATTGGATAGGATTTATTGGTATAAACTGTAATGAAGCTGTATTGGTAGTGTAAGTTTAGAATAACCCTCTGTAAGATCTCACCACATTTGGAAAAACTCTTTTTATAGATGAAAGTATCTTCATACAGCTCATATTTAAATCCCAGTCTGGTTTATTCCTTGGGAAGAGGTGACTTAGAGCGACAAATGCTCCCATTCAGAGGATGACTTTTTAGCGAAACAGTTCTCAACCACATAGTGTATGTATTAAAGCAGCTTCATTGTAGAAGAGAAAAGGTGCTTAACAACTGAAAACATAATTAACCAAATGTATGAAAGAAAAATAGGAAAGTGTCATTGTGATACACAGCACAGCACATGGTTCCACCAATGAAATCTGTCCTCTGCATTTAGCCCATCACCCTTAATGAGCAGTGGGCAGCCATGAAAGGTGCCCAGGGACAGAATGGACAGTACCTTGTTCAAGGGGACACTCAGTAGGATTTGAACCGGCAACCCTTCAGTTATGAGTCTGCTTCCTCAAACGCTAGGCTACTTCTGCCCAATATGACAAGGAAGCACCCATAACTGTCGAGTAGCCAGAATGAGAAAACAATCCCTATCTAAAACCAACAGCTGATCTCTTCAAATTATCAGTAAATAAAAATCATAAAGTTGTTTTTCCTTGTATAGGAACTGAAACAAAATGTATACTTTGCAGTAGTAATAAGAGGCCAGATAAGCTAAGATATTAATACTAAGACAATAGCATGCTAATGAGATTTAACAAAAAGGGCAGATACTGGAAACAGAGCAAGTCACTAGTATAAACCTATGAGTGTGTGGTCTATATCAATTTTGCGGACACTCCTCAGTATATGTATATTAATCTGCTTGCAGGTGGTGCACATCTTTAACCGGCATCGTTCCCACTTTAATTTGCCCGATGTCTCCCCATCTCTGTTTAATCTGCAATATATAATCACTAATTACTTCTTATTCTGAGACGCGCTGAGTTGAAACTGAATGATCACAACAGTCATGCCTTTGCCATGGTGACGGTCCTCTGCGCTGTAAAGGGGGGGGGGCAGAACACAACTGCCCTGCTAAATGCTGCCAACATAGCTTGGCATTCTGGGATGGCTTATCAGGCAGAAGTGGCAGAGTTCCCAAGGACAGTTTAGCTATAGCTGGGCTGAGCATGTTCTTGGCTTGGACCCCAGGCGTTCACCTGGAAACAAACCAGAAAAACAGATTTTTGTTCCCCTTCTCTATACCCCCCTTCCCCCCCATTCAGTTTTTTTCCTCCAAAAAATAACACACATTCCTATATATAAGTCCCAAATGTGCTTCCCATGTCCCTTGAAAGACAACAGACACAAATGAAACAAGAGAACATGAGAAATGGATATAAGTATAAATACAATACCTGAGGACTAGAGCAGGAAGTCAGGAAAGCCCTGGTGGCAAACAGGGAGCAGAAACCTTAGGGATGAATATGATTGAGAGCGGTGAGGATGTAAGGCTGATTTACAAGCAGGGTATGAGACATAAAAAAGACATAAAGAACATGACATAAGGACATAAGAACATGAAAAAGTTACAAATAACCCTTTTGAGGACATTTGGAGAATCCAGGGGTTTCAGCTGGCACTATGATCTCATGCAAGGTATGCATACTCTAAACAAACAATGTGAAAATATGAAAAAGTGTTCCTCCCATTATTTCTTGAATTTATTGTAGTATTAGGCAGAATGACATATTTCCCCAAATTTTCCCAAGTGAGAATAAAACCACAAGAGCTTTGCTGGAGTCATGGCGGGTTCCTATCGTCTCAAACGCCTTGTAATCAAGGCTCATGTGAATAGTGCCGCGTGTTGTCAAAAACCAACAGATGAGATCTGATCCTAAGCAAAGTGGGATCAGCAAAAACAGGAAAAACTAGATAGAGCAATGGGGAAATTGAGATTAACCTTGACAGTTGTGACCCCACAAGGTCCCACAGTCTCGCTAAAATCAAAGTCTGTGTCTAAAAACTCCAGGACTTGTCTTCCGACGTGAGATGTGTGAGATGTCTGCAGTCCGTTCACAGTCTTCTAATGCATGGGTAGCATTGGTCTCCGTTGCTTGAGGCTAATGGAATTCAGCTCTGTTAACCTCTGCTCGTAGGAAGCGTTCTCTGAACCCCCTCAAAGGGGCCGTGCAGACGGGCAAACTAGACGTGTGTGCTGAGAAAGCTAATTTTCAGACTTAGCATGCGACACGACTAGCAGAAGCTCACGGGAGGAGAGCAGATTGAATTAAACTCTTTCAAAATTGTTAGCAAAGTCATGTTTATCTGGGGGGTGCTGGTGAGATGTCTCTCTTCCTCGCGGCATCAATAGAGCCTGAACGCACTGCCACGTGCCGCTCCCAATCTACACAACGTTGCGTTTGATTCTCCTTGATATGCTAATACTTTAGCGCTCGAACAAAACACACAAGCCGAACTAATCCATCATTCATATTTTCCACGGCAGTCTTCCCGCGTAGCGCAGCCCACATTGGAAGGAAAGTGTTTTAAATGCGCCGCATTTGTCTCACTGTCAAACTTGGCAGAGTGCGCCATTTGAAATGTTTTGCCTTGCGATGCAGCGCTCCGACCTCAGGAGCCATTTACGTAGTAGCATCTGTGGCTGACTGTGGATAATCAGCCTCTCTAATGCATGTCACTTCGCACGCACACACACACACACACACTTACACAGGACACAGGAGAGTTCAGTGTGCAGCAGCGCAGCGATGGTCCTGGCAGGGAGCGCATACATAAACACAGAGAAACATGAGCACGTACAGTACAGGCCAAAAGTTACTCACCTCCTGATTCAATGTGTTTTCTTTGTTTTCATGTCCATTTACGTTGGTAGATTCTCACTGAAGGCATCAAAACTATGAATGAACACATGTGGAGTTATGTACTTAACAAAAAGTGGAGACCTGACCTCCACAGTCACCGGACCTGAACCCAGTCGAGATGGTTTGTGGTGAGCTGGACCGCAGAGTGAAGGCAAAGGGGCCAACAAGTGCTAAACACCTCTGGGAACTCCTTCAAGACTGTTGGAAAAGCATTTCAGGTGACGACCTCTTGAAGCTCATTGAGAGAATGCCAAGAGTGTACAAAGCAATAATCAGAGCAAAGGGTGGATATTTTGAAGAAACTAGAATATAAAACATGTTTTCAGTTATTTCACCTTTTTTTGTTAAGTACATAACTCCATGTGTTCATTCATAGTTTTGATGCCTTCAGTGAGAATCTACCAATGTAAATGGTCATGAAATGTAAATAAAGAAAGCACATTGAATGAGAAGGTCTGTCCAAACCTTTTGCCTGTACTGTACATTGATGAACTAGAACACCTAGTAGTAGGGGACGGGGTGTATAACCCTACATACATGGATTCATACACACACACACACACACACACTTACACACATACACAAACTGACTCACACCTCCATGCCGATGCTGGCGCTGCTGCAGCGAGCTGTGAAGAAGAGCCAGGGGAAAGATAATTAAGTGTTGTCTTCTTCAAAGTAGAGCCGTGATGCGGTGGCGAGGAGGGAATTGGCCGTGTGGTTTTTAGAAACTGAAGAGGTGTTGTTTTAACGATGAAGGGCACAGCGTGCCCACTGACAAACAGGCCCAGAGGACGGCGCACCAGCTCTTTAATGGCAACCATCCCTTCCTCCCTCTCACCCGCTCTCCGACATTCCTTTTTACTTCGATCTCGCGCCACCTTCTCCCGCGTCCCAATCTTGCTCTGCTTGCCATCGCCGATGCTGTGATTTTGATATTCCCTCTCCTTCCGTCCCTCTGTTCTTCCCTCCTTTTTTCCCCCGTCTAGCTCTCTCTTCTGCCCCCTCTCTCCTTCCTTCGCCCTTTCTTTTCTTCCATTTGCTTTTAGCCCCAGGCATGCTTCACACCCACACTCACATAATTTAGTCTTTCTCTCCCTCAAATGCAATACCTGGTAATTATCCAGCGCACTGATAGTCTCTGCTCTCCTTTTCCTCGTCTGATTGTGTGTGTGTGTGAGTGTTGTGGCATTCTGAATACTATTTTTTCCCTTCTTCTTTTTTCCCCTTCTTCTCCTTCCTGTTGGTATTTTGCTAAAAAGGGCTTAGAGGCTCATGAGGCAGAAAGGCACGTCAAAGGTGTTTATCAAAGCGCTAACATTAGCAGTTCAGTCAGATCCTGGAACTGAAAAGTCGAAACATCTCCATTCCCAAAGGCGCGTCTCTTCCTTGAGGCCAAATGGCCTCAATAACCACACAGGGACGTAAAAGAGGAGAACAGAGAAGAAGACCGAATGAAAAGGGACAGACAGAGACATAGCGTCAGAGATGGCCGGATGTGGGGACCTTTATCTTGCCCTTCAGTTTACCTTTGAAGCTCTGAATCACCCTGTGATCTCCGGCGATACATAATCAACGCGCTGCTAATATTGTCTGCGAGTCGCCGCTAATGAACTCACTTCTGAATCGGAGCGAGGGCTAAGCAGGGCGCCCTGCTACGGGATCTCCCCAGAAGGTGGGGATATTGTTCCACCACGTTATTCACTTTACCCATCCCAGACAGCAGCAGAGGTGGGGAGCAGTGTTGCCAGATCCTTATGGTTGAAGCATCGTTCCAGCAGCTTATTGTAGCGCACACACAATTTCCATTTTGATGTTGCTCAGAACTTCAGTAACATCATAGACTGTGCGCAGCCAGATGAACATCATACAGAGGGTAAAAGTATGGTACAAATACGATAATTATCGATAATATCGTCTGGCAACATGGGTGAGGGGCATCATTTTTTTTGCCTTCCATCTCGCACATCTTGGGATGTCTGATTTGCCTGAAATGTTGGTGGCTGGACTGGAACCAAGCGCCAGATCAAACGTTTGGAATATAGATAGTCTCAGATGCACTTATCAGCGGGCTGCTGTGTAATTGCCGTCGAGTCTAATGGCAGCAATGCTTCAGCTGCTGTCTCTTCTTCTCATTCGTTGCTCATCCAACTTTTATCAGTCCCCACTCAAACACACAAACACTCACATCAGATACAAGCGTGGATGAGAGATCGAGCCTGATATACCCTCCTCTGTTCTGGGGAAACCCGTGGGTGAGTGTGTGTGCTTGTGTGAGTGCTTTATGCATATATTATAATCAGTAGCCCAAAAGCTAATACATGCCAGATGAAAGGGGGAGAAACACAGGCCTGGAATAAGCCCCTCCCCTCTTTCCACAACCAAGTTGTCAGACGGTCCCAAACCAATTCAATCTCCCTTCAAAGGGGAACAGTATCTGGTTTGGATACCTTGATAAGTTCAAAAAAGTTATCAAAAGCAGTTCCCAAACACCACAAATGTGGGTTTAAGGCCAGAAGTGAATTAGTTGAGATTTCTCTCTGTGCCACAAGCTTCCATTCAAACACATGAATGGGATTTTAGGCCGTAGGGATAGGGAGAGAGAAATGGAGAAAGCATTGAAATTCTCCTGGTTGACGCTCTGCTCTGTGGGAAGTACGCTACTAGGCCCTGGTTAAGCTGCTCACCCTCTTATCTGCACAAACTATTGACAGTCATTTTCAACACAGACTGCAAATAGGATTAGCGGCCAGTGCAGCAGTGTGGAATGGCTGGATACACCAGCATAACTCCCCCCATTCCCTAGTTGCTTTGCAAGCCACCTACCACACTCAGCCCCCCCCCCCCCCCCCCCCCCCCCCGTATATCGTGCCCACTCCTTCTACTTCCCTATGCTATACCCCTTTATTCTTTACATGTCTCAATCTGAGCTGTCCACTCTTTCATCCTCAAAATTGTTTCAGCACCACAAAGTCTACAGGTTTGGCTTTCCCTGCACATTTATTGCAAGAATATACACTGCATAAGCACCAGTCCCTCCTGTCCTCTCCTCCTTGATCTTATTAAAGCTGTGAATGCTGGACTCGGTATAAAACCTGGCCTTTCCTTCTCCTTTGTGATCCTTTTTAAAAAAAAGTGTCTCTGTCTCACTTTTTGTACCTGTTTTTCTTTAACAAACGACTAATCCAATGGGTGTTTGCCATCCATGGATGATATTTGCTTGGGCTTACTGAATGAGTGATCATATCCATAATTTTACTCGGGTTTAGCTTCTAAGTCCTCGGGGTGTGAGGGGATCCATGTTTTGTGTGTGTGTGTGTGTGTGTGTGTGTGTAGAAAGAGTCTGGGAAGAAGAGATGCATTTTGACAGGCCCTGTCTTTGACCAGCTTATCCAAAGTCCTCTCTAATAACCCGGGAGTAAACAGAAGAGAAATTGCTCAATAAATAATTAAAGAGTAAAATTCATAAGCCATTTAAGACCCGGAGACGAGGACAACGTCGGACAACCTGGCAGTCCCTCATTCCAGCCAGTTGGGGGAGCTGTGGTGACGCGCAAGGCAGCCAGTTTCTATCGTAAGACCGAGAGAGACAGGGGCAGACAGAAAATGGGGGAACAGAGAAAAAGAGAGAGACAGAGTTGGTAAGGAGCGATGCTTCCAAGAAATGGAGGGAAAAAAGGGCTGTTTTTTGAAAGAAGGCTCCCTCTTATCGTTGTGGTTTCAAATTCGCCGGCCTTCTGAAGGGGGCCAGAGTGTTTCTGTTCTTCATGGCCTTTTCCCTCATGCCTCATGGTCTGTGTAAGTCTATGAGGAACAGAGAGAGGGAGAGAATACAGGGGCCTGGGTATCAGAGAGGTATATGCACTGAGAGAGGAAGAATGTGGAATAGATGGAGGGGAATCAGACCGAGTGGGTGTGTGACACAGACACACAGCGAGAGAGATGAAGAGAGAGTGCAAGTGCCGGAGAAAAGAATATGTTAATGTCACTGTTAATGTGTTTGAGGGAAATCATTTCCTATTTATATATTTGAACTGCATACCGAAGGAGAGACCCTCAGTTTGCAAGCAATCTGTGTTCTGCGTCATGGGTCACCTACCCTGCAAAAAATGTCAGAACCAAGATGAAGAGCAATGTGGTTTGAATTTACAAACGTTGATCTTACTCAGATCCACATTTTTATGCACTTAACTCATTCGATTTTGTTCAGTTTAGTGTCTTGGTTGTGTTAGTATTCACTGCTGCTGTGTGATTAAGTGAACTGAAGGTATGATTCTTAATACCCTCAATGTAGCACAATAATTCATATCCAAATTTACTGCGTGTTTTACTACAGTATTGACCGTGGATGATAGTCAATAATAAGTCATGTATATATTATAAATTAATTGGCCTGTGTGAACTAGTTCAGTAGGTGTAAACTACAGTTTTTTAATGGCATTCATGACGGCGGAGAGTCTCTCCAGAATCCAGCCTCCCACAGAATCAGTGTCTGGCCTTTGTGTTCGAGTGCCCTTTGATGGACACAAGCACGCAGACTGAAAAACCCAGAGCGTAGTCCAAATGCTCGCTAAAGCTAAGAAATGGACAGCATACTTTAATCCCCGCCCTTTATGCCCGCCTCAACACACCACATGCACAAGCCGCTGTCATAGTTCTCAAAACACTGTGACCCTGTAAATTTAGGATTTTTCACAAACACAGAGCAGATGAAATAATGTGCCTGTTGATGTGGTCTCAGCCCGGCTCATTTCACGCTGCGAAAATGACCTCTTCATCTCAATCTCCTGTCCTGCTTTTAAAAGGCTTGACTTTACTACTTTACTTTTCTCGCTGCCTCTGTTTCGTTCTCCCTTTTGTCTCGTTCACCCATCATCTTCATTCTGTTTTTATGTGTCATCATGCTTTGCACCCCTTCTATTTTCCATTCTTCCTGCCTCCCCACTTTCCTCTTTCCGTTTCTCCCTCTGTGTCTCACTATGGCCAGTGATTTATCTTCATATGGCCCTCAGTGCGCTGGTCCATCCTGCCCAACGTTGATCCCCACCATTCCAGTGTTACTCAGGGGCTCTGCACCACGCTGTCAGGCCCTTCCAACACACACACACACACACACACATTCTTACACACATATGCACACCTCATTTCTCAGAGTGCAACAGAGCCATCATTCAGCTGACATGGCCTATCTCAGCTCTGTGGGAGTGCAGATAGGTCCCGCACATGTACAGGAGACGCTGTGTGCAGACCCAACCTGGCCTCACAACTACATCACAGCTCATTAAGGTGGATTTATGCTTCCCAATACAAAGGGGAACGTAAACATGAACGAGCGCAGATTCCCGCAGGCTGAGAACATTCCTGGCTTTTGTATCCTGGAAAAATTAACAGGCAGGGAACACGTCCCACTGTTACAGACGCAAGTGCATCGCATCAAGCCAATTGCTCTTGGCATCATGTTCACAGTTAGCACAACTCCAGCTTTTGTTCCTGTCTCAGAACAAGGGTCCTTTTTTTTACTTGAAAAACATTCTAGCTCCACATGTAACCAATGGGGTGTAATGTAGAACCTTTTTATGGATGAAAGGGCCACTGAATCCAAAGCAAGTTCTCTGCAGAAGCTAAATTCAATTTCATTCAAGCAGAAGAACAAGAGGGTGCATGCAACAGCATTTATGTCTGTTCAGGATTCTCATTAACTCAAATATTGCTTACCCCCTCACATCCTAAAAATATCTCTGCTTGCAGACATGCACAAATATACAAGTATAATGAATGTGCTGCTGCCATTCACACGTGAGCCTCATCACCATTGCACGGTCTGCTCTGTTCTGATCATGGACGCCATACCTGCTGAATGACAGGCCAAATTGTGATTTTCAGTTTCATTTGGGCTCTCACATATGCACGCGGCATCTCCTTAATGGTATACTGCATAAAAAAAAAAACAGGTTCATGGCTAGGCTTTACGAAGAGTATTTCACTTCTAATCTGCAGCTTCTGAAGTGCAGGGTTTCACCCAGAACAGGGTGCAAACACTCACACACACACACACACATTCTCTCACACCTTTGGCCCATTTACAGTCACCAGATCATCTTATGTACATGCCTTTGGATGGTGGAAGCAAACTGCACACAAACGAAGCCGGGGTCTGCAGTGTTGTTTTGACTAATGCAAGTCTGTCACTTTAAAATGTTATCTGATTTTTTACACACCCACTCACTCTCCATAACCACTTAATCCTACTCCGGGTCGTGACTGGCGGAGCCCATCCTGGGACTCTGGGTGCGGGATGAGGACTAACCCACCACGGTAACTGATTAATGGATAGCCTTATGCAATCATCTTAGAACAGTTGCAAACAGTTGCACTGATTAAAGGAGCAATACAACTGGTCTTCTGGTGCATCAGCAAATCACCACTACTTGAGATCCTTTTAAAAAATACAAAAAAGTGGTCTGTAGCTTTTTGTCACGAGGTGGAATGTCCAAAATGGGGTGCTTTATGCCAACATTTGGCAGCTGACGTGCAACGTGCAAAACCAGCTCATTCCAGTATTGACCAAGGCTCTGCAGTGGTGTCGGGTTGAGGCGGTTGTGCCCTGTGTCTCTGGAACCCCCGTAGATCTGTGGTGATGAGCTGCTCAGATAAGAGGCATTTTTCCATTTATGTCCTGTGGAGAGGGGGTCCTGACCTTGTCCGGTAACAGGGCTCTGTGTCCCAGATACAGCAAAGATTAGTGTGTGTGTGTGTGTGAGTGAGATAGAGCAGAAGGACTTTATGTCATAAGTCGATAGTCTATAGTTCAGACAGAAAAAAAAGACCACAATGCTGATTTTCTGGCAGAGTTGCTACTTTGTGTTCTGCGTGTTAAACAGATCAAACATGTCCATCACAATCTCATCAGTTTGTTCTCGGCTAAATGGGACTCCGCCCCATTTCTTTTTCTCTCTTTGTGATGGAATCTGTTTACTTGTCACCAGAAGAGAGGAGCCCGTGCAAACAGGAGCCAGGGAGCAACACAAAGCGGCAGCAGTCGCTAAAATAATTCACATTACAATGCAAATGACACCAAATTAACTTTCACTTCCTCACTCGTTTTAATATCTCCTCTCCTCGCCTCTCACCATGGCCGTTAGCGCAGCAATGCTAATTGTTGTCTCAGGGTGAGATGCTAATTGCTTCCGAGGGACAAACAGAACAAACCCGCCATAATTATCTTTACCTTGTTAGTCACGCCTCTAATCCACTATTCAAGTGCCTCGATTCAATTAATATCCTTGCTGTTCTTATGAGCTGCTGGTGACTTGGACTACAAAGAGTGCTAAAGCGGATGGCTGTTGCAATTGTTCCAAGGGCATCAGCAAAGACAACAAAAACAGCAATAATATTAATACATGCTTAAACATTGCAATATTTGATGTATGGATAAACATGAAGATTTAAAAAAGAATAGCTATATACCTGAGAGTATACGTGCAGTCTAGCCCCTGCAGGCTGAACACACACAACATGCCCAATTTACCAGGAGCACAGGCGGCAGCAGCACGAAATAACAGGGATAAATCATAGTCCAGGATGGTTTTCAATTCAGTCCGCTCTGAGTAGAAGCATTGTTTTTGCAGTTCCAACATTCTGAGACCTCTCCTTTAATCTATATCCATTTAGAACGTTATCATTGCCTTCGTTTAAAAATGCCATTCTTTTTCAAAATGCATAACCAATGGTTACACACTCCATCTACCATCTTGTATTAATCGTCAAGGAGACAAAAATATTTACAATTAACTATAAAATCTAACTACATATAACTACAAAATACACATTTGGAAAGTATACCTCATGTTTAAATTCCACATACATTTACATTTTACATTTACAGCATTTATCACACACTCTTATCCAGAGTGACTTACAATCAGTAGTTACAGGGACAGTCCCCCCTGGAGCAACTTAGGGTTAAGTGTCTTGCTCAGGGACACAATTGTAGTAAGTGGGATTTGAACCTGGGTCTTCTGGTTCATGGGCAAGTGTGTTACCCACTAGGCTACTACCAGTCACACTGTTACAATTTAAATGCCACAAAAATAAAGTCAAAAATCTACTTTCAAAGCCAGCTGGATTAGAACATTATATTAAGAGCATTTGTGCAAGGTGATTGTATGTAACCAGAAAAGAAATCAGGGTTAGTGGATTTGTAATTAGACGTTACAAAACTATGGCGGTAATTTGCATGTGTTTTCTAGAGTAATATAGATAAATTTGGTCTGCAATAATTTTGGATGAAAATATAGCAGTTCAATCACTGAGGCAGCATTCATGAGCGATGGTAGTAGGGTGGTAGATAGCTAGGGTGGTAGTAGCCTAGTGGGTAACCAATTTTCCTGGTAAATTGCCTGTGAACCAGAAGACCCAGGTTCAAATCCCACTTACTACAATTGTGTCCCTGAGCAAGACACTTAACCCTAAATTGCTCCAGGGGGACTGTCCCTGTAACTACAGATTGTATGTCACTCTGGATAAGGGCATCTCATAAATGCTGTAAATGTAAATGTAAGCCATCAACCAACAATAATGTTTGCTCTTCTGACCAGTATAACACGTTGGGTGAGCGAAACCAGTACATTTGACTCTGTTCAATTCAATTTGGCTCTTTCCAAAACTAATAGATTTAACTTATGATGCTTTTCCCAAATATAGGCTTAATAGACATTTGACGGTGCTGGATATTGATGAAGCCTTAAGTTGCTTGTTATTTGCCCAATGAATTCGGTTACTGGCATTGACATTTAATTATACAATTATTACATGACTATAAAATGAGTGCATCCATTCCTATATTAAATTGTTGCAGATTGTTTGAATATTATTCTGCATTAATATTGTAGCATTGGCGGCCAATAGGGCTGACCTAATTTGCATAAGGGCCGCCTCTGGGGTTAGTGAGGCAAGGTTTACCCACTGTTAGGGTGAGTGTTGGGGGAATTAGTGGGCTGTTGCCTGGTAGTTGGGAAAAGCGGGAGCAGGTAGGAGGTGTGTGATGATCTTGGGTAAATTCCTCCCTTGTTACCCTGCTGTTAATCTCTGCTGGTTCCTGGTGCCAGCTGAATAAAAGCTTCTCTAAACTACTCCGCTGTGTCCAGTGTCTCTTCTCCCCCCATCATGGAGCCCGTCGCTACAATCTTTACATATAGAGACTGCTCTACAGTATTTTTTGTGTATTATGCTTTTGTCCATTTTTCTTTATTCAATATTCCTATTAAAAGTGTTCTCAGTCACCAGGGCATTTTACCTGGCGGTTGAGCAGATATCTTGCTTGGGTAATTATTGTGAGACAACCAGACATCCAGTTCAGATCACGTTTACATTAATCTGGATTTCAAATAATTATTCTAACATGGTGATAACCCAGAGGGTGTTTAATTTTCCATATAATTACATTTTTTTGGTGGATTAACAGAATTCATTGCTGATTATTATTCGGTTAATGAGATGCGTGCTACAGTAGAATGTATTAGACCAGAAATGCATTGCTATTATGCAGTGTTACTGTAGGGAACACACACAGGCTGGATGCTGCTGCACCAAATGCCCATACCCTTCTCACAGAAAGAACCCTGCACGCATTGCACTAAGTTTCTCGATATCTAACGATATTGCTTTCATTGCACGCTGCTGATATCTGCTTTCTGATACGTTGCATCTCCTCTGTCAACCTTGAGCCACAGTTTGCATTAGGGCTTGCAAACCTACCTGTTATACCATCCTGCTTGTATAAAGTTTGAACTTGATATCTAGTTAAAGTTAGTTTAATTAAAACTGCATATCATGATTAAGTGTGAATGAGTGAATGAATGAAACTGTGTTACATGTATTTTCTGTCTCCCCTTTTTATGATGTTGTAGTAATAAACTCGTCTGCTCAATAAAAGTGTACAGAGTTTTCCCTCATTTAAATAAGGTCAATGCACTGGAAAAGATCTCATCTGCTCTTAATTAAGATCTTTCACTAGTGAATAATTCTGGGCACGCCCTTCTTATTTGCATATTACTTTTATTATTATATATTCCCATGAGACTAACTTGCTGGACGAAAAGTCATTGCTGGTAATTCTTGATATTTTAGTGTATATCCATGTTTGAGGATCTGCTTAGCCAACCGATTTATTCAAAATGGCCATTTGAGCTGGATTCCCCATACACATTTCTGTGAATGCTGGTTTATTATGTTTCTCATTCTGTGGTTGTCAGTCTAAGTGCAGCTTATATTCTCAGTACCACAATTAAACTAGTTCTACAGACACTCCTGTCCAACATGATTGGCTTCATTGGAATTATGACAATCATCTTGTTCATAATTAAACTAATACTGTGAGGCACTCAAAGCAACAAAAAAAGTTTAGTCAGAGTCTATCTTATCTGAGTGGAAATGCGACATTTTCTCTGCAGTCTTGTAAATTCGACATCATTTCATTGTAATTGGCCAATTTTTCCACAATTTGCTGAGATGAAACTAGGAGCTGGTTCATTTATTTTTAACAGTGCCATAGAATGGAAAACTGTATTTACCTTGATATAGTCAAATAGGGATAGTTTGAAATATGAAAATTTCATATTAAGAACCTCAAGCACAGCTGTATAATTCAGATGCAAGGCAAAAGAGGGCCTCAGACAAAACGTGTCAACCTTAGCATTCATGTCACCAAATAAATAAATAAATAAATAAATGAATGAATGAATGAATGAATGAATGAATGAATGAATGCAGCCGGTAAAGACAGAGGAGCACAGTGCTCCTACTTGTCTCTGTACAAGTATAATTAAAATATCATGCAAGTGCATTAATCACTTATTCCTCTTTAGGAACCCAGCCCTTTAGGAGGATCCCTTTAGGAGCCTAAACCTGGTAGAAAAGTGCAAGATATTAATATACTGAAATATATTTACATTTAGTAGTTCATATTGTTGCACAGAAAGATCACACTCAAATCTAAAAATGCTCAGCAAATGATTCATTATATGATGCTTTTAAAAGCCAATGAATGACTCAGTGTGCTTGGCCAGGCCACTAATGTCTCAGTGCTATAAAACAGCTCTGAGTTCTCTGTTTTCACCAGGAAAATCAGGAAAACAGGAGACAGGAAGGAGAGGATGAGCGTGAGAATGGAGCTCTGAGGTGTTTTAACCGGCAGCTAAATTGAAGTCATTCACATAGTTTTCTCAGGTTGGTGGAGGGAGTCAAAAAGGTAATTACTCTTGGAAAATCTGCCAGGAGAGTTTAAGGAACTGTGACTGGCTGCTATCTCCACAAATTCCCCACCTCTCCTTTCTTAAAGATCTCAGGGGCACCATCCATTGGAACATTCTGCGCACTTTTGACACTGTCTTTCAGATTTGTGTTGGGACCGTTTTATTTTTATGACTAGAAAAAGAAAACAAGTAACACTCAAAAGTGCATCTCATCCATTGCCAATGTCAATGTTTAGGGCACAGCTGTGCTCCTTGGTTAGGAACCCTGTCCATCTCCAAATTGGTGGTAAAAGGGAGAGGGTAAATTTGATTTATATTGAATGTCCACCTAGCCCCACTCTTGCACGGTAAAAAACATTGGTGGCCCTGTCCACTGAGTGTAAGATTGAAAGGGGGAGCCACAAAAGGGAGTGCACACTCCAGCTCTGCGTCCACTCTCTTCCCTTTTGAAAAGCCAGTTCTCTTATCTTTTCTTCACTCCATCGATCACTCCCCCTCACTGAACTCAACTGGCCTGCAAAGTGCCGGGGAACGGGGACAATATTGTTGTCATACAAGGTCTGGTCTGTGAAAATGGGGGCGGAGACCTGACTTAATGGGGACAAACTTAGCTTTTTGAATGAGGGTGAAAAATCAATGATGAGAAAATGTTCGAAGAGCTCTTCCCATTCTACATGTTTTTTTTTTGCTGTTGCTAATGGCATCTTTTACCTTCCCTACTCAAAGTGAGTATCCCACTCACTTTGTTGCATAGAAAATCCTGATGGAGGCGAAGGGTACTGTGTGTAGCGTGCCGCTTGTCTGCCAGTATCAGTTCAGGCTTTCTCACAATTTACATAAATAGACAAAACAAGAAAGAGACGCTTAGTGTTTTTAAGCTTTTTGTCATTTATGACAAAATTTGAAAATGAGAAGACCCTAGTGATTGACAGCTCTCACTCACTCTCACTGTCTAATTCTGGATGATTTCAATATTTCACATCTGTTTATTTCTTGTTTTATTTGTGTATTCACCTCACATGTTCCATTTTGAGTTATTGTCACAGATTGAGCTCCGCAGGGACGTGTCGTTTCTTGCCCTTTTCCCTCCTGCTTTCCACTTATCCATCTTTTCCTCTGCCCCAGACTGTCCGGGCATCGTGATGGTGCTGACTGGCAGAGGGGTCACCATGGGAACGGCTGGCCGTCTCTTGGAGCGATGGGCAGGTGAGTGGCAAGTGACAGAGCTCCTCAGCGGACGGGACCCCTCATGCCATTCACTCCGGGACCACCTTCGAGGGGGAGGGAAAGATCTGATAAACAACAGATGTGGTTACAGGGGATGGGAGAGGGGGAGAGAGGGTGGAGTGAGACTAGAGGAAGAAAGGAAAAAGGGAAGAGAGGCCGGAAATAATTAAAAGCCCCAGAAAAACCCTCGAAGAGATGCGAGAGTTTCCGACGCTCCGCAGCTGTTGAAAGGCAGAGTGGCAGCACGCTGGGGCAGACAGGCGTGGAACTCTGGGAAATCCGCACTGGTGAACACAAGAGGATGGGGGGAAGAGAAAAGAAGGGAAAGAGCTCCTTAGCCTGCAGACACAAAAACAGGCTAGCGGGGAGACGCTTTTACATAAGCACTTCACTGGAACTCCACGTAGATTCAAACATGTCAGAGGCACGCACTCCTAATACCTTCCCCTCAATACCCATCAACCTGGGAACTAAGACGACTGGAGGGAAATATAATTGGGGGAGAAGCAGAAAGGGACTGAAAGAAGGAGGATTGACTTCATTTACACCAGGCCTTTTATATTTGCTGCAAATAATGACTCAGGAGACATGAGAAAGGGGCGAGTGTGAAAGAACGGACGCAAGAGCTTTGGAAGAAAAGGGAGACGGGGGACCCAAAAGAAACTTCTTCCTGGAACAGGGGAAAAATTGGGGGGTTTCTTAATAATAGACTTCCACAGGAAGTCAAACATACACCGACGTAGAAAAAGAGGAACAGTGAGGAGATAATTGAAGAGAGAGATGAAGAATGTGCCCATAAGCCTTTGGAGACCACAATGCATTCCCACAATGCTGGCAGGTCGGCAGGTCTCGGCTACATCCTCCTCAGCACATCCGACACATGAGGGAACGGCGTCGCTCGGCCCCATCGGATTGCTTTCATTTGCACATTTCTCCTCGCCGCCACTTCCCTCCCGTGAGAGCGTGCACCTGTGCGTACGTGAGCGGTGCGCACCTTTCTGCGCGTGTGTCTGCATTCAACACACCTATGATTAAGCTGTTTTTCCGCCACTAATCAGATAAACACACTCAAACATATTCCATCATTCCCGCTCTCGCCCCAGAGATCCAGGCCAAATCTGAGATGTATATGTAAGTTATGCTCAGAGACACGGCCATGCATTATTCAGTGCTTGTGTTGCTTTGGGATGCTATTAAAACAGCAGTGTGGGTTTCGGCTCTAAGCCACACTCAGCAGCCACCAATTGTTTTGGCTCAAAAGAATGCTGTGTTGTTGTGGCGTTTTACTGTGGTCTACTGTGGTCTACCAGAATGCATTCGTGTGAGCAAAAATGCTTAGGTTCTTTAATATGTGTGTACACCTACATGTTGTTGTGTGCTTATGTGTGTGTGTGTGTGTGTTCACACTACAGGTGATCGTGAAGAAGGTATGTGGATCTGGGCATGCTCAGCTGTGCTCGTGTGTGAGTGTTTACTATGCGTGTGCTGCTGTTTATATTAGTAATTTACACCGGTCACAATGTCACTCAACATGATGCGCCTTTTAATGGCTTAAAAAAAAACACCAGTTGACATTTTTATTGCATGAGCAACATCAGCTTGTTTTTTTGGATACAGTGCTGGGCCTGACAGTCTCTACGTTTCTGTCTACATTCATTATCTACATTTCGAAACATCTGTCATGGTGGAAGTGGTGTCACCGGATCTCGACTCAACTGAACTTCAGCAGGACATTTTGGACAGATGTCTGACACAGCGTCTCCACTATCATTATCAAAACAACAAAATGATGGCATATCTTTACTCTATTACTCTAGTAACAGAGCTAGGAGAATCGGGATGTGGAGAACTATAGCTGTTCTGGTGAACCAACACCACAGGGATTTCTAGGCTGTAGCATCAGTGTTCTGCGCTGGGCTCATTCACCAATGACATTTCAAGCACACTGGGTAGAAAATCGAACTAGTCAAAATGCTCTTTGCTGTTTTCTTGCTTTCTTTTTCTTGGTGTACAAAATTAACCATGGCATTCACAAATTATGGAAAAAAATTCTATAAAAAAAAAAATGTAAGCATTAAGCGACTGCTTATATTAACTATTCACAGCAACACACTGTCCCTCGACGCACTACATGTCTTAGCAGCTTGAATTGCACAAAGAGTATCAGACTTTAGTAGTTTTTTAAAAGTGGCGCAGTGCTGAGACTGAACGACACTCTTTTTATTAAACAACACACACTCACACACACACATTGCTCTCCTCGGATACTCTACTCTGCTGGAGGTGCGGGGCTCTCAAAAAAAAAAAAACAGGAAGTTTAGCTTGCAGATTCATCAGTCTCTGGTGCCCAATTAAAGAGTACATGTACTTGCTGGTTCACTGCTGACACATGCTGGCACGTGGCACATGAGAAGTGACATGTGAGGAAGAGTGAGAATTAAGCACAATACAGCACATCACAGAAAGTAAATGTAGACTTTTATTCTCCCTCGCAGTCTGTTTCTCCCGCTGTACATCTCACCGCTCACCGCCTCAGGTTTTTTCGTTCCCATGACGAGATCAGAAATGTCTTTTTTCCTCTTGGTTATTTTTTTTTTAGATGCCATTTTCTTTATTATTATTTTTTTTTATGAAAAATCTTTCTTTCATGCTCACAATATTTCTTTTGTATAAACATTGTATTCATTTTAAATAGTCTCACTCTCTTTCATGCAGAAAGTGCAAACATCTTCAAAGTGGTCCCGAGAGGTAGCGAGGGAGAGAAAACCACCGCAGGCATTTGGGTCTCAGCCAGATAAGAGCGAGAGAGAGAGAGAGAGAGCAAGAGAGAGAGAGAGAGAGAGAGAGAGAGAGAGAGAGAGAGAGAGAGAGAGAAGGAGAAAGTTGAATCAAAGCTTCTGAGGTTTCCCGTGTTTCTGTTTCTTCATTTTTCTGCCCCCCCTCCCTTTTCACATAATCAAAGTGAACCAATTACCCTCAACTGTCATGTGCCCCCAACTGTGGCAAGACGTCCGCGTTGATGCCGTTGCGCTGACTCATGCCGGCTTCTACATATATAAAATTAGCCGGTTCAAATGTCACCGAAAAAAGAGTAGTTCATTGAATCACACTTTTTGGAGCTATTGCACTGAAACAAGGAGCTAAACAGCTGGATATGACATTCTTGGACATACCTGAATTCAGACCACAGACTACAGTAGGAATTTTGGGTGTTTGTGCATGTGGAGCTGGCATGCTGTCCCTGTGTTGATTGACAACACATATAGAGTGGGTCCATGCCCCCCTGTGTCCATAAATAAGCTCTGAGACAAGCCACCCTAATGTGTTTAAAGTGGTGTGAGTGAGGGACAGTGGTTAGAATGTGGCCTGTGGTTATAGTGAGAGGTATCAAGCCATTTTTAGGCCATTTAATGGATTTACTCTCTATACATTGCAAATATGACCTAATTCTAAAATATAGATACTGGGATAACAAAACTAGAATATAAAACATGTTTTCATTTCACCTTTGATGCCATCAGTGAGAATCTACCAATGTACTGTAAATGGTCATGAAAATAAAGAAAACATATTGAATGAGAAGGTGGGTCCAAACCTTTGGCCTGTACTGTATGTATGGGTAAAACTATCCCTGCTTGTATGTACTTTAGCCAAGAGGAGCTTTGAAACACTGCAGAAATCTTTTTGGATGTAGACCTGTGCCATTTTGTATTAAAGTGAAGCCACTTGCTGTGATTACACAAAGTACTACATGAGCAACAGCAATGAATCACTGTAATATGATTTGTCGAAGTAACTTAAATATAAAGTGTACACTCAGTTTGCTCCATTGTGTTGCCAATTTAAAGCTACCATAAGCAGTTCAGGGAGGTTTTTTTGCGTTTACAAAATGTAGATTTGGGCACTGACAGCATTTACTGTTCCATTCCCTTGCCTGTTTATATTGTTATCTTTGGTATGACTGTTATAATAAGTAACTAATTCATTTGTGCCTGGCTTGATGCTACAATAACTCACCATCACCTCTTGAGGTGCACACTGAGGTATCAGAAGACAGGGTGGCTTTCTTCCAGTGAAAACATGGAATGGCTTTGAAGGGACTGAATACTACACTGTGTACAAATGTTTCAGTAGGCTGAATAAACAACAATGTTCTTAAAACAATTCATTTGAAAATAAAGGCAAGTATGTTCTCTGCCGATAACATCTGAGTAGCATGTTATCTTCAGAAAATATCTCTGTAAGGCAACACATAGGTTATTCATGACAAAAACATTTTTCCAAATACTGATGGTCCAGATGTTCACCTGTTTTGATATCAATTGCTGCCCATCAATTCTCCAGATTAGTACTTTTTTTCTGAAGATGAGAGGGATGACCCTTAAAAACAGTCTGTAGGAAGTGTCTGCATTCACATGGCTCTCCAGATGGAGTACAGTGTGGAATTGTGTGGGCGTGGCACTTCTCAAATGTTTGACTAGACCCTCAACTAGCAGCTTATGGCTGCACAAGAATCTACCCCTGAGGCCAGGACCTGGCAAATAACAGTGGCAGTAGGGCTTTGGCTTTGGCTTAATTTTGTTTTAGTTGATAATAGCTAAATTCTAGTGGTAGATATATTCTGCTTATATACCAGAGGACCACAAAGCCACAGGTTAAACCTCCACTTACAAGCATTATGTCCTTTATCAAGACACTTAGCCATCAGTTGCTCTGGATAAGGGTGTCTAAGTGTAAATGTAATGCAAAATTGTGGGGATCTTTATGTGCAATCTTACAGATTTTACCACCCATGTAGACCTACTTTTGTTCAATGTGAGATGTGAGATTGCACAGATTAAAATGGGATGCTGTACCAAATTTGCATGGTGTTGTAAATCCCATGCAAACCTTTAATAGTCAATAAATTAAAGTGAAAAAACGGCATGATGGCCACAAACATAAAGAGAAATTGTACCAACCGTGTGAAATATCAACACTTCAACAGAATATTGCAGGACACCTATGTGTACTGCAGGTACACTTATAAAGGGTCCTCCCTGCCTAGGAAAAGCCATCCAAGTATCCGGGTCCACATCTCCTTGAGGGTCAGGGTCCACATCTCCTTGAGGGTCAGGGTCCACATCCTTTTGTCCACTTATAGCTGTAGCTCATTAGGCTTGAGTGATTCATGTGAACCTCACATAGTAGATGAAGGAGGTGGACCCAGACCCTCAGGCATCTTCCCTCATCACATCAGAAGGAGATGTGGACCCAGATACTCGGATGGCTTTCCTGTTTGTGGTAGGCAGGGAGGTGGGCCTGGAATCTCAGACGGCTTGCCTCTCTGCTGCAAGACTGAGGTGGGCCTGGAAACTCACCAGCCCTGTCCCAGCTCAGCCAGTTTGGGGACCTTGTAGGCCATGTCCCGACTCAGCCCATCTGGAGGTGGGCATGGAACAGTGCCCACCCAGTTGGGGCTCCAGCCTCCTCTCCTCATAATGGCAGTGGTGGTCTAGTGGTTAAGGCCCCATAATCAGAAGGTTGCCAGTTCCCAATCTGCCAAGGTGCTGCTGAGGTGCCACTGAGAAAAGCACCGTCCCACACACTGCTCCCCGGGTGCCTGTCATGGCTGCCCACTGCTCACCAAGAGTGATGGTTAAAAGCAAAGGACACATTTTCTTGTGTCACCGTGTGCTGTGCTGCAGTGTTTCACAATGACATACACTTCACTTTCTTCCTTCCACCCTCTGGCTGGTTAGCAGGGGCGCCACCTGCTGGACTACAAGAAGGGGAAGGGGGGAGACAGACACACACACACAAAGAAAGGGTCGTCCTGATATGATCAGGTCTGGAGGCAGGGTCAGGACCCTTTGGCCTCTGGCTCCCACTGCTTCCCTCCTCTCTGTTGAACCTGGAACAAGGTATTTGCTGCTGGTCGGTTGCGGATCGTGGGCTTTGGCAGCGGTCAAAGTCAGGCCCACTGACACAATGGAACCTGCAGATGGCACGGTGCAATGTCAGGGTGCAGGAGCTGGTTGCACACTGCTGGCCTGCTGGGGAGCTCTCAGGCAGTTGGGTTTTTTTTACCGAGGCCAGGCTCAGAGAGGCGGATTTCCTCTGCAGGGTGTACGGCAGCCCAGGTTCTGGCAGACGAGCGTCTGTCGCTTCATTTCTCCACCAGCTGTCCTTTTCGTCACCCTAATCCCACTCTTCAGGCGGAACCCGGGTACCGAGGAGGATGGTGCAGATCTCCTGGCTGGTCACCAGTCAGCCTCCTCATCGTGGTCATCCAGCTCCGGTTCTTCCTCCCAGAACTATGCCTGTGAGTAGTACCATGCACACAGGTCGCCGACGCCATGGGAGTGCAGGCAACGGACACTTTCTACCTACCACTGCTGCTCCTCACCCCACTGCCAGAACTCTGCCATCCAGGACTGACTCTCACCTCTGTGTCTGCCCATGCCCTCTCTGTTCTGCTGATGTCAGCTGTGTCTCTTCAATGTGGTCCTGCATTCTGTAATACCATGGGGTGTCAAGGAGGCACAAACATTCAGCATCGTGGTAACTTCAATGTTTAATAAGTTGGAAGAGGGCACAAACATAAAGAAAACGTGTAGCACACAGTTGAAATTTCAACAGATTAATGTAGCACACCTAGGTGTCCTGCAGACACACTTATGAAGGGTCCTGATCACTTAAGCCTAATGAGCAGCATTTATGAGTGATCAGGACCCAATAAACCGTGTCAACTTGGTAAGCCTAGTGGCTCTTACAGGGGCCAGGTTTTGGCTTAGATGTAGAATTATTCAATATAAAATAAATGTTGCTGCAATTGTATGCACATAAGCTCAATATACGGGATGAAAGAGGAAGAGTCGAAATTCTATGCAGTGCAATGCACAGTGGGCCATCCGGCCAGCCTACTCAAAACCAGAGCTGCAGGTTGCACACCTGCTTAAAACATACTCCAACATGGACAGAACATCATCAGTGATGAGAGCTACATGCTGTGTCAGCTCCTTCCCATCCGCCTCACCCAGCCTTTACACAGGATTGGATGTTACAGTAACATACAACACCATCACAGGAAGAAATAGAGAGTGTGTCAAATGTGGTAAATTTGTGTTTATTTATAATCATTAAGATGATAGTCCAGTGATGCATGCAGTCTTATTTACCCCACCACTACCCACTTCCATCTAACTCTGCATCTAACTAACCTCTGCTATCTCCTTTGACTCTCAGATACTGGAGCAAAGCCAGGGCAGACCTGTCTACTCACCCCCTGTTATTGTCGCTTCAGCTTCATTCTGTTCCCCCTACCATCTCTCTGAATGTCTATATTGCCCCCATCTCCCTGGCTTCTTCCACTCCAATCAGTCCCCTTGCTACCCCCCATTGAGAGGGCAGTGTTTCTTTCCGACCTTGAATGGGACATATTGGAACATATTGCTGGGCTAAGGGGGAAAGACAGCACCCGTGTGTCTGATTTGCTGGTCAGTGCGGTCCCTGCCGCCCACCCCCACCCCAAACACACACACTCTCTCTGCTGAGATGGTACCATGTGGTGGTGAAGGAAGGAGGGGGGAAACAGGCTAAGATTCAGTCCTTGGCCTGTCCGCTCTGCTGAGTTCTAGCCAGAGCTGGGCCACGCGCTGCTGAACTGAGCCACCCGTCCGATCGCCGACAGGCCGTCTGATTCATCAGCGTCCCGCCGTCTCTCTTCATATCGGCCACTAACACTCACCTCCCTTTCCTCTCCCCATTCTCCCTCTCTGCTTTGCCCTGTAGCTGCTGCTGCTGCTAGCTCTTGCATCTCTGCCAGTTTTCATCCATCATTCCAGATTAAGATTCAATCCCACACCCGGCTTCTCTGGTGCCTTTGTGAATCTCCTTTAGCGTTCTAAGAAAGTGTGTGTGTGGTCTGTATGTGCTTTGTGCCAGACCATGCTCAGTCTTGTTCTAAACAAGAAAGAAAAGAAAACAAAAGAAAACAACAACAACAACAACAAAAAGAGGAAAGATGCAATCTTCATGGAACAGAAACACATGCAGGGATTCGTGGTTCTGTTGTTTCATTGTCTTCCTGAGTCGAATCTGTGTTCTTTCAGCATCAGCCAGCTGGAAAAAGGGAGGCTGCTTCTTGCATCAGAATAATCACACCCTCTGTCGCCATGGTGTGGGTCGCGCGTCACAGCAGAGCTTTGCATAATTACAGGTGCCGTGGTGACAGATGTTCATCCACAGTCCTGCAGACCTCCCTGATGTCATTATGTAATGCTGGCAGATCCGCAGAGACATGGGGAGCGTCTGGAAGTCATGCTAGCGCTAAGCCAATCTTTATTTCTCATCAAGGTGTGTGTTTTTTGACATTGACAGTTGAGTGTTGATTAGGAGTAAAATAAGACCATCACATCTGAATGATTTAAGTTTGTACATATACTACTTATGAGGGACTGCTCTTTTGAGATCTATGCACAGATGTCCCTTACCTTAAACCTGGCTGAGTCACAAGCCCAAGCATGTTTGCGCCCGCTTAATAGTTGGAAATGCATTTCTTTCTTTGCACACTTTGTTCTTCAAACACTTGTCAACAGGAAGTGCCGGAGTTCCTTTGTTAAGCACAAGCATGGATACAAAAAGTAATTAGTGCATATTGTGATGACTTTTCCTCTACTGCCAAAATGGGTACGTAAGCATCGAAACTCTAGAGGAAGCAGCTCAGTGGGTAACACACTCGCCTATGAACCAGAAGACCACAAAGTCACATCTTTAAACCCCACTTACTACAGATTGTGTCCCTGAACAATTGTCACGGCTGGGTAGCAGCTGTGGCACCACTCAGCTTGGCAGCAGGGCTCTAATCATGGACAGGTGCGGCTCACTAGGCGTCCATGGTTAGAGTCCAGTTATAAGGAACTGTTTTCCTGCTGCATTAATTAATGGAAACTGATGTGCACTGGATCCTTACCTGCAGGATGTTTTGCTTTGTCCCTTGTGCTGTTTTCTGTTTAATATATCCCTTTTTGTGTCAGTATGTCCCATCTCTGCGCTTCCTTCACCCGTTGACTCTCAAGGATCTTTTGGATGTGCAGGTGACCTGTTGGTTCCAAATACTATAGAATATCTTCAGAGGTATTGAAGAGGAAGCTGAAAAGAGGCTTGGTCATTGTCCTATGTTCACTTTATCTCATGGCTTTTGGATCCAAAGCGCAATGTATAAAGCAATTGTAAAGGCCTATTTGCTCTCTCAGTGAAATGTAAAACTGTAGGTTCCAGAATGGATATGACCAGCAGGAGAACAGTGGAAAATAAAGCTAGCAGCACCTTCCCCTTTCCTGACAAAACAGAGTGAGCAAAATTGCTTCTCAGTACGTAAAATTTGCTTACCTGGGTGTATGAAGAGAGCGTGAGAGATTAGGGGGAAAGAAAGAGTGATAGAAAAATGAACAAATGGGCCTGCACTTAGGTCTATTCTTGTGTAAATGGAGAGAAAAGTGAATGTGAGAGGGAGAGGTTGAATGCAAAAATGTGTGTGTGTTTTTCTCTTTTTTGCTCACATGGGTCCATTCTTGTACAGGAGTGAGAGAGTGGCCTCGGTACTGTGTACGGGGGAAGCGGATGGGCTGATTTGCTCACTGTGGTGGAAGTGCCATTTCACAGGTCTGCCAGGAACCATTAGAGCCATTTTCCCTGCGACAGGAAATGCTTTTGTAGTAATGGATTTGAACCAAGCAGCGATACCCTTCTGGGAAGGAACAAGACAGGACACCTTCTATCAGTGGCAGCAATGACAACAACAAACAGGAGGTGAACTGAAACTGTCAACGAGAGATGATACTGGTTCCACCTCCATACCCTGTCCAGTCAAGTCATTGAAGATGAGAGCATTTCCGTTCACAATCTGTCACATCAGTGAGATTATGCTAACAGTGTAAATGTACTTTTTTAAAGTACCAAGTATATGTATTCATTATGAATGTATATATATGTATTCATTTTTAAACTTCTAAGATATTTCAATCTGTGGTATGCATATTGGCACACCAGGAGACTTATTATTAGTAAACACACACATCTGTTGTTCAAATCCCACTTACTACCATTGTGTCCCTGAGCAAGACACTTAACCCTAGGTTGACTGTCCCTGTAACTACTGATTGTGGGACGCTCTGGATAAGGGCGTCTGATAAGTGCTGTAAATGTTGTATGGTTAACAGCAGTTAAGTTATTATCCTTAATGTAGTTCAATACAATACATGCGTTTTCCTGTGCAGTATTGACAGTGAATGATAGTGAATAATAATTAATATTGAGTAATATTAGGAATACATTTCTCTCCTGTGTAAACCAATTAAATATGCTTAGCGTACACCTTATTGCCAGTCATAACATGCAACTAATTTTGGTTTTTTGAAACAATACCCCTTCTCTATTTGTCTTACAAAGGGCTCCAGAAGCTCAACATGTTGGCTTCCCATTTGTCTGATGATTGTAAAAAAAAGGCATACCAAATCCATTGTTTTCAATAAATGGAGGGACTCACATTCTTTTACTTCAATAGAGGAAAATGAAAGGAGAATTACTGTGGGGTATAAACTTTGTCCAAATGATTACAAGAGTATTTTCACAACAAATAAAATGACATGAAACCTAATAGAAGCCCTGTGTGTTTTGAACACAGCACTGTAAGCCTTAAGGGAAGAGTGGTAATAATGCAACAGAAGGCAGAGTTTCATGCAGCATTAATTAACGCCTTGGAAGCTGCAGGAAGTAGCATGGAAAAAAGTGCCTGGAAATGTCAAATGTCTTCAGTGGTCTGCAGGACAGAACAAAAAAGAGACTGGTTGGTTATTCCGATTGCTTTACTCATATTTAACTTTGGAATGTTGTATGATCAGTTTCATACAACTGTCTCCGTTTTCCATGTTAATGGAAAAAATAACAGTTTACATGTTAATTATGAGTTGGAATCTGCTCTCAGAAGTTGCCATGTCATTCCCTCAGTGTCACATGGCAGAATATTGATGTATTCTACAGACATAGTTATCAGTTACAGTTCCACTCTACCAGAACTACACCCAGAAGTATACTGTTTGTAACCACGGTTGTGTTAATGTAAACTGTGTTTAGTATCACCTGTCCCCTCTTTGGACATTTGGCTACTCAGCAAACTGCAGTGATGGTCCATTAATAAAGAAGGTGACTTACTAACTGTGTACAACTGTGTACAACTGTGTACAACGATAGATTCTAATTCTGCACATGAGCAACCAAGTAGATCGGGTGCCACATAGGTGTATTTACTAAAAGTGTTACTATATATTCCAGGTGAAATTTAACTGAGTAAAGTGCATTGGAAAATGATCAGAATGCCATTTTGAACTTGAGATTAATTTGCTCCAGCAGTATGGGTTCACACTCTCCAAACTTCCTACCCCCCTGGTGATTCATCTGAACTTCCAGAGGACGTGTGCACCAGTGCAACTTCCAACCAGATGATTGCCTCCATCCACCCACAATATTTTGCTATGATTACCCGCTCATGGCCGATGACCTTGGTGGTGGCTTACCCATAATGGATGGGTTTGTGCCTGTGTGTCGTACAGGGAGTGATAATGGACCTTTGAGAGTGTGACTGGGTTTGACTCCGATGTCTGACCTGCTCCGCGAGGCGGCATTGTCTGTCGGTCTCTCCCGTTCTTCCTCGGGGGAATGGTTCTGACAGCCCTGCTCTGCGCTGCTCCTTGTAAATGGATGGGATTCTCTTGTGCTACATTTATAAGAGCCGGTGTAGTCATGGTGCGTTCGCTTGCACCTCCTGCCGCATTTATAGCATCAATCAGTGGGTTGTCACATGCAGTTAAACTTTGCTCTTTGCTGTGGGTCCTTTAGGAGAAGACAGCGTGGACTTACCAGGATGCTCAGAGGGACATGCTTTGGGTTTGAGGTGAAGCAGATTACAGAAGTGAATCATGGATTTCCTGAAATTACTGAAAATTCAATTAGCTGTTGGTTCCAGAGCTTTTGGTTCTTTTTATTTAAATAAATGCCATCATTTTGATTTATTTGAAGACATATACAGATGAATTAAGGAATTATTCTAACAGGGACAAAAGGAACAATATCATGATAAAACTCTTGTACGTATTTGTGAGGCCAGCAGAGTGATATACTGATTCAGGGCCTGTCCTACGTTTTTGAACAGTTGACATCACTCACACTCTGATTTATTCATAGCTCGAAGTAACACACAGTTTTCTCACAAACTTAGGGCACAAACGAAAGTATGAGCTTGTCCCATACAGTATGTATGTAATTCATGTCAAATATAAGCTCTGATAAAATCAGATAAAAAATATCTGTGTTAATAATTTTTTTAGATTTGTTTTTTTGAGGATGTGGGCAAGACAAACAATATTAAACACTGCCCACCACAGAAAGGCACTGTAAGTGAAAGTGAAGTGATTGTCACATGTGATACACAGCAGCACAGCACACAATGCACCCAGTGAAATTTGTCCTCTGCATTTAACCCATCACCCTGACTGAGCAGTGGATTTTTTTGAGGATGTGGGCAAGAAAATGACCACCAGAATTTGATAGACAGTGCAAAGTGAAGTGAAAAATGGCATACAATAAAAACGAGCACTATGTCAAAGCAAACAAAAATCTGGTTTAAATGCTAATTTCATATAATAGTGGCTTATAGTGGTATCTGACTTTATAATTTTTATGATGCTTTGCTCAGAATCTGCTAGGTTCTGCTTTTGTCAGCTAAATAGTTCTTTGAAGCTGAATACTATATTGCACACCGTATGTATCTTGTCTATCACTCATACCTTTTTTGCTATTTTACCCACTACCTTACAAAATAATCATTTATACAGTTCCAGAAAACACATGCAACACACTGGATTCTGTATATGTGAAGTTTTACAATCCACCCAGCTAATAACCCTTTTAGCGTAAACTATGATCTGATGGGATTCCCTGTAAAAAATTCACTTTATTTGCTTGTTCCCCACAATGTGCTAATTACTTCAGCAACAAGGGAAAACACTAAATAAAATTCTTCTCACTTTCTACCAACCACATGTGACATTAATTATACATAATTCACACTTGAGGACACCCAGAATCCCCAGATTCATTTTAGATTTCTTTAACCTACAGCACTGTGGTAAGCAGCTTCAGACATGAGGTGTGTATTTGTGTTTGTGTGTTTGTGGTTTTTCCCACCCTTCACTTTCCCAGTTAATTTGCGGTTACCTGCACGTAGGCATTTCTTGCAAACAGGTGGTTATTGCCTTTCATTACATGCTGACAATGGGAGGGAGAGAGAGAGAGAAATGTGGTGAACCAAGCCTTTCATTTTCACCCTCGCTGAAATGAATATGCGTTCCCTCATACCTGCACAGTCAGAGCAAATGAACTTGCAGTGCATTAAGTATGGCGGGTGATAATGCGAAATCCTGTGTCTGTGCATGTGTGTTTTGGGAAAGGGGTTGTCAGCTTTTGCAATTACACTAGAGTGTTAATGCGATACATGTGGCAAATGGTGGCATCAACAACCAGGCACAAAGTACAGGTACTGTGTTTTTTTCATGGTGTTTAACATGATAATAAAAATGGTGTGATTACAGTAATATAGTTCAGAGGATCAGTTCAACATGGAAGTACAGATATTTTGTTTTATCTAGTCCTATCTGGATGCAAGACATGTTACTCCTAACAGACTTCCTTTTTAGGTCTTTTCGGCTCACCTTTTGATGAGATGAGTACGACTGGAACCACATAATCAGGTAATTAGCTGCTGAGTGAAGTTTTGAAAGAAAATCCCTCTTGCTCTCTTTTTCATATGTCTGTGTTTTTTTTAATCACACAGTGATAAAAGTAGACACAAGACAGCTTCAACAACGCCAAATCCTTCTTTAATTTGCAACTCATTTCCGCCTAATGAGCATTCATATAGCAAGAAGACACTAATCCAAATCCATGGGGTGTAATAACAGAGTATCCTACCGATATGAAATCAGTGGAATGAAGGCATGTTGAGTTTTGAGACATTTAAAAGCTTTCTTTGTGTAAAATGGGACACCCAACCTTAAGCCTTTTTATTGGCCCACTTCTCCAGTGAAGGTGCAAATTAAACACTGCCCACTGTAAGTGCACTGTAAGTGAAATTGAAGTGATTGTCACATGTGACACACAGCAGCACAGCACACGGTGCACCCAGTGAAATTTGTCCTCTGCATTTAACCCATCACCCTGAGTGAGCAGTGGGCAGCCATGACAGGCGCCCGGGGAGCAGTGTGTGGGGACGTGCTTTGCTCAGTGGCACCTCAGTGTAAGGTTAATACTTTACATTAACAGCACTTATCCAAAGCAACTTACAATCAGTAGTTACAGGGACAGTCGTCTCTGGGCTGTAGAGCCTTCTGTGCCTACACATAGCAATATGTAGTTCCGGGCTACAGTAGCGGCTATTTTCATGTTTTTCATGTACAGTACAGGCCAAATGTTTGGACACACCTTCTCATTCAATGTGTTTTCTTTATTTCTTTATTTATCATGACCATTTACATTGGTAGATTCTCACTGAAGGCATCAAAACAATGAATGAACACATGTGGAGTTATGTAGTTAACAAAAAGTGGAGACCTGGCCTCCACAGTCACCGGACCTGAACCCAATCGAGATGGTTTGGGGTGAGCTGGACCGCAGAGTGAAGGCAAAGGGGCCAACAAGTGCTAAACACCTCTGGGAACTCCTTCAAGACTGTTGGAAAAGCATTTCAGGTGACGACCTCTTGAAGCTCATCGAGAGAATGCCAAGAGTGTGCAAAGCAGTAATCAGAGCAAAGGGCGGCTATTTAGAAGAAACTAGAATATAAAACATGTTTTCAGTTATTTCATAACTTTATGTACTATTATGGTCAGCAACATATTCCATCACTCAATGACCCCCTTCCTGATTAGTACAAAAAAGGTATATAAAACAATTCTCAAAAATTAAAAATATACTTTTTTTGGCATTTACTGTCAATATTATTCTTCCACAAATTATTTCAAAATACTAAAGATCCTTCAAAATCAGATATTCAAACTTGATGATAAAATGTACTATAAACTTTGAATGACTTTAAATGTATGAATTTATTATTCCTCGCACTTGTAAAAAAGACCATGTGGTGTGGAGAGAAGAGAATAGAGTGTGTAGAAAAACTCTTTCTCCCTCCACACAAAGCACTTTATTCAACCACTCCAATTTGATGTTACCTGGCAGAAAGAGGCATGGCACAATAGAGGTTAAAAATGAACAGTTTCTAATTTATTAACACCGGTAAATAATTATTGTAGTTACATGTGAATATTGAATGTAAAAAGGTACCAAGGTTACAGAGAAAATAAAAATGAGAAGAAATAGTAAAGAGGGAGAAGAGAAAAAGAGGGGGAGAGAAAGACTCAGAAGCCTTCCGGCTTCCGATGGAAAACCCCCTGAGCAAGAAAGCTCAGAGTCCCTTTTCCACATGTGAGCAGACCTTTATACCCCTGGCCTACAGGAAGTTGTCACTGGCCTACAGGAAGCTGTCACTGACCTACAGGAAGTTGTCACTGACCAATCAGAACCTGTTGTTTCTGATGTCACGCCCCCGGTGCCTCCCATTTGGGGAAGACAAAGAGGGTGGGCGGTCCTGACAGCTGATACTTCACACGTTGCCGTCAGACAAAAGGCATGTAAAACAGAGGTGTTGAATCTTCACGCACAACCATCCACACAGGAATGACACACCTCCCCCTGCAGACAGCTGTTTTGCAACACAAAAGGCATGCTCCCGTGATGTCCATCCTTACACACTCATACTGTACTTGGCAAAAATGGAACAAATTGCGTTTGGCAGTATTACACGCACTATTACGCGCACTATTACGCGCACTATTACGGGCACTATTACGCACACTTGTGCTTGCTCTGGAACGGGCAGATGGCTTTTGCGCATGCTGGCCAGTGCTCCGGCCGGGTCGTCCTGGTGGCAGCGGGCGCGGATCGTGTAATCCATTTATTTCTGTAAGTAACTGTATTCTGATGATCACTCATGTAAACGGTAACTGTAACGAAATACAGTTACTCATATTTTGTATTCTAAATACGTAGCGCCGGTACATGTATTCCGTTACTCCCCAACACTGGCATAAACCATGGACAGGGTTGCAACCGCTGACAATACAATCAAAAGTGGAGATGTTGACCATATGACAAGAAGTAGCAATTTACACCCAACACTCTCTACGAATCTGTCTGGCAGATGAGTTTAACCAACTAAACAAATGATTTACTCAGCTAATACCAATTCGACATTTGTGGAGCTCAATAAGACAAGCGTTCAATTGCCAGCAGCTAATTTTTGCCTTTTTTGCATTCTGAAGAAATAATGCCCTCTTCTTCTGCTTTGAGCTTCTCCCATCAGTCTGGATGTCTGCACAAGTTTCGTGCTGGATGCCCTTCCTGACACAATCCTACCTATTTACCCGGGCTGTGGACCAGCACCAAGAAATGCAATGTCACAGCCATCCCCAGTGGCTGGGTTATTTGCAAATGCCCTTACAGATAGTATATATTTGGATTGTGTAAAAAGTGCACTCAATCATACCTCCATCTGTATCAGCAGGGTGCCACATCAGTCATAAGGAAGAATTTTAAGACATACGCAGCATCTGACAAGAACATAATTCTTTGAAAATGTTATTTTTCCTTTACAAATATAAGTGAGAATGTAGTGCAGAGTGAAACAATTTATTCATCAATGTTTGGACATCATCAACTTCGGACATTGAGTTAAAAATTTGCAGTCACAGTCTGCAATTCTTTTTCAGACAATATTTCACTCTGCCAGAGCCCAGATGCCCATCAATCCCGGGAGAGAAAAACCGTGTTTGCAAGCCTCAGCTGCTCCTCTCAGATGCAAGAGGCTTCGAATCAGTCTGATTGCTTCTCGGTCCACTTTTGAGCTAACAGTACACTGACCTGTCAGTCTTATGAGCTCCTTTTGTACAAGAAGTGGTCTTTATCTGACCTCAAATCAAACCGACAACTTTTGTTTAAGGTTCTGAGGTGTGCCTGGGGCAGGCAGCCATTTTTCTGGAGGACTACCTCTGCCGCTACGAATTGCTGTTGTATTTGTGAGACTTTTTGATGGTCAGATTTAAATCGATTATCCTGCATGACCCTGCAACGAGATGATAAGACTAGATTTAATGTCTCTTCAAAAGGTCTGAGTTGATTAGGAGATGCTAATATATCAGTGAGTAATCTCTGCGGGGCGCCCGAAATCACCCGTTGCTATTTTGGCATTGCCTTTGATTGGGGTTAAGGAGTGGGTGAAATTAATGCAGCAATCAAATAACCTGACAAGCACAGGATGTTTTTTTAATTCCGGATGCATTTCTTCTGGACGTCTTAGTGTCACTACTGTTTGGAGTAAACAGAAAAGAAGAAGAACACAAGGAACCTGGACAATTTCAGTGTGTATTCATCTGGAATCATAGTAGTAAAGAATATCAGATGAGAAGGGGCCTGATTTTCAGATCTAAACATAAAAGTACTTCTGCCTGGCATTATTCTTATTATTTAGATTTATTTTGTGTATTTTAGGGTTAACACAAAGAGTGAGAGGCTAAAATGGAAATCCCTTTTATTCTTTTCATTCTGTCACCCCCTGGGAAAATTGATCAGACCTGTAAACACTCACAGTAGCTTTACAGTTACTGGCACTGACCTTGTTATTTACAGGGTTTTTGCAGATCTGAAAATGCACTGGCACCAGAATAGCTAAAATCCTCTCAGCTAAAAAAAAAAGTTTCACTCCATAGGCTTCATATGCAGCAAATGTTGAGAAATGGATGAAAAAATAATTCATTTGACCATAACATTTTCCTTCTCTGCTCACTAAGCAGCTGCCAATGTTCTTTTACAACACCTAAGTTCCAAAAGTGCATTGAGGTAAGCAATTTGTACACCTCACCCCAAATAACACATCTTCCCTGAGCGAAATTCTCAGCGGACCACCTTAGATTGACATATGTGGTGCACAGTGGCCCCTAGATGATATTTTCCCCTCCATCCTTCATTGCAAAAATCACCTTTAGCCGCAGCTCCATTCAAATCGTCAGCAATTTCCACACTGTTTATCGTTGAGGTTCCCAGCAAATATGGTCCCAGATTTACCCACTTTTCAGGCCTATTTATTGCACGGTGGTAGTTTTAAATGCAAACATTTGTTCCTTAAATAACTCACGGCATGCTGGCTTTATTTTATGTCACATTATTTTTTGCATGTTAGCTTTATTATGTAAAAATACCATTTAGTCGTCATTTTTACCTCCTAATCATCAAGGCGGCATCCATCCATCCATCCATCCATCCATCCATCCATCCATCCATCCATCCATCCATCCATCCATCCATCCATCCATCCATCCATCCATCCATCCATCCATCCATCCATCCGTTGCACTGTCAGGACATTCTTTACCAACTCCCTTGTCATTACCCACGGAAGTGTGAGATTGCAGATTCAGGCACTTCATAAGATAGCCTCCATTAGGCCCTCGAGGTGCAAATCACCATGGCAACACCGTGTCGCTTCTAATTGAAGAGCGAATTTAAGGGTGGTGCCAGCAACAAGAGCACAGCTGGTCCCCACCAAACTAGAGAAAAATAATACAAAAAATGAAGAGGAAAACTCTCACACACACACACACACACACTCACACAAAACAAACAAACAAAAAAATATATGACAAAAAGTACGACGTAATGAGCAAGCACATTTTTGGCGACAACGATTTGCAGCCCACCTCACGCGCCGTGTGTTTCACCCAACTTCCTTGTCTCCAGAGTCTACAGCTTTGCGCTTAGCGACTGTCAGCCTCAGAAACAAATTGTGCCTTTAGCCTTGGGGCTGGGGCCCTTGTTGATGGATGAGGAGGTAAAATGTCCAGGTTTCTGTTAATGAAGGTGGTGCTGTCAAAACAGGAACTTTCGTATATTTCATGACGCCTGGCTAGCCTCCTTTTCTCAGCTGTCCCAAAACCCCCCCCACACCCCCCACCGACCGACCAATTTTTGTGATTTAATTGGTGGATTTACTGTCCGGCGCAAGGTGAAGGGTTGTCTGGGAGACGATTTAAAGCCTCCACCCATCTCCCGTGTCCGTCAGCTGGATCGAACGAGGTGGGCTCCTCGTAATCGCCTCTGCCTTTTCACCCTTGCACAAAACAGATTTGATTTTTTCTTCTTCGCCACACCTGCCCCCCTCTCCTCACTAACACCTTTTCTGCAGAGCAGAGGGAAAAACTGAAATAAAATTGAGTGAAGCATACTGACTGATGTACATGTGACCCAGGACAGATTAAAGCGCTAATGAAACTGTTGATCTCTGAGCCTATCATGTGGGAATAAACCAAGGAAGCCCCTGTTGCACACTGTGGGGCTGTCACGACTTGGGGTGCCGTGGGACAGGAGGCGCAGAAACAGGACATGTTCAGGACAAAATAAGCACAAATGAAAATGGCACAACAGGGAAAAACAGAAACAGAAATAAACCCTAAGGTATGTGGCGTACAAGCCAGCAGCACAAAGGAATGTAATTTCCTTGTTAATGTTGCAGCAAGGTTCTGTGGCTGTTTTATGGAGCCCTGGGCAGTCAGGCCAGAATGGTCTTAGCTGTGATTTGATCACGCTGTGTGTGACAGAGGCAACTTATACGAATTCTATATTTAATGAAAACATAAGCATAATCATTGGACTTTTGTATTGATTCATTCCCCATCAGAAACAGGCAGGAGGTTTCATACTATTCATCATTTTTCAACTCTCGCTGTGTTTCTCTCCCAACTCTTTTTCTCACTTGGTTGATTTATTAATTTTTGTTTCTCTCCAGCTGCCCCAAAGATAAGTGGCTGTTTATCAAATTGCCTGTCAAAAATGCCCAGAGAATTAATCAAAGGCTCTTATCATACTCCGGAGAAGGGAAAAACTTCCGTTAGCTCTTAATTCAGTGAGTGGGATTATGCCTGTGCTGTCAGTGAGGGAGGGGGGTTGAGGGTCGTGGCAGAGAAAGCAACTTGTTTTAATGTAAAAATCCATCTTTTTATGTGATTTTTTGGTTGCTTTTCTTTACCCCCACCGTCCTCCACCTGTTCCTATGAATGCATGGGGGGACCACGCCTCGCTTTTCTCGCTTCACTCAAAAGGGCCAGAGGTTCCAATAAAATTACATTCTGCAAAATGTAATGAAAGCTTTGGTTGAGTGTGGAGTGTAATATTCACTGCCACACATGCTGGACCTGTCATTGAACGCCAATCCTTCCTGCATGTAGCGGGGGCTTCTGCGGGTGTGCCTGTATTATTTACTGCTCCGCATTTGCATTTGGCTGCTGTAAAGTGGCAGACGGGGGCTTAGTCTCTGGGAGGAAACACAGTGAAACAAGCACAGGGTGACAGAGGCAAGGCGAGGGGAAGATGAATGGAGGGAACTGGAGCAGTGAGAAGGAGAGAGAGAGCGAGAGGCAGGCTTGTTGATGATGGATGGACTTGGGATGAGAACTGGTTTTTGGGGCTGTTCAGGTGTTCGGGCCCCTCCTCTCTCAGACTATTTAGGTTTTTATTGACCGAATTGCTTGTGTCACTTGTTGCGGGTTATAAATGAGTAAGAGAAGCTGCCATCATTTGGGAATGTCAAGTCCCTTCAACCTCACCTGAGGGGAGCTGCATTGGCTGTGGCTGTGCAATTATCTGTGCAAAACCTGCCTTGCCTTGGATTTAAAAACACTTCAACACACCACTATGGGATAAAGATCATTATTCATTATTTCTCCCCTGATTTATTTTCCAAATGTGTGCAAGCAACCAAAATTAAATTCTGGTCTAGAATTACTGATCTACCTATTCAAGTTCAGGCTTCGTGACTTTCAAAGTACTGTACAGTTTGCACTATACCACTTTCTGATTTGTGATCAGGGTTTTGCAGGGTTTTCAATACCTCCATGTGAAACAGGAGTTTGGCAAAGGCACGCAAAGCAATAGTAATTTCACAAAAACACAGAAAGGAAATTTATAGAATCTGGGTCAAAAGATGGATTGACACACATGTCAGTCTGTGTCAGGTTGGTACACATAGTGATTGGTGATCACCAATAAATCAGAGGCAATGCTGGGAGGAGGCTGATAAATGCTGTAAATGTAAACAACTGATTTGCTTCTGTTCAGGGATAGTGCTCAGTGCAAATCAGCAAACTGAGATTAAAATTGTGTAGTCTGAAGTGTACATGACAGACATATAGTAAGTCATGACAAACTGATTAAACCTTGCTAACATGTTGACTGGCTTTGTTGGTCAACACAGTAGATATAAAAAGTTACTCACTATTCATAGCCACTTAATGCACACCACCGCAGGGCACACACAACATTCCCTCACACACTCAACCTGGAGGAAACCCGAGAATATGCAAACTCCGCACACACAAGTCTGAGGCGGGATTCAAACTCACAACCTTGGAGGTGAGAGGGCACATCTCTAACTGCCCCGCCCTATAGGGAATCAATAACAGCCAGACACATTCATTTATCCAAAACAGTCATCACAGTGGATCAGTTCTTGCACAATGAGCAGAAAATTCAGTGTGAATGGCTGCTGTTCCTTTGTGACAGGCATTGTTTAATTGATGTTAATGAGCTAACCCTGCCTGACCTTAAAGTGACAAAATGAATTCTCCACTTCTTTCTTTCCACATGCCAGCGCTGTCCAAACGTGTACCAGATAAAAAGCCTTACTGTCTGAAAGCCCCAAATGGCTAGCAGTTACTTTAAAAAATATCCCCAAAATCTCCTGCCCAGAGCCATAAATGGAAAGTTCCAGCACTTTGGCCATCCCTTGAGCCAGCCCTGCTCTCTTCAGTGTCTCTGAGGCAAAATTACATTTGTAAGATTCCTCTCTGTGTGAAATGATAGGGGGTGGGCGGGGGTAGAGGGGGATAAGGGAGAAGCCATGGTAATTGACAACATAGTGGCGGCGAGAGGACAGGGCAGAAAATGAGATTGTTTGGGCCCAGACACACTGGCTTGGGCCAGCCGGCTGCCAGCAGCTCAGCAATGCAAATGCGAAGAGACAGGGGCTTGCTTGGGCTCTGGGGGTCGGTGGGGGTGGTGGGGGTGGTGGGGGTGACGGAGAGAAGAGGAGGGGGGGTCTCTGTCAACCTGACTGAGGCTGGGCGGAGGGAACCAGGGGGCAGGCTGATCACAGAGGAGTGGTGGTGCTGGCTGAGAAGGTGGAGAAATAGACAAAAGGAAAGAGGGAGGGAGGGGGAGGAAGTCAGCAGGGCAATCAGAGGCAATGCTGGGAGGAGGCTGATGAGAGGAAGAGAAAGTGGGGATGGAGAAAGTGGCAAAAGAAAGTTCTGAACGTCTTGAGGGGAGGAATGAAACAAAGAGAAATAAGGATGGAGAAATTAGGATAGGAAGGGAGGGATCTGAGGAGCGAGGGAAGAAAGTGAATGAGAAATGGAGAGTAAAGGATATTAGCGCTGTGGTGATGGATAGGCTCTCGGAAGTGCTGTAGTCAGTGCCAAGCACTTTGCAGTTATGATCTCTTCATTTTGGAGTGTCATTGGTCACTGCGACTGGACAGACTGATAGTGATGATGATGAGGACTGATGAAGATGTGATTTAGTTTTGTTGAGGCATACTGGAGGCTCCTGAATGGTCTGTCACACGCAGCCTGCTTGCTCTTCAATCTTTATCCACAACGTGTGTGTGTGCATTTGAAATGACTGAATTACACCAGTGATGTTGCTGTATATACAAGTCATGGTATTTAAAGAATCATTTAACCTTGTGTTTTCCACTCATTGAATTTCCAATTATTGCATTTTGGTTGAAAGGCAGACTGGAGGCTTCACAGTGACAAAACAACCACTTTTGTTTACCTGTAGTGACAACATAATGGCACATATCTAAAAAAATTACAACCTATATGCAGAATTTTTCATGTTTGGTTCAATTTGTATGTGTTTGAACAGTATTGCTTGTGGAATGTACCGTTAGAATGGAATCGTGAATTGAACCTGGGTTCAAGAGGAGAGTGTTGAGAAAATTACATATTTCATACATTCATATTTCAACATGCATTCATTCACCTAATGCCAAAGCAGCATGGATGAATTCCATAGACCATGTCTGGTTTTGTTATTTTTGCAGAAGTGAATATTCTCTCATAATGAGGTAAGATTTAGAATTAAAGAAAAGAGAGAATATTGGAACTGCTTTTTCACTGCATCTCGCTTTTAGCTCCAGGTCTGACCATGACTTCCTGACTTCCTGACTTCAGAAAGCATATTATTATTCTCTTTTTGGCTTTGTGAGAGCAACATGTATAATAGACAACTTTCATTGCCCCGTTTTCATCCTTGAGATATTCTCATTTTAAAATAAACGACTGTTTAAACTATTAACGTGGGAATGTAAGAGGTTTTCAAGAAACAAGACAATTTAGCATTTTTTTTCGTAATGGCCACTTTATCTGTCAGATCTGTATGCATGCACAATAAATCACATACAGAATGATTTGCAGTAGGCCTCTCAAAATGTCTCACATTCCATTCATATAATTCTACTTTCTCTAGGATGTTAACATCAGGCTGCACAGTCAGGTGATGACAAGATGACAATGATGAATGATACTAGGGATAAAACTTTTTTTTCCCAGGAAGACTATATGGCATCCTATGACATCTCAGAATGGTGCAACAATTCAAAAACAACATGGCCACTGGGAAAAATAGCATCTTATAGCATTTATATTCAGTGTGTAGTCAGTGTGTAGTCAGAACAAGCCGATTTGGTATTTAAATGTTAAGGGGAAATGTTTATTTCAACTTGGGTTCCTTATTCTTTCAATGCACTAGGCAGCAAATAGCTATAATCAAACATATCTGCATGCAAACACACACACACACACACACACACACACACACACAGACTCATCAACAGGGATGATTTTATCTGAATACCCAGTAGCCTGCACTGTTTTCATGGCACCCTTTTCACACCGCTGCAATGATTTTTGATAGAAGTGGCATAAAAAATGCACAACTTGGAATGCCGAAAAGGTGAGTAGAATCAACCTTTGGGCATAGTGTGCTTGTGTGTGTATTTTTTCTAATGTGTATGTGAGCGCAGTAGATGCTGTTTCATATTTATCTGTGTGTCACCCCAGTGTGTGTCTTCTCAACGTAACGTGGCATTAATCATAGCTGAATTTTTTACTTTACTGCTTTGTCGGGCCCCAACCTAATCCCACCCAAATACTGCCTGTGTTAACCTCACTGCCTCTCCTGCTCGCCAACCAAGATAAGGAGTAATGAGGTCCATTCAGCAGTCCTTAACACCCCAGATACTCTTACTGCTACTCTCTCTACCACTGTCTCTCTCTGTCTCTCCCCCTCCTTCTCAATTGAATCAAATTGAATTTAATTCACTTTATTTGCATTTGACAATATTGCCAGTGTGACAATTGGTGTGAAGTACAGAAACATAAACTAGATTAAAACAGAATTAATGTTGATAGCAGTGCAATCTCTCTCGCCTCCTTTTCCCCCCATCTCTTTCTGCTCCTCTTCCTCGCTCACCTCCATTTTCCTCCTGCTGCCCTCTTATCGGCCTGTATTTTTCTTCCTGCACTATTGTAATTTCTTAATCATGCCACTTCCTTCCTGCCTCCCTTGTCCTTGACTTTTCAGTGTTTTAGCTCATTTCCGTCCACCGCTCTCCTTCTCCTTCCCTCCATCCTGGCTCAGGCTGTCTCTCCCCTCCCTCTTCATTTCCCTTTCCCCCTCACTGTGATTCTCCAATGCATTGTTGTTATTTTTCATTCCCCGCTGCCGGAGATTGGACTGTCATAATCTATGGTGGAGAGTTATAAGTGTTGTACGGAAATATGTGCCTTCTGTCCACCCTCCACCACCTCCTCCTGCTCCTTCCCAATGTAACTCGCAGAGAAAAATCACTGGCCGTAGGAAAGTGACATCAGTGCTCGCTGCGGAGAGGGAGGGCCGCCCCACCAAAAAAACCCAAAAAAACAACAACGACACAAAAAGCAGCAGAGAATTGGCTGCAGAGGTGTCTTTTATTTCTCTTTTTCTTCATTTTCCAGAGGAGCTGTGAGGAGAATGACCTGGCATAAATCCCCGTCTGCTTTGTCCTGCTTCACTTTAAGATATTGGCCTTGTGTGAAGATGCCACGCTAAACGAAGACAAACCGCTTTTTCACTAAAGAGCATCGCCACCCTGCTGGTCATTAACGGAATGGAATCATGACTTTCATCAATGCATGCTGCTCGCTTGAAACTTAATCACGCTCTAATTTAAGGGCGTTGCAGCTGCAAAATTGATTGGTAGTAAAATGTTTACAAAAAAAAAAAAAAAAAAAAAGACCATTAGATTCCATGTCCGCAAAACCAGTTTCTCCGCTCGCCAACAATCTGTCATCCAGAACAGCCTGGCTCCCCCCGCCTCTGCCCAGACTCCAGCTCTCCTCCCAGAGAGGAGCCGCCATATTTCTGCCCCTCTTTACAACATGCAAGTGGGTTTCTAACTCATTTAACAGGATCACTTCATTAAAAAGATAGAGCACTTTCCCCTAATGGCTACTTGAGTAGTAACAAGCAGGGAAGCTGGAGAAGAGAGTGTGCTTCTGTCTTCTAATTCTCCCCTCAACTCTCCTCGGCTTTCATCCCCTCCCGGTCTCCCCATCACTCGCTCCTTCCTCCCTTCTGTCACTCTCGCTGGTTCTCTTTGGGATTAATTGAGGAGTGAAGGAAGGAAGGGAAAACATGGAAAAACTCCTTCTCTTTCTTCCGCAGGGACAGTTTGAAGGGGAAGGGGCAGTTGTTGAATTTGATACTTGAAAGTGGCCAGACTAGGTCACATGGCCTGGGAGAAAGTGCTTGTGTTTACACTGGACACCATGCAGGTCACATACACCACCAGCGAAGCTGTCTAGATTCCATATTTTTAATGCTTCACCATTTCCACAGTAAAATTTGGTACACATTTAAGGCTCCATTACCCTTTTTCATTATTTACATAAATCCATTCCATGCCCTGGCCCTTCTCTCTCCTGAATTGAGAGCAAGACAGGTAGGGGAAGGGAAAGGTGTCGCGGAATGAAAGCTTCTTTGGCTGCAAGCACCCAGAGAAATCGAATCATTCTGTTACTACAATTTACCAAGTTCATTCCCAGGCTCCCCTTTGGGGGGCAGCCATAAACACACAGAGACAATAAGATTTTCAGGCAACAAAACAAACATTATAAAGCGCAAGCAGATATGGAGGTCATATTTTTTTTGGTCTGACTCAAGCCATCAGACCTCTCTATTGATGAATTCTGTGGTTGGAAATGGCCCAGGGTATTATGGCAAATGTAATGGGAAAAGGGTGCTGCTGGGTATTGCTGCACTGTGGAATGTTAACAGGCATTACGGCTGTTTAGACGTGCCGTAAACGTGATACAGTGCCGAGCATGGCGCGATCCATGACCTCATTCCTGCGCGTGGGTAGTGCATTGACACTCCTTCATCCTTCAACCTTGTCCATTACACACACTCTCATATTTCAGTAAAACATATACTGCTGAGTCGGTGCCTGAATGAGGGCAGTCCTCTGCTTTCACTGAGGCCCTGATGTCCTTGTGTGAATGCCATGTTGGTGTGTAAATGAGGCAAATTGTAAGTGTGCCGTGTTGTGAAGCTCTATTCAGGCCCTATAGAAGCTGTAGGTGGCACCAGATAATCTCACTGGAGTTCAACAAAGCCCTCAGGAATCCTTGAGAGACTACAAGAACACCAAGTCTAAGCACAGGGTCTTGTATCTACACAGTGTAATGGGGAGATCAAAGATACCCGTTAAAGGCAGGGTATTGTGGGCTTTTATTGGCTTTAAGGGGGTGGAGGGCTGCGCGACAGAGGGCTGGGCTGCTTACATTTGCTGTTTTACTTAACAATCGAGATGAGATCCTCAGACTGTGACTCAAACGCTTTGGCAGTTCCAGTCTCCTTGTCAGGTGACATAGGTTTAAACTCCACTTACTACCTGACCTAGACATGTAATCCATCCAGGGGGAGTGTCCCTGTAACTACTGATTGTAAGGATATTCTTAGTATCATGTTTGTCCAGCATCATGTGCTCCCAGGGCAAATTGATGACTTCTTTGATTGATTGACCACGGATCAATGGAAGAAGGTTGAAAGAAGGTGATTCCACTTTGTGAAAGAACACCATGAGTATACATCTGAGGGTGTTGTGTTCAATGCATATATGCATGATTGTCTTGCGGTAGATGAAGTAAGAGCACTAAGGAGAAGTTCTTAATGACTTGTCTCTAGTTCAAAAAGCTTCAATAAACAGAATATTTGGTGAATTTTTTTTTTTTACTTTTGCCCCTGACCCCCTTGCCTCAGTCAGTCTGAAAACAGCAATCACAACAATCTATGTAAAAAATGTTCCCAAAGGCTAATTGATACATCAGCATGAATCCAATTCACACACGCCACCTCAGAGACACTAAATTAGAACTAAAAGGAGGAATTGTGTGTGAGTGTGTATGTGCAGATGTTAAGTGAAGAGGAGAGGTGGCACTTAAACAAGCGCTGAAACAACGGAAGGACTAAAAAAAAAAGAAGATGAAGAAAAAGAAGACGAAAACAAACTTTAGTCTGCTAACAAGATAGCTGAAACTGGCTGAGCATCGAGACCGCTGTGTGCTCCCTGTGGGGGTGTGCCTGATTGGGGTGGCAATAGTACAGTGGCGGATTACCCCCCACTGCTCAGGGACCCTCCCCTTCAATAGAAAAGAACACTTCAGTTTCCATTGAGAAACTACTTTATCCTGCCTGGCTCTTCTCCATTGTCTTGTGTCGGTCTCATTTACAGCGGAATGTGAATTTTCACTTAAAGTGACATGGGGTAATATGGATTTTTTTTGGCATTTTTACTCTATTATAATATAATGTCGGTAATTAAATAGTAATTATTCTACTGTTCATTTATAACACATTAAAATCTACAGCATTTAGCTCAAGCCCACAATGTCAGACCAGTGAAGCAACTCGTGGACAGAATGGTAATGGAACCTTACCCACTAGGCCACTGAAATTTTTTTTTTTTTTTTGCCCTAATAGGTGTAATTTTTTATTATTTGCTCAGCATTATGTAAGATGGTTATTTGTTTCTGCCCAGCCATTTTTGTTGGTCCTGAAGATTAAGTGTGATCATTAAAAAGCTTAAAAATGGAGCAGCCCATTGGCATGATTGACAGCTTTCACTCAATCTTCTTCATACATTCTGTTCTTACTTTCTTCACCTGGAATCATGAAATACATCATAGAATGTACACTGAGCATTAAACATTTACTCTCTGGCCCAGCACAAAAGGAGAAATAAATATATTGATTAAAAATAACCAACATTGTATTTATACTCTAAACAGCATTAGTGCTCACTTATCAGCATTTCTATAACCTCACTCAAGATGAATGATGCCTTGGACATCCTGACACCGCACGCTTATCACTGAATATCAAGCATCCTCACACTCATTTGTGTTGGCATCGCATTGCTTGACATTTCGTGGCATTGTGTAAACACCAACATTTATGGCTGTGTTTACAGTCAGTGTGCATGTGCTGTGCTCTATTTATTACCTTTAAAAAATAAATAAAAAAAAGTCACAGATGTCTGTTTTTAAGCTCAGCAGGTAGCGTTCCTCTCTTCTCTACTCAACATGCAAACACACCAGTGTGTCTCAGCAGCCTCCAAGCTTTGATACTCTCCCTTCAAGTCTTCAGCAGATGCTCATAAGCAACCTAAACCCCAGATATGTTTGTATGTGTGTGTGTGTGTGTGTGTGTGTGTGTGTGCGCGCACTTGCTTCTACAGCAGGCATTTGATGCCGAGCTGGAAAAAAAAAGGGGTTGTTGTGAAAGCTGCTCAGCGTGGCCTTCGTGGACCACTGTGAGAGAAAGAGGCCTTGGCGCGCCAGACTTTCACGGTGGGGAGGCTGCTGGTGCTCGCCTTTTCCTGAGAAGCAGGCCCACGCAGGCGTAGAAGCGCCTGGATGTCGGCTGCAGTTATAATTACAGTTTCATGTACTGTTTGCACTAGCTTGAATCCCTTTTGAGGAGTGACAACAAAGAAATTGTCTCACAGACACACACACATACACATACACACTCACACACAGACAGACAAAACAGTCCTGATGTATGCATGCTTGACCGGGAAGATGGCCTGATTACGGTGAGACTTCTGCTGCCGAATGGGTCAGAGTCATGTCCCGCTGCGCTGCCCACACCGTCCCGCCTTCTGTGACCTTTCTGCCGCCACAGCTCTGTCCTGCGCCTCCTCAGCAGCTGGTGGCTGGCGGTCTCAGCTCATATCGCCGTGTTCTCACCACGGGGCGGGTGTGATTGTGCATGCGTTTCAGGTTTGTCTGAGCGCACCACCGATGTGTGCAGACATGCGTCTGGGTGTTTGCCAGCCCCCTCGCTATTTATTCTGCATGTGCAATATTTGCATGTGTGTATCGATTTCCCTGAGTCTGGGCATGATTCTGTGTGTGGGAATGTGTGTGTGCGTGTGTGTATGTGTCTGTGACAAAATGTGGGCTGGGGGGGATCACCTCAGACTCCAATGATAACGTCAACATATCAACTTCAGGCCCCCTGGTCTGGGTATCTTCTTCTGGGTATCAGCCTGTCAAAACCCCACACTGCTACCCACCCAGTTGGAGGAGGAGAGGGGGGGCAGCAGAACACGGGGGCGGGGGAGGTCATGAAAAAAGAAAACGTGGGTGAAGGTAGGAAGAGAGAGTCGACCTGCTACTGATGTGTGCGTGAGTCACTGAAAATCTAGGTAAATGACATTCACACTCTGGTCCCCGATGCCTCCGCAGTGACAAAGTGCACTTATCTGCTGTCGTCCTGGTGACAGCTCCTGTTTCCTTAGCTCCAGGGCCCAGGGGGACTGGCTGGAACCGGTGTCAGCCCCCAGAGCTGTGCTCCAACATGGCTGCTGGAGACGTGGCGCCGTAGGGGCTGCACGCATGATGGCTGTGCCGCCAAATCCTCTGACGAGTATGAAGGTTGAGGGGTTTGGGGAATATCAAAGGATGCCATTCAAGCAGTGTGTGTGTCTTCATGGCGATAGAGGACAGTTACCCTGCACACTGCAGCGTGTTGATCTTATTCTCTGTCAAGTTGATCTGTGCTGCATCAGTGGATATGCAGTGAGTCTGCACTGTGATTCTCACCGGCAAACCCCTAACAGGAAACAGAAATGCCAACTACTGATACTGTCAATATATTAACAAGGACAGCTACTACCCCTATTAATAATATATCACATGTATTAAATAATGTATAGCAGGGATTAAAAATTAAGTCATATTTTTGATTCAGTTCCTGTGTTCCATACTGTTTTGGAGGAAAATAGAAGAACTGTTAACACTGGACAGTTAATAGAATTTAAACAATTTACAAAATAATTGAAAAATGCTTTTCAACAAGGAATGAAGCTTTGAAAGTGACTAAATTAGGTTAATGAACATAGCATTCCACTGGAATATAGAATTCCATTGAATCCGTATACATCATCATTAAACCGCATGTGTCATCTTAACCCATTTGATGTCTTTTTAATGCACCAAGCAACTTTTCCCCAGCTCACCCATGGTGTCCCTCAAAGTTCTGTCCTAGAGCCTAAGCTTGTCATCATTTTCCCCATATATGTCAGAATGGTTTGAATTTCCACTGCTATACTGATGATATGCAAATCTACATTCATACAAACCCTTCCTGCAAACTCCCTCCTTTCCACCTGGTCACTTGCATAGATGTCAGTATTTGAAGGTCACAAAGTTTTCTTAAAGGTCCTCTGACATTCATTTTTTGGCTTTTATATAGTTCTTAGTGGTCACCTAATACAGTATCTGAAGTTCAGCCTCAGTGCAGATTTACAGCAACTTTGAGCCAGTGGCACAATGAGATTTCCCCAGGATGCACTGTTTCAGTGAATATAGGTTTAAATGCTAATGAGGAGAGATGCGGGACGAGGAGGAGAGCACCCATATAAAATTGGGGGAGGCATTTGTGGAAATGACATCATCAACACCATTTAACAACAACAACAACTCTCGTATCAAAAACATCTCCACAGTTTTTCTATTGTTGTTTCATACACTTTGGAGGGATGTCAAGTTATTGGCAGTGTAGTCTCCACTTTTCATGACTGTCTTCACTGTTTCATGGTATATCCAACACTTATGCTATTAAAAACCACTCCAACAAATCAATAATTAACTGACTAATCAACATCAAAAATAACGTTTCCATTCTGGAACTGTGGAATGTGATAGGACAGGTTGAGATGTGTGATCAAAATCTACTCCCACGAGGACAAGAAAAAGAATTTGACAACATAAAGTGAGAGAGAGCGAGCGAGAGAGCAAGTGTAAAAAGAGATAAAAACTCTCTACCCAAAGCACTGTATTAAAGCCACCCCAATCTGATGTTACCTGGCAGAAAGATTCATGGCACAAAAAAAAAAATGGTTAAAAGAAAGGTTAAAAGAATGTAGATTAAAACCAGTAGATTACTATTGCAGTTATATGTAAATATTGTATGTAAAACCAATGTTACAGAAAACCCAAAATAAAAGAAAGGAGAAAGAGATAGATGAAGAGAGAGTGAAGCCAGGAACCAAGCTTTATAGAGGTCGCCTGGTCCAAAAGAAAAACAGGGAGAGGGGAAGGCCCAGAAACTGGATGGAAAACCCCCCAGTTCCCGATGGAAAGGAAAAAGAAGTGCCCTGAGACCACAAGAGAAAATTCTTTTATACATTTGACTCCCAGGAAGTTGCCACAGACCAATCAGAATTTGTTGTTTCCGCCCTGTCACGCCCTTGGCACCTCCTGTTTGGGGGTGTCGCTGCAGCCCGACAAAGACAAATAGGCGGATCCCAAATGAAACTCTGCAGAACGTCATGGACCTGCGACTTCCCATTTTACACAAGCGAAAAAAGAAAAAGAAAATATATATATTTTAATCTTCTTAATCTTATTTAAAAATAATTCCGACAATACAACCTGGGGAATCTGCATCCAGCACGGTGTGTGATGTCCAGTGAAGTGTATAAGTGTTCTCCCAAACTAGCTTCCAATCGATGGGGCTGGAGGAGAGGAAAGGACGGAGGGACGGCAGGGAAGAAGCGAGGGAGGGGGGGGTTGTCAGAGAACGAGATTAGTAGAGAAAGCCCGCCCCAGGACATCAAATGGATGTGTAATTGTGCCGTCGCTGCTGCCTGAGGGAGGCCAGTGTGTAGATGGCAGCTGACCTCTTCCATTAAAAATGAATTCAGTCCCTGCATCCCTCCATCTCACTCTGCCTCTTTCCACCTCCTCCCACTTCCCATGACTGGAGACACGTCCGTGAGACAGGATAATAAATATAATGTTGACAACAGGAGTAGTGGAGGAATGCTCGTTTCAGAGAGCGATGGCTGTCTCACCCTCTCCCCTCTGAGCTGGGATCCGGTGCTGGGGTACCAGCCTGCAGCGCCCGAGGACATTTGACCGCGCTGGCAAGGGCGGAAATTAAATACTTTGCAATGCTGACCTTATCTCAGCAAGCGGCTGTTGGATTTTGTGTGCGTATGTGGGTGTTTTCAGTAATACAGAATCTGTGTGTGTAACAGTGTTATCCTGGCATTGTGTGTTTTTGCTTCTTGTGTTTTTGTTTGTAAAAAAGTGTGTTTCCTAACTCTGCTGGGTGACTTTGCACCCACAGTTGGAGGTTGGTGACCATCATGGCATTGTACAGAATTCTTTGTGACCTCAGATTTCAATGACTTCAACACACAATACTCCAAACAGCAACAACAATAATAATAATTATAATAATAACAATATAAAACAGCAATCATTGTATATGGTTACATATGGATCAATATAAATATTGTGTCATTGGTGGTACAAATCTTTCTGTTGGCATCACAGCAGAAGCAATGTTGGAAGATAAATGTTGGATAGAAGAGAAATTGTTGCCCAATCAAAACAACAAAAACAGTGGAACAGTCTAGCAAGTGTAGGTGCAATATGAGACAACGGCAACCTTTAGTTCAAGAAAAAAAAAGAAGAAGGCAAATATACATGACACTTTTTATTTTAGACTTTTTATTTTGACTACAATGTGTCAAGCTCAAGGACAATTATAAGTAATTTATGCGTGACTTGGAATTTTGTATTATAAACCACCACACAGCATACAAAATAAATGATTACATATTCACCAACTGACATAGTGCAAAAAAATTTATGCTTCTTGACGGAAGTCCAATTTTACTTATATTATGCAGACTTGGTTGGTTTTGAGAGCGTGACTGTGTACCTCAATGAGATACCTTGAAAGGTCCCACCCATGTGTTCAAATAGGATTGTCTGCTCTGCGAATGCCAGACGCATCCTTGAAATTTCCTTGAACTGTGAATGTGGGACTTGTGGGATCTGAAGGATCTTTGAAATTGTCAGAATCCTCTGACTTTGAGAAAGAAACGCCCTTTACAAAACAGATCGACACCATAGATACTCAGGAACTGTGCCCTCTAGTGGAATCCTTTAGTATGACACACTAGACAAAAAAAGGACATTAGCTATATTAAGATATGTCATTAATAAAGGATTTCACATCATTGGCAGAGCTGAACCATTCATGCACTTTCAACACTTCCAGACACTTTCCTTGTGATTTGACGTATGGCTTGCCTTGGTGGGGTCAACAGGTCAAGCACAATTCCAAAAAAGTTCTTATAGTCCAAAAAAATCAACTTTTTGTGGACTTTGGGTTAAGACAGTTAGGTGTACAAAGATAAATTTGAGTCTTAGATATTGTCAGGACCAACGTTTTGACAATGGTTTTCGTCGTTCTGACTTATGGATCACCATTTTGAAAATAAAAAATAATGTCAATGGGGGCTAAAAATATTTATTTATTTATTATTTATTATCATATTATGCTTTTTAGCACCTAATGCAGGTCATACTGGACTGCGCACACTGGCAAGCTAAATACCAAAAATGAGTACTCTATTGTTTGAGGTCTGCGTTATTTTTATAAGCCATCCATGTAGGCATGGCCAAGCTATTCGACTTAAGCCTCAGTACTTATTTGACCTTATTTGACCCACCGTTTCCATCACTACCTGAATTCCGTATTAAAAAAAATATAAAGTTAATTCCTCTGTTGTATTATAACTTACCCTCAAAAAGGCTTTTGACTGAGCAGATGTGAACTACGAAAATGTGATCTGAAAATCGGTGTGACACATTAGCCAGTAACTGAACTTCACTTTGAGACTTGTTCATTCATGCTGTTCTTTTCTTTTTCAACAGTTAAACATTGAGTCTGGCTAGCATTTCGCTTTTTTGATTCAGCAGTTCTCAAAGCCATGATTGTTCAAGTTCCTCCCACAGTCGCTGCAATTGCAACAAAATGGCATCTGATCCATGCGGGTTAACACACGTGGGTGTGTTAGTATTTCAGATGGCAAGTCGGTGGAACGGCTGCTCATTTTGGAGTGTTAGGAAGCGGAGCTCTCAGTATCTACAATATGCACACAGATTGTGTAAATCTCTCGGCTGTGTTGCATATGGATGAATCCAGGGTGGCGGTCGGATGTGGCACTGGCATTGCTCATGCAAAATTGAACATGCACGGGAGGGACAAATAGGCCATGTTCCTCATAAAATATGTACTTGCACATTCTTGCCACACTTGCATTGTTTTAGGCGCAGGGTGTGCCACGCAAACACTGATACTTCCTGGCCACCGTTTCCTGCCGGCCCAAGCTTTGTTTGCATTATTTTTTTTTTTGCATGTGTATGTGGCTAATGTAATTATGCACATAAATTTCTGATTTATAAAGAGTGACATTCTAGGGTTGGGGAGGAGGACTGTCAGTGCTCTGGTTTATGTGCTGGTTCTTTATGTCTTATTGAAATTGGATGCAGATTTTGAAAGGTCCATCACTAGAGGCATCATTAGCCGGTCTGTCCTTCCACCATGTCCTCCAGTCAGTTGAAACTAAATGCAGAAACAGCAGCCTCTAAGTAACGGGGGGGAAAGGGGGTTGGCTGTATAATATTATTCTGCCACAACCGTGGATTTATGCATGTTTTAGGACAAAAGAATTAGCAAAGATTTAAATTCTTGTTGTCAGCTGCCACTGACAGTTCGCAGCAGTGTGATGCTTGTTTGGAGTCCGGCTTTAAAATCAGTGCTCTGGCAGCCAAATGCCAACTTTTAAAAACCTAATTGCTCTAATTGTTACATGAATGTTTTTTTTTAATAGAATGCTTTTCTTTCATGGTGGTGGTGGTGTTAGGTGTTAAGAAACAAACAAGAGCTTATTAGGGGGCATAAATGGTCTGTGACTGTGATAGTCAAACTCAGGAAAGGACAACATCAGGTTGGCAGGACTTTAAAACAGGACTTTACACAGAGCAGAGAGAGCCACAAAATAGAAAGTGCATTTCTAATTGAGAACAGTCACACCATGTTTGTAATACATTATAATGCAGTCAGACATGAATGTTTAAATGACTACAGATACTGCAATACACTGGTACTCAAACCACATCGAAAAATATTCTTTATTCTCCCCTTGTCCTGAGTGGGGGGTTGTGGTGCACGTGCAGACGTGGCTGGAGAGGAGGGAGCGTTCTGTGGACTGCGGCTGGAAGAGCGAGGCCGCTGCACTTACAGTATGCAAACTGTTGCAATTCCTACACCGTTCACCTGATTTGGATGTAAATACCCTCAAATAAAAGCTGATAGTCTGCAGTTAAAGCACATCTTGTTCGTTTCATTTGATATCCATTGTGGTGGTGTATAGAGCCAAAAATGTTAACATTGTGTCGATGTCCCAATATTTATGGACCTGACTGTAGCGTTGGCAGTGAGGAGACATTCTGGCCGGTGCGGTACAGCAGCGGGAGACAGCGAGGGCTGTGTTGCAGCATGCAGGTTCCGCGTCGTCGTAAACAGGTCAGTACCAGAGCATGGAGGCAGTCGATGGGGCGGGCAGACGAGGAATCCGGGGACAGGCGAGATCAAAAGGGGCAATCCATAAAAAAATACAGTAACATAGGCCTATTTAACCACATAGAGTATATAGGTCAAAAGAGCCAGTTTTATTATTTACATTTATAATATTTAGTATTGATTCTCATCCACAGCTACAACTGTACTTGACTGAAACACTCATCCAATAACAATAATTACTCTATTAGATGGAGGATAAATGTTTTCTTACTGCAGTTTGAGGCTGCGTTGTATTTTTTGTAATAATGCACATAATGCTGAATAGAGTAAACTTTTTAAAGCAATTGGGGAAATCAGGGAAGGTTATATTATCTTCTATTTTTTTTGCGTGTGTATTTCTATGTGCACATGCATGCTTGTTTCAGTGGACGAAAAAATTACAAATGAGCACTCCAGCAGAATTCAGACCTATTTTAAAAACATGTTTGCAGCCAGTACTATGGTCATTTCAGCCCTCTGGGGGTCATATTTCTGTATTTATTGCTATATGGAGGCAGGGAGACTCTGTTCCCCTGGATCCAACTCACTGGAGTGAGACTAAGTCCTCACCTTGAAGCTCTTTCCAAAATTTGAGAAATGGATAATCGGTTATGAGGACTACTGGCATGCTTACTACCACATCGGATACCTCTCTGGTGTCATGGATTTTCACACAGTCTGATTAGCAGGTTCGTTCATTGAGCTATGCTTTACATACGTTTCCCAATGCTTTACATTGGAATAAAATGTATAACCCGCTAATCAGGGGAGCTCACCAGGCGGCGGAATTCATATTAACCTACAGTCAGCATCCAGACAGGCTGCAGACGTCTGCACAAAGAATGAAAAACAAAATGTTCTTCAGCAATGCAAATAACAGGACTGAATCTGATCAACAACCTGCATTTGCCCCAAGGCTATGATGGCCTCAAAAGGAATTTGTTTTACAAGCCTTGTGCATAATCTGGGCTCGTCATGTAATCTTTTTTTCAGATTTAGATACAAACATCTATTTTTTTGGTATCAAAACCTTGTATTTTTTTGATTGGTGCAGCCAAAAGTATTAATTTGCACTATACTTTAAATCAGGACACTGTTGAAAATTTAACTTCATGTAAAATTAGACTTTGTCTGTGTTGGATCCTAGGCCATGGTTACATAAATCATAAAATTCAGATGTGGCCCATCATCCTCACAACTCAGTATAGACACTTGCAGACACATTTGATTCGCTGTTACCTGCACTGTTAAACTCCGTAAGTCAATGCTGGCATCTTTTCTAGCTCTAATGAGAGCAGTAGCACTTCACAAAGCACAGATTGTAAATTGTGTGACAGATACTAGGCACAGATTTATTTTTTTTTGCAACATTCAGTGCAGCTTAATACAATAAACAGATAATGAGCGACTGATGATGAAGTCAGCGGAAGCGTCTTATCTTTCAGCCAGTGCACTAAACAGATTTGCAGGGTTATGGCAATAATCAGAGCACAAACAGAAAAATACAGAGAAATACCACAGAGGCACACAGACTTGGTGAAACTTACATTGCAGAGATGTAAGAGAAGCACAGCTAGATGTACAGGCCGATATTCCGAGGATCACGGAGACATAGGGAGATGCACAGAGATGTCTAACAGAGACGTGCAGAGACACTCAGGGTGACAGTGAGATATTCATGTACCCAAATATACACAAACACCCAGACTCACCGGGAATCACAGAGGTGCCGAGACACCGGTGATGCACAGAACAGCAGTGAGTTTCAGTGACACCATTCAAGAAGAGGGAGAGTCAGCAAGGTGTTTAATAAAAAAACAACCAAAAAAAAGTGACCTGCATCATTTCTCTGCCACTCCCCATCTCAGCCTCCCTCCCACATTGTCATAGTTTTACATGTGCATTTTACCGAGCTGTAGTCTTGAGGATGAATTCATTCCACAATGTAAAATCAATTACTAAAATGTAATATATATTTTATATAAAACACACAAACAATTATCCACCCACAATATGAAAATAGTACACACATATAGCATCACACAACCCACAAATAAATACATAAACAGAGACACACACAGACACATAAACACCCAAACATATGCTAAAACACCCCCACACCTCCCCCAAAGCATTCACTTGTCCAAACACACACACACACATACATGCATCCACCCACACATACAGTATGCAATCCTAAAAAAAATACACACCATTTCACTCTGCAGAGCTCTGAGCAACTAGTCCATGCTGGTCCTCCCTCCATCTCTTCGTCTCTCAGTACATCAGTGGTGCCAGCTCTCTGGCATTTGATTAAACAGCTTTACATGGTTCAAGTTCGCTCTCTGGAGCATTCCGCTCGCTCATGTGCGCCTGTGTGTGTGTGTTTGTTTGTGGGTTTGTGAGTTTTGTGTTTGTGTCTGTTCACCACCCACTCTTCTGTTAGTTGTAGGATGGGATTTGAGGGTACACCTTGCTCTGCAGGCTTTTGGCCAGCCAGAGGGATGAGAAAAGCCAAAATGTCAAACTGGCAAAAAGCCTTTCAGCTCAACAGTTTTCTCTTGACAAAAACACACAACAATCGAAAAGCACAGTTATCCACTTCTAACCTATGAAGACGACTTTTGCCAAGTTGGAGTGTCTCATTTTAAGTAAAGTTTTGCTAAACTCTTCTGTGCTTCTGCATGTACGCATTCGGGCGCCCCTTGGTCTGGCGTTAGCACTGCTGATTAATTTAATTTGAAAGGAAACAGCGAATGGGAGCCAGATATTTAGAAACATGTCAGCGATTCTGTCAGCATCCTCTTCATTTCACTTCGCCCACGTGCTAATTTAAGATTCTTTTTTTTTTTTTTTTTTTTTTGCTTGGCAGTGACCAGCTCTGCTGTACGTTTGGGGTTGATCACCAATGCCAACAAATATCATAAATAGGCTCCGAGCAATGGTCAATTTCGCGAAACAAATAAATAACACCAAAAATTTTCAGTCAGTCACGCATCCCAGTTTCTACTGCACTCTACCTTGAGCGGCCCACTTGCTGGCTGAGTGGGATGATGGGATTTTATCTTGTTGCCTTTCTCTGATTAATTGTTTGACTTTGACATCATATGTCATATTTATGCAGTTCGCGGGACGCTCTGTTTTTATTAGGTAGAGGTAAAAAAAAAGCTGGCATAATGAACTCATAAATAACGAGGGGAGCACTGAGCGTGGCACAGGAGCTGTTTGTTAGGGCAGTCTGGCTTCGACCTGGGCCGAATAAAATGCCGGTACTTGATCATGTCCCCTGCATTAAAATATTGAGCGAACAGATCCTTTTTACTAATAACCCGGCCAGATTGATATAAACTTCTTGGAACCTGCTAATGAGTTGTCGGATGTGTGTTAGTGTGTGTGGTCGCAGTTTTGTTTGTGTCCCTGTAAAACTTTTGAATGCCTGGCCTCATCACACCATCAAATAGTTATAGTCAAATAAATGTCTAGAATGTGGTTAACCTTACTGTAAGTAAATGTGATTTATTCCAGATGATTCCCTGCGCCATTCCGCTTACCCCGAGGAAACAGACGGCGCAGAGCGACAATGTGGAATAAAAGCTTTACCCCCACAATCCCCACCTCCAAACTTCTGAGAGGCGATGGAGCTGGAGATGGTAAACAAGCACGAAAATAGAATTTCCCTGTGGAGGGAATTTACAGCAGTGGCTGATAAATAGCTGGTAATTGGCGGTTGGGTGAGAGGGGGAGCGAACCAGGTGACTGCTGGTAGTTGGAGGGTCGCCTTCGGCTTCTTATGAAGTCCGCACTGAGATTATGACTCCTCATCCTAATTTAGCCTGTGCTGGGGTGAAGACACACAGGCAGACTCCACTCGCAAGTTTCCCTGTTTTGGCAAAACACACACACACACACACACACACACACACACCCACACATCCTACTTCCACCATGTCTACAAACCAAGAGCAGCATTTCCCTCCGTCAACTGTAACCACTGCCCTCACTCCTCAAGATGACTTGACTCTTACTGTATTCTAATCATTATGCAGCTTTATATGATTATAGCACTTGTATCATGTCATCTTCTTCTGGTCTACAGGCAAAAAAAAAGCCCATGATTACTTTACTGATATTAAAGGAAATTATTGCAGTAATCATAACAATTATATTAAGCACAAGATGCCATGTACTTTAACCATGATAAAATATCGTACGGCTCATTGACTTCTATTTAGATAAATGATTAACATGTCTATTAATCCTTTTGAACGCATGCCACCACTAAGGTTTGCTAATGTAGCAATTTGTACAACTGTCAAAAATAATTAATGCACTGCTTAATTAATGCACACACATTCATAGTTAATAGTTAACATATTATGGAAGTTTCATCATTGCTCATATTTTATTTTTTGTTCTATTCTGCAATTTACAGATTTTCTTGCTCCAAATAACTTTTTATTTTGTATATAAATCTTTCACCACATGGCAGGCGAATAAGTGCAGCAGATGCGATGCTGGGTGGTGTTGGTTTATATTTCCTTCTTTATCTCCTCTGTGTATTGCCATCTTAATTTATTTACAGAGTACCAGATTTCCTTACGCTTTCCAGGGGCTTCCAAATTTGCTCTGCATTTCCAGTCCAACGTAGCTTCACTGATTTTTAAAATTGCATTCGCTTTTTTTGTGGGCTTTCTTAAATGGCTTTCTTTAAATACCTGTACAGCAATGTTTGATCTCAGGCTGCTTTACCTTATTGTTTTAATTGGTGGGCTCTGTAGCTTCATTTATTGAAAATGGTCATCTGTGTACCTCGCATGGAACAAGCCTGTCTTTGAAGCATTCAGGAGCAGAAGCTGGGAGTCCTAATTGACAGAAATGAGTAGGACACTTTCCCAGCCTGCCGTCCATCTGTTTTGGTGTCTGTATGGTGAATATGAATAAAGTGGTGAAATGCTCTGTAGAGGTTTAGGTTGCCTTTGATGTCAACAGGAACATGGCAAAGAAAACTAAAAGTAAACTGAAAGAATCAGAGAATGTAATCAGTGAAACTTGTCAGATCCGCACATAAAGCTACATTTTAGTTTTCTTTGATCAAAATATATATTCATATCTTGAAAAATTAATTTTCATGTGCTTGATCATGATATTAATTCTAAGGTATGTTTTTTCTGGATTTTTAAGTAAGCCAGCTGGTTGTCTTGCTTATAACAACATGATCCACCCTGCTTAACCAACAAAGACCAGAAAAAGCTGGCATATGGCCATCTAAATAGGACATGGACATTAAAACCAGTTACCAACATCATGTGTCTTACCTTTTTAAAATTTATTTATTTATTTATTTATGGGGAACCGAAGAAGACCAGTAGGACAAAGCAGGAAAAAACAAGGAAGTGAAAAAGGAAGTCCAATTGGAAAAAAGATTGACACAAAGACTAGACTACTGCTATTTGATTAGTAACTTCTGTCATTGTTGTAAAACAGATTAGCCATCTGATGACATGCTTTTGAGATTTAGTAGATTTGTGATCCTCATCTGAACGGCTGCTGACAATTTACAGGTGATTTACTGAAGATTTACTGACTGGTGGGTTTGTGATAGTGGTTGCACTACAGACATTTTTGTCCGGACATGGTCTGGTTGACAGAATGTTCACCTCGAATTCAATTTGTTTGATTGGTGTGAAAGTGGTCTTTCAAAACAAGGGAGTACATCAAGCGGGATTTGAACCGGCAGCCTTCTGATTACTGGTGCACTTCCTTACCTGCTAGGCCACCACTGCCCCTGGAGTGGAGGCCACTTGTGGAAAATACGGTTGATTGGAGCTGATTTGGAAAGGTTCACACCTGTCCATTTACGGTCCCACAGTTGACAGTTCATGTCAGAGCACAAATTAAGCATGAAGTCAAAGGAAGAGGGCATGAGAGGGGTTTGCAGAGTTTGCTAAGTTGCAGAGTCACAATGCTGGTGGCTTTTCGGATGCAGCATGTGTGATAAATGTCCATTATGGAAGGAAGAGAGACCATTGCCCTTTGCCATTTATTTTATGAATTTCAAAACCAACACACATTTGTCAATGAGAGGATCTGATTAGATTATTATTAGATTAAGTTCAAACATATCTTACCTAATAAGGGAATGTGTGCAAGACACTCCTGGGAACGTAAGGCTCTTATTTCATTTGGTTTTGACTGTTGAACCTGAGTTTGTTGTTAAATTATTTCTTTTTTATTACAAATTTCATCTAATATTTTACAATGGGAATTTTCATTGAAATATGATCAATATGTTGCTGAAGAATATTTTCCATAAGGCATATCAGCTGCATATGTCTGTTGTGCAATTACACACTCAAAACTAAACCTACATAACTGCAGACTGCTTAATTTGAAAGGAGCACAAAATTCATGTAGACTCACAATGTAGTGTAATCAGCACAAGAGCCCACTCTATCGTTCCAGGTAATGGTGGTAAACAAGACTGAAGCCAGGGGAAGGGGGATAATTGGAATTGATAATGTGAAAGTGACCCAAAATGCTGAGTTAAATATAGGTTTACCAGTTGTTTAGCTGTTCCTGTTGTTTCGCACACATGCCACTGGTTCAGCCAACCAGCGGCAACCTCTCTCTGACTCTCTCTCAGCCAAATTGCCATAACATTGGAGGCAAGTCACATTTGCATGTAACCTGTGATGGAATGCCAAGCGCGGACTGGATAATACCTGCTGTCTTCCTGCCAGATAGTTGCCGCTGATCTCTTTCTGTTACCCGCTGGCTCCTGTGCACCATCCCTGGCTCAGGCTTTCATGACCGACATGCTTTTTCACCGGAGACCTCAGCCAGCCTTTCCGCTGCGTCTGTAAAAGGCTTAGCAGAGTGTGTTTGTCCTCTGAACATTTGCACAGTTTAAGTCCCTCTGTCGGCTGGGGCTGGTGTGTGTGCCTTGTTTTTGGGGTTAGTTTACGCACTTCCTCTGCAGGCCACGCACTGCTTCGCCACTCCATCAGATTGGACTTTTAATTAGCGCGCCCCCGTTCTGGCTTTCATGCCCCCGCACTCTGGCATCTTTTGTCTTGCACAGTCTCGACTCACGACACGCGCCAATCTGTTCATTGTGCCATGATATTAGGTGATTAAAAATCAACCGTCTCAAAGCTTCTGCATGAATGAAATGAAGCTTACTTCACCTCCACCACCTCCTCCTGACACCGTATCTTTACCTGCCTCTCTTCATCTCAGTAGAATACTGACAAACAGCAATGCATCAATATTCAGTGCGAATTTTTTTCTTTTAATATGAAAATAAACACGAAAAAATAGGGCAGTGAGTCCCTCTGCCGCAAAAAAGGTATTGGTTATTCAATTCATGTTCAATGCCAGCTCCAAAGTCATGGACGCAATCATGGTTTACATGACATTTGCAGCAAAAATGTAATCCAAATCAACATAGCTACTATGACTGCAATTATTGAACTGATAACATTAATAGCCAGCACATATAAAGGAAGTGCACCCAAAAAAAGTGCAACTTTCTTTAACATGTGATGCCTTGGCTCTCAAGGCATG